>NC_092333.1:486148653-486776346 GCF_046630445.1 Rutidosis leptorrhynchoides
ACAAGTTGATGTTTTAGTAAGAGTGAATATAGTAAGGAAATGTCAAAGGTACATGTGGATGGTCACCAGATCCAGGAGTCTTTTTGTAAGGATAGGACTTGGGAGGGAACTACATTATATCTACCATCATTACTTGCTCCCTGCGTAGAAAAAAAAAAAAAAAAAGTTTGTTTAAATTTTTATTGAATTTAAGATATAATAATGAATTGTCTAATTTATCATTCATTTCATTTAATATATTTATAAAGAGTAACTAATAAATTAATTGTTATATTTAAAGTTTTAAAATTTTAAAATTAAAAGGATTATAATTGAAACTTTTATTAGTATGTATTAACACATTGTATATTAGCCGACAGATAGGAATAGTACCCGGATGACGTCATGCTGACGTCCGCAACAATTTCGTCCTGTAGTGTGTTTTTTTTTAATAGTAATTTTGGGGTTGTTGTCTTTCTTGTAAAAGTGTATTCAACATTAGCAGGATTATGGCCTAATTACTAGTATCCTAAAATAGGCTTGTTACAGTAGAGAACCTTAGAATGTGTATAAAGGTGTCAGTGTGTCATTTATAAAAAAAATGTCATGGATATATAACGAAAACAATGATATGATGTCATTATCTTGTAGTTAATACGTGCACATAGATTTTTCTCACTTAACATAATTGCCAAAAACTCTCTTACAAAATTATACATATATCAGCAAAATTATACACCACTTTAGTGTCAATTTTTATTGCTAGGGCCGGTCTCGAACATTTTAATGTCGTGATCGTTGCATATTTTACGCATATTGTGATTTATAAATGACAAAAGTTGAAAGTATTTGAAAGCTAAATAGAAAAATATACGAGTTTTTGGTGAAAAATGGCAATTGAAAATGATGTTGCGATAAGTAATTAAAGAAGCATCAAGTAATCAACATTTTAACTCAGAAAATAAATTCACATGGTGGCGTAAAATTACGCCAAGGTTTCATATGGGGGCGTAATTTACGCCAAACTTGACGTAAATTACGCCGGTGCATTTTTTTCTGCACTCGAATTTTGAAGGATTCTTGCTTTGGGAAAGATTTTCTTAGCTCCCATTTAAAGGGTGCGCTAGACAACGAATTTATCAGCTTTTTCATCAGTTTTTGAGCAGTGAGTAAAAACCCTAAGCACCAAAATTCATCTACTTTCAAGAATCAAAAGCAAGATCTTCATGCATCACCAACAAATAGTCATGATCATCATCATCAACATGAGCGACTAGTTTCTTTATCTTTATTTCTTACATGAACAACTAATTCATACATTTGTCATTCAAGTTTTGATGTGATTTATGATATTGCAATACTTAAGTCGTTTGGATTATTATATTGTAAACTGATTGAGTATTGATTAATGCAAGTTTATGATATTGATTATTGCAAGTTGAGTTATTGTGATTTAACATTGTGTGCTTGATTTAACTTAGTGTTAATTAGATTAAGGAGAAAGACAAAGTGTCTAGATCACATAATTCAATCCCAAGATTATCGTGATTAATAAACTTAAGAATTCTTGTATATGAGATTTAATCAATACTTGATAGTTTAAGACTTTTTTGAATAAGTGCATGCTTAGTGGGGATTGTGAAGGAATAAAGGTCTTTAATCCAATTATTTACATCTCGTCATTTTGCTTCATTGTTTATGTTCTTGGTGCTTAATCATTAAAGTATTCTCCTTGCCTAGTTAATCGTTAAGTTAGTTATGTTGAATTTTAGGACCCAACAATATGAGTAATTAAAGAAAAGTACTCAACCCACAAAAGATAAACGAAAGAACAATGCAAAAAATTAAATCGACACAAGCAAAATAACGTGGTTATATGCAATCGTTGTGATTGCTTTAGTCCACGGCCAACTAGAGAATTTTATTGTTAATTTTTGTGCTCACAATTTATGGGTTACAATAGTTTGATTTATAGGGGAAGAATAACTTAAAGAGCAAGCCATTCGTATACACAATTATAATTCGTGAACTCCAACCTGTAAACCAATTTCTTAACTTGCAAATAGATCTCACGTTTGGTGATAATATGTCACCATTGGTGACATGCAAAGTTTCAACAACTTTAATAATACTCAGGACATATTTTCACGTATTAGCATAGTTGTTCACGTATGAGCCATCACTAGGCGTACTTTTATTTCTTGTTTTAATTCTTCTTCACCCCTTCCAACAATCTCTCACTTGAAGGAGTATTTAAACAAACTCAATCTCCGTCAACCCATCAATTCATCAATCTAACCAAGATTGTCAAACCACCATACATACCGCCAAAACGCCATTTGGGACACGCACACTCTTATCACATTCTCCGGATAAGTAGACTTTCAATACAAGGTCTTCAACACTACTTGTTAGAATCGAAATATCAACCCTCTAATTCTCTAGTCGGCGTCTTCTCTCATAAAGTCATGAGAAGACCGGTTGAGGCAATGCAAAACCTCAACTTGTCCGTCATAACCACCTTAGTAAGCATATCCACCGGATTCTTCGAACCAAGGACTTTCTTCAAAATTAAAGTACCATCTCTTATATGATGTCGAATGAAATGATACCTCAACTTGATGTGTTTCGTACGACTATGAAACACCAGATTCTTCCTAATATGAACCGCACTTTGATTATCACAATACAAGACGTAATAGTCTTGTCTTTTACCCAACTCACTCAAGAAATCCTTCAACCACACAAGCTCTTTAGTAGCTTCCGCAATAGCCATGTATTCGGCCTCCGTTGTAGATAAAGCAACACTTCTTTGTAGTCGAGACATCGAACTAATCGTTGTCTTCCCTAATGTGAAAACATAACCAGTAGTGCTTTTCCCCGAATCATCACATCCACCCAGATTAGCATCCGCATAACCTCTAAGTATGACATTGTTTTTTGTGAAACACAATCCCATATTAGAAGTGCCTTTCAAGTAACGAAGCAACCATTTGACCGCCTCCCAATGCTCTTTTCCCAGTTTAGACATATAATGACTTACTACCCCTACTGCATGGGCAATATACGGTCTCGTACAAACTGTAACATCCCAAACCAATACGCGACAAAAACCATTGTAAATTTTAGCTAAAAAAAATTTTTGCTGGCAGACTGTTTGCGCGCCGCGCGCCCCGGCTTGCGCGCCGCGCAAAAGCTGGCTGTTGCCGGTTGCCTTTAATGCGAAAAAGATGAGCGACTTCCCGACACATTTAGCCAAAACGCTTTTAACCGTACATTAATATATGTAAAACTAGCACATAACTAAGGTTTGAGCGAGTTTTACAAAGTGGGGCCCACACGTGCCCAAAACGCCGCTAAGTGTAAAAATACAAATTTAATACAAATTAGAGTTTCGACCACAAAAAGTTTAATTGCCAAACGACACAACGAGCATGGTGTTTGGGGTTAAACTACCCAAGTCTCGGTCAAACTCCAAGCCAAAGCCAAAAGCGCTTCCTAATCATCAAAGCGGGAAACTTAATCCAAGGTAATGCCCTTACCCTTATCCACACACGAACCTATAAAAAGGTAAACAACGAGAGGGTAAGCAAAGCTTAGTGAGCAAAATAATTATACATATACATATATAATCTACCTACTTGCATCACTTACACAACATCATACTCGGTTTAACATTTCGACAATCATACAACAATATTGTGCATATACCATAAACCGCAAATCCACGAGTAGCTAATAATACAATAGCATACGATTCATAATTAAATACTTTCAATACATAATTCACGCAACCTTGGTTAACCAATTCGAACAAGGGAAACGGTACTTACGAGACCGTTGGAGTTCATAACATCCGTTAGTGCTACTTAACCAACGCGTAGTCACTAATCCCCCGGGTGATGTCTTAAACAACGCGACTCACTCACCCTTTACAATGTGGCGTCTTAAACAACGCGACGATTCCACATGCCATTCAATACGATGGATGGTGTCTTAAACAACGCGACATCCACTCCATTACATTGTGGTGTCTTAAACAACGCGACATCCACTTCTTTACCATGTGGTGTCTTAAACAACGCGACATCCACTTCTTTACAATGTGGCGTCTTAAACAACGCGACGATTCCACATGCCATTCAATACGATGGATGGTGTCTTAAACAACGCGACATCCACTCCATTACATTGTGGTGTCTTAAACAACGCGACATCCACTTCTTTACCATGTGGTGTCTTAAACAACGCGACATCCACTTCTTTACAATGTGGTGTCTTAAGCAACGCGACAATGCCACATTCATACGACACAAATAAATACATTATATACACATACGCATAATTATTCCACTCACCTTAGCACCAAGATGATGATTATGCACTTCCGAACTTCAAAGCAACGTACCTAATACATAGGTACACATTCAATTACGCAACTAGTGGAATTAACCACAATACTTACACTTAAGCATTTAAGGACCCAATATGCATTAAATAGCTCGACTATACCGAAACCGCCCATAAATGGCCAAGACTCAACTTTAATCACTAAAACTAGCGAATTATAGTCTACTAACTTCAACTAGAATAAACTTAGGGTATTTCATACCCGTTTCATCCCTTTCGGTCAACCTTGACTCATTTGACCCATTTTCAAGTCTTTCATCATTCATAAGAGTGCTAATGACTAGCAACTCAATTCAACACTTACAAAACCTCAAACACATGAATGAACTCTAGGTTAACACCCTTTGGGTCATCTTTCACCAATTTAACCCAACTAGGTCAACATTACTCATCTTGACCCATTTTAACACTTAACCCTAAAATCGGGTCATCTTTCGCCAAAAACCCTAACATTAACCAAGTTAGGTCCTAAAACAACTTTTAACGCTAGGTTTGTGCATTAATCACAAGCATTACAATCCTAGGTCCATTTTGACCCATTTGACCAATTTAAAGTCAATACACCCATTTATACATCAAGCAAGTGTTCTAACCAATTATTAGCCAATTAGGGTTTCTTAACATCAATTAACACTTTTAAAACCCTAGCTAACCCATTATTGAGTCTACATGACCCAATTTACCCAAAACACCCAATTTACCTAAAAATGGGTCTTAGTGTTCATCTTCAACACAAACCCTAACCCATACACAAAATCAAAACAAGAAATGGAAGTTAAGGCATACCACAACTATCAAAATGTAGCAAATGACGAGATGAACAACTTTAAAGCTTGCGATTAAACCCGAAACGAACTCCTTCTCCTTCAAAATGAGCTTCCTCTCTCAACAATCAACTCTCTCTCTCTCTCTAGAGTGAATGGGAGAAGATAAGGTTGGTGTAGTGGGAGTAAATGAGTTCCCAACCAACTGATCTAGGTAATAAATTCGGGTTATAGGTGAATTTACCAATTTGCCCTCGCTTTAAATTAAATAGAACAAGGAATCTGGCAGCTCGATTATGCGCGACGCGCGCCTCATCTGCGCGGCGCGCAGGTACCTGGACAGTAACAGTTTCCCCTTTTTAAATTGTAAAACAAAACCCCAACTTCCGAATCATTTATATTTACATATATACAAGGGATACACGGGTCTTACACAAACCATGGCTTACATAACACTACCCACAGCCGATGCATACAGAACTTTCTCCATCTCCACTTTGTCTTCTTCCGTTCTAGGTAATTGATGTTTCGATAACCTTATTGAGCTTCCCAAAGGCATAGAACGAGCCTTTGAATTCTCCACGTTGAACCTCTCTATTACTTTCTCAATGTATTTAGTTTAAGACAAGTATAGAGTTCCTTTCACACGATCACGTACAATACTCATCCCAAGTATTTGTCTAGCTCCACCAAGGTCTTTCATCTCGAACTCATGGGAAAGTAATCTCTTCAACTTGTTGATTTCGAACATGTTAGAACCCGCAATCAATATATCATCAACATACAACAACAAGATGATATAAGAAGACTTGAATTTCTTCAAGTAGCAACAATGATCAGCTTCACATCTTAAGAAATCAATCTTCTTCATAAACTCATCAAAATTCAAGTATCATTGCCGAGGTGCTTGCTTCAATCCATACAAACTTTTTTTTTAGCTTACAAACCCACTTCTCTATACCCTTTACCTCAAAGCCCTCGGGTTGCTTCATATAGATCTCTTCATGAAGATCTCCGTGTAAGAATGCGGTCTTCACATCTAGTTGCTCAAGATATAAGTCCTCGGATGCAACTATAGCAAGTACCAACCGAATAGTAGTTATCTTAACTACTGGTGAAAAAATCTTGTTGTAATCAACTCCTTCCTTTTGTTGAAAGCCTTTGAACACCAACCAAGCCTTATACCTTTTCTTGCCATCCAACTCATTCTTAATTCTATACACCCATTTGTTTTGCAATGCCGTTTTATCATGAGTTAATTTCACTAGTGACCAAGTTTTATTCTTCTCAAGTGATCCCATCTCTTCCTTCATGGAAAACTTCCATTGTATGGATTCTTTTGATTTTCTCGCCTCAAAGTAACTCTTGGGTTCACCATTCTCGGTATAGAGCAAGTAGTTTGTTGATGAAGAATACCTAGGATTGGGCTTGGGCACTCTAGTAGAACATCTTAGTGTAGGAGCAACCGGTATGGTTGGACCGGTTCCATCAACATCCTCCTCATCACTAGAACTCCCACTATGTTCGGTCCTTTCACAGCTTTCTGAATCATCTTCATCATTAGCACTTTGTGACGCCTCACCATTATTCGTCAATTCATTATTACCCGAACTCCCACTAGAACGTGCAAGATCATCAATAGAAACATCGTCAAAAGTAACATAAACCGGTTTAGGACTCCCCTTTTCCGGTTTGCCATAAACCGAATCTTCATCAAAGGTAATATCACGAGAACGAATCACTTTACTAGCCTCGTTATCCCAACATTGATAACCCATTTCATCTGAACCGTAACCAATGAAAGTACACCTTTTTGACTTAGTCTCAAGCTTATCTCTATCAGCATCCTTGGTCTTTACATATGCATTGCACCCAAAGATTATAAGATGACCATAACTCACCTTTTTACCATGCCATTCTTCCTCGGGAATTCGGAAACCCAATGGTGTTGAGGGTCCCCTATTGATCAAATAAACCGCCGTACTAACCGCATCCGCCCAAAACATCTTAGTCAAACTGGTATGTAGTCTCATGCTCTTAGCCCTTTCATTCAACGTACGATTCATACGTTCAGCGACCCCATTGTGTTGCAGTGTTTCTGGTTCCGTCTTTAACATCTTAATACCGAGCATTGCACAATGGTCTTTAAACTAAAGACGACTACCATATTCTCCTTCATTATCCGACTTTAAGCACTTCACCTTTAAGTTAGTTTCGTTCTCTACCATATCTTTCCACTTCAAAAAGTAGCAAATACATCGAATTTAGCTTTAAGAAAAATAAACCCATACCTTTCGAGTAGAGTAGTCAATGAAGGTGACATAATAGCGAGAACCTCCATGTGATTCTACATTCGTTGGACCAAATACATCTGTACGAACTAGCTCCAATTTCTCCATCTTGGGCGCATTCTCCGATTTCTCGAAAGTCACCTTCTTTTGCTTCCCATATACACATGGTTCGCAAAACCCAAGCTCCACTTTCTTTAAATCCAGAATTCTCCCACTCGAAATAACCATCTTCATACCCTTTTCACTTATATGCCCGAGCCTTCGGTGCCATAGAGTAGAATTATCTCCAACATCAACCGTAGCAACCACCGTATGTTCATCAAACACCTCAACCATATAAAGTGTTCCCCTTTTATGTCCACGAGCCACGACCCTACTACCCTTAACCACCTTCCATTGGCGATTTTCAAAACTAACCGCGTTACCTTCCCCATCTAATTGACCAACCGAGATAAGCTTCCTTTTCAACTGAGAAATAAACCTCACGTCTTTCAAAGTCCAATTAGAACCAAGAGTAGTCTTCAATACAACATCTCCTATGCCTTCAATTTCAAGCTTTTTATTATTTGCCAATCTAACCTTACCTTTATATGATCGAAAATTTATCATCAAACTCCTAGTGGGTGAGGCATGAAACGAAGCTCCCGAATCCAAGATCCAAGACTCCACCGAATCTTCAAGACTGCATAAAAGTGCATCATTCGTATGTCCGCAGTAAAGTTGACACGTTTCACCGGAGAATTTTTGCAATTCCTTTGAAAGTGCCCCTTTTGATTGCAACCCCAACAAATAGCTTTACTTTGGTTTTTTGATGGATACCACTTCTTTGACATCTTCCTACCCTTCTTCTCACCACCACGATCAATTTTCCTACCTGGTTGTTGGCACTTAACAAGGATCCGTATGACGATTCCCCCGAGTTTCTCCTACGAGTGTCTTCACCGAGAATCAAATCCATAATACCTTCAAACGCTAGCTTAGTATTTCCCGTAGAGCTACTAACCACAGTAACCATACCCGACCAACTCTCCGGTAACGATGAAAGCAAGATTAGTGCTTTTAGCTCATCATCAAACTTGAGATCTACCGATTCAAGCGTTGATATAATATTGTTGAATTCGTTGATGTGATCCATTGCACTCGAACCTTCCCTCATCTTTGTATTGAATAATTGTCGCATAAGAAAAACCTTATTCGCTGCCGTAGGTTTTTCATACATGTTAGAGAGAGCCTTCAAACATGCAAAGGTCGTTTTCTCATTCACAACGTTATACGCAACATTCTTTGCAAGAGAAAGACGAATCGCACCCAAAGCTTGGCGATCCAAAAGAGACCAATTGGCATCATCCATGCCTTCGGGTTTGACCTCCAACAAGGGTTGGTGTAGCTTCTTTTGATACAAATAATCTTCGATTTGCATCTTCCAAAAGCCGAAGTCTTTTCCATCAAATCTATCGATTCTAAATTTTTCGTCCTCCGCCATCTTCCCAAACTCATAACCTTGTGTTCTAGATACCAATTGTTGAATTTTAAGACCCAACAATATGAGTAATTAAAGAAAAGTACGCAACCCACAAAAGATAAACGAAAGAACAATGCGAAAAATTAAATCGACACAAGCAAAATAACGTGATTATATGCAATCGTTGTGTTTGCTTTAGTCCACGGTCAACTAGAGAATTTTATTGATAATTTTTGTGCTCACAATTTATGAGTTACAATAGGGTGTATTTATAGGGAAAGAATAACTTAGAGCAAGCCTTTCGTATAGACAATTATAATTCGTGAACTCCAACCTGTTAACCAATTTCTTAACTTGCAAATAGATCTCACGTTTGGTGATAATATGTCACCATTGGTGACATGCAAAGTTTCAACAACTTTAATAATACTCGGGACATATTTTCACGTATTAGCATAATTACTCACGTATGAGCCATCACTAGCCGCACTTTTATTTCTTGTTTTAATTCTTCTTCACCTCCTCGAACAAGTTACTTGTTAGTTAATCACTTTTTATCGCCCTACACGATGATTTTTTTTTTTTAAAGAGTTGACCACCCAGCCCAGTGATATGCCGCGGCGCGGCGCGACCATGCAAAGGAATACAGATCAGTTTTTCAGCTTTCTTGTTATCAAAATCCATTAAGTGGCGCGGTGCCGCCAAGGGACTCGCGGCGCAGCCCTGTGGTGTCGCTGGTGCTGAACTTAACTTGCTTTAAAATCACACTTTCCAAACATGATACATCATCAATCTTTTATCTACATGAATTTAACATTTCTATCATCATAACGAGACACTAAAGTCACTCAGTCGCGCACGACCTATTTCACCAATCAACATATCATTTTGACCCATATCGACTTATATGTCAAACTTGACCCATTTCGACTCATTCCATTATCTATCACACTTCATTTGAACATACTTAAACCTTTCATTAACCTTATTACAAAATCTTTGACTACTTGTTTACTCCAAAATGTTTAACGGACATAACTAAAAACGTCAACACATGTAATTACCTAAAGCATGATCCAATTTCAAGACTCACAATTCCACTTATAAAACCATTTCGATCATACTTGAAAACTCTAAAGCAAAACAACCTTTTATTGCGAACATTTGAACACATGATCATCCGCATTCAATAACATAGATCATCATAATATTAAAAGCAAGATTTAGAAAGTTGCTTTTACTTACTTGAGCTAACTTCTTACTTAAATTTCTTACGAAATCGCTACTTCTTTGACACTTGCTATATACCTTTAGGAACTTGCGAGATCCGTTTTCTTCACTTGTCCCAATACATTCATGAAAGTCTACTTTATAATCTCTTGCCGCTTTTCAAGTACCTACATACATGACAATAAGGAATATGGGTAAGCTCAATGCTTAGTGAGTAACATAGAGAGTTAAGAATAAGTGTTCGTAAATTTGGCACACTATAAATAGCAATAATTATCCTTCGTAACCCGTCTTCTTGGTAGCTAATCTCTTTTAGAAGAGTTGGTATGTCCTTGCTTCACGAACACATCATGCACTTCATCACTAATACATCATAACAACACATATCTACAACATATTACATTCATAAAAAGAACTCTACAATAATCATAAATCATCAATCACATAATACTTACCTTGCACACCCGTGTATGTACAAGTGTATCC
Organism: Rutidosis leptorrhynchoides; assembly: GCF_046630445.1. Classification (NCBI taxonomy): domain Eukaryota; kingdom Viridiplantae; phylum Streptophyta; class Magnoliopsida; order Asterales; family Asteraceae; genus Rutidosis; species Rutidosis leptorrhynchoides. The sequence continues at coordinate 486,159,276 of NC_092333.1, forward strand.
CCACTTACCTGTCGTGGCCCTCATGATCGGCTTGTCCCGGTGTAATTCCTTCTTCATTGGTCTATCATAGACTCATATCTCGTCACTCTACCCGAATTCCTTTACTATTAAAATTCTTGAAAGACTTCTTTAACATCTTGAAATTGTATTAGCAAACTTAACACATCATAATATCATCTACCGCATTCATCATTAAGTACCCATTAACAACCGTAACATAAATTAATAAAATTAACTTCATCAAAATCTTTAACTTGATAACTTACCATAAACAAAATACTTGTTCTACTCAATCATAATATTCATGATACAACGAAAAACACATCATAATATCGAATATATAATTAAATCGTTATTCGAACATAAATTTACCTATGTACTCACCTTGGCCTCTTTTGCACACTTGGCCGCTTTTCTTCCCTTGATTAGATCCTAATCACAATGCTAATCACATTAGTAACTTGCTTAACACATAAATCCGCTCATAACGCCATTAGACATAAAATTAAGCTTTTGACCGATTTTGACTCAAGAAAGGAACTTGAACCACTACACTACAAGTGGTAACTCATGTCCAAATAACTCCCTAATAACATGGACACTTACAACATGCCCAAAATTCCAAACAATAATACTTTATACAAGCTTTATTCAATTTCACCATTTGGACAGCCCTACATTCACAGCAGATTCTGACCCATTTAAGTCTCTATTCAGCATTTAAAGACTTGTTCATTGGAGAGGACACTCAAAGCCCTTTCCGAAAAGTGCTCACACGCCCTAAACGGAGCTACGGTTGATTTTATATGATTTTTATAAAATCAAGTTTTGTGCAGTTTTTCTTAGTGACGGGTTTGACATCATTGACTCCATTTTTAACTCAATTCAACACAAAAACATTTTCAACAAAACCAAGCTACTTACATATACTAATAACACTATTATGAATGATTTTTAACACAATTTAATCATCATACATGGCTAATAACATCATGAACATTACTAGTTCTTCTCTTAGACGTTTTAACAAACACCTTGTGTGCACTACTTGATTTTTAACCAATTCATAGTCTAGGTGATCATCTTTCTCCACCATTTACAATATTTATAACTAGTTTCATACATATTCATACACCATAACACTATAAAACTAGTATTTATACATAATCATAACATAAATTCATCATAATTCATCATTACTCTTTCATTTCATTCACAAAAACTCATTTTACATATCCATCCATCCTCAAATCCGATTTTCAACTCAAACATACATAAATCCTACTCGACTTCATAAATATTTAACCCTTTAAACATAAACATAAGTAAATTCAAGTATTCAAATCATACCTCAATTTCACTTCAATTAAAATCTTTCAACTAACAAGAATAGATGAGAAGGATGCTAATTTCTTGCTTCCTTTAGACTTTATACTCCTTTAATCACTTGTTTTCAAGCTCAAACAAGTTTACTTGATGGATTTGAGAAACCCTAATTTCTCACTTGATAGAACCGATCTTGTTATAAATTTTGGGATGAAGCTCAAATGAGCTAGAAACTTCCCATCTCCTTTCTTTTATTAAACACACTATCATCTTTTGGCAACTTAGGCCCCTCCCCACCACTTTATAATTTAGGTGGTCCTAATCATTTCTTAACCCTTGCAATGTTGGTCCTTTATCCATTTAACACTTAACTTAGGAATATAAATTTCGTTTAATCATCAAATACAATAAAAATAAATACATGAAAACTATCTCAAAATTTGGGGCGTTACACACTTAGATAATTATTTATTACAAAACCAATTCATGAAAATTGCTTTCCTACAACCATCACCTCCGGAGGAACAAATCTTGCTTATCTTAGCTAAGTTACAGTAATTAGGTCATTATTGTTTGGTACTTCGACGCCGATCATACCTGATGTTTCGCGAGGTATATAGAAAATAGCTATTAATTTTTACAAGGAAATACTATTAAATACGATACAATTTTACACAAGATATTTATTTATTTAGAGAATGGATATACTTAAACCTTGCTACAACACTTATAGGCAGTGTACCTAATCGTACAGTAGTATAGTTTTTAGTAAGTCCGGTTCGTTCTACAGGGAAATCTTTAAACAAAGCTTAACGCTATATTAGTTTACTTTTATAAAAATACAAATATATATATATATAAGTAATATTATTATTATAAAGGGGGGTTTTTACCGTTTAATGACTGGTTTGTCGATTTTAAAACTTTAGTCGCAGTTAAAACCAAATGTAAAATAAAAAATAAATACAAGACTTAAATTAAAGCGTAAAGTAAATAACGATAATGAAATTGCGATTAATAAAAATGCGATAAAATAAACTTGCGATAATTAAAAAGTACGATAATTAAAAGTGCAATTAAATACAATAACAATAAAAATTCGATAATTAGAAGTGCAATTAAATATAAAATAAAAGAAATTAAATATGAAATAAAAGAATTATGCTTATTTAAACTTCCGTAATCATGATGTTTGACGTGTTGATTTTAGTTTTATGCCCATGGGTTAATTGTCCTTTGCCCTGGATTATTTAATATGTCCGTCTTTGTCCATAACAGTCCATCAGTCATAAATATAAAGTGCGAGTGTCCTCGTCAAATTATTCTTATACCCGAAGTTAAATATTTCAACTAATTGGGGACTTAAACTGTAACAAGATTTTAATACTTTGTTTAATAATTACACCAGGATGTCGACTGAGTGTAACCCAAGGTTTTAATATTTTGTTATCAATTATACCAAGTGTCCTTGTACATAATTTCACCCCTGTTTTAATTATTCTAGTGGCTATTAATCCATTCCCGTGTCCGGTTAAATGAACGATTATTCGTACATATAAATACCCCGCCCATCGTGTCCGATCGAGTGTATATGGTAACTTATAGGGACGCCCAATTGTAAATCTTTATATTAACATTAACAAACTATCATTTAGTTAAACAAATATAAAGCCCATTAATAGCCCATAGTCTAAATTCCACAAGTGTCGTTCTTTTGTCCAAACCCCAATTATGGTACAAAGCCCAATTACCCAATTTTAGTAATTAGCCCAACATCATGATTACTTCGTTTTAAATAAGCATAATAATAACTTAGCTACGAGACATTAATGTAAAAAGGTTGAACATAACTTACAATGATTAAAAATAGCGTAGCGTTACACGGACAGAATTTCGACTTACACCCTTACAACATTCGCTAACATACCCTTATTATTAGAATTATAATTAAAATTAAAATTAAAATATAAATTATAAATATAAATATATCGTATGAATGGAGAAAAGAGAAAGATAGATTGTTTTGTGGTGCACCAAAGCTCGATTTTTATAGGCATGTGGGCTGGAACTGGGGCTCATGCGATCGCATGGATTTATGCCTTCCAGGCCATGCGATCGCATGGCCAGCTGGGGAGGCTCATATTTGGTTGTTTTCTTCTGCCGACGGTTTTATAAATAATATAATATATTAAATAATTATAAGAATTATTTAAATATTATATTATATTTATGTGCATAGTTGACTTGTAATTTTTAGTCCGTTGCGTCGAGCGTTGAGAGTTGACTCTGGTCCCGGTTCCGGATTTTCGAACGTACTTGCGTACAATTTAATATCTTGTACTTTGCGTTTTGAATCTTGTACTCTTGTAAATTCGAGACGTTTCTTATCAATAATTGGAACCTCATTGATTGTATTTTGTACTTTTGAGCTTTTTGGTCGTTTGCGTCTTCAATTCGTCGAATCTGTCTTTTGTCTTCACCTTTTATTATTTAAACGAATATCACTTGTAAATAGAACAATTGCAACTAAAAGCTTGTCTTTCTTGAGGAATAATGCTATGAAATATATGTTCGTTTTTAGCATTATCAAATATTCCCACACTTAAGCGTTGCTTGTCCTCAAGCAATATCGTCTTGAAATACTAGAATCACTTCTTTATTCTTCACACTTTGTACATCAGTTATTTTTATACGGCGGTATAAACAATGGTAGTAACGATGTGGTTTACAGTCCCATATGACTATATAAAAATTTAGATCCATTAAGGAAATTGGATCTTTATAAAAACATTTGATCTTTTGAAAATTAAATCTAGTTTTTACCCTAGATAAGTTTTTCGGATTAACCCTTCACCGGTGTTTGCAAAATATTTTTGTGGGTTTGGTGAGTTTCAGATTTGAAAATTTTAGCTCAAAACTTGCGGTTTTGTGTCACCCACTTGCTAACCTTGTATTTGGAAAGCAACACGTCCAGTTTACTTGTCCCGTATATTACCTTTCGATAAACTACCGTCCGGTTGTAAAGGAAAGCGTTGAACAAGCAACTGTTAAGGCAATGTCCCCTGACATGCTTTTAATTATGGTCTATAACGTGTTGGACGCAATTACTATCCTTGGTAGGAGCAATAGTAAAGCTCACCCTTATGATTTTCTAGTCTGGCACAAGGTCCTGTCTTTGACCATGCTATGCAACCACCGTTCTTACAGTTGACACCCGATTTGGTTCAGGTGACCTAATGAATTCCAGGTGAATTCCTTGGATTTTACGTTCAATGGTAATGAACGCATTGAAAATAGGGTTTTCAGAAAACAAATTGGTTTGTAATTTTGATCAAAATATTTTCTCGTTCAAGCTCGAGTTTAGATATCATTGAATTTCATGAGTTTGAATTCTCAATCTTTAAGGTCAATCTCCAGGATTGAGTAATATCAGGCTTAAAAGCTGATTTTTAATCTTTAAGGAGATTATCCTTTCTGGGGATCTGATTCATTAGTCTTATCCAGCTAATTTGCATGGTGCCCTCCCCATTTTACAAGACATATCCTCTCATGGTTAGGATAAGTCTGACCACTTGGCGACCCTGTTTGATGCTGAGGTCCGTGGATTTCCTGCTGATTTTAGAGATGACTTTTCTAGATTTTTTATCAACCTACAGCTGGTCTGGACGACAACTTCATGACCTAAATCAAGAAGCGCGTTTCTTTTTTGGAAGACTTTACTTCCTTTTAATGATGAAATTGATTCATCGTGTAGATCCATCTCTTCTTTTCTTTCATCGGGTAAAATAGTTTAGTTTAGTCCAAAGCAAAAGTATTTTCAGTTATTTGTTACAGATATATATGACATATATTTAAGATAACTTGGTAAATTTTCCCACACTTGGTTTTTATTTTCCTTTTTATCGTCCTCTATTCCATTTTAAATGAATTTCAACATTTTGGTTTGTTTCTCAATTTATGTCCTTTCCGAGGTTACAATAATTTCGGTGTTAACACCTAGTTTTATCGTTCATAAATATGTATAAACATGATTTTGAGTTCATTTAATTGAAAATTTTGAAAAATTTTACTAGAATTGGGTAGTCAGTATATAAGACTAGGGCTGTTCTTTATTATCAGAGAGCACTAGATTCTAATACAACTACTACGTTACTAGTATTTTTAATGGTAACCAAGTGTATAAAGATAAAAATTTTAAAAATCCGAAAGAATTTAACCCCTTCCCACACTTAAGATCTTGCAATGCCCTCATTTGCAAGAAATCAGTACAATTTAAATTATTGAGGGTGATTAGCGTAGAAATGATTAAATTTTACCAAAGTTTCCAAACATATTGGCGTTTGTTTGCTGAATGATAAATGGTGCATATCATTTGTTCATTTCGTCTGTTGTTACATCACATTTATTTGTCATCTTGTCGTCAAAATTAGTAGCTTTTGCTGAACTTAATGCCAGTCTTTGAAAATGCGCTGTTTTACCCTGTTTTGTACAATCGACAATATACATACATACAAATATAATCATGCATGGCAATTTGAAATGGGACTTAATATCCCACTTTCAAATTCTAAATATGAAATATTAGTACACAATAGTAATAAAAATAATAAAAATTACACAAATATATCCAATAACATAAGTTTAAACATGAAAAAGTCAAAAGATAAAAACATAAAAATCATAAAAATAACCAAATGGAACTAAATCAGTCTGGATAGGGGTTCCAGTTCATCTCATCGGGTGGGTTCCATTGTTGGTTATAGGTGTTCTGATAGGCTTGGTCATAGTCATACCGGTTAAAGGGTGGTCGGATATCGGGGCTATGTGGCGGAAAATGAGCAGGTCGAGTAGGTACATAGTTATTTGGTACCTGATATGATAGCTGGCTCATGATTTGGTGCTGATGAACTAACCAGCTATCGTGTTGGCGTCACCTATAATCCTCGTATACTCGCTCGGAGTTCCACTGCTCATACATACTATGTCTGGCCGCGTTCGTCATTGCTTCCTCATCTATACGAACGTGGACGTCAAGAATAGCATCTCGAAAGACATCCCTAATGTCTTCCGCCTCCTCCATTTCCTCGTCTGAGCCTCTCTCTACCTGAGGATGAGATCCCTCATAGGATACTGCCTAGTTACGTCTACTTTTCAATACCTTAGCACCCACATAAACTTTCAATCCTAAGGGCTCAACCTGTTCTCTACAAATCTGTAATGGACCCCCTTGGTTCCTATCAACACCTAAATACTCTCCAATGAGAGTAACAAAAATACCTCCTCCTATTATACTCCCGTCCTGCATTTCCTCTACCATTTTAGATAAATAAAAAGCAACACAGTAAGGGATATTGACAAAGCTTCTAGGATCCCGAATACACTTTAGGTAGAATAAATCATATAAGGTAATTTTTTCTTCATTATGACCTCTTTGTGTAATCGAGTTAGCCAAAAATCTATGAATAATACGAAGCTCGGCTCTGTCAATATGTGTATAGGAGTGTCCTCCTGCTCGTGTAAAAACATCAAAATGTGACATACGCCTCCAAATGGCGTCAGCGTCAAAGTTACTATCTACTCGTTCACCATAATGAATCAAGTTTGTACAATCGGGTAATAGCAACTCACCAGGAGTATATATCTGTAAGGCCCTGGCCATGTCCAGCATGGACATTCTGTACATCCTACCGCCAAGGATAAACCTAAGAAATCTTCTATCATCTATTCTAACTATATTTGTATCAAGTGATACAGTACTTATCAACTCAACACACCATTCCTTATATACAGGTCTACGAATGGTGAAAAGACGTTCCCAATCTGTAAAAGAAGAACTGCCATACCTTTGAACTAAAAGCTGTCTAACACGGTCAGCTAGATGGACCGTTTTCAAAGGGGCCCAATCGATTACCCTTGGCACCTCTACATTTTTTGTTACCAATTTGAATTTGTTCCTTTGATATGTCTCGTAATCTCTCCATCTTCTATCAAATCTCAGATTAGGATGTAGAGTGTGCTCAGGAATCGTTGGGAATTCTACTGGCGGCCTCATTGGGAATACTATGAATTCATCAACAAACTGTACCGGATCATAATAAGGTATGTGCTGATCAGGCTGTTGTTGTTGTTCTTGTTGTAGTTCTTGTTCGTGTTGCATTTCTGGTTCTGGTTCTAGTGCTGGTCGTCTAGATGATGATGCTCCTGAACCTCCAGTATCGGCTCTCTGTAAAACACATTAAACACAAAATTTGTGCATCCAAATATGCATTAGTGTTAGCAAAATAACAACTTAAAACAATCACTATAACATGTTAAATCAAAATTAAACTTATACACATTTTCACAATTTTTCACAATTCTACACTTTTCAAATAAGCACATATGAAAATGTATACAAAATTCATAAGCATTTAACTCAAATAACATGTCAAAATAGTCATTACTAATAATTAAACAAGTCTCAAATGGCAAATATATCAAATTAATCAAGTTCATGAATTTTGTACTTAAAAAGTCCACTTTAATCTCCAAAAATCATGTTTAGGATCATTGTTTGGATCATTTAACTATCTAAACATGTTACACTACTCAATTTAGCAATAATTCATGACAAAAATCGGCCATAACCTGTTTATATCAAAAAGCCCCAAATTGCTCAAGAACACAAACCCTAGATTTCTAAAAATTTTGAAGTTTTTGGCTTCAAATCATGTTAATTAGCATCAATCTAGGTTATACATGCATAAAATACTAACAATTTAACACTAATTACATTAGAAATTAACAAAATTGCATTGGGTAAAAAATTGGTAATTATCACAAAAACTAGGAATTTATAGAGTTTAGGGGTGTAATTTTTACCAATTTGCTGAAGAATGAGAATCTAGGCATGATTAGAGCAAGAAAAATGACGAATTACGGTGGAAAAATGGCGAAAATTGGTGAATTTTTGGAGTTGGTTCGTGAATGTGTGTGTGTTGTGGTGAAGAGCAGAACTCGCTGCTGTATTTGTTTCTGGCCTGGATTTCAGCTCCATGCGATCGCATGGAGTTGAAGTGTAAAACCCATGCGATCGCATGGGGTGCCGGCTACAGTGATTTCTGACTTTTTTTTTATTTTTATAAAACCTTATACTTTATAAAACTTATAATTAATTAAATTTTAAAAATTTGGTTTCCTTTAGGAGCGAGGGCGTTTCGGATCGTTGTCCTAGTCTGTCCCTCGACAAAATTTTAAAATTTGTCAAATCAAAGCGTGGTTTTTAAAAGTAAAGATTTTTGGGTTTTTTAAATGTTTTTGGCATACTTTAATTCAATAAGATTAAAAATAATGATAATAAAAGTTCTCGTCTCTCCTTCGGGTAAAGCAATTTCGGTTCAAAGACCTAGTCTTCAACTTACGACGAATTTTAAAAATCATATTTTTAACTTAATGAGATAAAGTAAATTTTTGTTTTTAAATTCACACAATTTAAATATAAAATTCAAAATTAATATTAAAAATTCACACCAAACTTAAAATTTGAAATGCAAAAAATTCCTATTTTAAAAATTAAAAATTCACACCAAACTTAATTTTAAAAATTCATATTATAAATTCACACCAAACTTATATTAATTTTTCAAATATTTACAATTTTAAATATATTGTTTTTATAAAGTTTACAATATTAATTTAAGATTTAAATATTAATTTTAAAAACATGGTAAAAATAAAATTAAAAATCTTTTTGGCTTTTTATCCCACTTTAATCAATCAAATATTATCAAAAATATACGCCCCTCTTTTCGGTAAAGTAATTTCGGTTCCAAGACCTAATTTAACTCATGACGAATTTTTGAAATATTTTGGGTTGATTGATTAAAGATATTTATACCTTAAGAATAAACGTTAAATTTTGCAGTGATGTAATAAATTTTTGAATGATATCAATAATTTCGGTCGCCAAACCTAATTTTATTAAATACCAATTTAATACTTTATAGCGAACAAATTAGCGTTTATTATCAAAAGGTTAAAAATAAAAAAAAATAAAAATAAAAAAATGTACAGACATACCTGTGAAATAGATTTCTTAGTTATATGATCTATCCCATTCATAAGATAGTCGGTTTAATTGGTTTTCCATGGCTACATAGGCGTAACCTCGAGCATTCAGTGTCTTTTCTTCTAAACATATGAACGGTCCGTCTCTGCATAAAGTAACAAATTCGGTGTTTGAATAGGTTTGATTATTTGAACATTTACCTCCATGTGACCATTTTCCGCATTTGTGACATCTTTTTAGGTGTCGTGCTCTTCTTTTCGCTACGGATTTTGATTTTCCTTTACCAAATTGTAACTTATTATCTTCGCATCTGGATTCTTTTCTAACTCCGTCCATTCTTTCTCTGATTACTGATACTATTTCACTCGGAAGTGTGTCATTATTACGTTTAGTGATCAAAGCGTGTAGCATTAGACCATGGTTTAGTTCACAGGTAGTCTTCATTTCGTAAAAACCTAAAAAAAATTAAAAATTCAGAATGGGGGGAGAAGACTAGTTCTTTAGGGTCTGCTAGGGAAAGACCATTCGGGTTCCATTTTCGAGAACTACACGAAAACAGACAATCTAACTCTAACAGAAATACATATTATCCTTTAAAGACTTGATTCTCCCCACACTTAGTTAGCTGTGGTGTCGAAATTGTGATTAACTTCGTTGTCGACTTCCATCGGACTATCTATGTAGTGTTTAACTCTGTGACCATTAACTTTAAATTCAATCCCATTTGAATTTATTAATTCTATCGTTCCGTATGGGAAAACTCTTTTGACTATGAATGGTCCAGACCATCTTGATTTAAATTTTCCAGGAAATAGCTTGAATCGTGAATTGAAAAGAAGAACTCTGTCTCCTTCTTTAAATTCTTTTGAACTTCTGATTCTTTTATCATGCCATTTCTTCGTTCTTTCTTTATAGATTAACGAATTCTCGTATGCTTCATGTCTTAATTCTTCTAATTCGTTTAGTTGACTTAATCGTAGACGTCCGGCTTCATGTAAATCAAGATTACATGTCTTCAAAGCCCAAAATGCTTTGTGTTCAATTTCTACTGGAAGATGACATGCTTTTCCATAAACAAGTCTAAAAGGTGTGGTTCCAATTGGAGTTTTGTAGGCTGTTCTAAAAGCCCAGAGTGCATCCTCCAATTTAATGGACCATTCCTTCGGATTTGATCCTACGGTTTTCTCTAGAATACGTTTTAAAGCTCGGTTGGTATTTTCAACTTGTCCACTTGTTTGTGGATGATATGCGGTGGAGATTTTATGAGTTACTCCATATCTTTTAAGTACTTTCTCAAGTTGATTATTACAGAAATGAGTTCCCCGATCACTTATTAAAGCTTTCGGTGTTCCAAACCTTGCAAAAAGACGCTTTAAAAAGTTGACTACAACTCGTGCATCGTTAGTTGGGAGAGCTTGTGCTTCCGCCCATTTAGATACATAATCAATGGCTACGAGTATATATAGATTATTATGAGATTTTGGAAATGGACCCATAAAGTCAATACCCCAAATGTCAAATACTTCACATACTTGGATGACATTTTGTGGCATTTCATCACGTTGACTTATTTTTCCGGCCCTTTGACAAGCATCACAGGATTTGCAAAGAAGGTGTACGTCTTTGTAAATTGTAGGCCAATAGAATCCAGCATCATAAACTTTTCTTGCTGTTAGTTGAGGCCCATAATGCCCTCCAGTTGGTCCTGTGTGACAATGGTTTAAAATTTTACTAGCTTCATCTCCAAATATACATCGGCGTATTATTCCATCTGGACAACTTTTAAACAGATGTGGATCTTCCCAAAAATAGTGTTTTATATCACTGAAGAATTTCTTTCGTCTTTGGTATGATAATCCTTTTTCAAGGAATCCACAAACTAAGTAGTTTGCATATTCTGCAAACCATGGAATTTCTTTATAATCTATCTTCAATAGATATTCATCAGGAAAGTTGTCTTGTATGGCCGATTCATTCAGAACTTCTAATTCGGGATTTTCAAGACGAGAAAGATGATCAGCGGCGAGATTTTCTGCTCCTCTTTTATCTCGGATTTCAATATCAAACTCTTGTAAGAGTAAGATCCAACGGATTAATCTTGGTTTAGCATCTTGTTTTGAAAATAGGTATCTAAGAGCAGAATGGTCGGTATAGACCACCGTTTTTGCTAGAACGAGATATGATCGAAATTTGTCAAAAGCAAAGACAATAGCAAGGAGTTCTTTCTCAGTAGTTGTATAGTTCGTTTGTGCTCCTTGTAACGTCTTACTAGCATAATATATAGGTTGAAATCGTTTTTCAATCATTTGTCCTAAAACGGCTCCCATTGCAAAATCACTTGCATCGCACATTAGTTCAAATGGTAGATTCCAATTTGGTGTTATCATGATCGGTGCATTAGTGAGTTTCTCTTTAAGAATATTAAAAGATTTGATACACTCATCTGAAAAGATGAATGGAGCATCCTTTTCTAGGAGTTTATTCATAGGAGTGGCAATTTTAGAAAAATCTTTTATGAAACGTCGGTAAAAACCGGCATGCCCTAGAAAACTCCTAACTCCTCTAACATTGGTGGGATGTGGAAGTTTAGCAATTACATCTACTTTAGCTCTATCCACTTCAATTCCTTCTTTTGAAATTTTATGTCCAAGAACGATGCCTTCTTTAACCATGAAATGGCATTTCTCCCAATTAAGTACTAGATTTGATTGTTCGCATCTAATAAGCATTCGTTCCAGATTAACTAGACATGATTCAAATGTATCACCGAAGACTGAAAAGTCATCCATGAAAACTTCCATGCATTCTTCTATCATGTCATGAAAAATCGCCATCATACACCTTTGAAAGGTTGCAGGGGCATTACAAAGTCCAAATGGCATGCGTTTGTAAGCAAAAGTACCATAAGGGCACGTGAATGTGGTTTTCTCTTGATCTTCGGGTGCTATTGGAATTTGAAAATATCCGGAAAATCCATCTAGAAAACAATAGTAACTATTTCCGGCTAATCTTTCCAACATTTGATCTATGAAGGGAAAGGGAAAGTGATCTTTTCTGGTGGCGTCATTTAATTTTCTATAATCAATACATACACGCCATCCTGTTACAGTCCTAGTAGGAATAAGCTCATTTTTCTCATTTGTAATGACAGTCATGCCACCTTTCTTAGGCACGCATTGAACTGGGCTTACCCATGGACTATCAGAGATTGGATAAATTAGACCTGCATCTAGCAGTTTAATAATCTCTTTCTTAACTACATCTTGCATATTAGGATTTAGTCTTCATTGGCGTTGCACATACGTTTTATGACCTTCTTCCATAAGGATTTTATGTGTGCAATACGAAGGACTTATTCCTTTAATATCATGAATCTTCCATGCAATGGCTGGTTTATGAGCTTTTAACACAGAAATGAGTTGTGATTTCTCATTTTCAGTAAGAGAAGACGATATTATTACAGGTAATTCAGATTCACCATGTAAATAAGCGTATTCCAAATGGTTTGGAAGTGGCTTTAACTCTAATTTTGAAGGTTCTTCTATCGATGATTTATATCGATATCTGTCTTCTTCTTTTAACATTTGAATTTCTTCTGTTGTTGGTTCATATCCATTAGCTATAAGTGTAGCTAACATTTCAGCTTCATCAATTGCTTCATTACCTTCTCCTAATGAACATTCTCCTGTTCCTTGTAATTCTGGAAATTCTTCTAATAATTCTGCATGTGCATCTATAGTTTGAATATAATAACATGTATCATCTGCAGATTGCAGTTGTTGCATTGCTCTATCAACTGAAAAGGTAACACTCTCATCCTGTATACTTAGGGTCAATTTCTTACCGAACACGTCTATCATTGCTTTAGCCGTGTTTAAGAATGGTCTTCCTAATATGAGAGGAACTTGAGAATCTTCTTCCATGTCTAAAACAACAAAATCTACTGGAAATACTAAAGTACCAACTTTAACTAGCATGTTCTCCATTATCCCTCTAGGATATTTTATTGATCTATCGGCTAGTTGTATGCTTATTCTGGTTGGTTTCAATTCTCCAAGGTCTAGTTTAGCGTATAGTGAATACGGCATTAGATTTATACTAGCACCTAAGTCTGCCAATGCTTCTATTGAACTAAGACTACCCAGAAAACATGGAATTGTGAAACTTCCTGGATCAGATAATTTTTCTGGTATCTTATTCAACAGCACTGCTGAACAATTAGCATTCATAGTAACAGCCGAGAGTTCTTCCATTTTCTTTCTATTTGAGATTAGATCTTTCAAGAATTTAGCATATCTAGGCATTCCTGAAATCACATCAATGAAAGGAAGATTTACATTTATCTGTTTAAACATATCCAAGAATTTGGATTGCTCGGCTTCAAGTTTCTCTTTCTTCATTTTACTCGGGTAAGCAAGTGGTGGTTGGTATGGTTTAACATAAGGTTTAGCCTTAACTGTGTTATCTTCATTAACCTTTTCAACTACTGGTTCTTTTTCCTTATCTTGATCAGGTTGTGGTTCTTGTGGAGTAGGAATAGCTTCATCAGAAGTTACAGGTATTTCAGGTGGTTTAAGTGTTGTACCACTTCTTGTGGTAATGGCTTTAGCTGTTTCATTCCGGGGGTTAGCATTTGTATCACTAGGTAGACTTCCCGGTTTTCTTTCACCTATTAACCTTGCTAGGTTACTTACTTCTTGTTTCAGATTTTGAATAGAAGCTTGTTGATTTCTAAATGCTTGAGCATTTTATTCATTAGTTTGTTTCTGAGATGTGAAAAACTGCATTTGAGTTTCAACTAGCTTCGTCATCATATCTTCTAAATTCGGCTTTTTATCATCGGTTTGTTGTGGTGGTTTGTTTTGAAAATTAGGTCTTTGCTGGTTGTAAGTATTATTGGATACTTGTTGATTGCTAGGACCTTGTTGGTTGTTGTATGGAATATTTCGGTTATAATTCTGGTTTTGATTGTAAATCGGTCTTGGCTGTTGATAATTATTCTGATAATTATTTCCAGGCCTTTGGTTTATGTATGAAATATTCTCTCTTTGTTCCATTGTTAATTCAATACTGAGACAATCTTTTGTCAAATGTGGTCCTCCACACTGCTCACAACTAATTCGTATTGAGTGAATATCCTTAGTCATCTTTTCCATTCATCTCTCCACAACATCTATCTTTGCGGAAATGGAATCTAAGTCATGGCTAGAATCGGCTCTAGCTGCTTTAGATGATCTAACGATATCTTTTTCTTGGTGCCACTCATGTGAGTGGGAAGCAGTGTTATCAATAATTTTGTAAGCATCAGTTTTGGTTTTCTTCATAATAGAACCACCAGCTGCTATATCTATGTCTTTTCTTGTAGTGATGTCGCATCCTTGGTAGAATATTTGTACTATTTGACAGGTGTCTAAACCATGTTGCGGACATCCTCTTAATAACTTTCCATATCTAGTCCACGCCTTATATAGAGTTTCATTTGGTTTCTGTGTAAACGTAACAATTTCTGCTTGAAGTCTTACGGCTTTAGATGCAGGAAAGAATTGTTTAAGAAATTTTTCAACTAAAACGTCCCATGTATCAATCGCCCCTTCAGGTAACGATTCCAACCAATCTTTGGCTTCTCCCTTTAAAGTCCAGGGAAATAACATGAGATATATCTGTTCATCCTCTACTTCTCGAATTTTAAATAGTGTGCAGATCCTATTAAAGGTACGTAGATGTTCATTTGGATCTTCCTTCGGCGCACCACTAAATTGGCATTGATTAGTCACCATGTGTAGAATTTGTCCTTTGATTTCATAATCTGGCGCATTAATGTCTGGATGAGTAATTGCGTAACCTTGGCCAGTGCGTTTAGCTCTCATTCGGTCTTCCATACTTAAAGGTTCCAGATTCTCCATAATTGAATTTGTTGAATCGGAATCACTAGAGGATTCTGATTTAATGGTTCGTTCCTCAACAATCTCTGTTGGAATGATTGGTGGTTCCGGAGGAAAGTTTAGTGGTTCAGGATCTACGAATCGTTCCTGAATATTCTCCGGATTCTCAATTGTGAGGTCGGGTTCAAAAAATGGATTATCGGAAATTTGAACTGGAGTACTTGGTCGACTGGATGACGATTCTAAAGAAAAATCAACGGCAGTAATATTTGCTAAATGTCTTGATCTAGTTACAGGTGGTGAACGTACAAAAGGTGGTGAACGTCTTGCTCGGTGCATTCACTGAATATCCTATTAGTTTTTAAAAGGAAAGAAAAATTATAATAAGTTATCCAATCAATAGACTTTTCTGATTTTGCCCACGTTTCGAATAGCCAAAAGATGCAGCAGAGGGGCAGGATTCGTTTGGTCTCAATATAATTGAGGACTGTTTGGCTCTAATAACCCGGTCCACGTACAAATCCAACTATTACTACGAACCAGAAAATTTTGATGTCTATCAATTTAACCACTTAAAATAAATTTTCGTAATTTTAAGAAATTTAGATAAGGAGTAGAACAAAAATCTATGTCCTAAAACTAGAATAACGAGAAATAAGAAAGAAAAAGAGTTCGTCGGAAAAAGGTCGAAAAAGAAAAATGGTTGAAAAATAAAAGGTGACGGAAAAATAAAAGAAACTTATAAAACTAAAAAAAACACTTGACTAACCTAACCTTATTACTACAACTAACTTAAAATTATAATCGCAAATTGAGATTACTAATTGGAATGATAATTGATACATAGGTAAAAGTTGTCTAAAAATATTAAAGCTTACAGGAAAAACTATATCCCAAATGGAAATAACTTAAAAAGAAACTAAAACTTAAAAAGGCGTCGCAAAATTCTAAAGCACTTAAATCTTAGTCTAAAGAAAAAGCACTTAAGGAATTCTACGGCAAAGCCTAAAAATCTAGAAGTAAAAATAACTATTGCAAAAACTATATTTAAAACTAAGTATGAGCTAAAAATACAAATATTACGCTAAAACGATTAAAAAGTGACAAAATATAAAAATATATAAAAAGTTGTAAAAAGTACAATTTTTATAAAAATATTATTTTTATATTATTTATTTTATAAAACTATTAATTTTGTAATTTATAAAAACTAATTAAAATTTTAAATACAAATTACTTAAAACTAATCAAAATAATAAAATAACCTAAACCCTAATTAGGGTTATAATTAATTATAATTAATAATTATACTCCGTAATGATTGCTGGCTGCAGTCTGGCGTGTCAGATGGGCTCATGCGATCGCATGAGTCCTCAGTTTCCCAGCCATGCGATCGCATGGGCTAGGGTTTCGGGCCAAGAGCTGGGCTGCTATAGTGTTCGGGCCGAATTAATTATTATTATTATTTTTTTGCTGTAAAATATAAAATATATTTATTAATTAAATAAAACTTATATTTTTACAAACTAAAAAAAATAGAAATAAAGAAAGTTTATAAAACTTATTTATTTACCAAACTCTAAAAAAAAATATTTATATTTTTGTTTTTCTTTTTATATTTTCAAATATTTAAAACGTATTTTTATAAAAACGAATTTTAATAAAAGTAAACTAAAAATTCTTTTTTTTTATTAGCGTTGCGCTTCCGGCTTTTAAGCTAGATTGGTCCCCGGCAGCGGCACCAAAAATACTTGATGTTTCGCGAGGTATATAGAAAATAGCTATTAATTTTTACAAGGAAATACTATTAAATACGATACAATTTTACACAAGATATTTATTTATTTAGAGAATGGATATACTTAAACCTTGCTACAACACTTATAGGCAGTGTACCTAATCGTACAGTAGTGTAGTTTTTAGTAAGTCCGGTTCGTTCCACAGGGAAATCTTTAAACAAAGCTTAACGCTATATTAGTTTACTTTTATAAAAATAAAAATATATATATAAGTAATATTATTATTATAAAGGGGGGTTTTTACCGTTTAATGACTGGTTTGTCGATTTTAAAACTTTAGTCGCAGTTAAAACCAAATGTAAAATAAAAAATAAATACAAGACTTAAATTAAAGCGTAAAGTAAATAACGATAATGAAATTGCGATTAATAAAAATGCGATAAAATAAACTTGCGATAATTAAAAAGTACGATAATTAAAAGCGCAATTAAATACAATAACAATAAAAATTCGATAATTAGAAGTGCAATTAAATATAAAATAAAGGAAATTAAATATGAAATAAAAGAATTATGCTTATTTAAACTTCCGTAATCATGATGTTTGACGTGTTGATTTTAGTTTTATGCCCATGGGTTAATTGTCCTTTGTCCTGGATTATTTAATATGTCCGTCTGGTTTTTGTCCATAACAGTCCATCAGTCATAAATATAAAGTGCGAGTGTCCTCGTCAAATTATTCTTATACCCGAAGTTAAATATTTCAACTAATTGGGGACTTAAACTGTAACAAGATTTTAATACTTTGTTTAATAATTACACCAGGATGTTGACTGAGTGTAACCCAAGGTTTTAATATTTTGTTATCAATTATACCAAGTGTCCTTGTACTTAATTTCACCCCTGTTTTAATTATTCTAGTGGCTATTAATTCATTCCCGTGTCCGGTTAAATGAACGATTATTCGTACATATAAATACCCCGCCCATCGTGTCCGATCGAGTGTATATGGTAACTTATACTGACGCCCAATTGTAAATCTTTATATTAACATTAACAAACTATCATTTAGTTAAACAAATATAAAGCCCATTAATAGCCCATAGTCTAAATTCCACAAGTGTCGTTCTTTTGTCCAAACCCCAATTATGGTACAAAGCCCAATTACCCAATTTTAGTAATTAGCCCAACATCATGATTACTTCATTTTAAATAAGCATAATAATAACTTAGCTACGGGACATTAATGTAAAAAGGTTGAACATAACTTACAATGATTAAAAATAGCGTAGCGTTACACAGACAGAATTTCGACTTACACCCTTACAACATTCGCTAACATACCCTTATTATTAGAATTATAATTAAAATTAAAATTAAAATATAAATTATAAATATAAATATATCGTATGAATGGAGAAAAGAGAAAGATAGATTGTTTTGTGGTGCACCAAAGCTCGATTTTTATAGGCATGTGGGCTGGAACTGGGGCTCATGCGATCGCATGGATTTATGCCTTCCAGGCCATGCGATCGCATGGCCAGCTGGGGAGGCTCATATTTGGTTGTTTTCTTCTGCCGACGGTTTTATAAATAATATAATATATTAAATAATTATAAGAATTATTTAAATATTATATTATATTTATGTGCATAGTTGACTTGTAATTTTTAGTCCGTTGCGTCGAGCGTTGAGAGTTGACTCTGGTCCCGGTTCCGGATTTTCGAACGTACTTGCGTACAATTTAATATCTTGTACTTTACGTTTTGAATCTTGTACTCTTGTAAATTCGAGACGTTTCTTATCAATAATTGGAACCTCATTGATTGTATTTTGTACTTTTAAGCTTTTTGGTCGTTTGCGTCTTCAATTCGTCGAATCTGTCTTTTGTCTTCACCTTTTATTATTTAAACGAGTATCACTTGTAAATAGAACAATTTCAACTAAAAGCTTGTCTTTCTTGAGGAATAATGCTATGAAATATATGTTCGTTTTTAGCATTATCAATACCCCGAGCGAAAAGATAAAATAGTGCCCTTCAAAACTTCATAAACTAATACTTCGTCATAAACTACTCCGTATTTAGTGTTTTAATAAGCTCATTTTGTGAAGCTTAATTACTTATTTGTGAGGTAATTTGTAATAAGATCAAAATTTATTGTTTATTCACATATAAACAATAAGCTATTCAAACAAGTTCTCTCCGATATCTCCTAGTTGTATATAGCTTATTTTTGCGTCAATTTTTAAATTTGTTAAATTATGTTGTATAGGTTGAAGAAATATACTCCAATATATTGTATAGTAAATTGTCTGTAAAGTTTAAACAAATTAAATTTACACCTCTGTTTACTGCTTTGTAACAACTGTGAAGTACTCGATGTACCTTTGTGCTTAGTTATTGTAACAGACACTCTAACCATATGTATGTAGCGTCACTACTGTTAGCCTAGTTTCCATGTTAGCCCATATCTGTATATTGTTTGGGCCTGGCCTTTTATGTATCTTAGGGTTTAGGCTTCTATATATATATCTGTATGCTGTACTCTTCACAAACAAGCAATAACAATATACGTTAACATGGTATCAGGCCATTCACTACCCCTCTAACCCTTCGATACTCCCTCTGCCTCTTCTTCTTCTCTTCGTTTTTTTTTTCTCACCTGCCCAATCCTTCATCTTCAAACAACAACACAGAAAAACAAAAACCCTCATCATGGCTCCTAACAAATATGATAAAATTTACACTGTCACCTCCGTCCATCACTTGATCCCTGTCAAGCTCGACCTTGCAAAGTTGAATTACTCCCACTGGAAGAAACTTTTCATGACTCACTGTGCGGGCTTTGATGTTTCTGATCTCATCTTACTCCCGTCAACTAATGATGAACAAAGTGATCCCGATTGGATCAAAGCAAACGTTGTGGTGTCTACATGGATATTCAACACCATATCGCCATCCCTACTTGAAAGGCTGTTAAACGCAGAACCTGCAACAGCCCATGACGCTTGGATATTTCTCGAAAAACTGTTTCTTGACAACAAAGAGTCAAAAACAATGGAACTAAATGCGGAACTTCGTGCCTTGAATATGGGAAATCTATCAGTCGAAGAATATTTTCGGAAGATAGATCACCTTGCTACTCAAATCCGCAATCTCGGTGGTAAAATTGAAGACACATATCTTGTTATGTTCGCGGTCAATGGACTGCCCGAAAAATACGCACATGTCTCTCATATCATCATCCGCCGTTCTCCCTTTCCATCACTTGACATTGCCCGATCGATGATAGCTATGGAGGAACTCACACTTAATCGAAAACATCGTACCATCACCGAGTCCCCTCTTAATGCCTCTCATCCGTCGGCACTTGTTGTTCAGGCCAATCGGACTGCCTCACCGGCCAAGCAAACACCATCAACCACCAAAATTTGTCGCAATTTTTTGAAAGGATTTTGTCGATTTGAAAACAGATGCAGGTACCTTCATTCTGGTGGAACAGGCCGTCGCTCAGCAAACCACACACCCTCAAGTTCTAACAGGCCAAATAGCATCAACCAGGCTCAATTGCTCCACTTGATTGCAGCCCAACAACAGCAAATCCAGGCCCAATCTGCTGCAAACAGGACCCATTTGCAGCCTGCTTCGGTCCAGACTCCATTCAGTGGATATGGGTCTTCCTCTCTTGGGCCTATAAATCCTGTCAACATGGCCCAACGCGGTTTACTTGCAACCCCGCCTGGATTTAATCCCCTTCAGCCCAACTCCTTTGGGCCGCAACATGCTACTCAGTCCACTGGTACATCTGCTCATGCCTTCTATGCAGCCCAACAGCCACTTGTTGGGTCTTTTACCGTAGATCCGAATACACAGTCCCATGAAACCATATTACCCAACGCTTTCAGTACTATGACTCTTCAGGATTATGGCGCAGCCGGGTGGAACATGGACACTGGTGCGTCTACGCATCTCACTTCCTGTATTAATAATCTCAGTACCTTTT
Source organism: Rutidosis leptorrhynchoides (assembly GCF_046630445.1). Lineage (NCBI taxonomy): Eukaryota > Viridiplantae > Streptophyta > Magnoliopsida > Asterales > Asteraceae > Rutidosis > Rutidosis leptorrhynchoides. The sequence continues at coordinate 486,180,273 of NC_092333.1, forward strand.
TTAATAATTGCAAATACCCGTCGGTCTCCGTTGGTGATGGAAATACCATACCTGTCACCAACACAGGCCATAGCTTGTTATCTAATTCCTACCGACCCTTACACTTAAATAACGTTCTCGTGACTCCTAATATAGTTAAAAATCTCATTTCCGTTCATCAATTTACGCGTGATAATATTGTTTCTGTTGAATTTGACCCTTTTGGTTTTTCTGTGAAGGATTATCTGACACGCCAGCTTCTTCTCCGATGTGACAGCACCGGTGACTTATATCCGGTCACACCGCACTCACCTCAACATGCTCTCGTTACAAGTCCTATCACCTGGCATCAACGCCTTGGCCATCCCGGACATGATGTCCTTCGTAAACTTATTTCTATTAAAGATATTTTGTGTAATAAAACTATGTCTCCTTTGTTTTGTCATGCATGTCAGCTTGGCAAGCACGTACGCCTTCCATTTTCTATTTCGAGTTCTAATGTTGAGTCTGCTTTTGATATTATTCATTCTGATTTATGGACTTCACCTGTTGCTAGTATTAGTTGTTTAAAATAGTACATTATTTTTCTTGATCACTTTACCCATTATGTTTGGGTCTTTCCTTTACGTTATAAATCAGATGCTCTTAATACCTTTATACAATTTCGCACCTTTATAAAAACACAATTCAAACAAGACATAAAAGCTTTTCAATGTGACAATGGTGGTGAATTTGACAACAACGCCTTTCATCATCTTCTACAAACTAACGGGATGTAATTTCGATTCTCGTGCCCTCACACCTCTCAACATAATGGCAAATCAGAACGAATGCTTCGCACTATCAACAACCTAATCCGCACCCTTCTATTCCAAGCTCATCTCAACATCCTTCCATCATCTGTAATAAATAACGACATACCTTACACCCGCCTATACAACCGAAAACCAGACTACTCTACATTACGTGTGTTTGGTTGTCTCTGCTATCCGCACCTTCAGACCCCCCACAAACTTGCACCTCGTTCCACTCCCTGTATTTTCCTCGGCTATCCATCCAATCACCGAGGTTACCGTTGTCTCGACCTTACCACAAACACAATCATTCTATCCCGTCATGTCACATTTGACGAAACCTCCTTTCTCTTCGGCTCCATGACTCCCACACAACCACCATCTTATGATTTTCTTGACCCTCCCCCTAATCTCTTCTCTCGAACTCTTCACATCCCTGCACCTCATGTCATCCCCTCCAACACCTCGAAGACACAGCCTCCTCCGTCTGAGGCTACCGCCACCAACCCTAACATCACACTCCCAGGGACACAGCCTCCCCCTAATGAGGCTACCACCACTTTCGCCCCTCAGTCCACCCATCCTATGGTCACCCGTGCCCGTGTTGGCACAACTAAACCCGTCCAACGTCTGAATCTCTACACCTCCACCATTTCTCCTATTCCTCGTACTTATCCTGACGCCTTCCGTGACCCTAATTGGAAACAAGCTATGACTAACGAATTTAATGCTTTAATTAACAACGATACTTGGAAACTTGTGCCATGCCCATCGGACACGAACATAGTTCGCTCCATGTGGCTCTTCAAACACAAGTTTAATGCATATGGTAATTTGAGTAGATATAAGGCTCGACTTGTTGCTAACGGTCGAAGCCAACAGGTCGGTGTTGACTGTGATGAGACCTTTAGTTCGGTTGTCAAACCGGCCACAATTCGCACTGTACTTAGCTTGGCGGTTTCTCGACACTGGCCGGTTCATCAGCTGGATGTCAAGAATGCCTTTCTTCATGGAGAGCTTTCTGAGACTACTGTTAACAATATTTTGAATGTAAAGTAATGTTTAAATTGCAGCAACACGCAACCCAGACCTATTTCTAGTTATAAATATGGTGTACTCCATAAATCATATCCACACACAAATGACCATAAAATCAACATGGTTCCTTTTTATGTAATTCTCTCCATCGTTGCATTCATATGGATTACTAAAATAGTGTAGGAAAATATGGATTAGTGGGAAAAGAATCTGTCGCCGATTGATACTAGAATCGCGTGAACATTTTGTTAATAGAGTATTTCGACCCACTTGGCCACAAGTTACACGAAATCAATATTAGGATAAGACTAATATGAACACTCTTTCTTGACCAAAAGAATATGTGTTCCTTGCAACTGTAGATTGTAGAATCTGAAAGTTTTGTGTTGAAATTGTGTTATAAAATGTCCAAAAACTGGAACCTTTTCTTAATACATGAATCGTGTATTTATAATAGGTCAAAAGGTGTCTTTGAAGAGTCACACATTTTCATATGAACCCACATAATGCTTGGAATATCACACCCATGTATTTGTGCTTAAACAAGTCCAAATACATGGAAAAATCGTTCATAAATGATCTGGAACAACCCCATACCTTTTGGAGATCAAACACACCTTTTCGGGTCAAATTGACACCTTTTCAGCGTCCATGTGTTAAGCCACATCGCGGCCCAAAGACCCGCGCCGCGACTTAACAAAGAACCAAACACCCAAAATAAGCAAAACACTTGATCATCATTTCACCCTTTAGGTCGCGCCGCGAGCCCAGGAGCCGCATCGCGGCTTAAAGCTACTACGCACCTGAAGCTATTTTGCACTATGTGGTTTGGTGCGTTTGGCCTTTCAAGTCACGTTTCGTATTTATAACGTTCCAAACATTATTTCCAAGCTTATTTACATTACCTCAAACCATATTACCTTTACGAACGTGTACTCCACACTCTCTTTATTTGTGTAGAGTTTCAAAGATTTGATCATTTCAACTTAGCTATCCAATCAACTAAAATGGCGTTGGATCATGCTAAAATCACTAACAAATCCCCCCCCCCCAATTTTAGTATGATCTTTGATTACTAAAATACCAAGAAACATAAAACTAATGCATAAGTGTAAATGTCACACGGATTGAATTTACACATAGTATATTACACATGCCAAGAATTCGAAAATCAGGGTGCTCTAATAGTTTGAACCCTTCAATTCATTTGAAAACCTGACGATAACATACACACTAGTTTCATACTTTCTACAATTAACCCGACACTATTATAAGCCATGTGTTTCAATCCTCTCATGAACATATCAAAAGCTAAGTCCCAAGCTTTCTTGAGGCGGCTTAATCTCATGTTCACATAGATAGTTTCTTTCAATCTTGCTCCCGCGATGCAATTTTTCAAGACAACTATTAAGAAGTATTTAACTTCAACCTTCTTTATCTCACGGATCCGAACACATACCTTGGGATCATATATTAAATATTTTCCAATCTTCAAATAGTAGGCTTTCCACATTGAATTCAAGCTCCTAGCATTGTACTAGGAGGAAATTGGGTATCCCACTATGGAAGATGATAATGCTAAAAACGAACATATATTTCATAGCATTATCCCTCAAGAAAGACAAGCTTTTGGTTGCAATTGTTCTATTTACAAGTGATATTCGTTTAAATAATAAAAGGTGAAGACAAAAGACAGATTCAACGAATTGAAGACGCAAACGACCAAAAAGCTAAAAAGTACAAATTACAATCAAAGTGGTTCCAATTATTGATAAGAAACGTCTCAAAATTACAAGAGTACAAGACGCAAAACGCAAAGTACAAGATATTAAATAGTACGAAAGGACGTTCGAAAATCTGGAACCGGGACCAGAGTCAACTCTCAATGCGCGACGCAACGGAGCTAAAATTACAAGTCAACTATGCATATAAATATAATATAATATAAATATAATTATATAAAAATTATATATATTTATATTTATATTTATAAGTGTCGGCAAGCTAGGAGCCAAGAGTACCTGAGATGAAAAAAGAGGCCATGCGATCGCATGGCCTGGAAGTGAAAAACCCATGCGATCGCATGGTGAACAGTATCACGTGACATCCTATAAATTTCGCAGTTTTTGGTTGAACTTAACACATCTTTTTCTTTCTTCATTCTCTCAACGTATATATATATATATATATATATATATATATATATATATATATATATATATATATATATATATATATATATATATATAAAATTTTATTTTTAATTTTAATTTTAATAATAATAAGGGTATGTTAGCGAATGTTGTAAGGGTGTAAGTCGAAATTCTGTCCGTGTAACGCTACGCTATTTTTAATCATTGTAAGTTATGTTCAACCTTTTTAAATTAATGTCTCGTAGCTAAGTTATTATTATGCTTATTTAAGCCGATGTAATCGTGATGTTGGGCTAAATATTAAAATTCGGTAAATGGGGGCTTTGTACCATAATTGGGGTTTGGACAAAAGAACGACACTTGTGGAAATTAGACTATGGGCTATTAATGGGCTTTATATTTGTTTAATTAAATGATAGTTTGTTAATTTAATATAAAGATTTACAATTGGATGTACCTATAAATAACCATATACACTCGATCGGACACGATGGGCGGGATATTTATAAGTACTAATAATCGTTCATTTAACCGGACACGGGAATGGATTAATAGTTAATGGACTTATTAAAACATGGGTGAATTATATACAAGGATACTTGGTGTAATTATAGTTTAAGTCCCCAATTAGTTGGAATATTTGACTTCGGATATAAGGATAATTTGACGAGGAGACTCGCACTTTATATTTATGACTGATGGACTGTTATGGACAAAAACCAGACGGACATATTGAATAATCCAGGACAAAGGACAATTAACCCATGATAATAAACTAAACCAACACGTCAAACATCATGATTACGAAAGTTTAAATAAGCATAATTCCTTTATTTCATATTTAATTGCACTTTTAATTATCGCACTTTTATTTACTGTCATTTTATTTAAATGCACTTTTAATTATCGTACTTTTTAATTATCGCAATTTCATTATCGTTATTTACTTTACGCTTAAAATTAAGTTATATTTATTTTTAATATTTTACATTAGGTTTTAACTGCGACTTAAGTTTTAAAATCGACAAACCGGTCATTAAACGGTAAAACCCCCCTTTTTATAATAATAATACTACTTATATATATATATATATATTTATATTTTTACAAATATAGTTTTTAAAAATATAGAGTTAAACTTGGCTAAGATCCCTGTAGAACGAACCGGACTTACTAAAAACTACACTACTGTACGATTAGGTATACTGCCTATAAGTGTTGTAGCAAGCTTTAGGTATATCCACTCTATAAATAAATAAATAACTTGTGTAAAATTGTATCGTATTTAATAGTATTTTGTAGTAAAAATATAACTATTTTGTACACCTTCGCTTTAACATCAAGTATTTTTGGCGCCGCTGCTGGGGAACTGCTTAAACGCCGGAAGCGAAACGCTATATATATATAAAAAAAAAAATTTCTTAGTTTACTTTTGTAAAAATACGCTTTTGTAAAAATACGTTTTAAATATTAAAAATACAAAAATATAAAAAGAAAAATAAAATATATATATTTTTAAGAGTTTGTTTAAAATATATAAAATTATAAAAAAATTATTTAAAAATTAAGTTTTTATTTACTTTTTATATATATTTTGTATAAATATAAAACAGAAAATAGAAAAAAAAAATAAGTACACGGCCCGAACTGTAGCAGCCCATATCCAGGCCTGGTACCTGAATCCATGCGATCGCATGGAAAACCAACTAACACCTCATGCGATCGCATGAGGTGATTTGACAAGCCTGGTAACCTCAGCCGACAGTTTAGGGTTTAATTTAATTATAATTATTACTATTAACCCTAATTACGGTTTATTAATTAATTAATTTCTAATATTAGTTTTAGTTTAGTTTTATTTAATTTGTATTATTTAGTTTAATTAGTTGTATTAATATATAAAAATTAATACTTTTATAAATAAATAATATAAAAATAATATTTTTATAAAAATTGTACTTTTTACAACTTTAAGTTTATTTTTATATTTTATAACTTTTTATTTGTTTTAGCGTAATATTTGTATTTTTCGTTCGTATTTAGTTTTAAGACATAGTTTTTGCCATAATTATTTTTATTTCTAAATTTTTAGGCTTTACCGTAAAATCTCTTAAGTGCTTTTTCTTTAGACTAAGATTTAGGTGCTTTAGAATTTTGCGACGTTGTTTATAAATTTTAGTTACGTTTTAAGTTATTACCGTTTTGGATATAATATTTCTTTTAAGCTTTAATACTTTTAGACGCAACTTTTAATTCTTAGTTTTTAGACTTTTAAGTTTCGACGCGCTACGTTCTTTTTATTATTTTTCTACCTTTTATTTTTCGACGTTTTTTGACGCACTCTTTTTCTTTCTTATTTCTCGACGCTCTAGTTTTTAGGATATAGAATTTTCTATTTCTTCTCTAAAATTTCTTTAAATTTCAACGAAAAATTATTTTAAGTGGTTAAATTGATAGACATCCAAAATTTTCTGGTTCGTAGTAATAGTTGGATTTGTTAGTGGCGAGTTGTGGGCTTCCGATTTAAAGGGTCCTGGCTACCTGCTGCATCTATTGGCTATTCGAAACGTGGGCAAAATCAGAAAAGTCTATTAATTTGATAACTTATATAATTTTTATTTTTATAACTAATAGGATATTCAGTGAATGCACCGAGCAAAACGTTCACCACCTTTTATACGTTCACCACCTGTAACTCGATCAAGACATCTAGCAAATATTGTCGTCGTTGATTTTTCTTTAGAATCGTCATCCATTCGACCATGTACTCCAATTTAAATTTTCGATAATCCATTTTTTGAACCCGACCTCACAATTGAGAATCCGGAGGATATTCAGGGACAATTCTGAGATCCTGAACCATTAATCTTTAATCCGGAACCACCAATCATTCAAACAGAAATTGTCTAGGAACAACCCATTAAGTCAGAATCCTCGAGTGATTCAGATTCAACAAATTCAATAATGGAGAATCTGGAACCCCTAAGTATGGAAGACCGAATGAGAGCTAAACGCACTAGCCAAGGTCACGCAATTACTCAACCTGACATTAATGCGCCAGATTATGAAATCAAAGGACAAATTCTACACATGGTGACCAATCAATGCCAATTTAGTGGTGCACCGAAGGAATATTCAAACGAACATCTTCGTACCTTTAATAGGATCTGTACTCTATTTAAAATTAGAGAAGTGGAGGATGAACAGATATATCTCATGTTATTTCCCTGGACTTTAAAGGGAGAAGCCAAAGATTGGTTAGAATCGTTACCTGAAGGGGCGATTGATACATGATATGTTTTAGTTGAAAATTTTCTTAAACAATTCTTTCCGGCATCTAAAGCCGTAAGACTTCAAGGAGAAATTGTTACGTTCACACAAAAGCCAAATGAAACTCTATATGAAGCGTGGATAAGATTTGGAAAGTTATTGAGGGAATGTCCGCAACATGGTTTAGACACTTGTCAAATAGTACAAATATTCTACCAAGGATGCGACATCACTACACGAAAAGACATAGATATAGCAGCTGGTGGTTCCATTATGAAGAAAACCGCAACTGACGCTTACAAAATTATTGATAACACTGCTTCCCACCCACATGAGTGGCACCAAGAAAAAGATATCGTTAGATCATCTAAAGCGGCTAGAGCCGATTCTAGCCATGACTTTGATTCCATTTCTGCAAAGATAGATGCTGTCGAGAAACGAATGGAAAAGATGACTAAAGATATTCACTCAATGCGAATTAGTTGTGAGCAGTGTGGAGGACCAAATTTGACAAAAGATTGTCTCAGTATTGAACAAACAATGGAACAAAGAGAGAATGTTTCATACATGAACCAAAGGCCTGGAAATAATTATCAGAATAATTATCAACTGCCAAGACCGATCTACAATCAAAATCAGAACTATAACTGAAATGTTCCATACAACAATCAACAAGGTCCTAGCAATCAACAAGTACATAATAATACTTACAATCAGCAAAGACCTATTTTTCAAAATAAACCACCACAAACCGATGATAAAAAGCTAAATTTAGAAGATATGATGTTGAAGCTAGTTGAATCTCAAACTCAATTTTTCACATCTCAGAAACAAACTAATGAACAAAATGCTCAAGTATTTAGAAATCAACAAGCTTCTATTCAAAATTTGGAACAAGAAGTAAGTAACCTAGCAAGATTGATAGGTGAAAGAAAACTGGGAATTTTACCTAGTGATACAAATGCTAACCCCCGGAATGAAACAGCTAAAGCCATTACCACAAGAAGTGGTATTACACTTAAACCACCTGAAATGCCTGTAATTTCTGATGACGCTATTCCTACTCCACAAGAACCACAACCTGAGCAAGATAAGAAAACAGAACCGGTAGTTAAAAAGGTTAATGAAGATAATACAGTTAAGGCTAAACCTTATGTTAAACCATACCAACCACCACTTCCTTACCCGAGTAAAATGAGAAAAGAGAGACTTGAAGCCGAGTAATCCAAATTCTTGGATATGTTTAAACAAATAAATGTAAATCTTCCTTTCATTGATGTGATTTCAGGAATGCCTAGATATGCTAAATTCTTGAAAGATCTAATCACAAATAGAAAGAAAATAGAAGAACTCTCGGCTGTTACTATGAATGCTAATTGCTCTGCAGTGCTATTGAATAAGATACCAGAAAAACTTTCAGATCCAGGAAGTTTCACAATTCCATGTTTTCTGGGTAGTCTTAGTTCAATAGAAGCATTGGCAGACTTAGGTGCTAGTATAAATTTAATGCCGTATTCACTATACGCTAAACTAGACCTTGGAGAATTGAAACCAACAAGAATAAGTATACAACTAGTAGATCGAACAGTAAAATATCCTAGAGGGATAATGGAGAACATGCTAGTTAAAGTTGGTACTTTAGTATTTCCAGTAGATTTTGTTATTCTGGACATGGAAGAAGATTCTCGAGTTCCTCTCATATTAGGAAGACCATTCTTAAACACGGCTAAAGCAATAATAGACGTGTTCGGTAAGAAACTGACCCTAAGTATAGAGGACGAGAGTGTTATCTTTTCCGTGGATAGAGCCATGCAACAACCGCAAACTGCAGATGATACATGTTATTATATTCAAACTATAGATTCACATGCAGAATTGTTAGAAGAATTTCCAGAATTACAAGGAACAGGAGAATGTTCTTTAGGAGAAGGAACTTAACCAATTGATGAAACTGAAATGTTAGCTACACTTATGGCTAATGGATATGAACCAACAACAGAAGAAATTCAAATGCTAAAAGAGAAAGACAGATATCGATACAAATCATCGTTAGAAGAACCACCGACATTAGAGTTAAAGCCACTTCCAAATCATTTGGAATATGCTTATTTACATGGTGAATCTGAATTACCTGTAATAATATCGTCTTCTCTTACTGAAAATAAAAAATCTCAACTCATTTCTGTGCTAAAAGCTCATAAACCAGCTATTGCATGGAAGATTCATGACATTAAAGGAATAAGTCCTTCGTATTGTACACATAAAATCCTTATGGAAGAAGGTCATAAAACGTATGTGCGACGCCAACGAAGACTAAATCCTAATATGCAAGATGTTGTTAAGAAAGAAATTATTAAACTGCTAGATGCAGGTTTAATTTATTCAATCTCTGATAGTCCATGGGTAAGCCCAGTTCAATGCGTACCTAAGAAGGGTGGCATGACTGTCATCACAAATGAAAAAAATGAGCTTATTCCTACTAGGACTGTAACAGGATGGCGCGTTTGTATTGATTATAGAAAATTAAATGACGCTACCAGAAAAGATCACTTTCCCTTACCTTTCATTGATCAAATGTTGGAAAGATTAGCTGGAAATAGTTACTATTGTTTTCTTGATGGTTTCTCCGGATATTTTCAAATTCCAATAGCACCCGAGGATCAAGAGAAAACCACGTTCACGTGCCCTTATGGTACTTTTGCTTACAAACGCATGTCATTTGGACTTTGCAACACCCCTGCAACCTTTCAAAGGTGCATGATGACGATTTTTCACGACATGATAGAAGAATGCATGGAAGTTTTCATGGATGACTTTTCAGTCTTCGGTGATACTTTTGAAACATGTCTAGTTAATCTTGAACGAATGCTTATTAGATGCGAACAATCAAATCTAGTACTTAATTGGGAGAAATGCCATTTCATGGTTAAAGAAGGCATCGTTCTTGGTCATAAAATTTCAAAGGAAGGAATTGAAGTGGATAGAGCTAAAGTAGATGTAATTGCTAAACTTCCACATCCCACCAATATTAGAGGAGTTAGGAGTTTTCTAGGGCATGCCGGTTTTTACCGACGTTTCATAAAAGATTTTTCTAAAATTGCCACTCCTATGAATAAACTCCTAGAAAATGATACTCCATTCATCTTTTCGGATGAATACATCAAATCTTTTAATATTCTTAAAGAAAAACTCACTAATGCGCCGATCATGATAACTCCAAATTGGAATCTACCATTTGAACTAATGTGCGATGCAAGTGATTTTGCAATGGGAGTCGTTTTAGGACAAAGGATTAAAAAACGATTTCAACCTATTTATTACGCTAGTAAGATGTTACAAGAAGCACAAACGAATTACACAACTACTGAAAAAGAACTCCTTGCTATTGTCTTTGCTTTTGACAAATTTCGTTCATATCTCGTTCTAGCTAAAACGGTGGTTTATACCGACCATTCTGCTCTTCAATACCTATTTTCAAAATAAGATGCTAAACCACGATTAATCCGTTGGATCTTACTCTTACAAGAGTTCGATATTGAAATCCGAGATAAAAAGGGAGCAGAAAATCTCGTCGCTGATCATCTTTCTCGTCTTGAAAATCCTGAATAAGAAGTTCTCAATGAATCGACCATACAAGATAACTCTCCTGATGAATATCTATTGAAGATAGATTATAGTGAAATTCCATGGTTTGCAGACCATGCAAACTACTTAGTATGTGGATTCCTTGAAAAAGGATTGTCGTACCAAAAACGAAAGAAATTCTTTAGTGATATAAAACACTATTTCTGGGAAGATCCACATTTTTTTAAAAGTTGTCCTGATGGAATAATACGCCGATGTGTATTCGGAGATGAAGCCAGTCAAATCTTAAACCATTGTCACACAGGACCAACAGGAGGGCATTATGGGCCTCAACTCACATCAAGAAAAGTTTACGATGCTGGATTCTATTGGCCTACAATTTTCAAAGATGCACACCTTCTTTGCAAATCCTGTGATGCTTGTCAAAGGGCCGGAAAAATAAGTCAACGTGATGAAATGCCACAAAATGTCATTCAAGTATGTGAAGTATTTGACATTTGGGGTATTGACTTTATGGGTCCATTTCCAAAATCTCATAATAATCTCTACATTCTCTTTGCCATTGATTATGTATCTAAATGGGCGAAAGCACAAGCTCTCCCGACTAACGATGCACGAGTTGTAGTCAATTTTTTAAAACGTCTTTTTTCTAGGTTTGGAACACCGAAAGCTTTAATAAGTGATCGGGGTACTCATTTTTGTAATAATTAACTTGAGAAAGTTCTCAAAAGATATGGAGTAACTCATAAAATCTCAACCGCTAATCCTCCACAAATAAGTGGACAAGTTGAAAATACCAACCGAGCTTTAAAACGTATTCTAGAGAAAACCGTAGGATCAAATCCGAAGGAATGGTCCATAAAATTGGAGGATGCACTCTGGGCTTTTAGAACAGCCTACAAAACTCCAATTGGAACTACACCATTTAGACTCATTTATGGAAAAGCATGTAACCTTCCAGTAGAAATTGAACACAAAGCATTTTGGGCTTTGAAGACATGTAATCTTGATTTACATGAAGCCGGGCGTCTACGATTAAGCCAACTAAACGAATTAGAAGAATTAAGACATGAAGCATATGAAAATTCATTAATCTATAAGGAAAGAACGAAGAAATGGCATGATAAAAGAATCAGAAGTTCAAAAGAATTTAAAGAAGGAGACAGAGTTCTTCTTTTCAATTCACGATTCAAGCTATTTCCTGGAAAATTGAAATCAAGATGGTCTGGACCATTCATAGTCAAAAGAGTTTTCCCATATGGAACAGTAGAGTTAATAAATTTAAATGGGATTGAATTTAAAGTTAATGGTCACAGAGTTAAACATTACATAGATAATCTAATGGAAGTTGAAGATGAAGTTAATCACAATTTCGACACCACATCTAACTAAGTGTGGGAAGGTTTGAATCTTTTTAGGGTAATATATATTTCTGTTAGAGTTAGATATTCTGTTTTCGTGTAGTTTCTGAGAATGGAATCCGAATGGTCTTTCCCTAGCAGACCTTAAAGAACTAGTCTTCTTCCCCCATTCTGAATTTTTATTTTTTTAGGTTTTACGAGATGAAGAATTCCTTTGATCTGAACCATGGTCTAATGCTACACGCTATGATTACTAAACGTAATAATGACACACTTCCGAGTGAACTGGTATCATTCATAAGAGAAAAAATTGACGGAGTAAGAAAAGAACTCAGAAAAGATCATCATAAGATACATTTTGGAAAATCAAAATCAAAATCCACAACGAAAAGAAGAGCACGACACCTTGAAAGATGTTACAAATGCGGAAAATGGTCACACGAAGGTAAATGTTCAAATAATCAAACATATTCAAATACCGAATTTGTTACTCTATGCAGAGAAGGACCATTCATATGTTTAGAAGAAAAGATATTGAAGATTCGAGGTTATGCTTATGTAGCTATGGAGAACCAAATCACACGACTCTCATATGAGTCAGCTAAAGCAGGTCTCTGAGAATTATTTCTCATAGGTAAGTATGTACAGTTTTTATTTTTATTTATTGCTTTTAACCTTTTGATAATAAACACTGAATCGTTCGCTATAAAGTATTAAATTGGTATTCAATAAAATTAGGTATGCGTAACCGAAATTATTGATATCATACAAAAATTTATTACATCACTGCGAAATTTACCGTTTATTCTTAAGGTATAAATATCTTTAATCAATCAACCAAAATATTTCAGAAATTCGTCAGGAGTAAAACTAGGTCGTTGAACCGAAATTACTTTACCGAAAAGAGGGGCGTATATTTTTGATAATATTTGATTGATTAAAGTGGGATAAAAGACCAAAAAGATTTTTAATTTTTAATTTTTACCTTGTTTTTAAAATTAATTTATAAATATTAAGTTAATATTGTAAATCTTTTTTTAATCAATATATTTAAGTTTGTAAATATTTAAAAAATTAATATTTTTAATATAAGTTTGTATGTATAAAAATAAAAATATAATATAAATTTGGTGTGAATTTTTAATTTTATGCATTTTAAATGTAAGTTTGGTGTGAATTTAAAAACAAAAATTTACTTTATTTCACTAAGTTAAAAATATGATTTTTAAAATTCGTCGTGAGTTGAAAACTAGGTCGTTGAACCGAAATTGCTTTACCCGAGGGCGGGACGAGAACTTTTATTATCTTTATTTTTAATCTTATTGAATTAAAGTATGCCAAAAACATTAAAAAAAACCCAAAAAATCTTTACTTTTAAAACCGCGCTTAAAACGTGACAAATTTTTAAAATTTTGTCAAGGGACGGACTAGGACAACGATCCGAAACTCCCTCATCCTAAAAAGAAACAAAATTTTAATTTTTAATTAATTATATGTTTTATTATTCAGCAAACAAACGCCAATATGTTTGGAAATTTTTGTAAAATTTAATCATTTTTCTACGCTAATCACCCTCAATAATTTAAATTGTTACTGATTTCTTGCAAATGAGGGTATTGCAAAATCTTAAGTGTGGGAAGGGATTAAATTCTTTCGAATTTTTAAAATTTTAACTTATACACTTGGTTACCATTAAAAATACTAGTAACGCAGTAGTTGTATTAGAATCTAGTGCTCTCTGATAATAAAGAACAGCCCTAGTCTTATATACTGACTACCCAATTCTAGTAAAATTTTTCAAAATTTTCAAATAAATGAATTCAAAATCATGTTTATACATATTTATGAACGGTAAAACTAGGTGTTAACACCGAAATTATTGCTATCTCGGAAAGGACATAAATTGATAAACAACCCAAAATGTTAGAATTCATTTAAAATGGAATAGAGGACAATAAAAAGGCAAAGAAAGGAAAATAAAAGCCAAGTGTGGGAAAATTTACCAAGTTATTTAAAACATATATCACATATTTTTGTACATATAACTGAAGATACTTTTGTTTTGGACAATTTTATCAGTTTTACCCAATTTCTTATAATATATTTGAAAGAAATATGGATCTACACGATGAATCAATTCCATCATTAAAAGAAAGTAAAGTCTTCCGAAAAAGACACGCGCTTCTTGATTTAGGTCAGGAAGTTGTCGTCCAGGCCAGTTGTAGAGTCTACGAAAAACCTTGAAAAGTTTTCTCGAAAATCAGCTGGAAATCCACGGACCTCAGCATCAAACAGGGTCGCCAAGTGGTCAGACTTATCCTAACCATGAGTATCTGTCTCGTAAAATGGGGAGGGCGCAGCTTGATAAGACTAATGAATCAGACCCCCAGAAAGGATAATCTCCTTAAAGATCAAAAATCAGCTTTTAAGACTGATATTTCTCAATCCTTGAGATTGACTTTTAAAGATTGAGAATTCAAACTCATGGAATTCGATGATATCTAAACTCGAGCTTGAACGAGAAAATATTTTGATCAAAATTACAAACCGATTTGATTTCTGAAAACCTATTTTCAATGCGTTCATTACCATTGAACGTAAAATCCTAGGAATTCACCTGGAATTCATTAAGTCACCTGAACCAAATCGGGTGTCAACCGTAAGAACGGTGGTTGCATAGCATGGTCGAAGACAGGACTTTGTGCCAGACCAAAAAATTATAGGGTGATCTTTACTATTGCTCCTACAAAGGATAGTAATTGCATCCGACACGTTATAGACCATAATTAAAAGCATGTCCCGGGACATTGCCTTAACAGTTGCTTCTTCAACACTTTCCTTTACAACCGGACGGTAGTTTACCGAAAGGTAATATACAGAGAAAGTATACTGGACATGTTGCTTTCCCAATACGAGGTTAGCAAGTGGGTGACACAAAACCGCAAGTTTTGAGCTAAAATTTTCAAATCTGAAACCCACAAAATCCACAAAAACAATTTGTAAACACCGGTGAAGGGTTATTCCAAAAAAATTATCTAGGGTAAAATCTAGATTTAATTTTCAAAAGATCAACTGTTTTCATAAAGATCCAATTTCCTTAAAGGATCTAAATTTTCATAGTCATGTGGGACTGTAAACCACATCGTTATTATCATTGTTTATACCGCCGTATAGAAATCACTAATGTACAAAGTGTGAAGAATAAAAGAAGTTATTCTAGTATTTTTATTTTCAAGACTATATTGCTTGAGGACAAGCAACGCTCAAGTGTGGGAATATTTGATAATGCTAAAAAGAACATATATTTCATAGCATTCTCAAGAAAGACAAGCTTTTGGTTGCAATTGTTCTATTTACAAGTGATATTCGTTTAAATAATAAAAGGTGAAGACATAAGACAGATTCGACGAATTGAAGATGCAAATGACCAAAAATCTAAAAAGTACAAATTACAATCAAAGTGGTTCCAATTATTGATAAGAAACGTCTCAAAATTACAAGAGTACAAGACGCAAAACGCAAAGTACAAGATATTAAATAGTACGAAAGGACGTTCGAAAATCCGGAACCGGGACCAGAGTCAACTCTCAACGCGCGATGCAACGGAGCTAAAATTACAAGTCAATTATGCATATAAATATAATATAATATAAATATAATTATATAAAAATTATATATATTATATTTATATTTATAAGTGTCGGCAAGCTAGGAGCCAAGAGTACATGAGCTGGAAAAAGAGGCCATGCGATCGCATGGCCTGGAAGTGAAAAACCCATGCGATCGCATGGTGAACAGTATCACGTGACATCCTATAAATTTCGCAGTTTTTGGTTGAACTTAACACATCTTTTTCTTTCTTCATTCTCTCAACGTATATATATATATATATATATATATATATATATATATATATATATATATATATATATATATATATATATATATATATATATATATAGGGGTACGATCAAGAGGGAAGTAACCAAGCGGGGGGAAGCAAATTTTTTTTTCTTCGTTTTTTGAAAAAACTTTGTTCACGAACATTGTAGATGAGATGAAAATATGAACATTTAGTAGAGACACTTTGTGATAAATGTTTTTATTTTGGCGAGAAAACGCTCGAAGAAGTAATATATAACAATTATCGTGTTTTTCCAGCGTATTTTGAGATTTTAGCTATTGGGGTTTAGATATTAGGGTTTATAGGGTTTAGATATTAGGGTTTAGAAATTTAGGGTTTAGGGTTTAGATTTAAGGTTTAGATTTAGGATTTAGATTGAGTTTTAAACACGAACGGTTTAGAGTTTAGGGTTTAGGGTTTAGGGTTTGGTGTTTTGGGTTTATTTCCATAAACCCAAAACACTAAACCCTAAACCCTAAACTCTAAATCGGGCTAAATTTTACTTCACAAAACATGAAGAAAAAAAAAACGTTCATATTCTTCACAAACAATATTATCTTGAATGTTATTTTTGTCGATCGTTTTCCCTCCTAAATAATAACATTCATCACGAAGTGTCTCTTCTAAATGTTCATATTTTCGTGTGATCTTGATGCCGGAAAAAAAAATTCAAAAAAAACGAATTTTTTTTTTGCTTCCCCCCGCTTCCCCCCGATTGGTTACTTCCCCGTTGATCATGCCCCTATATATATATATATATATATATATATATATATATATATATATATATATATATATATATATATATATATTATAATTTTAATTTTAATTTTAATTTTAATTTTAATAATAATAAGGGTATGTTAGCGAATGTTGTAAGGGTGTAAGTTGAAATTCTGTCCGTGTAACGCTACGCTATTTTTAATCATTGTAAGTTATGTTCAACCTTTTTAATTTAATGTCTCGTAGCTAAGTTATTATTATGCTTATTTAAGCCGATGTAATCGTGATGTTGGGCTAAATATTAAAATTCGGTAAATGGGGGCTTTGTACCATAATTGGGGTTTGGACAAAAGAACGACACTTGTGGAAATTAGACTATGGGTTATTAATGGGCTTTATATTTGTTTAATTAAATGATAGTTTGTTAATTTAATATAAAGATTTACAATTGGACGTACCTATAAATAACCATATACACTCGATCGGACACGATGGTCGGGATATTTATAAGTACTAATAATCGTTCATTTAACCGGACACAGGAATGGATTAATAGTTAATGAACTTATTAAAACAGGGGTGAATTATATACAAGGACACTTGGTGTAATTATAGTTTAAGTCCCCAATTAGTTGGAATATTTGACTTCGGATATAAGGATAATTTGACGAGGACACTCGCACTTTATATTTATGACTGATGGACTGTTATGGACAAAAACCAGACGGACATATTGAATAATCCAGGACAAAGGACAATTAACCCATGATAATAAACTAAAATCAACACGTCAAACATCATGATTACGAAGGTTTAAATAAGCATAATTCATTTATTTTATATTTAATTGCACTTTTAATTATCGCACTTTTATTTACTGTCATTTTATTTAAATGCACTTTTAATTATCGTACTTTTTAATTATCGCAATTTCATTATCGTTATTTACTTTACGCTTAAAATTAAGTTATATTTATTTTTAATATTTTACATTAGGTTTTAACTGCGACTTAAGTTTTAAAATCGATAAACCGGTCATTAAATGGTAAAAACCCCCTTTTTATAATAATAATACTACTTATATATATATATATATATATATATATATATATATATATATATATATATATATATATATATTTACAAATATAGTTTTTAAAAATATAGCGTTAAACTTGGCTAAGATCCTTGTGGAACGAACCGGACTTACTAAAAACTACACTACTGTATGATTAGGTACACTACCTATAAGTGTTGTAGCAAGGTTTAGGTATATCCACTCTATAAATAAATAAATAACTTGTGTAAAATTGTATCGTATTTAATAGTATTTTGTAGTAAAAATATAACTATTTTGTACCCCTTCGCTTTAGCATCAGAAGATCTAAATGGACTTGAATCCCACAACATTAGCCAACTTTTGCGCGCTTTCGGCTAATGCTTTTGTCAAGTGATTTAGTCAAACTTCGTTTTGACTCAACAAAATTCACATACATCACTTCATTTGTGATAACCTCATGAAACACAATTTTTCTACGGCATAAGGTCTAGATTTTCACTTGTATAAGTACATGCCTTAGTCACGAGTCATCTCATCACTAGAAATCACTATGAACTTTAATCTTAATCATTATGACTTCAATTGTTAGAACCCTGGAAAGGAGTAATACGAGTTTCCCTAGCCTTATGGAGTATCCTTTAGATAAGGGCTATATGAAGGATCCAAGGCTCCCTAGATTAACTAATGATAGCCACCGTTATGTAATGTATTCAAGAGAGCCGTGGAATGATAGTTTGACTATTTGACCATTTCTCTCTATGTTCATGTGATTTAGCATTCACATTCATGGTATTCATGAGATCTTAGATCCTATAATTGGTATCAAGAGAGTCGTGGTATCAAGGCTCCCTAGATTAACTAATGATAGCCATCATTATGTAATGTATTCAAGAGAGTCGTGGAATGATAGTTTGACTATTTGACCATTTCTCTCTACATTCATGTGATTTAGCATTCACATTCATAGTATTCATGAGATCTTAGATCATACAATTGGAATCAAGAGCTAAGGCCTTCATTATATGAAGGAGATCCTTATAAATATTATGAATGTTTTCCTTCCACCTTCAAACACTAAACACATACGTCTTCAACCTATCTTCAACCAAACCTTTAAATCTTCGTCATCTTCATCTTGAAGATATGAAGGTTTTCAAATTTTTCGAAAAAATTTCGAAATATTTTTCGACATCGAGTCCTTTTCTCACTTAACCGAATCTCACATTCGATACCCAAATCACATCTCGAGTTTAAACCGAACCTTATTCAACTTCAAACTTCCAAAATTTATCAAACTCATCAAATATTATCAACACAAAATCACCACAACACCTACTGATTTCATAATTCATTTCTTTAATTCATCAGGACACATAAATACATCACAAATTCATATCTCAAAAACAAATTCATCAAAATCACTACACGATTACACAAAGAACATATATGAGGTCTTATTTCTTTTAATTAAATTTATATTCTTTCTAAAATCATAAATCAAAATTAATAAATCTCATATCATCAAACAGTACTCGTATCATATTCTCATTCTACAATTCATATAGTACTCGAGTTCTTATTCTTCATGAATCTAAAAAAAATATCAAATTCTTCATTGATGATTCTCCAAGCAATTCAAGCTCAGATTTGTGAATCCTATCAGAAACCTAACATTCGTGCATCAACAGATTCAGTAAACAACAACAAATTCAAAGAGATTGTGATCGAGTTCTTCGTTCATGTTCGTCACTAACCAATTTGAGCTCCGGACTGATTCGTAATGATTTGAAGAAAACTAAAAATGCAGAAACGTTCTAATTCATCTCGTGATTATTTCTGAAAATTTTCAGATCCAAATATGAAGAATTGAGCTCCAATTCGAAAAGTCAAACTTAAATGAAAATGTCAACTGTTTTTTGATTCTTCAAATTCGTAACTTCTATGAAGTTTATGTTAGAGCTGAGGATTTTTGAGTATTTGTGAGATGATTTCACACATCTTTCATGAAGGATTCTATTCCTAAAAACATCTAGATCGAAACCTCAATTTCTCAAGTTCATAAACTTCAAACCGTCACTGTTCGAGATTTTATGATACTGTGATAATTTTTGGCTTCAATTTCTTCATAATATTCTATAATAGAGGCTACCTGAACATGTTATAATCAGTTATTGATGTTAATTTGATGATTTTGAAATTTTGGTGAACAAGGGATGAAGAACAGTCACGATTCAGTTTTATATTTGAAGCATATTCGGTATTTGTTCATGGTTACTGATTTGGTTCTTCATTCGGTATTGATTCATATCATTCGATATGGAGGATTCAATTTTGATTCGGTATATGATGATGATTCAAACACTTACATGTGATTTGGTATGTGATTCGGGTTATTGAAGATGAAGAAGCTTCGGTTTTCGGTTACTGTACACGTGATGGATAAGAGTAAAAACACCAAAAATCGTTAATAGTGATAAAAGCAGGTGGTTTGAGTTTTGTAGCCAATATAAAGAGTAGTTTTAGGATACGTTTGATAAAACTGAATAATTTACCGCTGAATGGTTCAGAATCAGAATGATTCAAAGCCTCTGAATAAAGTTTGCTCTGAATGAAAATAAGATGTTTGATAATCATTTAGAATGAACGATATAAACTGAGAAAATTATCTTATCAAAGTATAACATGAATAAAATATTCAATACATTTGTTAGTTAAGTGTTCAGGATAGGATTTGAGGAGAAAATTACAGAAAATTTAGGCTCTTAATGGCTAAGAGAGTGTTTCATCTCTGAATGGTTCAGCACTGAATTCTGAAACATTCAGCACCATATGTCATTCAGAGGTCAAAAACAAACACACTAAATGCTGAATGGTTCAGCATTCAGCACTGAACCATTCCATTAAGAGGCAAACAAACGCACCCTTACTCTTGTCATTGAAAGATAGGGTAATTTGGTTACTATGATGATACCGAATGCTCTTGATTGGGCTTATTAGCTTGTGTTGGCCCAACAATAAATTGAATTTTATTATCACAAATGGACTTACCGAATGCAATAAGCCCAACCAAATCCAATAAGCCCACCAAGCAATTTTTCAGCCCGAATAACAGAATCTGACATGGAATTTTCAAGAAATTCACTTTCAGTCCCTTATATGTTTCAAGATTTTGCAAGGGCAGTCCCTGACCGAATCTTAGTCAAATTTTGGCAGATTTGGCCCCCGACTTTTAATAAAACTTTCAAGACTGGTCCTTTACCGAATCTAGCCTTCCAAAGCATATTTTTTTCACTATTTTCGAGGCTCGGATTCACACGGCTTATCTCATACGCGTTATTTACAATATTTTGGGGATTTGTCGAGCACGTCAACCACTTTAAACAATGAACCTTTTTCTTCGTGCAAGCATCATTGTGGGGGAGATATGTATATGGTTGATATGCGTATGACTTCAATACACGTACGGTATTGGACTCGGACTTCAAAGAGACAAAGTCAAAGCATTACTTGTTTGACGAATGAGCAAAGAAAAATGAAAAGCGACTTCCACATCCTTGGGGGAGTATTTGAGACGTTATGAACTTCGAAGGAGCCAACGATCTATGCGATTTATGAGACGAACATGGGTTTGATTGAAAACAAACTTGATCGGTCGTGCCCCATATACTTTGAAGGGGAAGTTTCTCTAGTTTTTCGAGCTTACTAATCAAGGCAAGTGTTGGGGGGAGGGGGGGTGGGGGACTATATGTATTCAAAGAAGATCTTTCCCCACTGTCTTCAATATCAAAGACTCTAATTGAGATTAGAATTGCTCTTCAATGAGATATTAGGAGTGTCGGTACCTTGAGGGGAGAGATTTCAATAATTCATGTCTTCATCAACATGAAGTGATGCATTGATGAATGTCAAGTGTATGTGCATTTTCGCTGTGCATTCTCAAAGACCATTGAAGGTAGAAGAATTTCAACATTCAAGATCTACTTCAACGACCGTACATCATTCGGGGGGAGTTAGTTAGCAATAGTTGATTCTTTCCTTGTAATGTTGTATATTTTACTAGGGAGTTAGTTTTTGGAAACCCGTCTCACTCCTGGGGGGAGATTGTTAGAACCCTGGAAAGGAGTAATACGAGTTTCCCTAGCCTTATGGAGGATCCTTTAGATAAGGGCTATATAAAGGATCCAAGGCTCCCTAGATTAGCTAATGATAGCCACCGTTATGTAATGTATTCAAGAGAGCTATGGAATGATAGTTTGACTATTTGACAATTTCTCTCTACATTCATGTAGTTTATCGTTCACATTCATGGTATTCATGAGATCTTAGATCCTACATCAATCAATTTCTTTTTACAATCCTTTTAACCAAGGATTTACCAATCTCTTATTATACCATAAGAAACTTGTGAGTACTCAAATAAATTAATTGATTAGTCCTTGCACATGTCCACTTTTCACAAGTCACCAATGTAAACCTATAATTTACACACCCTTGATAATGTATCCCCATTATCCTTGTGTACAAATATTACCATTACATTAGAGGTGAGATTATAATTATAAACATACCTTAGTCAATCCACTTCTAAAACCAAGAAATAATGACAACAAGTTTATAATATCAATAATCTCAACATCAACCTTTTTGATCCAAGATACCTCATCTATACCAAGTGTAAAATCCAACAACTTGTAGATGTATAATCCTTTTAATCAAAGTAAACTCAATAAACTTTTAATATGCCCTAGGATCACCATTGTGAACTAAACCATAAACCATGGTTGGCTTTTACAAGTACTAAAATACTTAAGCTCCATCACAATGAATTCCATTAGACCATGCTTAACCTGTCAACACCGTGCTATATTGGTCACTTCATGTAATCACATACATCACACCACCAATTCCAAAGCAAAACGGTGTTTGAAACAAATAAGCAACATCTAATCCTTATTCCACATTAAAACATATTATTTTTACTAACTTATACCATCTTGATAAATCATCAAATGGTTCGTGACATACCTCACCATAAAATAAAAATTTTCATGGTCATTTTATTTAGTAACAAAATCAGTCACTTTACAATCATGAAAAATTGTCTTGCGAATTTTTCAACGGGTTATCACCACCCGTTAATTGGCATAACAGTTGTTACCAATTAACACATTGCATTATTAACAATCACAATTATTCACAACCGTAGGGGATTGTTCATGCCAATATTTAAAGAATATATAAACAACCATGGGGGTTTCCATGTCAATTTTCAAAGAATATATTAACACAATCTTTTATTGACATCACACATACATGCATAATTGTATCAACAAATTCACTTTAAATATGAAATAAATTAAAGACACAACATTTAACTAGTTTCTGTGTTTCAACATGCATACATATTATGAAATAATTCTGTCATCTATTAATGCGCACCTGAAGCTGTTTTGCACTATGTGGTTTGGTGCGTTTGGCCTTTCAAGTCACGTTTCGCATTTCTAACGTTCCAAACATTATTTCCAAGCTTATTTACATTACCTCAAACCATATTACCCTTTACGAATGTGTACTCCACACTCTCCATATTCGTGTAGCGTTTCAACGGTTTGATCACTTTCAACTTAGCAATCCAATCAACTAAAACGATGTTGGATCATGCTAAAATCACCAACAAATAGTCCTTGAAAAGAATAAAAAATTACCCCCAAGCCCATTCCCATGCTTAACCATACTTAGTCATCATTATCTAGTCTAAAGCCCTCTTTATCGAGCCTTAACTAAACTCTCGAACCGCTATGGTCCAGTACTCATGCTTCAATTTGGTAGCCGTAAAACCCTATTGGGATAATAATGATTTGTAATATTTAATTTTGATTTAGATATTAACAATAACAATTATTATATAAACCACGAGACTATATATAAAAATGTGTTAATTTTTGGGCATCTCCATGTTTAGGTTAACCACGAGAGTAAATCATTTTGTTGAAATTCATTTCATGTCTTTTTCATCCCACATCAGTGGGTGAAATTAAAAAGAAATTCTACAAGATCCAAAGTTATGGGTTGTCGTTTAAAAACAAGAAACATGGGCTTCATTCCCTTTGGCCTTATTACTCTTCAACATTTTAAATGACATGGGCTTGTATATCATTTGGGCCCATAAAAATATAGGGCCTTGAGCAATTGATCATGTTGCTCCCCCTTTGAGTCCGACCTGTTTTATTGCATTCTCAAAGTTTTTTGACAAAGGAAATGAAAGGAAAATAAAACAGATTTTCGAGTTTCATTTTAAAGCGTTAAGGAAAGAAAATGAAATGAAAGGATTCTTAATAAATAAGGAAAGGAAATGAAATGAAATGAAATGAAAATAAAACAGATTTTCGAGTTTTATTCTAAAGCGGTAAGGAAAGAAAATGAAATGAAAGGATTAAGAATGTGAGTACCTAATTTATTTGTTAACAACATTTTCGCTCATATTTGGGATAATTGAAAGAGAAATCTACCTTTTATATCTCTACATCATATTATAAATATAAATTAGAAACTAAAATACTATTATTTTTAATTCTTTTTACAAAGTTATAACCAATGTATTTTTTTTTTTTTGAACTGCAAAGTATTATTAACAGCCAAAACCCCCCCCCCCCCCCTAGCGAGCAACTAGGAGGGAGCAAACAACCACTTACAATGGGTTTACAAGCCAATCAATCCAATGAAAATTACAATTACTTCTACTACAAAACCAATTAAACGAATAATTACGAATAGCATCAAAATAAACTCTTTCTTCAACGTTGGTGAAGCGAAGATAACTCCGTTTCGATGCCTCCAAATATGCCAAATTGTCGCCGCCATGATGACATAAAGTTTGTTCTTTCTATTCGATGATGCTTCCCAAAAGTCGTACCACGCTATCCATCCGGACCAAGCGATAACTTTCGACCAATGAACATCAACCCATATCTTCACTTTACGCCACAAATCGTCTGCAATTGGACAACCATAAAATAAATGGTCCGCAGACTCAACTGAAAAGTTACTAACCGCGCACCCTATATGCTCAATATCTATACCTCATATAGAGAAGTTCAATCTGGTAGGAAGTCTATTTAGGGTCAATCTCCACAATAGAATGTTAATTTTACGAGGAATGAATCTTACCCGTCTAGTCGTGATGTCTGAACCAGGAAGAACAACATCATCCATTGAAGCTCGAGTGCCACTGATTGAAAAGTAACCATCTTTCGACACTGGCCAACACCACGTATCCTCTTCATTCGATAGATGGATTTCCCCTATATCTGCTACCAAGTTACTCAACAACTATGAGTTACGCGAACCGATATCCACCCGTTTCTGATCCCAATTCCAACCATTTAAAGTAATCCGATCCACAAACAAGCAGTCCTTATTTGAATCAAGACGGTAAAGCCTACTATATCTAGACTTCAGGGTACCATCTCCTCTCCAATTATCACACCAAAACTTGGATGACTGACCGTTAGCACTTGGACCCGAACCACGTTACCTGGCAGAATATTATCATTCTTCGGTTTAGTAAATAAATTAACGATATGACTCCATGAACCTGCACCAGTGATATGTGGCCCATCTACACCTGCATTGAACCCATAAACTGATTTTATAACCTCTGCCCACAAACAATTTGGGTTAGTAAAATATCGCCATATCCACTTCATAAGTAAGGCTCGATTAAAAGATCGTAAACTCCTGACTTGTAATCATCCCCGACCAGACGAGTTTAAGGCTTTATCCCAAGCTATCCAATGCATCTTATTAACTCCATTTGACGAACCCCAAAAGAAATTAGCTCGAGTAGCCTCTAGTTCATTAATGACCGTTTTCGGACATTTATATAAAGAAAAAATGTAGATTGCCAGACTACCAAGGACAGATTTTAGGAGAGTTAAACGTCCACCGATAGAGATTAAGTTAGCTTTCCACCCCGACAACCATTTCTTGAACCGATCAATCATAACCTTCCAACTATTTATCTTAGCCATATTGGAGCCCATTGGCACTCCAAGATACAAAAATGGAGCGGTCCCTCTAACACAACCAACCTGACTAGAAAAAAGCTCGAAATCTGAATCTACAACCCCATACCCAAATAAGACATACTTATCAATATTAATCTTTAAGCCGGAAAATGAATAGATATGGTTCAACACCTGGGTGATACCATCAAGATTTCCCCTACTCCAATCCATGACAAAAATGGCATCATCTGCGTAAAATAAGTGGGATAATTTAACTGACATGTTACCAACTTCCGCACAAGTGATGTTACTTGATGCAATCGATTGCTTAATACATAAGTGGAGTCCTTCCATTACAATGAGAAACATAAACAGACTTAAAGGATCATCTTGTCGAAGCCCCCTCTGAATTACAAACTCATCCGTTGGGCTAACGTTAACCAACATAGAAGTACGAGCTGAATAGAGGCACATCCTAATCCACGATCTCTAACAGTCACCAAAACCTAAAATAGTAAGCATGTGATCCAGAAAATCCCAGTTTATAGAGTCATACACTTTTTCAAAATCCACCTTCAGAAGCATCAATTTCTTCTTTCGTTTTCGGTACCATTCTATGGTCTCATTAAGAATGAACGACCCGTCTAAAATTTGTTTTCCCTGAATAAAAGTGGTTTGCTCTTTACTTACCAACTTATCAACATCTTTTGCATTCGTGAGACAAGTACTTTTGTAATAATTTTATAGATTACACTAATGAGAGAAATATGGCGAAAATACTTAATTAATGTGGGGTTAGACACCTTCGAATAAAGTAATGAACGCGGACCCCGCTCCTTTCGGCATCCTATATTCCACAAACGCCTTACAAACCGTAGGCACTAATGTACCTTTGATGCTCTCCCAATATCTCTTTATAAAAGCAAATGAAAAACCATCTGGGCCGGGTGCTTTGTTACTATCGCATTCCCAAACCGCTTCTGTAATATCTGTCTCTGTCACTGCACTATCTAACATAATTCTATCCATATAAAAAATAATAGAATATGCCAGTAGGTTTGGCATAACATCCGATGTGTCAACCCTTGCAAACTTCCCGGCGTAAAAATTAAAAAAATGATTCTTTAATGATTCGAGGATCTGTGCACCAGTTTCCATTAACCGAAATCCCATTAACGAATTGTGAACTTCGTGTCTGTTTCAATAAATTATGAAAATAACTGGAGTTTTTGTCACCTTTCGCGTCCCATTTGATTCTAGTTTTTTTGCAAAGTATCCGCATCCTCAATCTTTTGCAAGTTTATTAATTCTTGTACCATTAAGTTTCTTTCATTTCTATCTTCCAACATGGCCTCACCTTCCTCAATCTTTACCTCAATAATATTGATCTTATTAATCACGATATTTTTACATTTCGAGTCTCTATTCCGTTTCTCCTTAACCCAACTTTTTATTTTATGTTTGACCACATTCATTACATCATGGTACAAGGTATTTAGATCTGCAAATGGTTCCTGCAAGGAATCACGTACCAATGGATCAAAGTCATCAACAATAAACCAAGAATTAAAGCATTTAAACAGAATTGGCCCGAAATCAGTCTTTGAATAATGGCAAAACAAAGGTAAGTGATCGGATGGACCCCGTGTTAAAGTATCCAACTTTGAATCTTCCACCCCTGATAACACATTCGCCGACACCAATACTCGGTCCAAACGAATCATCTTCGTAGCGTATTTATTGACCCAAGTAAAGCGTCTACCACCAAGTTGAAGATCAATTGACCATGTATCACTAATGAACGAATTAAATTCCGTAGCCTCTGAACCATTAAATACTTAACCGAATCTCTCAGATTCATTTCTCACCACATTGAAATCTCCAAAAAAGACATACGTCCCACCATGATTGTGATGCCCCGTCCAAAACCTCTATGGTACGAATCATCAACAACAGGTCCATTACACGGTATAACACTATATGCTATTTTAAAACAAGGTTTTTGCATTCATAAAAAGATAATGTTTTTCCAACGACAAATGTTTTACAAAAGTAACGTGCTTCTACGGATAGAAAGCATTAATAATAGTATGTGACACTTAGGTCATTACAAAACCATGGTTTGAATATAACATAAGTAGTGGATGCAATATAAAAAGGTCCATGCTTAGGAGACATCTCTAACAATGCAGAGTACAGCGGATGCATAATCGTCTTAGTTACCTGAGAATAAAACATGCTAAAAAGGTCAACACGAATGTTGGTGACCTAAAGTTTTATTGTAAACAATAATGTAATGTAGACCACGAGATTTTTGTATTCAAATCAGTATGAAAAGTATATGCTTAATCGTGGGTGCTTGGTAACTAACTTAACAAAGAAATATAATATATCACCCCCTAAAAGTACACTTGGTGAGTGCATTAAAATAGACGAAGTATTAAACACCCGTTGAATGCTAGCGCGACTAGCCCGAGTGGGGATGTCAAACCCTATGGATCCATATCTAAGATTCGCGTCTACCGGTTCATAAACCAATAGTTAAACGTTACCGAGCTAAGGGGAAAATTTGTGCTGTTATGTCACCCACACATATATAAAGTTAAAGTACTCGTGTCTAGTATGTAAAACATAAAATGCGCATGTATTCTTAGTCCCAAAAATAGTTAAAGTAAAAAGTGAGCTATAACTCATAGTGGATGTACGGTAAAGTCGATACGAAAATGTAAGCAAGTAGTAAGTCGGTCCAAAAGGTCCTCAACCTAAGTCAATGGTTACTAAGTCAGTAAATCGTCCCAAAAAGTTTAAAAGTAGGTAAGTTAAGTCTTAAGTATTATCATTATCATCATACGTAAAAGATAAAGTAAGTTTTCAACAAGAATAGAGGTCGAAACGAAAAGTTGAATTCGAACAACCGCTACGACCTCTACACAAACTGAAATGATGCGCGGCCAGTGGCTAAGGCTCCGTTTGTGAGTCCTCTTACCGCTATCCGAAGCTCAGATCCTAAGTGGATGTCGTTTGACCGTGGCGACGGTCAAAGCGTGAGTAGGTCAGAAATTTTAGCACGTCGTTACAAAGGCGTAGTGAACTTCAGAAGACTATAAATCCTAAACCGTATATCGGATTTAGACGAGTCTTAAACGAAAAGTCATCTACACATCCTGAAATTTCTGGAAATCAAGTTTCCAGAAGCTCCAAGAGTCAGATCAGACCCGAAAAAATAGATTCAAGTGCTCCGGTGGTTTTCTTGGTGTTTCAATGCTTATCACGGTTCTCGTCCTTGATGCATATAAGCCTCAAGTGTACAACTCTTGATGTTTTAGCATCATTTTGACCAAGTTGTAATCATCAAAACACAATGTCAAGACTAAGAAAAGAATTACAACTCATTTAAGAGTTTTAGATGGATGATGAACCAAAGTTACATCAAGTTCTTAGTTTAGACACAAGTATAAGTTCTATTTGAAATTTTAAGCTATAAACTTGGATTGAGACCAAACAAGCACGACCTTAAGTTATAGAACTTAGATCTTAGCTAAATATTGAAGACCTTAGACTAGAAAGTCTAGATCTTGTGTTCTAGGTGAAACCCTAAGTTATAGAACTTAGACTTTCAACTTTTACAAAACCTTAAGTTATAAAACTTAGTTTTTTACAATGTAGAATGAATATAAGCTAGTGAGCTTTTGTTTTAACAAGTTGGATGACCATTAGTTACATAACTTAGATCAAACAAAATGATGAAACCCTAAGCTAGAAAGCTTGGATCTCTTAACAATACTTATGAGACTTCAAGCTAAAAAGCTTGTAACCTTGTTTAATGAAAACTCAAGTTACAAAATTGAAGTAAAACAACTTAAAGAAGATCATAAGTTAATAAACTTGACCTTTTACCAAACTTTTTGTAGAAACCTCAAGCTACAAAGCTTGGATTCCTTATTCTTGTATGTTCTTCAAACCAAGGCTTGAAGTTACAAGATGTATGAAGATTCAAGTTACAAAACTTGAATCTTTAAATAATGATGATGATGATTTCGTTAAGGAAAGAAAAACAAGAAAGAAATTCAAGAAAACTTACAAGCTTTCTTGAGTTTTTAGAGTGAGAAAACTAGAGTGAGAAACTAGAGAAAATTGTGTGAGTTATGATTTGAAAATGGGAATGAAGTTTGGAAATTTAAGATGGTGGTGAGGAGGGTAGGCTGAAGGTTCAAGGGGTGGGGGGACCATCTTGGCTTGACATGGTGTGTGGTACAAATGTGATGTATACATGTTGGCTAGCATGTTGCATGAGGTTAAAACATGTAAGGATGGTACATAAGCATGCATGAAGTTTGTCTTAATTCTTATTGGACTTTGTCTTATGTCTTAATGGGTTCATAAGTCCATTAAGATGGGCTAACTTACTAGTCCATTAGCTAGAGTAGGGTGGGCCTTGGTGATCTTAGTCCATTTAGGTGATAAGTCCATGTAATACTAACTAGTGTGCATTAATAAGTCACTTGACGAACTAAGTAATTGTCATTAAGAAATAACAATTAGGATTAAGTAGTCATAATACTCCAATTATGATCAAAGTTTAACGTGTACCAAGTACGTATCTCGTTCTAAATGACTAGTGACACTAATGGTCATAAATGCATTCAAGAATCAAGTTAAGTAATTAAGCACTTAATAATACGTTGTAAGGTAGTAATTAGCATGGATAATGACTCCAGAATATTATCTAGCTCAGTACGCACATATACGCAGATTCGTGAAAGTATAAAGTATAAATATAAGTTGAAAAAGTCAGGTCGTTACATTACCCACCTGTTAAGGAAAATTTCGTCCAGAAATTTTAAGTTGAGGTAGACGGTAGAGTCGTGAGGAGGTGAGGATATTTCTGCTTCATTTGATCCTCTCGCTCCCAAGTAAACTCGGGTCATCGTTTAGAATTACAACAGACTCGGATGATTGGAATCTTGCTTTGCTTCAAGTTCTTAACCTCGCGGTCCATGATCTCAACAAGTTCATCTACGAAGTGGAGTTTGTCATCAATCTTAAGCTCATCGAGTGGTATGATAAATTCTTGTTCGGCAAGACACTTCTTCATGTTCGATACGTGGAAAGTGGGATGAACGGAACTTAATTGAGTTGGAAGATCTAAACGGTAAGAAACGGGTCCAACACGCTCCAAGATTTCAAAAGGACCAATATATCGCGGATTTAGCTTTCCACGCTTTCCGAAACGGATTACACCTTTCCAAGGTGCGACTTTTAACATTACGCGGTCACCCACTTGGAATTCGAGATCTTTACGTCTAATGTCGGCATAGCTCTTTTGACGATTACGGTTTATCTTGAGCCTTTCTTGGATTTGAACGATCTTCTCGGTTGTTTCATGGATGAATTCGGGCCCGGTGATTTGATTATCACCCATTTCGGCCCAACAAATAGGAGAACGACGTTTACGGCCATATAAAGCTTCGAAGAGTGTGGCGTTAATACTCAAGTGATAACTATTGTTGTAAGAGAATTCGGCTAGAGGCAAATGCTTTTCCCAAGCTTTTCCGAAGTCAATAACACAAGCTCGTAACATGTCTTCCAAAGTTTGAATTGTGCATTCGCTTTGTCCATCGGTTTGTGGGTGATATGTGGTACTCATGTCTAAACATGTTCCCAAGGCTTCTTGTAAGAAACCCCAAAATCTAGAAGCGAAACGGGCATCTCGGTCGGAAATAATTGATAAGGGTACATCGTGACGGGATACAATTTCCTTTATGTACAGTTGTGCAAGTTTGTCCATTTTATCGGTTTCTTTCATGGCTATGAAGTGAGCGGATTTGGTGAGCGGTCAATAATAACCCAAATAGTATCATAACCGCCTACCGTTTTTGGTAGTTTCGTGATAAAGTCCATCGTTATTCTTTCCCATTTCCATTGCGGGATTTCGGGTTGTTGAAATAACCCGGATGGCCTTTGATGTTCGGCTTTGACCTTGGAACAAGTTAAACACTTTCCAACATAAGTAGCAATGTCCTTTTTAAGGTTCGGCCACCAATATTGTTCTTTGAGATCGTGGTATATCTTACCGGTTCCAGGAAGAATCGAATACCTTGACTTATGGGCTTCGTCTAGAATAAGGCTTCGTAAATCCCCAAAACTAGATACCCAAATTCTTCCGGTGAAATATCGTAGCCCGGTTTCTTTAACCTTGGATTAAGAGACGAGAACGTTCAAGCGTTCGTGAGAAATATTTTCATCTTTGAGAGCCTCATCTTGGGCTACACGGATTTGGCTATTGAGATTTGTGTGGATGGTGATGTTTAAGGCTCGGACACGAAGAGGTTCCATTCTTTCCTTTCGGATCAATGCATCGGCTACTACATTTGCCCTCCCGGGATGGTAACGAAGTTCACAATCGTAATTGTTCAATGTTTCGATCCACCGTCGTTGTCTCATATTTAGTTGTTTTTGATCGAAAATGTGTTAGATGCTTTTGTGGTCGGTGAAGATGGTACTTTTGGTTCCATAAAGATAGTGTCTCCACAATTTGAGTGCAAACAATGGCTTCAAGTTCGAGATCGTGTGTCGTGTAGTTTCGTTCGTGAATTTTCAATTGTCGAGAGGCATAAGCAATAACTTTCTTTCATTGCATCAATACACACCCAAAACCATGTTTCGAGGCATCGCAATATACAATAAAATCATCATTGCCTTCGGGAAGAGATAAGATAGGAGCAGTGGTTAACTTTTTTTTAAGGTTTGAAATGCCGTCTCTTGTTCGGCCGCCCAAACGAATTTCTTTCCTTTGTGAGTTAACGCGGTTAAAGGACGTGCAACCAAAGAGAAACCTTCGATGAATCTACGATAATAACTAGCGAGGCCTAAAAATTGACTAATATGAGTAGGAGTAGTGGGGGTTTCCCAATTGCTAATGGCTTCGATTTTTGTGGGATCGACTTTAATACCTTGATCGCTTACAACATGACCAATAAATTGAACTTCTTTTAACCAAAATTCACAATTGGAGAATTTGGCATAGAGTTGTTCTTGTCTCAAGAGTTCAAGCACGATTCGAAGGTGTTGTTCGTGTTCTTCTTCGCTTTTTGAATAGATTAAGATATCATATATGAACACGATAACGAATTTGTCAAGATACAGCTTGCACACGCGGTTCATAAGATCCATAAACACAGCAGGTGCATTAGTCAAACCAAATGGCATCACAAGAAACTCATGATGACCATAACGAGTTCGGAACGCAGTCTTAGGGACATCGCCCTCCTTCACTCTCAACTGGTGATAACCTATCGCAAATAAGTCTTGGAGTAAATGCTTGATCCTTGTAGCTGATCGAATAGATCATCAATCCTGGGAAGGGGATACCAGTTCATGATTGTCAACTTGTTTAGTTCTCGATAATCGATACACATACGGAAAGATCTGTTCTTCTTCTTTACGAACAAAATGGGAGCACCCCAAGGCGAAGAACTTGGTCGAATAAATCTACGATCTAGCAGTTCTTGTAGTTGACTCTGCAACTCTTGCATTTCGGTTGGTGCAAGTCGATAAGGTGCGCGAGCTACAGGTGCAGCTCCTGGCACTAGATCGATCTGAAACTTCACTGATCGTGGTGGGGGGTAATCCCAGCAAATCTTCTAGAAATACTTCAGGGAATTTGTTTACAATCGGTACATCCTTCACGCTTTTCTCCTCAGTTTCCAACTTCTTCACGTGCGCCAAAATAGCAAAATGCCCTTTTCTCATGAGCTTCCGTGCCTTTATACAACTGATAAGGTTCAGCTTTGGGCTACATCTCTCCCCGTAAACTATTAATGGCACACCATTCTCGCGAGGTATACGAATAATTTTCTCTCCACAAACAACTTCTGCTTTTACCTTAGACAGCCAGTCCATGCCGACTATCACGTCAAAGCTTCCCAACTTAATGGGTATCAAATCAATCTTAAAATCCACACCAGCTAAGTTTATTATACTTCCGCGATAAATTTGATCAGCTTTCTCAAATTTCCCATTAGCCACCTCAACAAGATATTTCTCATCCAAAGGAACTAATGACCAATCTAACTTAGAGCAAAAATGTCTACACATATAACCCCTATCAGCACCAGTATCAAACAAGACAGAAGCTAATAGTTTATTGACAGTGAATGTACCTATAACCAAGTCAGGATCCTCACGGGCATCTCTGGCATTCATGTTAAAGACTCTTCCATGTACAGGCCCGCCATCCTTCTTCTTGTTGGGACATTCGTTCTTAAAATGACCCTGTTGGCCGCACCCGAAGCACTTCTTTAGCGCATTCGGATTCGCTTTCACAGCTGGAGTGTTGATCCTACAATCCTTGCCGATGTGTCTCGTCCTCTTACATTTTTCACACACCACATTGCAGTACCCAATATGATGCTTATAGCATCTCTTGCACTGAGGAAGGTTACCTTTGTAGTTAGGGTTCCTCCCCTCATTGTTTCCACTAAAGTTCTCATGCCTCTTTACTGGATTCTGATCAATACCTTTACCCTTGTTTCCATCCCATTTGCGCTTCCCATTACTTGCTCCAGACCCTGATTGCACCTTCTCTGGCTCTTGGCAGATAACCTGATCCATCAAGGTGTGCACCATGCGCATAGCTTTCTGGACAGTTCCTAGTTTTGAAGAAGTGACATTCCCCTTAATGTCTTTGGGAAGTCCCCACAGATACTGCTCCAACTGTTTGTACTCAAGTGTAACCATTGTGGGGCACATTAAGGCTAACTCCAAGAATCTCCGATCATAACCATCAAGGTCAGTTCCTAAGACCTTCAATTCCCAAAATTTCGTCTCCATCTTCTGAATTTCGGTTCTAGGGCAGTATTCCTCTATCATTGCCCTCTTGAACTCTTCCCATTGTGTTGCATATGCTTCATCAATTCCCTGAGCCTGGGCGAACGTGTTTCACCATGTCAAAGCGTGATATCGGCTAAAAAGTCACGTTTTCACCCCGGTATTAAGGCCCAAAAACAATAAAGATTTGAACTTTGTCTGTAAAATACCTACTTCTTCAGTAAGAATTGAAGAACAAGTAATTACGAAGGTGGTGCAAAAAGAATCAAGTGAATCGGAGCTAAAACGAAGATTCTAGAGCGAAAACGGTGAAAGACAAGAAATCAAGTTACGATCCAGGGAATCCAGCTGACCAGGCAAGCCAAACGGCTTGCCTGGCTCACAAATGGTCTGCCAAACGGCTAGGGCAAATGGCCCTTGCAAACGGCTTGGCTTGGCAAATGGCCCCTACAAACGGCCTGCCAAACGGCCTGCCAGCCGTTTTCAGGGAAAAACTTAGCTTATTTAAAGGGTCTTTGTCATTCATTCCAACACACACTTCAATTCACTTCTTTCTCTCTCTTGTACAATATTAGTCATACTTTCAATGTCTTCGACTCCGTGTGGGAAACCTAGTACCTGGAGAAGAACGCCGAAGATTGTATTAGGAGCGGTCTGGAGTCTTGAAGTTGTCACTTTTGTATTCAGAACTCGTTTAATCTACTCGTACTTCTATCCCTTATCTTTATATAATGTCTTCTATCATTATGTTCTGTGATATTGCTGCCATGATTAGCGAGTAGTTATCTTTAGTGTATGCTATGATGTAAGCAGTTATAATGCCGAAATAATGTTATGGTTTGTATATGTCGTTGAAATGCTTTACGATTATGCTTTAAACTCAATCGCTTTTCCAAATAATAGAATGTAGTTATTGGCTCTGTTATTGGGAAATCGCGAACCCCGATTCAGAGTACATTATCTGTGTCACCCATTGGTAAGAGAAGTCTATCGGATACAACGTAAGATCGACTGAGGCACACCGGTTGTAGTAAGTCTATCGAGCTTTGGATTCCGACTGAGGACTCTTTCGTAGTGAAACATCTGACTAGACCCTTAGTACATTGTCGGTCCCAGACCATGCTAGTGTAGTCACTAAGCATATAAACTTCATACGTGCATGATAAAGCACAGCGGTTGTTGTAAGCTGCACCTCTACTAAGTAAGGCCATGGAACCCGGTCAGTGTTGATTAGTACACTGCGCCATAACGCGGTCTCAAGCATTGCACCCCGCTTGAGGGATTCTTAGTTAATTAAGGAACTGTTTGTTTAGACACATAAAGGATTGGACTGTTAGGATAACCGAACATGTTCATGGAAGTCAGCTTGACTTGGCCATGGTGTTCTTTATGGTTGAACTCTTTTTAAGGGCCTAACTATCTTTTAAAACCAATCATTAACGAAAGCATTGAAACACATCACGTCTCTTGGATATGGTAAACCATGTATTCTATTATGCTTAAGAAAGTTTAGACCATTGTGGAATATTAGTACGTCAGCCAACCGAATCGCTCAATTGGATGAGCTGTCTGAACGTGTATGCCTGTAGTCAGACTGCACGAGCATCGGGGGTAAGGGACGTTTCTGTCTATTTAGAATCTTCAAGCCTAGCGCAGTACCCAGTGACATGTCTTATGACAGGGGAGTTTAGGACCAGTGTAATGAATACAAGGCCTCTGCGTATTCATGAGCCAACATCCTATAATATCGGTAAAGCAACTGAAGAAATCATAGTATGCACTTACTTTAACCTTATATGAATTACAAATTTTATCGCATTTACTTTATCTGTCTTATAAATTAGAAAATCTCAAAAATTAAGCAACCACTACTCCTTCGTAACTATCTTAGGCTTAAATATAGGTTCGATTCTACTGGTATCTCAAAAATACAACTCTAGGTCATACTTCCCTTACTCATACTAAGGAGTAGTACGATTTAGGCCCGTTAAATATAAATTTAAAACAGTACCCCCCCCCTCTTGGTGGTTGATTCTGACGTGTTGTGACCTAACGACACCGCACAAATAAAACCGTCCGTTTCTGTCATATCAAGAGGGAAGCTAGTTTTTGGCGCTGATATTGCCGAAACGGAGGGTTTTGTTTGTGCGGTACGTCAGGCTGCAGCACGTCAGAA
Organism: Rutidosis leptorrhynchoides; assembly: GCF_046630445.1. Taxonomy (NCBI): domain Eukaryota; kingdom Viridiplantae; phylum Streptophyta; class Magnoliopsida; order Asterales; family Asteraceae; genus Rutidosis; species Rutidosis leptorrhynchoides. The sequence goes on from NC_092333.1 coordinate 486,217,151, forward strand.
TGAACCACCAAGGGGGTGGGTACTGTTTTAAATTTATATTTAGCGGGGCCTAAATCGTACTACTCCTTAGTATGAGTAAGGAAAGTATAACCTAGAGTCGTATTTTTGAGATATCAGTAGAATCGAACCTAGATTTAAACCTAAAATAGTTATGAAGGAGTAGTAGTTGCTTAATTTTAGGATTTTCTAATTTATAAGACAGATAAAGTAAATGCGATAAAATTCGTAATTCAGATAAGGTTAAAGTGAGTGCATACTATGACTTCATCAGTTATTCTGCCGAGATTATGGAATGCTAGCTCATGAATAGGCGGAGGCCTTGTATTCAATACACTGGTCCTAAACGCCCCTGTCATAAGACATGTCACTGGGTACTGCGTTAGGCTTGAAGATTCTGAATAGACAGCAACGTCCCTTACCCCCGACGCCCGTGCAGTGTGACTACAGGCATACACGTTCAGACGGCTCATCCAATTGAGCGACTCGGTTGGGTGACGTATTAACATTCCATAACGATCTAAACTTTCTTAAGCATAATAGAATACATGGTTTACCATATCCGAGAGACGTGATATGTTTCAATTCTTTCGTTAATGATTGGTTTTAAAAGATAGTTAGGCCCTTAAGAAGAGTTAAACCATAAAGAACACCATGGCCAAGTCAAGCTGACTTCCATGAACACTTTCGGTTATCCTAACGGTCCAATCCATTATGTGTCTAAACAAATAGTTCCTTAATTAACTAAGAATCCCTCAATCGGGGTGCAATGCTTGAGACCATGTTATGGTGCAGTGTACTAATCAACACTGACCGGGTTTCATGGCCTTACTTAGCAGAGGTACATCTTACAACAACTGTTGTGCTTCAGCGTGCACGTACGAAGTTTATATGCTTGGTGACTACACTAGCATGGTCTGGGACCGATAATGTACTAAGGGTCTAGTCAGATGTTTCACTATGAAAGAGTCCTCAGTCGGAATCCAAAGCTCGATAGACTTACTACAACCGGTGTGCCTCAATCGATCTTATGTTGTATTTGATAGACTTCTCTTATCAAGGGGTGACATAGATAGTGTACTCTGAATCGGGGTTCGCGACTTCCCAACAACAGAGCCAATAACTACGTTCTATTAGTTGGAAAAGTGATTGAGTTTAAAGCATAATCGGAAAGCATTTCAATAGCATACACAAACCATAACATTATTTCGGCATTACAACTGCTTACATCATAGCATACACTAAAGATAACTACTCGCTAATCATGGCAACAATATCACAGAGCATAATGATAGAAGACATTATATAAAGATAAGGGATAGAAATACTAGTAGATTAAACGAGTTCTGAATACAAAAGTGACAACTTCAAGACTCCAGACCTCTCCTAATACAATCTTCAGCGTTCTTCTCCGGGTACTAGGTTTCCCGCACAGAGTCGAAGGCCCTGAGAGTATGACAAATATTGTACAAGAGAGAGAAAGAAGTGAATTGAAGTGTGTGTTGGAATGAATGACAAAGACTGTCATACCACCAAATAGGGCCGGGGAGATATGACTTCACAATATCACAACACAAGTATGTATAACCGAGAATGACTCTATATGAGATGTTTTTAATATAAACCAATGTATTAAGTAGCGAAAAGTATTATGTCATTACAATTGTAAACTTAAATGTTCTAATGCAAAAGTATAAATGTATAAATGCGGACTCCAAAAGCAGCAAAGTCCAAATAGCAAACTAATCTTTAGCAATCTTCACCTGAGACAAAACATGCTTAAAGTGTCAACCAAAATGGTTGAGTGAACAACATAGGTTTAACAATTATAATAAGTTTTTAGACCACAAGATTTAATAATAAAGTTCAATCAGTTCGGTAGTAATGCTGAGGTGTATGATATCGAGACTAAACAAAGTTACCCCGTGATCACTGTATTCGTTCGTGTCGTTAAATCATTATTATGTAACCAAAGACCAGTGGTCAAATGGTTAGAGACGTCACTCTCAATAGCGCTATTCACAATAACTAAGTTTGCATTTATACGTAGCAATTAACGATATCATGGCAGGGATTTAACATGAATCAAAGCATGCAGCACAGTTTGAACTAATCAAGAGAAAGTTTGAGTACTCGTGTCTAAGCGTAAAACAGTTTAAAAAGCAAGCATGTGTCTCACCCCAAAGTTATAAAACAGTTAAGAAATAGTAAAAAGAGGGGCTATGAAGTTCACCTTAATAGCAGATAGATATTCTTATATGATCGTAGTGTTGAACACGGAAATCTCAACCTAGAGATATTATGTTCGATTAGTTAATGTCTAATAGACATATAGCTTGTTTATTAATATAGTAAACTATATTAACAGTGATCGTTTTCGAGAAGGTTATATGTATATAAGTGATAATATACTTAGTATATTTAAATGTTATTATATAGGTAAGTGTATAGGTTATACTAATAATAGTATTATTAGTCTTTAATTAACTATTATGTATACTTATCTTTATATGTTACATATATAAATATACTTTTATGTGATACACACACACACACACACACACACACACACACACACATATATATATATATATATATATATATATATATATATATATATATATATATATATATATATATTCTTTATTATTATACATGTATGTGTTCATAACTATATGGTATATATATATATATATATATATATATATATATATATATATATATATATATTAGGTGTAGGTGTCACATATACGTATATAAGTGTGAGATGATACATATATATACACTTATTACTTTTATTATTAAGTTTACTAACTTATATAACTTACATAATACACATCCATACATACATACACACGTACATATACATACATATATCTCATACATATACCCCTATGTATATATTTGTATATACACAAGCATATACCTACTTATATATATACATACATACGTATGCATGCATGCATGCATGCATGCATGTTTATATATCATTAATTATTAATCAACATCCCATAAATCATAACTCTTTATTTGGTAATCATATTCAACAACCCTAATCTTATCAATTTAATACTTATTCTTAATAATTAACAAATTACTAATACTTCATAATCATTAACCATAAAAATTATTCTTGTTCAATCTTTCACTAATTAAACTAGTTTATCATTAACATAAAATTATAACCTTTTATTATAATAACTAATCATAATCATAATTCTTTCAATTACAATCTTATTAATAAACTTGTAACCCTTATTTATAATACTTCATGTATATACATAACCATAATCATTATTCATACATGATATTCATTAACTAGTTCAACTTAACCTAATTCATTCTAATCATTCTTATTAAACATATTACTTAATCATAATCATTGTCATTATTCATGCAAGTTTTACGATCATAATCTTTTATCATACCTACAATACATCTTAATTAACATCATAATACTTATAACTTAATCCTTATAATCAACTTAAAAGTTATTGATTTAAAAGCAAGATTAAACTAGGTTTTAGGGATACCTTAATAGGAGATAGAGATCAAAAAAGAGTTGGTGATCATGGGCTGAACAGAAAACAGAAACCAGCTGCAAGAATCACGACCCAACTAACTTGATCTTGGGTCTGATTTGGTTCGACAGAAATGAGAACATAGCAGCAGCAATGGGGTCATTTTGATCACGCAAACACAGCATAAAAACAAGACGAATAAATTAGACTTTGATAGGCTGTTGTGGTATCGACTATACAACAGAAAATAGAAGAAAACTTACTCGTTTCCTGGACTATTTTGGATGAAACAGAAGGTTGAACAGAAGCTGTAAACAGACGGATGCAGAAGCTGAGTAGCAGGCTGATTTGTTGGTGATGGATGGCGACTGCAAAAGGGCTGCAGGAGGTGATCGAATGGAGGCTATTTGGGCGACAAAAGCAGGCTGTTTTGGAGGGATTTATGGTCGACTAAAATAGATGTGATGGAGGGCTGTTAGTCGACTACAGGTGGGGGTTCAAAGAGGCTGTTGGATGTCGACAAAAGAAGAGGGAAAACTGCAGGGTTAGTCGACTAATGCAGCAAGTTTTGAGGGTTTATTTTGTGATGCACTTAAGGAATATCATGGGTTTTTTTTTTATAGTTGCATTTAGTTTCCTAATCACACTAGGATAGCTTAGGAAGTAACTTAATGAACAAGGTTTTCTTGAGGTGAAAGAATTTGACTAGGATTAGAAATTGTGATTAGCTTAGATCAAGTTTATTTTCCTATTTGCTTTCCTAGCCGATATATATATATATATATATATATATATATATATATATATATATATATATATATATATATATATATATATATATATATATATATATATATATATATATATATATATATATATATATATATTTTTAAATTTCGGCATTGTAAGTATATATATACACTTTATATTATTATTAATATTTTTATTTTTTACTAATTTACAAAGGTTATTTGATTTATTACTTTGGTTCCATAAGTTTAATTTATTTTTATTTGTCCCCCTTTTGTTTTATAGTTTATATAATTAACACATTTATTATATTTTTTTTACTGTAAATATTTTATCATAATAATAATATTATTTGTTATGAGGGTTAGGGTTTAGTATTTAATACTTAGGATTAGGTTTAAGGTTTTAAATAATATTAGGGTTTTTAACAATGCACGCGATCATTTAATGAAAGCATAAATTTTCAGTTCATTTGTCATAACGGATAACAACCCTAAATCGATTACACAAAGGAACGGATGAAAAATCCCATGGGCATTTTGGTCATTTTAGAACGGAAATGTGTGAGTTGTTATAGTACCTCCCCGTTAATTTAAACTTCGTCCCGAAGTTTCAGGAAGACTTCTCGAATGCATCAGCGAGTGTGGGTATTTCCGTTTCATCTGGTCTTCACGTTCCCAGGTATACTCGGGGCCTCTTCGTGAATTCCAACAGATCTTAACAACAGGAATAAAGCTTTGTTTCGAACGTTTAACCTCACAATCCAGAATTTCTATAGGTTTTTTGATGAAATGCATTTAATGCGAAGATCATTCAAGGACATAACGGATATGTCATCAACAAGACATTTTTTTTTAGATTCGAAATGTGAAATGTATGAACTTTAATTAACAGGATGTGTTGACAAAAAAAAAAAATAGCATTCGGTCAACGTTTTGTTAAAGCAAAGTCTACACTTAATTACAGTGGGGACCTACTTGAATGAGAGTTGATATTGTATGAAATTTCAGCTAAAAGAGCCTAGGTGGTTAGAATATCTAGTCTTATGGACTTCCTCCATGACTAGTTCTTGAAAAATTTCTGAATAGCAGTGATTTTTATAGAATCGACATGTATTTCTTCACTATTAACTACATGTCCAAGGAATTGTACGATTTGTAGCCAAAGTTCACACTTGGAAAACTTGGCATACATTTGTTCGTTCTTTAGGAGCTCTAGAATAAATCGTAGAGGTTGCTCATACTCTTTCTTGCTCTTGGAATAGATTAAGACGTCATCAATGAAAACGGTTACGAATTTATCAAGATAAGGTTTGCATACATGGTTCATAAGATCCATGTATACAGCGGGAGTATTGGTTAAACCAAAAGGCACGACAAGAACTCATAATGTCTATAACGAGTTAGGAAAGTAGTCTTAGAAACGTCAACTTCAATGACTCTCAATTGATGATAACCCGACCTAAAGTCAATCTTCGAATAGATACTTGATCCTCGCAGTTGGTCAAACAGGTCATCAGTAAGCGGGAATGGATAACGATTCTTGATGGTTAGCTTGTTGAGTTCTCGGTAATCAATACACATTCCCAAAGTGCCACCTTTCTTTTTACAAATGGAACAGGTGCTCCTTACGGAGGCAAGGTAAGACGAATGAAACCTTTTTCTAAAACTTCTTGGAGTTGCTTGGATGATTTCTTCATTTCAGATGGAGCTAAGCGGTATGGTACCTATGCAATAGCTACAGCACCGGGCGCAGATATTTGATAAGTAAAAGATATATAATAACTAGGGTTGATATTTTTAGTTGAGAATATAGTGATAAGGAGTATGTAATGGTACACAGTGGTCCTAAGGTTGATCAAATCTTATTCCCATCATGATCCATTAGGATTTCTGTATGACTTATCATAATATAATGACGTTAATCAAGTGTCATTATATTATTCTAAATCGTACTTTTATCACTCCATAAGGTTACTACTATGTCATCTAGTCAATATGCATCTTCTTCGAGGTGAATGGAAAATAAAAGAAAAGAAAGTAACATCATTCATTCATTTAAAAGAAAATAACCAGAGTATTACAGAAACTTAACGAAATCTTCCAAAATATAAAAGTACTAAATGATACCATAAAGAACACTATGAGAAATTTAAATAACACTTGCAGTTGCCAAGACTCTTCATTGTGCCTCTTCATTCTTCTTCTTATCCGGACATTGATTTTTGAAATGCCCTACTCCTCCGAAGTTATAGCAAGTAGGAACGGTTGCAATTGCCTTTGTGGCTGGAGTTTTGGTTGATGGAGTAACAACTCTACAAGTCTTGGCTACGTGACCCACCTTCTCGCACTTGGTGCATTTGGCCTTACACCATCCTTCATGATGTTTCTCACATCTCCTGCAATAAGGACGTTTTCCCTTATACAATTTGTTGAATTTGCTTTTAGAATTTTCTTGCTCCATTCCTTCTCTCTTCCTTTTTGCACCTTCTTTCTCCTTATGTTTGTCAATGAAATAGCTTGCCATGCAGGCAGCTTCTTGTATGGTGCTCGGGTTCTCCAAGATAACATCTCTTCGGACTTCATTAGGCAATCCGTTGATGTAGCATTGGATTCCTAGATACTCGGGAGTAGCCATGAGAGCAAATTCTTGAAACCGGTTGGTGTAGCTCATGAGATTGGCATTCACCATTTCTATATTACTGAGCCCAGGTCTTTCAGTACTCTTGTATGTAGGGGGCGGGTAGTTTATGAAACTTTGATGAGAACGAATAGTCGAAAGGTTTCGCGGTACACCATTGTTGCCATTGCCTTGAACAGAGGACTCAGACCTGGATTCTTCCTCAATCCTTCTTCTTCAATCATCTCCTCCAAAAATTCTTCCTCCTCGTCATCCCCATCATAGTTATCATTAGTGTGGGATTCTTCCAAATGAGGGTAGTGTAGTGGACTAGCAGGGACATAGTTTGGGTGAGTTGGTGAAAATGGCGGGGAAATGGGTCCATAAGTCGGTGTGTGGACAGATCTTTCGGAGTAGGATCCATCGGACTCGTTGTCGAAGATGATGATCGGGCTATTGCGAGACATCCTAAATGAATAGAAAGAGAGATGATTCTAAAGATGACGCAAAAGCACAAATAAAATGTAAGGGAAAAATGCACCAGAAACTAAAACAGGAAAGGTTATAGTCCTATGGATTGCTAAGGCACCTAACTAACACATATGGCACACATAATATGCAATCCTGGTTCTCTATAACAACCTGGCTCTGATACCACTCTGTCATACCCCCAAATAGGTCCGGGGAGATATGACTTCACAATATCACAACACAAGTATGTATAACCGAGAACGACTCTATATGAGATGTTTTTAATATAAACCAATGTATTAAGTAGTGGAAAGTATTATGTCATTACAATTGTAAACTTAAATGTTCTAATGCAAAAGTATAAATGTATAAATGCGGACTCCAAAAGCAGCAAAGTCCAAATAGCAAACTAATCTTTAGCAATCTTGTAACATCCCGCGTTTTTCCGTTAAATTTATTTTTAACACCGTCTTTTTCTTTTAAATAATACCTTTCGTTATTTAAATTCGTAGTTTCCGTTGACTAACGTTCATAATAATTCCGTCATTTAATTATAACATCTCTCGTTAACTTGCGTTTTAAAAATATTCGATCGGTTAAATCCCGCACCCGCTTTGAAACTCGAGGGACCGGAGTTGCCAAATGGGCAAACTAGTTGACTAGGTCAACTAGTCAACCCATTTCATCCATTCCATCATCTCCCTCATCCCTTTTCTCTCCATCTCAAGAACACACACACAAACCCATTCCATTCATTCATCATCTAAATTCAATCTTGGAAGCTCACAACAAATCCGATTACATATTTGGAATCCTCTCTTCATCCTCTACAATTTGATACCAACTTCATCTCGTTTGGGTAACATTTCTAAAACTCTAGATTTCTCTAAATTCGTGTTTTTGATTTGAAATGGTGTTAGTTAGTGTCTATGGCTCGAGTCTAACATGAATATATGTTTGGTTTGCTCGATTTGTTGTTTTTGGAGTAACTAGCATGAACTTGAAATGGGTTTGCTTAATCCTTGATTTTGGATGAGTTAATGTTGTTAGATTGTTAAAGTGCATGTTTTAATTGTGTTACTAGTATCACTAGCTTCGTTTTGATGCGTAGGTTGATTAAGAAAACTTCAAAAACATGAATATTGATTTTGTGATGTTTGACTAGGGTTTGATAGTTCTTGACATGAACTTTTGATGCTTGAATGCCATGGAATGTTAATTGTTAGTGATTAGTTGTAATGTATGCTTAATTACCTTCGAAACGGCATATCGTATGTGTAAATTGGATTCCCGAAACTTAAAATGCAATTGATGAACTTGAAACTTTGAAAATGGACTTTTAAACGATCACTTGACGAGAAATCGGTTATGGAAAATGTTGTTTTTGTTTGATGAAACATGTTTAGTTGTGTTCCTTGTCAAAAGAGCTTTCCAACGGTATAAGATACGCTTCCTAATTGTTTACGGTTTGAGTTTTGCGTTTGTTTGAAATTTTACCAAGCCTTGAACAAGTGAAACAGGCCAGGGACCAGGCCACGGCCATTGTCGCGCCGCGGAGCAATTTGTCGCGCCGTGGCCCAAAGGGTGATTTTAGAACATGTTTTTCAAGCTTTCTGACCTTCAACATAGGCATTTGTCGCGCCGCGGAGCAATTTGTCACGCCGTGACAATTGCCTGTTTCATCCGAACTTCAGCAAACTTGTTTTGGCCATAACTTTTTGACCGTAACTCCGTTTTCGATGAATCAAATATCGTTGGAAACGTAATAAGATTTCCTTTCTAATGGTAAGGTTTTGAAATGTCAACTCAAACTTTATTACAATCGTTCTAACATGCTTTTATACTTGATTCTTGCATGAAACTTGACAACGTGATTCACATGCTATACTATTCGAGTCGTAACGAGCCATAGGACTAATTGAACACATTTCACCCGACCTTGTGTCGTAACCGGTTAATTGATATAACTTACTTGTTTAGGTCAAGGCTAAGCAACTTTCATGCACACGTTTACTTGTTGAAGTACTTTTATACTCGTGCACTCGAGGTGAGATCATAGTCCCACTTTTACTCTTTTTGAACTTATACTTGGGATGAGAAAACATAAACGATTCTTTTGAACTAAGTGAACACAAGAACGGGAAAACAAACATTCTACATACGAGTTTAGAACAAAAATCCTCAATTCGATTATCATTAGTTACACTTGCCGGGTGTAAGCGAGAACTTATGTTATATGGCCATATGGGTTGACAACCCTCATCTTTGACGGTTCGCTACCGTCTACGGATGAAATATATTTTCGAGAATCAGTGTTTGTTCTAGCACTAAGTGATGGGGTATACAATGGAAGGAATGTTAAGCTTTGATAATTGGGTGCTCGTGAAACAAACTTTTAGAATGTATTACTATTATTTCATTGATGCAAATCTTGTGGTTCACTTGTACTTACTTACTTAAACCTATGATTTCACCAACGTTTTCGTTGACAGATTTCTATGTTTTTCTCAGGTCATGCACGATATGTGAAACATGCTTCCGCTTACTATTTGATACTTGCATCCGATGTCGAGTATACATGCATTTCATGGAGCGTCTTTTGACTTTACTTTAAACCGTGTCGCCTAGATTTCAATCGTACTTATAACGTTGTAACTTAACTTTTGGTTGAACAATTCTTGTAAACTTTGAAACAATCTTTATTTTGAAATGAAGGCGACATATTTTGGTCAAACGTTATCTTAAAGACTTATAATCAGGTAATGGGACCCACGTAGCCGACGCCGTCACTTGACGATTTGTCGGGGTCGCTACAGTTGGTATCAGAGCCTTGGTTGTAGGGATTTAGAGTTCATTTGTGTCCACCCCGAGTCATAGGGTACATAGGTGAATCTAGACTACAACCGGCATATAGACTGAAGTAGGAATTATTTGACTAATTGTGCATTTATACTCGAACTCTTCTATCATATCTAACTCGTATTCGATCTTGATCTTACGTTGATAAATTTTGTTGATGCGCCACCTTGACTTTATGAAGTAATGTTAAATGCACATGAGAATCGGGGTAATATAATTTCCGGGATTATATTACGGTGATTCACATGGACGTTCCGACATTATGACATAGAGAAATTAAGGCGAGTCAAGGAAAATTTTTCTCTCTATCCTTATTCCATGCCACGGTTAGTATTGTTGAAAATACTAACCAACGATATTCTTGTCTCATGAAGGAACAATGGCTCACCACGGTCAACACAATACTCCTCTCGAAACTCTTGAACAAGCTCTTCAACGAATGATAACCACCGCCGTGGGTACGGTCGTGGCCGATCACTTTTCTAACAACAACAATCATGGAGCCGGTAATTCAAGCGAAGGTTGCTCCTACAAGAACTTCATGAAGTACAACCCTCCCACTTTCGATGGAACCGGAGGACCGGTTACTCTCACCCGATGGTTTGAACAAATAGAGACCGTTTTTAACACAAGCGGCTGTCGAGACCAAGATAAGGTCAAGTTTTCCACCCTCACTTTCACCGGCATTGCTCTCTCGTGGTGGAACAAGTACGTACAATCAGTGGGTATCGATGAAGCCCTTACACTCTCTTGGGCCGAATTAAGAGAAAGAATGATCACCGAATACTTCCCGCGCGACGAGACTCGAAGGCTCGAGCAAGGGCTAAGGAATTTGAAAACGGTCGGGAATGACCTCGGAGCTTATAATCAACGTTTTACCGAACTAGTCTCAATGTGTCCGAATCTCATGGCTCCCGAATCACTAAGAGTCGAACTTTACATGGATGGCCTCCCTAAGAGCATTCAACACGGGGTAATGGCATCCCAACCCACTAACCTACAAGAGGCTTTAGCAAAGGCCCACCAAACTTTAGAAACGGTAACTGAAATGGAAGCACCGGCACCAATGATCGAGAACCAACCGAGCGGCAATAAAAGAACATGGGAAGCCTCTCAATCAAGCAACCACAACAATAACAACAACCCCGCCAAGAAGCCTTTCGCCTCCAACGACAAGAAAGGCTATACCGGAAAACTACCTTTTTGTAACGAATGCCACAAGCATCACTTTGAAGGATGTGGCAGGTTTCGCCACCGGCGCCAAGGACCCGTCGCTCGAAAGATGCCCAACGCACACAGAACGGGTGCTTGCTTCGAATGTGGCCAACCGGGTCATTTTAGGAATGTGTGCCCAAATAAGAAAATCAACCCCAACGCACGCCATTGAACTTTCAACATCGACACCTAGGATGCCCGAGACGACGATGGACTAGTCACGGGTACGTTCCTTCACAACAAACCATATATTTCATACTTATTCGATTCGGTTACCGCTAGACGTATTACAACCGAGGCTTTGACTTGTACTCTTTACATTCCACCTTTTTCCCCTAGATACTACTTAGGCAATTTAAGCGACCAATGGATAAATATTGTGAGCCTATAAATTTTATTGGAGGATATACGTTAAGGATTTTGACTTGACACCTATAGAAATAGGGAGCTCGAAACCTATTTGTTAAGGAGAAATTTTTCCCCTACAATTATGTATAGAATATTGTGAACTAAGTAATTTTCGGTTGGAAACCGATACCCTCTTCCTCGTATCCACAATTGGGGGTTAAGGGAGACGAGTTTTCCGAACTCGCAACGTTAGTTGTAAATCTCTCTTAGTACCATTCGATTTATTTAGGACTCTGTCCGTATTCATGAACCTCCTAAACCACGTATGCAAACTTATCTAGACAAATCTGTTATCGTATTTATAGATGACATCTTAACTCATTCAAGTAAAGAAGGAAAACGAACAACATCACCATCTTAGTCTCGAACTTTTGAGAAAAGAGCAACTCTATACCAAATTCTCCGAGTGAGAATTTCTGTTGAACGAAGTCCAATTTTCTAGACCATGATGTTAAAGGTCAAGGCATTACAATCAATCTCGAAATCAAGCCACATGTAATCAGGAAACTCTCCCAACTCAGACTTGTATTCGTAAAATCTTAAATCTCGTCTATTTTTACCGAAGATTCATTTCTGACTTTTCTCGTGTTACACGACTTTTAAACTCGTTAACTCACTAAGGAAAACTTTAAACCTCTTCATGTCTGAGCCTTGAATGTGATTCTTCACACCAACCTTCCTAGCTAAATGCGTATAGCACTAGATGGAACTCAAACATGGAAATATTTCTACTTGAACGCCGAAAGGCATACTCTCTCGTCTCAAAAATCAACATAACTAAAATTCGTTATTTTACACGAAGAATTCGAATACTAAATTGTGGATCCGATCAAACTTCTCGTCATCACGTACCACACTACATACCTCTGTTATTTCACCGTCACCGTCTGATATTACTGGAATTTAAGATAACACACAACCCAACGATACTTCACTCTTCTTTGACTTAACGCCCTTGTGAATTCTGATAATCGGCCAACTATTATTCAACCCCGAACTATACAACTACGTGTACTACCTCGTTTCTCTTTCAGACTTCAACTTTTGGCAACTAGAGGCACGTTATGGCAACCTCGAGATGTAAACTCATCCTATTCTAAGTCCTCATTTCACTTCTATATTTATCGCTCGCACTCCCGTATAAGGAAACTTTTTGTAAAATTTTTCATTGGATAGAGAAGCTCCTCATATTACATTAGTATTCGCCACGAGGGTGAATAGTCCTAACGAACATTTTTTTTCTCGAACCCTAACTAACTTGTTCAAACGTATCTTAAGAGATTCTTTTCCAACACGGTGTATCTTTGTCAATTATTCTGTATCGAAATACTCGTTTCACTTCTAGTTTTACAAGAAACCTTGGGAACCTGCTTAGACATGAGTACCGCGTACCACCCACAAACTGACGAACCGAGCAAACGAACGATTTACGTCTTGGAAAGACATCTCACAAACTCGTATTGTCACCTTTAGTAGATCACTCTTACAACAGTAGTTACCACTCGTGTGTTCACGCGCACTTTTCGAAACCTTATATGACCGCTAATGTCATACCCCTGTTCATTTAACCAAAGCATCAACCACCGAAATCTGAACTCCATCAAGAAACAACAATTGAGATCGTTCAAGTCCGAGAAGGGCTCGAGACAACCCATTGTTGCCAGAAGAGTTATACCAAACTTAGAGGAGAACCTCACAAATCCCAGTGTGTAACCGCGTAATATTGAGAACCCGCACCTTGGAAGGGTGTAATCCGTTTCGGGAATCAGGGAAAGTTAAACCCGCGACATGTTAACCCTTTTGAAACCTTGGGGCGTATTGGAACCGCTCCCTACCGTTTAGAACTTCCGACTCAATTAAGTTTCCGTTTACCCTACATTTCGTGCAACAAACTTAGAAACGTGTCCTGCGGAACAGGAACGTGCAATCCTGCTGGATACATCAACTATCGATGACAAACTTCTCTTCATAGGAAAACCAGTTGAAACTGGGGATCGTAAAAACCGAACCTTAATGCAACGTAAAACCCTGACTATCCAAATTCATGAGAACCCTCAAGAACGTACTTTCACTTATTCATAGCATTGACAACGTAAAGTCTCGAGTAAGAGATATCGACTACTACTTTCAACTAAATTTCGGGAAGAAATTTCTTTTGAGTTGTGGATAATGTAACATCCCGCGTTTTTCCGTTAAATTTATTTTTAACACCGTCTTTTTCTTTTAAATAATACCTTTCGTTATTTAAATTCGTAGTTTCCGTTGACTAACGTTCATAATAATTCCGTCATTTAATTATAACATCTCTCGTTAACTTGCGTTTTAAAAATATTCGATCGGTTAAATCCCGCACCCGCTTTGAAACTCGAGGGACCGGAGTTGCCAAATGGGCAAACTAGTTGACTAGGTCAACTAGTCAACCCATTTCATCCATTCCATCATCTCCCTCATCCCTTTTCTCTCCATCTCAAGAACACACACACAAACCCATTCCATTCATTCATCATCTAAATTCAATCTTGGAAGCTCACAACAAATCCGATTACATATTTGGAATCCTCTCTTCATCCTCTACAATTTGATACCAACTTCATCTCGTTTGGGTAACATTTCTAAAACTCTAGATTTCTCTAAATTCGTGTTTCTGATTTGAAATGGTGTTAGTTAGTGTCTATGGCTCGAGTCTAACATGAATATATGTTTGGTTTGCTCGATTTGTTGTTTTTGGAGTAACTAGCATGAACTTGAAATGGGTTTGCTTAATCCTTGATTTTGGATGAGTTAATGTTGTTAGATTGTTAAAGTGCATGTTTTAATTGTGTTACTAGTATCACTAGCTTCGTTTTGATGCGTAGGTTGATTAAGAAAACTTCAAAAACATGAATATTGATTTTGTGATGTTTGACTAGGGTTTGATAGTTCTTGACATGAACTTTTGATGCTTGAATGCCATGGAATGTTAATTGTTAGTGATTAGTTGTAATGTATGCTTAATTACCTTCGAAACGGCATATCGTATGTGTAAATTGGATTCCCGAAACTTAAAATGCAATTGATGAACTTGAAACTTTGAAAATGGACTTTTAAACGATCACTTGACGAGAAATCGGTTATGGAAAATGTTGTTTTTGTTTGATGAAACATGTTTAGTTGTGTTCCTTGTCAAAAGAGCTTTCCAACGGTATAAGATACGCTTCCTAATTGTTTACGGTTTGAGTTTTGCGTTTGTTTGAAATTTTACCAAGCCTTGAACAAGTGAAACAGGCCAGGGACCAGGCCACGGCCATTGTCGCGCCGCGGAGCAATTTGTCGCGCCGTGGCCCAAAGGGTGATTTTAGAACATGTTTTTCAAGCTTTCTGACCTTCAACATAGGCATTTGTCGCGCCGCGGAGCAATTTGTCGCGCCGTGACAATTGCCTGTTTCATCCGAACTTCAGCAAACTTGTTTTGGCCATAACTTTTTGACCGTAACTCCGTTTTCGATGAATCAAATATCGTTGGAAACGTAATAAGATTTCCTTTCTAATGGTAAGGTTTTGAAATGTCAACTCAAACTTTATTACAATCGTTCTAACATGCTTTTATACTTGATTCTTGCATGAAACTTGACAACGTGATTCACATGCTATACTATTCGAGTCGTAACGAGCCATAGGACTAATTGAACACATTTCACCCGACCTTGTGTCGTAACCGGTTAATTGATATAACTTACTTGTTTAGGTCAAGGCTAAGCAACTTTCATGCACACGTTTACTTGTTGAAGTACTTTTATACTCGTGCACTCGAGGTGAGATCATAGTCCCACTTTTACTCTTTTTGAACTTATACTTGGGATGAGAAAACATAAACGATTCTTTTGAACTAAGTGAACACAAGAACGGGAAAACAAACATTCTACATACGAGTTTAGAACAAAAATCCTCAATTCGATTATCATTAGTTACACTTGCCGGGTGTAAGCGAGAACTTATGTTATATGGCCATATGGGTTGATAACCCTCATCTTTGACGGTTCGCTACCGTCTACGGATGAAA
This sequence comes from Rutidosis leptorrhynchoides, assembly GCF_046630445.1. Lineage (NCBI taxonomy): Eukaryota > Viridiplantae > Streptophyta > Magnoliopsida > Asterales > Asteraceae > Rutidosis > Rutidosis leptorrhynchoides. The sequence goes on from NC_092333.1 coordinate 486,233,030, forward strand.
TATATTTTCGAGAATCAGTGTTTGTTCTAGCACTAAGTGATGGGGTATACAATGGAAGGAATGTTAAGCTTTGATAATTGGGTGCTCGTGAAACAAACTTTTAGAATGTATTACTATTATTTCATTGATGCAAATCTTGTGGTTCACTTGTACTTACTTACTTAAACCTATGATTTCACCAACGTTTTCGTTGACAGATTTCTATGTTTTTCTCAGGTCATGCACGATATGTGAAACATGCTTCCGCTTACTATTTGATACTTGCATCCGATGTCGAGTATACATGCATTTCATGGAGCGTCTTTTGACTTTACTTTAAACCGTGTCGCCTAGATTTCAATCGTACTTATAACGTTGTAACTTAACTTTTGGTTGAACAATTCTTGTAAACTTTGAAACAATCTTTATTTTGAAATGAAGGCGACATATTTTGGTCAAACGTTATCTTAAAGACTTATAATCAGGTAATGGGACCCACGTAGCCGACGCCGTCACTTGACGATTTGTCGGGGTCGCTACAAATCTTCACCTGACAAAACATGCTTAAAATGTCAACCAAAATGGTTGAGTGAATAAATAGGTTTAACAATTATAATAAGTTTTTAGACCATAAAATTTAATAATAAAGTTCAATCAGTTCGGAGTAGTGCTGAGGTGTATGATATCGAGACTAAACAAAGTTATCCCGTGATCACTGTATTCGTTCGTGTCGTTAAATCATTATTATGTAACCAAAGACTAGTGGTAAAATCGTTAGAGATGTCACTCTCAATAGCGCTATGCACAATAACTAAGTTCGCATTTATACGTAGCAATTAACGATATCATGGCAGGGATTTAGCATGAATCAAAGCATGCAGCACAGTTTGAACTAATCAAGAGAAAGTTTGAGTACTCGTGTCTATGCGTAAAACAGTTTAAAAAGCAAGCATGTGTCTCACCCCAAAGTTATAAAACAGTTAAGAAATAGTAAAAAGAGGGGCTATGAAGTTCACCTTAATAGCAGATAGATATTCCACGCAAGTTATATGATCGGAGTGTTGAACACGGAAATCTCAACCTAGAGATATTATGTTCGATTAGTTAATGTCTAATAGACATATAGCTTGTTTATTAATATAGTAAACTATATTAACAGTGACCGTTTTCGAGAAGGTTATATGTATATAAGTGATAATATACTTAGTATATTTAAATGTTATTATATAGGTAAGTGTATAGGTTATACTAATAATAGTATTATTAGTCTTTAATTAACTATTATGTATACTTATCTTTATATGTTACATATATAAATATACTTTTATGTGATACACACATATATATATATATATATATATATATATATATATATATATATATATATATATATATATATATATATATATATATATATATATATTCTTTATTATTATACATGTATGTGTTCATAACTATATGGTATATATATATATATATATATATATATATATATATATATATATATATATATATATATATATATATATATATATATATATGAAACTATCCATTGAATCGTGAGCCGTGTGAAACATAGGTCATCGCCGTTCTTAACCGAGACTCAGGTTAGTGGTGTGTGTCTGTAGCCTGTTGATCAGCCCGCCCATTTTGTCTCGCCCTAAATGGAAGAAAGCGGCCTAGCTAACGCGCCCTTATTGAAAAGTCAAGGATATTGAATGATTGATATGAGAAAGAAGCGCTCAAGCGGAAATAGAGCTCTTTGAAATTGAAAGCGGTATTGACAACAATAGAGTGGCCGAATGCATGACGGCTAGAAGAATCACGAGAAGCAAAGTGTTGCATTCATCAGCGTAGGAAGGCCAACTGCAAGAAAATCTTTGCTGACGACTCCTTCAGAAAAATGAAGTTCTTCAAAATTTTAATCTGGTCGAAAAATGATTGCTGTCTCTGCCTTTCTTTCCTAGTCCTGAGTTTTTCTTCTTGAATATTGCTTGGCCTTTCCGTTGGGAAATCCCTAAGAGACAGCCAAAAGCTCTGCCCTCAACTCTTCAGTCGCTAGGTAGGCCGAAGAGGGTCAAACTCTACTTTGATCCACCTCCGATATCCTATTTACGCGCGACCAGGCCGTATATGTCGGCGAAGTAATGCTTTCGTCCCTCGCGCGCATTCTTTCCTATGATATCCCCAAGCATTCAAGCAAGAGAGAAAGAAGTCCCGATCAGGCTAGTACCACGAACACCAAAGACAGATAAATAGAGGACTTGAACCTCAGTCAGAATCTGGGCTAGAAGTCGTCCACATGCGCAATTCCTCTCCCAATATATATATATATATATATATATATATATATATATATATATATATATATATATATATTAGGTGTAGGTGTTACATATACGTATATAAGTGTGAGATGATACATATATATACACTTATTACTTTTATTATTAAGTTTACTAACTTATATAACTTACATAATACACATCCATACATACATACACACGTACATATATATACATATATACTCATACATATACCCCTATGTATATATTTGCATATATACAAGCATATACCTACTTATATATATACATACATACGTATGCATGCATGCATGCATGTTTATATATCATTAATTATTAATCAACATCCCATAAATCATAACTCTTTATTTGGTAATCATATTCAACAACCATAATCTTATCAATTTAATACTTATTCTTAATAATTAACAAATTACTAATACTTCATAATCATTAACCATAAAAATTATTCTTGTTCAATCTTTCACTAATTAAACTAGTTTATCATTAACATAAAATTATAACCTTTTATTATAATAACTAATCATAATCATAATTCTTTCAATTACAATCTTATTAATAAACTTGTAACCCTTATTCATAATACTTCATGTATATACATAACCATAATCATTATTCATACATGATATTCATTAACTAGTTCAACTTAACCTAATTCATTCTAATCATTCTTATTAAACATATTACTTAATCATAATCATTGTCATTATTCATGCAAGTTTTACGATCATAATCTTTTATCATACCTACAATACATCTTAATTAACATCATAATACTTATAACTTAATCCTTATAATCAACTTAAAAGTTATTGATTTAAAAGCAAGATTAAACTAGGTTTTAGGGATACCTTAATAGGAGATAGAGATCAAGAAAGAGTTGGTGATCATGGGCTGAACAGAAAACAGAAACCAGCTGCAAGAATCACGACCCAACTAACTTGATCTTGGGTCTGATTTGGTTCGACAGAAACAAGAACATAGTAGCAGCAATGGGGTCGTTTTGATCATGCAAACACAGCAAAAAAACAAGAAGAATAAATTAGACTTTGATAGGCTGTTGTGGTATTGACTATACAACAGAAAACAGAAGAAAACTTACTCGTTTCCTGGACTGTTTTGGATGAAACAGAAGGTTGAACAGAAGCTGTAAATAGACGGATGCAGAAGCTGAGTAGCAGGCTGATTTGTTGGTGATGGATGGCTACTGCAAAAGGGCTGCAGGAGGTGATCGAATGGAGGCTATTTGGGCGACAAAAGCAGGCTGTTTTGGAGGGATTTATGGTCGACTAAGTTAGCTGTGATGGAGGGCTGTTAGTCGACTGCAGGTGGGGGTTCAAAGAGGCTGTTAGATGTCGACAAAAGAAGAGGGAAAACTGCAGGGTTATTCGACTAATGCAGCAAGTTTTGAGGGTTTATTTTGTGATGCACTTAAGGAATATCATGGGGTTTTTTTTTTATAGTTGCATTTAGTTTCCTAATCACACTAGGATAGCTTAGGAAGTAACTTAATGAACAAAGTTTTCTTGAGGTGAAAGAATTTGACTAGGATTAGAAATTGTGATTAGCTTAGATCAAGTTTATTTTCCTATTTGCTTTCCTAGCCGATATCTCTATCAATATATATATATTTTTAAATTTCGGCATTTTAAGTATATATATATACACTTTATATTATTATTAATATTTTTATTTTTTACTAATTTACAAAGGTTATTTGATTTATTACTTTGGTTCTATAAGTTTAATTTATTTTTATTTGTCCCCTTTTGTTTTATAGTTTATATAATTAACATATTTATTATATTTTTTTTACTGTAAATATTTTATCATAATAATAATATTATTTGTTATGAGGGATAAGGTTTAGTATTTAATACTTAGGATTAGGTTTAGGGTTTTAAATAATATTAGGGTTTTTAACAATACACGCGATCATTTAATGAAAGCATAAATTTTTAGTTCATTTGTCGTAACGGATAACAACCCTAAATCGATTACACAAAGGAATGGATGAAAAATTCCATGGGCATTTTGGTCATTTTATAATGAAAATGTGTGGGTTGTTATAAAGACCCTTTAAATAAGCATAAAATTTGCCTGCAAACGTCTGGCAGGCCGTTTGGCAGGCCGTTTGCAGGGCCCGTTTGCTGAGGCAAGCTGTTTAACGAGGCCGTTTGTTCTGGCCATTTGGCTGGCCGTTTACCACACTGGCAGGCCATTTGGCAGCCCGTTTAGCAAGCCGTTTGGCTTGCTGATTCCCTAGATCGTAACTTGATTTCTTGTCTTTCACCGTTTTCGCTCTAGAATCTTCGTTTTAGCTCAGATTCTCTTGATTCTTTTTGCACCATCTTCGTAATTACTTATTCTTCAATTCTAACCGACGAAGTGGGTATTTTACCGATAAAGTTTGAATCTTTATTGTTATTGGGCCTTAATATCGGGGTAAAAACGTGACTTTTTAGCTGATAGCAGGCGCCGCTGCCGGGGAACTGGTATCAGACAATACTGCTCTCTATAAAACTTATTCACAAGCAATTAGTGGTGTCTAAGAAAGGCAATTATACACGGACTTAGTTGTTGGATTTTCTGAACAGTCTCCAATTATATTGGGACCAAAAGCATCCTGCCTCTCCGTAGTCAGCCTGGCTACTTGGTTTGTTGAATAGTTCGTGTGGAGCTCTGTTATCGAAATACCAAGGAATCAGTAGCCAGAACTAAAAATATATTAAACCTTAGGATAGTTAGTTAAATTAGACTACATTAAATTATATTACTTTAGATTAAGACTACCTTAGATTAGCTTAGCTTACCTTAGATTACTTTAGAAGTTTAGTTTATCTGTTTAAAATTAAAAACAAAAAGGCATACCCAGTGTATGACCCAAACCCGATCTAGACCAAGGCCGTTGTTATTCGTAGCTGATCCAGACGCAATAATCTCTAAAGCACGCAAGGAAGCACGAATCAGAAATCAAATGGCGTTACGCGTTACTTTAGCGGAAAATACTAAACCCTCGATTGAAGGTCGAGGAGGACCAATCAGATTTCTAGAAATTCAAGGACACTCGTTCGAGTTAAAACATCACATCATCCAGCTCATCCAGAATATCTGTTAGTTTCATGGATTACCGAATGATGATCCTAATTCCCACCTTGATAAATTCATATCTCTTTCGAACTCCTACAAACAGCCAGGGATAGGATAAGATATAGTCTGGCTATACTTGTTTCCCTATTCTCTCACTCATCATGCTCAAACCTGGTTCGAAGGACTGGAAAAAGATTCCATCACGTCATGGACGGAGATGGCTTCTAAATTCCTAACCAAATATTTCCCTCCTTCTAAACAAACCAAACTAAAGAATGACATCATTAACTTCAAATAAAGTTATGATGAATCTCTTTACACTGCATGGGAGTGATTCAAAACCCTGCTTAAGAAGTGCCCTAATCACCAGCTAGAACGGTCAGCCCAAATTTGTACCTTCTACAATGGTCTTACGGTAAATCATAGGACGACGATTGATGCAGCAGCTCAAGGAAATCTGATGAACCAAACCGCAGATGAAGCATGGGAATTGCTCGAGAACATGACAATGCATCATCATGACTGGAACAGTGGTGAAATAACTTCATCATCTGCCCCATTCTCTGCACTTAACAATCAAACGGGAGCCATCAAATCCCTCACGGATAAGATGGAATCTCTCGCTAAACAACTCAGAGAATTGAAGATGCAGCCACAGCAGGTCAACCAAGCTCAGGCTTGTGTTAACTGTACTAACCCGCAACCCACTGAAGAATATCAAGTTGAGTACAAACACCCTGACGGTTCTGTCTGTTATGTTCAATACCCAGCTCGTCCACCAAATCCCAGATTCAATCAACAACCTAGGGTTAATCAATTCCAGCGAAGCAATCAGCCTTTTCGCTATTGCTATCCACCATATCCAGCCCAACAATCTAAATTGACCTACGATCAACCACTTCCACTCACTGGTCCACTAGTCGAGGAAAATTCCCCTACCACCCAGATTACAAAAGCAACTAACCCCACTCTCGGAGCTGATGATCAGTTGACTCAGTTCATTCAAGGACAACAACAGCTAAATCAGAGAACTGCAGCCATACAAGATCAGATGAAGATACTAATGAGAAATCAATTGGCTCTGCTCAAAAGTCTGGAAATGCAGCTCGGACAGTTATCACAACGCCTTGAAACCCGACCGCAGGGAAGGTTACCAAGTAGTACTATCCAAAATTCCCACATAAAAGAAGTAAAGCAAATGGATTCCGTAATCCCAGAGGAAGAACCACGGAGAAGGTCAGCAAGGCTCAAGAACAAATCGACATATACTCAGAAGTTGACCCCTAAAACTTCAGTTCGTGTACCCTATCCTGGAAGGCTACAGGAGGAACCATCCAAGCTTGATTCCTTCAAACTTGATGGAAGATTCCTGGACACTATGTTCAAAGTCCCCAACCAGAAGAGATACATCCGAAGGCTTCTCTCTACAAAGGAAAGGATACCAGATTCTAACAAAATTCCACTGAGTGAAGAATGCTCTGCATTACTCAGAAAGTCTCTACCACCAAAGCTAGGAGATACGGGCCGATTCGTTTTCTCGTGTTCAATCTATGAATCTGGAACCATTCATGCTCTAGCAGATTTAGGAGCAAGTATCAACCTAATCCCCTACTCTCTCTACAAGAGATTAGAGTTAGGAGACTTGTCACCAACTAAAATGACAATCCAACTTGCCGATCACAAAATTCGATATCCTAAGGGCATAGTTGAGAACGTCTTGGTGAAAGTCGACAAATTCTTGTATCCTACAAATTTCGTAGTAATAGATGTTAAGGAAGACCTACACACACCAGTAGTGTTAGGAAGACCTTTCATGAATACGGCTAGGACTGTCATTGATGTGTACAATCAAACCTTGATCTTGTGATCACATGGGGAGAGCTTTACCTTCAAAATTGACCGACCAACCGATCTTTTTGGACAGGCAGAGATGTTTACTATTTCCATCAGACGGATCACTTCCGATGACGAGTCTTCACCACCTGCCAATGATATCGAGATGGTTGTCGAATCACAGTCTGTAGACGACCCAGAAATGGAAGAAGAGGATCCCAGCGAAGAAATAGAGGAAGACGAGGAATCTGAAGAGGAAGAGGAAATGGAAGATGTAAAAGAAACTGCTATAATACCTTCTCTGAGCATTGAGCATAACAAAGAATTAATGAGGCTTGAGACGGAAGAACACAGTTTAATCATTCGCTTCAAGAAGAAGGCTGACAAGGCTGAGGTTAAGGACATAGAAATTGATCCTGCAAGTATCAAAGTGGAGAATCGGAATACTGAAGAAACCCGTTCATCAGACGCATCCTTAGAAGAACAATATACCAATGATGACGAGGAAGAGCAACATGAATACATTCTAAATAACTCACACTCCCCAACCGAACCAGATCAAGGGGAGCTGGACTCTTCTTCAGATTGGATTCCGGTCATATCCACACACGCAGATATGATAACCTTCATCAATGATACTGATGAATTTGAAGATATTTTCGAAGCCATCCGTAAATCAACAATTGATTTTACGCTATGCTTAACAGAACGAATTATGGCTATTCGAGAAGAATATAACCTTTATCTCCAAAGAGAAGACAGTGATGTTGAAATCCTAGAAGAACGCATTCAAGACTTTATCAATACTCTTCACGATCATATTTACCAAGAAGAAAGGCAACGAGAGCACAATTCAGTGGTTCGCACTATTCTTGAGACAAGATTCTATCAAGATCAGAAGATCATTTACTCTAAGGTTTATAACGCCTTAGCCGGATCTGTACTTCCATTCTCAGCAAACCAACGAGCACTACTGACTCTCATCCGGAAGCAAATGGATCTTTCCACCGGATGCCCGACTTATCACTCTGATTTGTAAATGATCGAGGATATTTACAGCTTGTTCGCTCTCCTGAAAAGAGATAATTTCGAAAGCACACTAGACAGACTAGTGATTTACGTAACAATTGATCACCATGCTGATCTGATTATCAAAGAGTTACGAGACGCTGTTACAGAAGAAGTAAGGCGCAACAATCCGTTCTCTTATCTTGACCTAGATCGAGTCAACATTGCCACCTATGTTCCGAAGCAGATATCACGTATCTTCCATGAATCCACAGATCCAAGTTTCACATTCAAAGTAAGATGTCGGGAGATATACTCAAAGACGGTGACATTAATGCTCGGGTCAGGATTGCTATTTACTTCTTTTCAGCTTCATCTTCAAACAAATCTGTGCAAAGCTACAGACTCTTACTGTGGAGATCACCATTTTGAAGACTTCGAGATTCTAAAGATTCAGTTTCTAACATTGTTTGAAGACCTCCGAAATGAGCATCCCATCAGAGAAACAATCACCACCAGCACTGCTTCTATGATTGACATTCATGGGTCAACTAGCAAAGCCGTGGATCATATTCTCATCGGACTTCAAGACTTATCATGAGCCGAAACTGTGCACTACTTATCTTCCAAAAGATCTTCAAGAGAAGTACCGAATCTTCTATCACTATTGGTCCAACATTTTCTCAGGATTTACCCGCCAAGACTCGCATTCCCACAAGAAGACCAAGATTATAATCATCAACGAAGAATTTTTGCTTTCTAAAGTGTCACTACGATCGAACCAACGACCTTAAACAAAAGCGCTTCCCGGGAGGCAACCCGTGCAATAAAGTAGAGTAGAAGAATAAAGGATGATAAATGAGTCGATCAATAAAAGAAGAAAGGATTCAATGCCAGCCGCATCTGCTAGGGGTATTTCTCTCTTCCTGCTAACAGCTCAAATTTCAAACTTTGCCACATCCTAGCTTATCACTAAGTGTGGGATTTCAACCCAATTAAGACACTAGACAAACACTCCTAAATCTTCAACTAAAACTCCTAAGTATAGGATACACTAGGAACATTGAGGACAATGTTCATCTAAGTGTGGGATGTTGGTATAATCTTTTTATGTTGTATTAAAATAACCCATTACGAAGATTTCAAGTCCTTAAGCCAAATTTCAAAAAATTTAACAAGAGAAAGCCTTTTCGAAAAAGTATTTTTGAAATCCTGAAACGTTTGTAAATAAAAGTAAGGCTTAAGTAGGGTGAAAAACTTGTTAGGATGAACCAAATCTCTAATAGAGCATTGCATGACTAAAGCATTATCGACCTAAATTGACTATGGTAAGGCACCCCAAATAAGACCAGCATTCGCCTTTAATGCTTCACTATTTTCCGTTGAGAGTGCCGATGTCTGTGCTCAGAATCAGAACTTGCTTTAGATCTACATTTCCAAAGCAGTGAAACGTGATTCGGTTATAATCAAAAGAGCTAGCCATTTGTCAAAAATAAGTCTTCCACACTTCCACCACTTCTACTCCACCACCACATCAACATCATCTTTACTATTTCTCGAAAATCCAGAAAATGAGATTCTTTCCGAAAACCCGATGTTATAAACCTCTCAAGTATCATGGCAAAGGTCTTGAAAACGTTTACCGGCAAAAAGTTTCTCGAGATAAAATCTCTGGGAAAAAAAATTCAAAGTTCTAAGAAAATGAGCATAACTTATTAAGAGAAACGCCGAAGAAAAACTTGACCGAAAATGATTGTCAAAGGAAGAAAAGTTCAAAAGTGCTTCTAAAACACTTCATCACTCCTATCTATCCGAATAAAAGTCTGTATAAAGACTACATTACCCTTTTCTCTCCCCTCAAAAACAACTTCACTACCACTCCAAAATTCCTTTTTCATCATTGACAAATGACCTAGAAGCTAAGATTACTACCGTTTTCACATTAGCAGCAAGGATTTGAGTCTTTATCAAGCCTATGACGATGAATGCAGCATGACTGGCTATGAGTGAATTCATTTCTTAGATCTATAGGGAACCCTAAACACTTGTGTTATTTGAGTGACCCGTGAAAGCTAGCCTATGTCATGTAACCTCCTCGCATGCTTGCAGAGATAGTTTCAATCATAACATAGGTGACTCACCTTATCTTTTTGCTCTTATAATAAAAAAGCAAACCGCTTAGGCTATTAGAAAAGAATCCCCGAAAAGATTTCTTAAGGAAAATGAGAGTTTGCTTGAGGACAAGCAAATTCTAAGTGTGGGATATTTGATATCGGCTAAAAAGTCACATTTTTACCCCGGTATTAAGGCCCAAAAATAAGAAAGATTTGAATTTTATCGGCAAAATACCTGCTTCATTGGTTAGAATTGAAGAACTAGTAATTACGAAGGTGGTGCAAAAAGAATCAAGAGAATCGGAGCTAAAATGAAGATTCTAGAGCGAAAACGGTGAAAGACAAGAAATCAAGTTACGATCCATGGAATCCAGCTGACCAGGCAAGCCAAACGGCCACCCAAATGACCTGCCAAATAGCTTGCCTGGTTCACAAACGGCCAGGGCAAACGGCCCTTGCAAATGGCTTGGCTTGGCAAACGGCCTGCCAAACAGCCTGCCAGCCGTTTGCAAGGAAAAACTTAGCTTATTTAAAGGGTCTTTGTCATTCATTCCAACACACACTTCAATTCACTTCTTTCTATCTCTTGTACGATATTAGTCATACTTTCAAGGTCTTCGACTCCGTGTGGGAAACCTAGTACCCAGAGAAGAACGCCGAAGATTGTATTAGGAGCGGTCTGGAGTCTTGAAGTTATCACTTTTGTATTCGGAACTCGTTTAATCTACTGGTACTTCTATCCCTTATCTTTATATAATGTCTTCTATCATTATGTTCTATGATATTGCTGCCATGATTAGCGAGTAGTTATCTTTAGTGTATGCTATGATGTAAGCAGTTATAATGCCGAAATAATGTTATGGTTTGTGTATGTCGTTGAAATGCTTTTCGATTATGCTTTAAACTTAATCGCTTTCCCAACTAATAGAACATAGTTATTGGCTTTGATATTGGGAAGTCGTGAACCCCAATTTAGAGTACACTATCTGTGTCACCCCTTGGTAAGAGAAGTCTATCGGATACAACGTAAGATCGGCTGAGGCACACCGGTTGTAGTAAGCCTATCGAGCTTTGGATTCTGACTGAGGACTCTTTCGTAGTGAAACATCTGACTAGACCCTTAATACATTGTCGATCCCAGACCATGCTAGTGTAGTCACCAAGCATATAAACTTCGTACGTGTACGCTAAAGCACATCAGTTGTTGTAAGCTGCACCTATGCTAAGTAAGGCCATGGAACCCAGTCAGTGTTGATTAGTACACTGCACATTAACGCGGTCTCAAGCATTGCACCCCGCTTGAGGGATTCTTAGTTAATTAAGGAACTGTTTGTTCAGACACATAAAGGATTGGACCGTTAGGATAACCGAACGTGTTCATGAAAGTCAGCTTGACTTGGCCATGGTGTTCTTTATGGTTGAACTCTCTTTAAGGGCCTAACTATCTTTTAAAACCAATCATTAACAAAAGCATTGAAACACATCACGTCTCTCGAATATGGTAAGCCATGTATTCTATTATTCTTAAGAAAGTTTAGACCTTTGTGGAATGTTAATGCGTCACCCAACCGAGTCTCTCAATTGGATGAGCCGTCTGAACATGTATGCATGTAGTCAGACTGCACGGGCATCGGGGTTAAGGGACGTTGTTGTCTATTCAGAATCTTCAAGCCTAACGCAGTACCCAGTGACATGTCTTATGACAGGGGCGTTTAGGACCAGTATAATGAATACAAGGCCTCTGCCTATTCATGAGCCAGCATTCCATAATCTTGGCAAAGCAACTGATGAAATCATAGTATGTACTTACTTTATCCTTATCTAAATTAAAAATTTTATCGCATTTACTTTATCTGTCGTATAAATTAGAAAATCCCAAAAATTAAGCAACCACTACTCCTTCATAACTATCTTAGGCTTAAATATAGGTTCGATTCTACTAATATCTCAAAAATACGACTCTACGTCATACTTCCCTTACTCATACTAAGGGGTAGTACGATTTAGGCCCCTAAATATAAATTTAAAACAGTACCCCCTCTTGGTGGTTGATTCTGACGTGTTACGACCTAACGACACCGCACAAATAAAATCGTCCGTTTCGGCCATATCAAAGCACCGTCCGACAGCGTGCAAGATGCGTACTTAGTCCTGTTCGCGTCGGAGCAGTTGCTAACCCGAAATACCGATTCTAACTTTTCAAACCATCTTGTTAACCCAACTGGTCCTTCTGTTCCACTGAAAGTTTGTGGCTTGCAACCCTGAAATTCTTTGTAAGTGCACCCATTCTGAACATTTTGGTTAGCCATCGAGGCTTGTGCAGGGCTGGCATTCGCCATAGCTATGGCCACTCGAGTAGCACCATTTCCTCAATTTGCGCTGCAGTGGGTATTCCTCTTGGACCTCTCCTTGCTGCCATTGATCTTCTAAACCAAAAATTTCGACTTATGTCAAAATCCATCATTCAATAGTTAATAATGTCATAGTATTATGGTAATCAATTATTCAATCAACACAATACTTGTTAACTAAGTATGGCAAACTAGTTACAGATATCATAAAACCATCATATAATATCTTAAAGAAAACATCGTACAATTAATCAAACAACATTAGGTTCCATACATAATAAGAAAAAGTCGCATACAACTCCATAAATTTCCGTATAATACTCGTATGAAATCATGAAACTACTAATGGAAATACAAAATGAAATCTAGTACATAAGTCCTATGGAGATGAAGGATAAATGACTTCCATCAGGTGGGACACCTGGTCCTCGAGCTCAGTCACCCGAGCACGTAGGGCACACACTTCCCTCATCAGATCCTCGATGGTGGGAGGTGCCGGTGGGGCAGGTGGTGCAGGTAGTGCAGGTGGTGCAGGTGGCGCAGGTGGTGCGGATGGTGCAGATGTAGTGTGATGCCTCGTACAAAATCAACGTGTACGGATCATCAACAATAGGATCTTTACACGGTTACAATACTATATGCTATTTTAAAACAAGTTTTGCATTCATGAAAAGGTAACGTTTTTACCAAAGTCAAATGTTTTACAAAAGATGACGTCTTTACCAACGTCAAATGTTTTACAAAAGATGACGTCTTTACCAACGTCAAATGTTTTACAAGGATAACGTGCTTCTACGAATAGAAAGCATTAACATAAATACGTGACACAAAGGTCGTTACGAAACCATTGTTCAAATATAACATAAGTTGTGAATGCAAAGTAAAAGTTCCATGATTGAGACATCTCTAAACAATGCAGCGGAAGTCTAACACAGCGAGTCTGTAACAGTAAGTCTATAACACCAAGAATATAACAGCAAGTCTAACAGCGGAAGCAACAACGTCTAAGCACCTGAGAAATACATGCTTTAAAATGTCAACACGAATGTTGGTAAGCTATAGTTTATTTGTAATCAGCAATGTAATGTAGACCATGAGATTTCGTATTCAAAACAATATGAAAAGTATATGCTTATCCGTGGGGACTCGGTAACTAACTTAACGTAAAATAAGTATCACCCCCTAAAAGTACACTTGGCGAGTGCGTATGTTCTCGAAGTATTAAACACCCATTAAATGCTATCCCGACTAGCCCAAGTGGGGATGTCAAACCCTATGGATCCATATCTAAGATTCGCGTCTACCGGTTCAAAAACAATAGTTAAACGTTACCGTGCTAAGGGGAAAGTTTGTACCGTTATATAACCCACACAAATATAAAGTTTAAGTACTCGTGTCTAGTATGTAAAACATAAAAATTGCATGTATTCTCAGTCCTAAAAATATTAAAGTAGGAAGGAAGCTATAACTCACAGTGAATGTGCAGTAAAAACGATACGAAAACGTAAGCAAGTAGTAAGTCGGTCCAAACAAGTAAGTTGGTCGATCTAAAAGGTCCTCAACCTAAGTCAATGGTCGCTAAGTCAGTAAATCGTTCCAAAAGGTTTACAAGTACTTAAGTTAAGTCTTAAGCATCATCATTATCATCATCGTTATCATCATACGTAAAAGATAAAGTAAGGTTTTCAACAAGAATAGAGATTGAAACAAAGGGCTGACTTCGGACAGCTGCTACGACCTCTATACAAACTGAAAAGACTCGCGGCCAGTGGCTAAGGCTCCATTTGTGAGTCCTCTTACTGCTATCAAATTTTCATATCGTAATTCAATGTCGTTTGACCGTGGCGATGGTTCAAGCGCGAGTAGGTCAGAAATTTCAGCACGTCGTTACGAAGGCGTAGTGATTTTCGGAAGGCTATAAATCCCAAACCGTATATAGGATTTAGGCGAGTCTTGAACGAAAATTCATCTACTCAAACCGAACTATCTGAAAATAAACTTTCCAGAAGTCCTAGGAGTCTGATTAGACCCGAAAAATAGAAACAAGTGCTCCGGTAGGTTTCTTGGTGCTTGATGCTTATCACGGTTCTCATCCTTGATGCGTATAAGCCTCAAGTGTACAACTCTTTGATATTTTAGCGTCATTATGACCAAGTTTTAACCATCAACACACAACTAAAAGTAAAAGCTAACTTTCTACAAGTTTTGAACATTAAGGTTGTCTCTTTATTGCATAAACACAATAAATCTTCAACCTTTGTCCTTTTGATACAAGTTTGTGCATCTTAATCTTATGAGATGATGAAGACTTGATTTTTATCACCATAAAAATCATAAAAAGATTCCAAGTAAGTGAGATCTATAATAATAACTTAGATCTCAAGTGTTAAGAAACCCTAAGCTAGAAAGCTTGGATCTTTACAAGATTAATGAGACCATAAGCTAGAAAGCTAAGATCTAGTAAAAGTAATGAGATCATAAACTAAAAAGCTTAGATCTTCAACAAAATAATGAAACCCTAAGCTAGAAAGCTTGGATCTTTAATGTTCTTGAAGATCCTTAAAGCAAAAAAGCTAGATCTACAAGTTACACGAAGATCATCAACACAAGTTTTGATCTTTTAACAAAATAAAGTTATCTTAAGCTTCAAAACTTAGATCCAACAAAGTAATGAAGATTCAAAGTTAAAAAGCTTGAATCTTTCATGTTCTTAAAGATTTCAAATCAAAGTTTGGATCTACAAGATATAACAAGATCAAAAAGCTAAAAGGTTTGATCTCATGATGATGATGATGTCGTGATTATGAAGAGAAGAAGAAGAAAATTTTAAGAACTTACAATTTTAGTGTGAGAAAGACTAGAGAGAAAATTAGAGAGCAAGTGTATGTAAAATGAGAATGAGATCAAGTGTGAAATGAAAGAATAAGGCTTGTATTTATAGTGGTGGAGGTGGTGCTTTGTGTCTCCAAAACCGTATGCTAGGGGGGACAACTTTTTGCTTTTTGCATGGTGGTGGTCTAAAGGTGGTGCTTGTTGTTGGGATCCCATGCAACATGTGTAGTAATGGTTAACAAAAATGTTAGTATGTTGGCTCATCTTAATGGATTTTTGTCCTACATCTTAATGGGTCATAAATCCATTTAAATTGGGCTAACTTAAGAGTCCAATAGCTAGAGTAGGGTGGGCCTAAGTCCATTAAGGTAAAAAGTCCAATAAGACTAACTAGTGTGCATTAGTAAAACACTAAGCGTAATTAAGAAATCATCAAGCCAAGTAATTGTCATTAGAAAATAACAATTAGTATTACGTAGTCATAATATTCCAATTATGACAAAAGTTTAACGTGTACAAAGTACGTAGCTCGTTCAAAACGACAAGTGACACTAACGGTCGTAAAAGCATTCGAGGATCAATAACACGCTGTAAGGTATTAACGAAAGTAATTATCATGAAATAAGATCCCAGAGCATAAACTAGCTCAGTACGCACATATATGCAGATTCGTGAAAGTATAGAGCACAAAAATATAAGTCAGAAAAGTCGGGTCGTTACATTACCCACCTGTTAAAGAAAATTTCGTCCCGAAATTTTGAGGAGGGACCAAAAACGGTACCGAATTTGAAGAAGAAAGAGCGTATCAAAGTTTTGAGAGACTCGTGGGCTCAGAAGTGAGCGATTTACCTTGAAAGGTACTTGGGCGTATAAAAGTAAGAATAAGTATATGCCATTAATTAAGTCTCTTGCCCTTAAGATCAATAAATTGATTTCGTTTCTTGTTAACATGAGTATGTCATCTGAATATATATCCACAAAAGGAAAGATGATGTTTTTAGCGTTACAAGCATCTTCAATATGCATGAAATGCATCATGAATGTTACCAAACTCATCTAAAACATTGAGCGCTTATGTCGCAATACAAAGCTGACAGATAGAATGGAAAACATGGTGATCACAACCATTTGATTTGATGTCTGGATAGTGTTAGCTACGAATTTTACTAACCCCTTAATTTCGGAAGGAGACCGTAGGCATAAAGAACCCGATATTTAAGAAATGTTTGATTTGAACAAATGAATTGAAATTTTAGCTGAAAGTGACTAATCATACTTACATGCAATGCAAGCCATAATTATTTATAGTGTCTTCAGGATGGTCTGAACGAACAATGAAAGATATCACCCAGTTTGCCATACTGCATGTAAACTTATCCTTGGATGGAATGAAAGCACAGTTCCATAATGTAACTATTAGCCTAAAGTTACATGCTGAAGTTAGGGGTAACATCGACTAGAACAACATATAGTTGCAACCAACGAAGGAAGAAATATATAGAGTAACCACATCAGTGTTATAGATGTTTTAAGCAGTCCCTTCCAAGAGGATAACAAGATTCATAGATTGTTAAAGTAATTTACATTACATTTCTGAAAGAAAATCGCATGAAGGGTGTGATCTTTGAACGAGAGTGAACTCTTCATACAATGAGCGAGTTGATCTGGATTTATCCTTATAATTAAGGGGATGCGTGGATGAGAAGATACGTAAACCCTTGGTCATAAAGAATGGTTTACTCCAAGTGAAAACAATCTCAAAAATGATTTCTTGTACCTCAACATACTGGATCATACTGGATAATTAGCCGTAAAATATTGAGAGTAGAAACCCACCTAGTGCCTTTCATACAATAGGGTGACCACTGAGTGTACTTCAGAAAACTGATTTATCGGCCCGCGTTTTTGCCATGTCTAACCTTAAAAGGAACATTTTATGAGCGCAAAGACTTCCTAACAAATTTTATAAAACTGCCATCTAAAGTGGCTCAAGAGTTTTTAACAAAGATCTTAATGGTAAGCTTCATTCCTAAACGGTGGATGAGAAGAAATGTGATCCGTACTGAAATGTCCCGTTCATATTGATTATAAACGTTCCATATTAATTGATTTCGTTGCGAGGTTTTGACCTCTATATGAGACATTTTTCAAAGACTGCATTCGTTTTTAAAACAAACCATAACCTTTATTTTATCGACAAGGTTGAAAGGACACCACCTAGATTATCAGAAATGATAATCTAAAAATATCACACTTACACACTACCAATACATATTGGTTTACAATATTAATATGTTACAACAAAGTAAATTTCGAATGCAGTTTTAAACAATATTATACAAGCATGCTGACTCCAAATCTTGTCCATATATTAGCATGCAACAGCGGAAGCTCTTAATAATCACCTGAGAATAAACATGCTTTAAACGTCAACAAAAATGTTGGTGAGTTATAGGTTTAACCTATATATTTATCAAATTGTAATAATAGACCACAAGATTTCATATTTCAATATACATCCCATACATAGAGATAAAAATCATTCATATGGTGAACACCTGGTAACCGACATTAACAAGATGCATATAAGAATATCCCCATCATTCCGGGACATCCATCGGACATGATATAAAACTCGAAGTACTAAAGCATCTGGTACTTTGGATGGGGTTTGTTAGGCCTAATAGATCTATCTTTAGGATTCGCGTCAATTAGGCGTGCACTAATTCTCAAAATTAGTGATGTTCCCTAATTCTTAGGCTACCAAGCAAAAAGGGGCATATTCGGCTTCGATCATTCAACCATAGAAAGTAGTTTCATGTACTTATGTCTATTTTGTAAAACATTTATAAAGCTGCATGTATTCTCATCCCAAAAATATTAGATTTTAAAAGTGGGACTATAACCCACTTTCACAGATTTTTACTTCGTCGGGAAGTAAGACTTGGCCACTGGTCGATTCACGAACCTATAACAAATATGTACATATATATCAAAGTATGTTCAAAATATATTTACAACATTTTTAATACGTTTTAATGTGTTAAGTTTATTAAGTCAGCTGTCCTCGTTAGTAACCTACAACTAGTTGTCCATAGTTAGATGTACAGAAATAAATCGATATATATTATCTTGGATCAATTCATGACCCAGTGTATACACGTCTCAGGCTAGATCACAACTCAAAGTATATATATTTTTGGAATCAACCTTAACCCTGTATAGCTAACTCCAACATTACTGCATATAGAGTGTCTATGGTTGTTCCAAATAATATATATACATGGGTCAATATGATATGTCAAAACATTTGCATACGTGTCTATGGTATCCCAAAATTACATAATATATTAGAATACATGTATAATACAATATAAGTTAGCTAGAATATGATTTGTATAGAATTGTTACAATATTTCCCGTAGCTACAACAATCAAAAAATATCCAATCTTGTTTTATCCATAACTTCTTCGTTTTAAATCCGTTTTGAGTGAATCAAATTGCTATGGTTTCATATTGAACTCTATTTTATGAATCTAAATAGAAAAATTATATGTTTATAGTCGGAAATATAGGTTACAAGTCGTTTTTGTAAAGGTAGTCATTTCAGTCGAAAGAACGACGTCTAGATGACCATTTTGGAAAACATACTTCCACTTTGAGTTTAACCATGATTTTTGGATATAGTTTCATGTTCATAAGAAAAATCATTTTCTCAGAAGAACAACTTTTAAATCAGAGTTTATCATAGTTTTCAATTAACTAACCCAAAACAGCCCGCGGTGTTACTACGACGGCGTATATCTGGTTTTACGGTGTTTTTCGTGTTTTCAGGTTTTAAATTATTAAGTTAGCATATCATATAGATATGGAACATGTGTCTAGTTGATTTTAAAAGTCAAGTTAGAAGGATTAACTTTTGTTTGCGAACAAGTTTAGAATTAACTAAACTATGTTCTAGTAATTACAGGTTTAAACCTTCGAATAAGGTAGTTTTATATATATGAATCGAATGATGTTATGAACATCATTACTACCTTAGGTTTTGTGTATAAACCTACTGGAAATGAGAAAAATAGATCTAGCTTCAAAGGATCCTTGGATGGCTTGAAAGTTCTTGAAGCAGAATCATGACACGAAAACAAGTTCAAGTAAGATTTCCACTCGAAATAAGATTGTTATAGTTATAGAAATTGAATCAAAGTTTGAATATGAGTATTACCTTGTATTAGAAAGATATATTATTGTAAATAAGAAAAATTTCTGGAGGTTAGATGATCAGTTTACAAGATTGGAAGTAAGCTAGCAAACTTGGAAGTATTCTTGATTTTATGAAACTAGAACTTATGGAATTTATGAAGAACACTTAGAACTTGAAGATAGAACTTGAGAGAGATCAATTAGATGAAGAAAATTGAAGAATGAAAGTGTTTGTAGGTGTTTTGGTCATTGGTATATGGATTAGATATAAAGGATGTGTAATTTTGTTTACATGTAAATAAGTCATGAATGATTACTAATATTTTTGTAATTTTATGAGATATTTCATGCTAGTTGCCAAATGATGGTTCCCACATGTGTTAGGTGACTCACATGGGCTGCTAAGAGCTGACCATTGGAGTGTATATATCAATAGTACATACATCTAAAAGCTGTGTATTGTACGAGTACGAATACGGGTGCATACGAGTAGAATTGTTGATGAAACTGAACGAGGATGTAATTGTAAGCATTTTTGTTAAGTAGAAGTATTTTGATAAGTGTCTTGAAGTCTTTCAAAAGTGTATGAATAATATTAAAACACTACATTTATATACATTTTAACTGAGTTGTTAAGTCATCGTTAGTCGTTACATGTAAATGTAGTTTTGAAACCTTTAGGTTAACGATCTTGTTAAATGTTGTTAACCCATTGTTTATTATATCTAAAGAGATGTTAAATTATTACATTATCATGATATTATGATATATTAATATATCTTAATATGATATATATACAATTAAATATCGTTATAACGATAATCGTTACATATATGTCTTGTTTCAAAATACTTAAGTTAGTAGTCTTGTTTTTACATATGTAGTTCATCATTAATATACTCAATGACATGTTTAATTATCATTTATCATGATTAAACATAGTGTATCAATATCTTAATATGATTCATATGTATTTAGTAAGACGACGTTATAACGATAATCGTTATATATATCGTTTCGAGTTTCTTAATTCAATAAACTCAATTTTATGTATATAACTCATTGTTAAAATACCTAATGAGATACTTACTTATCATAATATCATATTAAATATATATATATAATCATATATATGTCATCATATAGTTTTTACAAGTTTTAACGTTCGTGAATCACCAGTCAACTTGGGTGGTCAATTGTCTATATGAAACCTATTTCAATTAATCAAGTCTTAACAAGTTTGATTGCTTAACATATTGGAAACACTTAATCATATAAATAAGAATTTCATTTAATATATATAAACATGGAAAAGTTCGGGTCACTACACATACATGGTGTAGACTAATACGAAAACCATTAATAAAATCAACCAAGGAAGTTTTGAAAACCCTTTAAACGTTTGATGTGACAACATAAATGGAATGAAGTTCTTAGTAAATTTAGAAGTATGTACAATGTGTACCATTTTGAACAAAACTATTTGACTTAAGTTAAACAACTCAATAAAGGAGCGGTTTTTTTTTTAAATAATTTGAAGGTATAACTTAGTATGTACTAACCAAGATAAGTAAAGGTAAATTTATTAACTTAATTATATACATACATATATGATTTTATAAATCGCATAAGTGACAGAAAAATTTTATTACTTTCATTTGTCTATAATCCCGTGAGGACCGCACAAATAAACAACGTGTAAAAAATTTTATAAACATAGTTTTTCGTATTTCAGAGCTTACGAGTTGAAAAAGATCGAGTGAAAAATCTTTAAATCATCGAGTGACATGTTACTAGGTAATGAAAACTAATGAATTAAATGTAGTTGATGACTATTAGTAGGGCATAAGTCCTCCTACCATTAATGCTTAAGTGTGAAGCTGTTGCTTATGAGTGAGATACGAATGAGAGAGTATGAGGATGAGAATTAACCACCCATTGATTTTGGAAAATTTCGAACTAGTATGACTAATATCGAAGTAAGAAGGATGATGCTGTGATTATCATCAAATAAGAAATCTCTCAGAATAAGTTAGGATTTAGAGTCGCGTAAGAATGAGTATCAAATAAGATTCTTGGGTAGTCTTTAATATAGAATTTGAATTGCTGAAGTGACGGGATACAATTTCCTTTATGTATCGTTGTGCAAGTTTGTCCATTATATTGGTTTCTTTCATGGCTAGAAAGTGATCAGTTTTGGTGAGACGGTCAACAATAACCCAGATAGGGTCATAATCGCCTACCGTTTTCGATAGCTTCGTGATGAAATCCATTGTTATTCCTTCCCATTTCCATTGTGGGATTTCGGGTTATTGAAGTAACCCAGATGGCTTTCGGCGTTCGGCTTTGACCCTGGAACAAGTCAGACACTTCTAACATAAGTAGCAATGTCCTTTTTAAGATTCGGCCACCAATATTGTTCCTTGAGATCGTGGTACATCTCATCAGCTCCGGGATGAATCGAATACAGTGATTTACGGGTCTCGTCTAGAATAAGGCCTCGTAAATCCCCATAACTAGGTACCTAAATTCTTCCGACGAAATATCGGAGTCCGGTCTCTTTAACCTCGAATCGAGAGACGAGAATGTTCGAGCGTTCTTGAGCAATATTTTCCTCAGTCTCCAATTTCTTTCACATGTGCCAAAATAGCAAAATGCCCTTTTCTCATGACCCTTTGTGCCTTCATGCAACTAATAAGGTTCAGCTTCGGGCTACTTCTATCCCCGTAAACTATTAATGGCTCACCATTCTCGCGAGGTATACGAATAATCTTCTCACTATAGATAACCTTCCCTTTCATCCTTGAAAGCCAGTCCATTCCAACTTTTACATCAAGCTTCCCAAATTGATGGGTGTTAGGTTAATCTTAAGGTTCATTCCAACCAAATCTTATTATACTACCGTGAAAAATTCTATCAATTTTCTCAAATAACATCTGCTTGTGCGTAGGTAGCTAATCCTTTCCAACTACTTCTTTAAAACTTCCAAGTTTTGTTGACATGAGATCATTTCCAAATGATCCACCTGTTAATTTTAAGGTACTACCTCAAATTATTCCTCTATCACTGCCAGCTTACCATTAGCTTGTCCTATAAAATACTTAACTCTCATGGTTGTTAATGGCTTATTATTCATAACACTAAGGTTCTTAGATATAAGGTTTCTATCGCTCTAGTATTAAACAACTTCGAGACAATAAAACGTTGTGACGAAACGTACCTTAACTAAAATCAGGATCCATGCGAGTCTCCATAGCTGAGATAACGATTGCTCTACCGCAAGTAAGTCCAAATTTTTTCCTATTTGAGAACTTTTTCCTTAAGTGTCCAGGGTATCTATATCTATAACAAATTTTTGGGTTATCAATTCTGCAATCAAGGCCCTTCTTGTACAGTATCTGTGCTACGTGATTATTCTTTCCCTATCTCTAACAGACCATAAAGCGTATACTCAAGTGGTTCCTACCAAAATTTTCTTTGAATCACTTCATATTCCTTATGTAGTAACATTGGAACTTCTGCATGATTTACTTCAATATAATCACGCTGACTGGGTGTCATTATATTGTACTAAATCGTACGTTCATTCCAATATCACTTCATATAGTCAATGTAATGTGATCACTTCAAGTTCTACTCAATTTCATCTAACGGTGCTTTATCTATGTTATCTCAAAACAAAATCTACATAATTAATCTCACGGCTTCTCGGTGTGGATGCATAGGTTCTGTAGGTCATGCATCAATGCCTAAATATCTCGAAATTTCTTCAAAATGTTCGGGTTCAGGTAATGTCGTTAGGTTCCTTTCTAGAGATTCAATCTGGGTCTCGTGTCGAGTTGTACGTGTAGCAAGTAGTAATACGATATGTCTTGAGGCGTCTCCCAAGTCTTTGGGTATGGCTGAGCATCAGTAGAAGACACTCTGACCTTGTGAAAGGAGATGCCTTCCAGACTTCTCTAATGCCTAAGAGTGTTAGGGACCTAAGTTCAGAAGTGTCGTTAAATCGTCTAGTAGTGGTGAAGGATGAAAGAGATAAGTGAGGGTCATGAAAGCGCACGAGATACGGGTCAACTTGCAAAAACTGAACAACCTTCTAATGTTCATACGTTGTACGTGGCAAATTAGGGTGAGCTCGAGGGGTGAAGCGAGGTGCGGTTACTCCATCAAGTCCTCACATATCACCTCCTCCGAGGATCAACATTAGTGGGCGTGTAATCCGAGGGGTACTCTTCCTAGATTGTGTGAAGTAATGTTTCGGTCTATGGAATGGTGGAAATGTAGTAACAGGTGGATTACAATACTAGTCCTTAGGGTTGGACGAGTGGAAAAAGGCTTCAGAAAAATATCTGAACTAGGAAAGATAAATTTTCCAAGTCGGTACAGCGAATAGCAGACATGTAGCAAGAAACAGCATCAACAATAACCTAGGTAGTCTATTGCAGTACACAAAACTGTAGTAGATAGCAGTGTCATGCAGTAGTATCAAGTAACCAGTAGCATGCAGTAGTAATAAGTAGTAACATGCAGTAATATATAACAGTAGCATGCAGCAGTTTCGCAGAAACAAGTAAACGAGCAAGTTGTAGATTAGTCCTATTAGTGAATCCTACTCGACTCGGTCAAGACACACTAATGCAACCTAATTCCCTACAAAAAATGCTCTGATACCAAATGTGACGCCCCGTACAAAATCAACGTGTATGGATCATCAACAACAGAATCTTTACACGGTTACAACACTATATGTTGTTTTAAAACAAGTTTTGCATTCATGAAAAGGTAACGTTTTTACCAACGTCAAATATTTTACAAAAGATGACGTCTTTACCAACGTCAAATGTTTTACAAAAGATGATGTCTTTACCAACGTCAAATATTTTAGAAGGATAACGTGCTTCTACGAATAGAAAGCATTAACATAAGTACGTGACACAAAGGTCGTTACGAAACCATTGTTCAAATGTAACATAAGTTGTGAATACAAAGTAAAAGTTCCATGATTGAGACATCTCTAAACAATGCAGCGGAAGTCTAAAATGGCGAGTCTGTAACAGCAAGTCTATAACACCAAGACTATAACAGCAAGTCTAACAGCGGAAGCAACAACGTCTAAGCACCTGAGAAATACATGCTTTAAAATGTCAACATGAATTTTGGTGAGCTATAGTTTGTTTGTAATCAACAATGTAATGTAGACCACGAGATTTCGTATTCAAAATAGTATGAAAAGTATATGCTTATCCATGGGCACCCGGTAACTAACTTAACGTAAAAAAGTATCACCCCCTAAAAGTACACTTGGCGAGTGCGTATGTTCTCGAAGTATTAAACACCCGTTAAATGCTAGTGCGACTAGCCCGAGTGGGAATGTCAAACCCTATGGATCCATATCTAAGATTCGCGTCTACTGGTTCAAAAACCAATAGTTAAACGTTACCGTGCTAAGGGGAAAGTTTGTGCCGTTATATAACCCACACATATATAAAGTTTAAGTACTCGTGTCTAGTATGTAAAACATAAAAAGCGCATGTATTCTCAGTCCCAAAAATAGTAAAGTAGAAAGGGAGCTATAACTCGCAGTGAATGTGCGGTAAAAACGATACGAAAACGTAAGCAAGTAGTAAGTCGGTCCAAACAAGTAAGTTGGTCGATCCAAAAGGTCCTCAACCTAAGTCAATGGTTGCTAAGTCAGTAAATCGTTCCAAAAGTTTTACAAGTACGTAAGTTAAGTCGTAAGCATCATCATTATCATCATCGTTATCATCATACGTAAAAGATAAAGTAAGGTTTTCAACAAGAATAGAGATCGAAATAAAGGGCTGACTTCGGACAGCTGCTACGACCTCTATACAAACTGAAATGATGCTCAGCCAGTGGCCAAGGCTCTGTTTGTGAGTCTTCTTACCGCTGTCAAATTTTCAGATCCTAACTTGATGTCGTTTGACTGTGGCGAAGGTTCAAGCTCGAGTAGGTCAGAAATTTCAGCACGTCATTACGAAGGTGTAGTGATTTTCGGAAGGCTATAAATCCCAAACTGTATATGTGATGACCCGGAAATTTCTGACCAAATTTAAACTTAATCTTATATGATTCCGACACGATAAGCAAAGTCTGTTAAGTTGAATCTCAAAATTTTGAACTATGCTCATGTATTTATTTAACCTCGAACAAATTTTAACGATTCACGAACGATTATATAAAAGGATATGAATAGGTATATATATATATATATATATATATATATATATATATATATATATATATACATATACATATATATATTAAACTTGAAAATGTTAACAAAGTATTAAATGTATAATACTTTACATTAAACGTATTTGTCTCAATATATGCTTAATATATTCATCTACGGAATTAAAAGATATTTATCAAATCTCTTATAGATTGTGTTATTGTTACGGGTCTCTGTTGTGAGGTCCACTGTGATTTAAGAAAATTTTTCTTTTTAAAGATATTTGAAATAAATGGTAGTGTAATCTACAAGTGAGAACAAAGTGTCAAATGACATGAATTAGACAAAAGTAGTAGAGATTCCTGCTTAATTTTCAATGCATGCTTTACAATATTTTTCCTCGTGATTCTTGATAAGTTAATTATTTAACTATCATAATATTTAATGTAAGAAAACGTTTTCAATATAATAAAATTTTTATTATTAAAATGTTTTGTTAAAAGAACATAATTTTGATATAAAACGTTTCGATATTATTAAATATATTTTAATAGGTAACGAAAAGATGATTTATAGAAGTAAATGACCAAAACACTCAAATGATTAAGTTATACTTTAGGTAATATAGTTTATCATTGATTAAGTCTAATTATTGATAAATGTACACGTCGCAAAATGTAAAGTACGCGTTTTCTAAGCGTACGAAAGGACGTTCGAGAAACCGGAATCAGGACATAAGTCGAGCGTCAACGTATAAGACAACGGAGTTAAAGTTACAAGTCAACCATGCACGAGAATATAATATAATATATAATTAATTAATATAATTTATATATATTAAATATAAAATAATATGTCGACAAACAAGAAAACAAATCAGGTGTGAGCTGGTTCAGGGAGCTCCGCGATCGCGGAGCAGTAAGGCACAAAAGCTCCACAATTGCGGAGCAGTCAAAATCAAAAATGCACTATAAAAAGGCCAGTTTGTTCGACGAGTTACACATCTATCTGCTCTCTATATATTATTATTATTATTATTATTATTATTATTATTATTATTATTATTATTATTATTATTATTATTATTATTATTATTATTATTATTATTATTATTATTAAGATTAATATTATTATTAATCTTATAGTTAGGAGTATTATTATTAGTATTATTATACATAAAATACTACGACAAGGTCATGAGCGAGTTATTTCAAAACGGGTTTTTGAGCGGGATGAAACTAGGAAAATTATGGGTTATAGCTATGGAGGTTATGGGTAATGTTCGTGGATACCATGGGTGAATCAAAGGCTAACCTTTCATTTGTCATCTCCGTTATGTCTACGTACTTTCCTGCAATATTGAATCACAATATTGATACGTGAGCATTCATATCTTATCTTTTACATATTAATAAGGTATACATGTCTAGTGCTCGAGTATATATGATTATGCATGCTTGTATGCTTAATTTCATCGTTAAATAGGTTATGATAAATCACGAATTTAATACATATGCTACTGATATATAGTATATGATATGCATGTCGTTGGAAAGCTATCGAAAAATTAATAACTTTTCATTTAGAAATCGCGTGTTTTCGATGAACGGATTAAAAGCTAAGGTCAACTGAATTATGATTGACGTTAATTGAAATTGCTTTTGAATCTACAATTAATATTTAAACAACTTGTTAAAAAGATTAATAATTTGGATTTTTGAATACTACTAGTCGAGTAAATGAATTCTTATATAAGACACGTCTCGTTTTGTTAAACAATTGTCAAAGTTGACTTTTTGAGATGACTTTTATTAACTTTTGCATGTCGGTCTCAAGCATTAGGATTTTGATACACTATGACCTGACCTAGCTTATTAGACATGTATTGACCAACATATGTTCTCTAGGTTGAGATCTACGATTATTTTGCATTCCGAGTTTCGGTCACATTTCGGTGAATGACCTTATGTGTTGCTAAGGTGAGTTTATAGATCCCTTTTTAATTGCTTTTGCAATCTATATTTTTGGGTTGAGAATACATGCACTTTATTTTAAACGCAATGGATACAAGTACATACTAAATTCTACATCGAGTTTGAACCGAAAATTCCATAGCTTTGGTAACTAGTAACTGCCGGTTATAAGAACTAGTGGGCACGAGTAGTTATATATGGATCCATAGGGCTTGACATCTCCGTCTGTTTCAGGTATAGAAACCCTAGCCTGAACTATAAAATAGACGTATGCTATTTGAGTTTAGTACATGTTGGATTACGTGTATTGTACATGTTGGTTGCATGTATGTTAAAACAGGGGTACTTATTATAACGTTAAAGTTTAGTTACCAGGGTGCTCAATTTCGTAGAATCTTTTGATAAACGTTTCTGGATGAAACAACTGAAATCTTGTGATCCACCTTTACATACAGATTATGCACAACATTAAAACTATGAACTCACCAACCTTTGTGTTGACACTTTTAAGCATGTTTATTCTCAGGTTCCTAGAAGTCTTCCGCTGTTCGCTTATATGTGATACAAGCTATGTGCATGGAGTCATACATGCTTTATTCGAGAAAATGTTGCATTCACAAAATCATCACCATGTATCTTATTTTGACTGCATTATCAACGGATATAGTATTGTAAACTATTATTTACGGTGATTGTCTATATGTATAAATCATCAAACGTCAAAAACCTTGGAATTTGATATTCAATTATGGTGTGCCTTTCCAAAAGAATGCAATGTTTACAAAACGTATCATGTAGAGGTCAGTACCTCACTGTGAAATCGATGAATGATGTATTCGTCCAAATGGATTTGGACGGGTCATCACAGTATATCGGATTTAGGCGAGTCTTGAACGAAAAGTCATCTACTCAAACCGAACTATCTGAAAATCAACTTTCCAGAAGTCCCAGGAGTATGATCAAACCCCGAAAAACAGAAACAAGTGCTCCGGTGGGTTTCTTGGTGCTTGATGCTTATCACGGTTCTCATCCTTGATGCGTATAAGCCTCAAGTGTACAACTCTTTGATGTTTTAGCATCATTATGACCAAGTTTTAACCATCAACACACAACTAAAAGTAAAAGCTAACTTTCTACAAGTTTTGAACATCAAGGTTGTCTCTTTATTGTATAAACACAATAAAGCTTTAACATTTGTCCTTTTGACACAAGTTTATGCATCTTCATCTTATGAGATGATGAAGACTTGATTTTTATCTCCATAAAAATCATAAAAAGGTTCCAAGTAAGTGAGATCTACAATAATAACTTAGATCTCAAGTGTTAAGAAACCCTAAGCTAGAAAGTTTGGATCTTTACAAGATTAATGAGACCATAAGTGATGTGTGCGAGGTGGTGCATAAAATAGTTATATTTTTACAAGGAAATACTATTAAATACGATACAATTTTACATAAGTGATTTATTTATTTATAGAGTGGATATACCTAAACCTTGCTACAACACTTATAGGCAGTGTACCTAATCGTACAGTAGTGTAGTTTTTAGTAAGTCCGGTTCGTTCCACAGGGATCTTTTAAACAAGCTTAACACTATATTTTTAAAAACTATATTTGTAAAAATACAAAAATATATAAGTAATATTATTATTATAAAAAGGGGGTTTTTACCGTTTAATGACCGGTTTGTCGATTTTAAAACTTTAGCCGCAGTTAAAACCTAATGTAAAATATTAAAAATAAATATAACTTAATTTTAAGCGTAAAGTAAATAACAATAATAAAAATGCGATAAATAAAAAGTACGACAATTAAAGAGTACGATAATTAAAAGTTCAATTAAATACAATGACAAAAAGTGCGATAATTAAAAGTGCAATTAAATATGAAATAAAGGAAATTAAATATGAAATAAAGGAATTATGCTTATTTAAACTTCCGTAATCATGATGTTCAACGTGTTGTTTTTAGTTTATTCCCATGGTTTAATTGTTCTTTGTCCTGGATTATTCAATATGTCCATACAGATTTGTCCATAATAGTCCATCAGTCATAATCATAAAATGCGGAAGTCTTCATCAAATTATTCTTATTCCCGAAGTCAAATATTCCAACTAATTGGGGATTCGAATTGTAACAAGGTCTTAATACTTTGTTTAATGAATACACCGGGTTATCGACTGCGTGTAAACCAAGGTTTTACTACTTTGTTAGCAATTACACCAATTACCCTTGAATTTAATCCACCCCTGTTTCAACAAGTCTATTAACTATTAATCCAGTTCTGTGTCCGGTAAAATGAACAATTATTGGTATTTATAGATATCCCGCCCACCGTACCCAGTCAAGCGTATGTGGTTATATATAAATACGTCAAATTATAAGTCTATATATTAAATTAACGAGGTATCGTTTAGTTAATATAAAGCCCATTAATAGCCCATAGTCTAATTTCCATAAGTGTCGTTCTTTTGTCTAAACCCCAATTATGGTCCAAAGCCCAATTACCTAATTTTAATATTTAGCCCAACATCACGATTACTTCGGCATTAAATAAGCATAATAATAACTTAGCTACGAGACATTAATTTAAAAATAACATTAAACATAACTTACAGTGTTTAAAAATAGCGTAGCGTTACACGGACAGAATTTTGACTTACACCCTTACAACATTCGCTAACATACCCTTATTATTAGAATTTAAAATTAAAATTAAAATTAAAATTAAAATTAATATATATATATATATTTACGTATGAGAGAAAGGAAAGAAAAAGGTGTTAAATTCGATCACCAAACTGCGAAAGAAAAAGATGTTAAATTCGATCGCATAGCTTTTGTGCCTCCAGGCCATGCGATCGCATGGAGGTAGGTAACAGCTCACATGATTTTGTTTTCTTGTTTTGCCGACGGTTTTTATAAATAAATATAATATATAAATAATTTTAAGAACTATTTAAATATTATATTATATTTATGTGCATAGTTGACTTGTAATTTTTAGTCCGTTGCGTCGAGCGTTGAGAGTTGACTTTGGTCCCGGTTCCGGATTTTCGAACGTCCTTGCGTACAATTTAATATCTTGTATTTTGCGTTTCGCGTCTTGTACTCTTGTAATTTTGAGACGTTTCTCATCAATAATTGGAACCACTTTGATTGTACTTTGTTCTTTTGATCTTTTTGGTCGTTTGCGTCTTCAATTCGTCGAATCTGTCTTTTGTCTTCACCTTTTATTATTTAAACGAATATCACTTGTAAATAGAACAGTTGCAACTAAAAGCTTGTCTTTCTTGAGGGATAATGCTATTAAATATATGTTCGTTTTTAGCATTATCAAATATTCCCACACTTGAGCGTTACTTGTCCTCAAGCAATATAGTCTTGAAATAAAAATACTAGAATCACTTCTTTATTCTTCACACTTTGTACATCAGTGATTTCTATACGGCGGTATAAACAATGGTAGTAACGTTGTGGTTTACAGTCCCACATGACTATAAAAATTTAGATCCTTTAAGGAAATTGGATCTTTATGAAAACATTTGATCTTTTGAAAATTAAATCTAGCTTTTACCCTAGATAAGTTTTTCGGAATAACCCTTCACCGGTGTTTGCAAATTGTTTTTGTGGATTTGGTGGGTTTCAGATTTGAAAATTTTAGCTCAAAATTTGCGGTTTTGTGTCACCCACTTGCTAACCTTGTATTGGGAAAGCAACACGTCCAGTATACTTGCTCTGTATATTACCTTTCGGTAAACTACCGTCCGGTTGTAAAGGAAAGCGTTGAACAAGCAACTGTTAAGGCAATGTCCCCTGACATGCTTTTAATTATGGTCTGTAACGTGTCGGATGCAATTACTATCCTTTGTAGGAGCAATAGTAAAGCTCACCCTATAGTTTTTCAGTCTGGCACAAGGTCCTGTCTTTGACCATACTATGCAACTACCGTTCTTACGGTTGACACCCGATTTGGTTCATGCGACCTAATGAATTCCAGGTGAATTCCTAGGATTTTACGTTCAATGGTAATGAACGCATTGAAAATAGGGTTTTCAGAAAACAAATCGGTTTGTAATTTTGATCAAAATATTTTCTCGTTCAAGCTTGAGTTTAGATATTATCGAATTCCATGAGTTTGTAATTCTCAATCTTTATGGTCAATCTCAAGGATTGAGTAATATCAGGCTTAAAGCTGATTTTTAATCTTTAAGGAGATTATCCTTTCTGGGGGTCTGATTCATTAGTCTAATCAAGCTAATTTGCACGGCTTCCTCCCCATTTTACGAGACAGATCCTCTCATGGTTATGATAAGCCTGACCACATGGCGACCCTGTTTGATGCTGAGGTCCGTGGATTTCCTGCTGATTTTAGTGATGACTTTTCTAGATTTTTCGCCAACCTACAGCTGGTCTGGACGACAACTTCATGACTTAAATCAAGAAGCGCGTGTCTTTTTCGGAAGACTTTACTTCCTTTTAATGATGGAATTGATTCGTCGTGTAGATCCATCTTTCCTTTCAAATATATTACAATTTACCAGGTAAAACTTATTAGTATTGTCCAAAGCAAAAGTATCTTCAGTTATTTGTACAAAAATATGTGATATATGTTTTAAATAACTTGGCAAATTTTCCCACACTTGGCTTTTATTTTCATTTCTTTGTCTTTTTATTGTCCTCTATTCCATTTTGAATGAATTCTAACATTTTGGTTTGTTTCTCAATTTATGTCCTTTCTGAGGTAACAATAATTTCGGTGTTAATACCTAGTTTTATCGTTCATAAATATGTATAAACATGATTTTGACTTCATTTAGTTGAAAATTTTGAAAAATTTTACTAGAAATGGGTAGTCAGTATATAAGACTAGGGCTGTTCTTTATTATCAGAGAGCACTAGATTCTAATACAACTACTGCGTTACTAGTATTTTTAACGGTAACCAAGTGTTTAAATTAAATTTTTTTTTTTAAATTCTGAAAGAATTTAACCTCTTCCCACACTTAAGATCTTGCAATACCCTCATTTGCAAGAAATCAGTAACAATTTAAATTATTGAGGGTGATTAGCGTAGAAAAACGATTAAATTGTACCAAAGTTTCCAAACATATTGTTGTTTGTTTGTTGAATGATAAATGGTGCACATCATTTGTTCATTCCGTTTGTTGTTTCATCACATTTATTTTGCATCTTGTCGTCAAAATTAGTAGCTTTTGCTGAACTTAATGCCAGTCTTTGAAAATGCATTGTTTTACCCTGTTGTGTACATAAGATAAACTGCAAACATATATACATATTTTTGAAGTTTGGTATATTACCCCCACATTCAAAAATTATTAAAATATAATAATAAAAGTTAGAAAATTATAAAAACTAATACAATACCAACATAAGTATTAAATATAGCAACATTACAAATAAATAAGATAAATAAGACTAAGTAAACTAGGGTTGATTCTGAAACCAGTAGGGGTTTCATGGTTCATTGTATCTATCTTGATATGCTTGAAATGGGTCATACGTAGGAAAAGGTGGTCTCGTATCCTCGGTCCATGGAGGAAAACGGACTGGCTCAGTAGGAATGTAGTTCCTACCTTGGGAGGCTAAATAGGCTTTGATATATTCTTGATGATATTGCCAAGCCTGATACTCTTGTTGCATAGCCCGTTGGTATTCAGTTTGGGACATTATTCTTTGTATATCGGTCATTTAGTTTCCTCCTCCCACATTACCTTGTTGTTGACCTCTTTCTACCTGTGGATGATTCCCTTGATATGGAAGTGCAGCATTATTTCTTTTCAACAAAACCTTTGCACCAGCATATACCCGCATATCAAACTGATCACGAGGAATGGGTACTTGTACTAACTCCCTTCCCCGAGTAATATCCACACCGAGGTACTCGGCAATTAAAGTCACAAAAATACCACCTCCTATAATACTATCGTTTCGCATTCCCTTTATCATATCTGACAAATAATAGCCCACACAATAAGGAATATTTACAAAGCTCTGTGGGTCTCTAATACACATCAGATAAAATAAATCATCTTCAGTCACTTTATCTTTATTTCTACCCCTTTGTGTAATAGAGTTGGAAATGAATCTATGGATTACCCTAAGCTCGGCTCTATGTATATCAGTATAAGAATAATGACCTCCACGAAAACGATTATGGCTAGTCATTATACTCCACAACTCATTCTTATCAAAATCATAATCAACCCTTCTACCATTACTTATCAACTGTCTACAATCATTAGTTAATAATTCTTCAGCCATATAAATACACAAAGCTTCAGCCATATCTAATAAAGACATATGGCGCATCACACCTCCTAATAGAAATCTAATAAAACTTCTATCCGTTAAACTAGTTACTTCATCATTTAGTTCAATAGTACTTACTAACTCAACGCACCATTCCTTATACACAGGTCTACGTATAGTGAATAGATTAATCCAATCATTGAAAGTAGAATTACCATACCTTTGTGTAAGTAATTCTCTTATTGGCTCGGTCAATCCCACTGTTTCTAATGGTGCCCAATCTATCACCCTGGACACTTCAACATCTTTGGGATAAAGAATGCTCAAGTTCCTCTGATATTTTGGATAGACTATCCAAAATCTGTCAAATCGTAAGTTAGGGTGTAGATTTGCTTCAACTGATCGCCACAATGAAATTAAAGGATGCGGTTGATTCTTTTTGTATTGTTCACTGAGATCTTGATCCTCGTCACTTTCATTATAAGTATTCAACTTTTGTGGTGCGGATGAAGATTCACCTCGTTCATTTTGCTAAACGCATTAAACAAAAAGGAATTGTGCATCCAAAAATGCATTGGTATTAGCAAAATAACAATTAAAAATAACTAACATGACATGTTTAATCCATATTAAACTCATGCTCATTTTCATATTTTAACAATTCTACACTTTTTCAAATAAGCATATATGAAAATGTTTACCAAGTTTATAAGTATTCTACTCAAATAACATGTAAAAATAATCATTACTAGCAATTAAACAAGTTTCAAATGGCTTTTATATCAAATTAATCAAGTTCATGAATTTTAGACTTAAAAAGTCCACTTTAATTCTCAAAAATCATGTTTAGGATCAAAGTTTTGATCATTTAGCTACCTAAACATGTTACACTACTTAATTTAGCAATAATTCATGACAAAAATCGGCCATAACCTGTTTATATCAAAAAGCCCCAAATTGCTTAAGAACACAAACCCTAGATTCCTAAAAATTTTGAAGTTTTTAGCTTCAAATCATGTTAAATAGCATCAATCTAGGTTATACATGCATAATATATCAACAATTTAACACTAATTACACTAAAAATTAACAAAAATCAAATAAAAAAATAGCTCAAGAACACACAAAAATTCGAATTTAAGAGTGTTAGGGGTGTAGAAATTACCATTCTTCTTGAAAGGGATCTAGGTAGGAATCTCCACATCAATTTTTAGCAACAAATTTGATAAAAAACGGTGCAAAATGGTGATTTGTGTGTGTGTTTTCGTGGTATTTTCGCAGAAATATGTGTGGTGTGTGTGTATGAAACTGGTCTGTCGACAAGTTTATCCTTTCTGGGTTTTGGTTGCTCCGCGATCTCGAAGGGCCTCTTTATTTTTATTTTTTTATTTTTTTAAACTTTTATCTTTTAAAATAGAAATTACATAATTTAAAATTTTTGTTTTCCTTGTTATTTAGGACGAGGTTGTTTCAGATCGTTGTCCTAGTCCGTCCCTCGACAAAATTTTAAAATTTTTCTTTTTGAATCGTCGTTTTAAAAGCAAAGATTTTTGAGTTTTTTTAAAATGTTTTTGGCATACTTTAATTCAGTAAGATAAAAAAAAATAATGATAATAAAAGTTCTCGTCCCTCCCTTGGGTAGAGCAATTTCGGTTCAACGACCTAGTTTTCAACTCACGACGAATTTTAAAAATCAAAATTTTAACTTAGCGAAATAAAGTACATTTTTATTTTTAAATTCACACCAAACTTAAAATTAAAATGCATAAAATTAAAAATTTATTTTATTAAAAATTCACACCAAACTTATATTATATTTTTGTTTTTATACATATAAACTTATATTAAAAACATAAATTTTTCAAATATTTACAAACTTAAATATATTGATTTTAAAAGTTTACAATAATAATTTAATATTAATGTATTAATAAACAAAGTAAAAATAAAATTAAAAATCTTTTTGGTCTTTTATCCCACTTTAATCAATCAAATATTATCAAAAATATACGCCCCTCTTTTCGGTAAAGTTATTTCGGCTATTTTACATAGTTTTACTCCTGACGAATTTCTGAAATATTTTGGGTTGATTGATTAAAGATATTTATACCTTAAGAATAAACGGTAAATTTCGCAGTGATGTAATAAATTTTTGTATGATATCAATAATTCGGTCGCAAAACCTAATTTTATTGAATACCAATTTAATACTTTATAGCGAACGATTTAGCGTTTATTATCAAAAGGTTAAAAATAATAAAAATAAAATTAAAAAACTGTACATACTTACCTGTGAGAAAGAATTCTCAGTGACCTGCTTTAGCCCACTCATAAGATAGTCGGACTAATTGGTTTTCCATAGCTACATAGGCGTAACCTCGAGCATTCAGAGTTTTTTCTTCGAAACATATGAACGGTCCATCTCTGCATAAAGTAACGAATTCGGTATTGGAATATGTCAGATTCGTCGAACATTTTCCTTCGTGTGACCATTTTCCGCATTTGTGACATCTTTCAAGGCGTCGTGCTCTTCTTTTCGCTGCGGATTTTGATTTTCCTTTACCAA
This sequence comes from Rutidosis leptorrhynchoides, assembly GCF_046630445.1. Taxonomy (NCBI): domain Eukaryota; kingdom Viridiplantae; phylum Streptophyta; class Magnoliopsida; order Asterales; family Asteraceae; genus Rutidosis; species Rutidosis leptorrhynchoides. Next base: position 486,269,768 of record NC_092333.1, read on the forward strand.
AATGTAACTTATTATTTTCGTTCCTGGATTCTTTTCTTACTCCGTCCAATTTACTTCTGATTAATGATACCAATTCACTTGGAAGGGTGTCATTATTACGTTTAGTGATCAAAGCGTGTAGCATTAGACCATGGTTTAATTCACAGGAAGTCTTCATCTCGTAAAAACTAAAAAAAATAAAAATTCAGAATGAGGGGAGAAGACTAGTTCTTTAGGGTCTGCTAGGGAAAGACCATTCGGATTCCATTCTCGGAAACTACACGAAAACAGAATATCTAATTCTAACAGAAATATATATTACCCTAAAAAGATTCAAACCTCCCCACACTTAGTTGAAATTGTGATTAACGTTATTTTCAATTGGATTATCAACAACTTGTATATCTTTAACTTTTGCTTCAAGCCAATTGTTGATTTCCTCCGTAACTTTCACAAATTCAACTAACATTGCCTTTTCTTTTGGCGATAAATTGGATACTAATCTGTTACATAACTTAAAGTTTCCCTTAATCCTAGCATCGTGAATCCATTTATAAAGTTTCTTCGTTGAACTGTTAAAAATGGGTTCATCTAATTTCGTATCATCAACGGGGTTCTTTGTGATCGGATCATCATTAAGTGTTTCTTCATCTTCCCCACACTTATGCATTTTTATTGGTCTAACAGTTTTGGTTGGTGGAGATCTAAACTTTCGGTTCACAAAGGTGATCGATGTATCACCATCCCTAAGTGTCATTCTACCTTCTCTTACATCAATGAATGCCTCGGTGGTTGCTAAAAATGGGCGACCTAAAATTAGAGGAATATCAAGGTTTTCCTCCATATTAATCATTATGAAGTTTGCAACAAAGGTCAAACTTCCCACGTTAACAAGTAAATTATTTGCTATTCCAACCGGATGTTTAATGGTTAGGTCAAATGATTGAACACCTATTTTGGTTGGTTTTAATTTACCCATACCTAATCTTTTGTATAAGGAAAGAGGCATAATATTTGCACTTGCTCCTAAATCTGCGAGTCCATTATATACAGCACCATCATTAAGCAAGCAAGAAATGATAAATTCGCCCGGGTCTCCTACTTTAGTAAGTTGAGTTGGTTTGTAAACCTTTTTCGGATGTTCTTTTCTTGGTTCTCTCACTTCTATTTGAACTTCTTGTTTACATTTTTCTTCGTTTCTTGGAATGGGAGGTTTGTATAAGAATTCTTCTTCATCACTCCAATTTGAATCCTCCCTATTTTTCAATTTTGATTTTTCATATGTTGTTGATAACATATTTATGTTTTCATTTTGAGGGTTTTCTTGGGTGGTGAAATTATGATTGACTTCATTGTTAACTTTCATCGGACCATGTATGTAATGTTTAACTCTGTGACCATTAACTTTAAATTCAATCCCATTTGAATTTATTAACTCTATTGTTCTGTATGGGAAAACTCTTTTGACTATAAATGGTCCAGACCATCTTGATTTTAATTTTCCAGGAAATAGCTTGAATCGTGAATTGAAAAGAAGAACTCTGTCTCCTTCTTTAAATTCTTTTGAACTTTTGATTCTTTTATCATGTCATTTCTTCGTTCTTCCTTTATAGATTAACGAATTTTCGTATGCTTCATGTCTTAATTCTTCTAATTCGTTTAATTGACTTAACCGTAGACGTCCAGCTTCATGTAAATCAAGATTACATGTCTTTAAAACCCAAAATGCTTTGTGTTCAATTTCTACTGGAAGATGACATGCTTTTTCGTAAACGAGTCTAAAAGGTGTGGTTCCAATTGGAGTTTTGTAGGCTGTTCTAAAAGCCCAGAGTGTATCCTCCAATTTAATGGACCATTCCTTCGGATTTGATCCTACGGTTTTCTCTAGAATACGTTTTAAAGCTCGGTTGGTATTTTCAACTTGTCCACTTGTTTGTGGATGATATGCAGTGGAGATTTTATGAGTTACTCCATATCTTTTGAGAACTTTCTCAAGTTGATTATTACAAAAATGAGTACCTCGATCACTTATTAAAGCTTTCGGTGTTCCAAACCTAGCAAAAAGACGTTTTAAAAAGTTAACTACAACTCGTGCATCGTTAGTTGGGAGAGCTTGTGCTTCCACCCATTTAGATACATAATCAATGGCAACGAGAATGTAGAGATTATTATGAGATTTTGGAAATGGACCCATAAAGTCAATACCCCAAATGTCAAATACTTCACATACTTGAATGACATTTTGTGGCATTTCATCACGTTGACTTATTTTTCCAGCCCTTTGACAAGCATCACAGGATTTGCAAAGAAGGTGTGCGTCTTTGAAAATTGTAGGCCAATAGAATCCAGTATCGTAAACTTTTCTTGCTGTAAGTTGTGGCCCATAATGCCCTCCTGTTGGTCCTGTGTGACAATGGTTTAAAATTTGACTAGCTTCATCTTCGAATACACATCGGCGTATTATTCCATCGGGACAACTTTTAAACAAATGTGGATCTTCATAGAAATAGTGTTTTATATCACTAAAGAATTTCTTTCATTTTTGGTACGACAATCCTTTTTCAAGGAATCCACATACTAAGTAGTTTGCATAGTCTGCAAACCATGGAATTTCATTATAATCTATCTTTAATAGATATTCATCAGGAAAGTTGTCTTGCATGGCCGATTCATTTAGAACTTCTAATTCGGGATTTTCAAGACGAGAAAGATGATCAGCGGCGAGATTTTCTGCTCCCTTTTTATCTCGGATTTCAATATCGAACTCTTGTAAGCGTAAGATCCAACGAATTAATCTTGGTTTGGCATCTTGTTTCGAAAATAGGTATCTAAGAGCAGACTGGTCGGTATAGACCACCGTTTTAGCTAGAACGAGATATGATCGAAATTTGTCAAAAGCAAAAACAATAGCAAGGAGTTCTTTTTCAGTAGTTGTATAATTCGTTTGTACTCCTTGTAACGTCTTACTAGCATAATATATAGATTGAAATCGTTTTTCAATCATTTGTCCTAAAACGGCTCCCATTGCAAAATCACTTGCATCGCACATAAGTTCAAATGGTAGATTCCAATTTGGAGTTATCATGATCGTCACATTAGTGAGTTTTTTCTTTAAGAATATTAAAAGATTTGATGCATTCATCTGAAAAGATGAATGGAGCATCCTTTTCTAGGAGTTTATTCATAGGAGTGGCAATTTTAGAAAAATCTTTTATGAAACGTCGGTAAAAACCGGCATGCCCTAAAAAACTCCTAACTCCTCTAACATTAGTGGGATGTGGAAGTTTAGCAATTACATCTACTTTAGCTCTATCCACTTCAATTCCTTCCTTTGAAATTTTATGTCCAAGAACGATGCCTTCTTTAACCATGAAATGGCATTTCTCCCAATTAAGAACTAGATTTGATTGTTCGCATCTAATAAGCATTCGTTCAAGATTAACTAGACATGATTCAAAAGTATCACCGAAGACTGAAAAGTCATCCATGAAAACTTTCATTCATTCTTCTATCATGTCGTGAAAAATCGCCATCATGCACCTTTGAAAGGTTGCAGGGGCGTTGCAAAATCCAAATGGCATGCGTTTGTAAGCAAAAGTACCATAAGGGCACGTGAATGTGGTTTTCTCTTGGTCCTCGGGTGCTATTGGAATTTTAAAATATCCGGAAAAATCATCAAGAAAACAATAGTAACTATTCCGGCTAATCTTTCCAACATTTGATCAATGAAAGGTAAGGGAAAGTGATCTTTTCTGGTGGCGTCATTTAATTTTCTATAATCAATACAGACATGCCATCTTGTTACAGTCCTAGTAGGAATAAGCTCATTTTTTTCATTTGTGATGACAGTCATGCCACCCTTCTTAGGTACGCATTGAACTGGGCTTACCCATGGACTATCAAAGATTGGATAAATTAAACCTGCATCTAGCAGTTTAATAATTTCTTTCTTAACAACATCTTGCATATTAGGATTTAGTCTTCGTTGGTGTTGCACATACGTTTTATGACCTTCTTCCATAAGGATTTTATGTGTGCAATACGAAGGACTTATTCCTTTAATATCATGAATTTTCCATGCAATGGCTGGTTTATGAGCTTTTAGCACAGAAATTAGTTGTGATTTTTCATTTTCAGTAAGAGAAGACGATATTATTACAGGTAATTCAGACTCACCATGTAAATAAGCATATTTCAAATGGTTTGGAAGTGGCTTTAACTCTAATGTCGGTGGTTCTTCTATCGATGATTTGTATCGATATCTGTCTTCCTCTTTTAGCATTTGAATTTCTTCTGTTGTTGGTTCATATCCATTAGCCATAAGTGTAGCTAACATTTTAGTTTCATCAATTGGTTCAGTTCCTTCTCCTAAAGAACATTCTCCTGTTCCTTGTAATTCTAGAAATTCTTCTAACAATTCTACATGTGATTCTATAGTTTGAATATAATAACATGTATCATCTGCAGATTGAGGTTGTTGCATTGCTCTATCAACTGAAAAGGTAACACTCTCATCCTCTATACTTAGGGTCAATTTCTTACCAAACACGTCTATTATTGCTTTAGCCGTATTTAAGAATGGTTTTCCTAATATGAGAGGAACTCGAGAATCTTCTTCCATGTCCAGAATAACAAAATCTACTGGAAATACTAATGTACCAACTTTAACTAGCATGTTCTCCATTATCCCTCTAGGATATTTTACTGATCGATCGGCTAGTTGTATACTTATTCGTGTTGGTTTCAATTCTCCAAGGTCTAGTTTAGCGTATAGTGAATACGGCATTAAATTTATACTAGCACCTAAGTCTGACAATGCTTCTATTGAACTAAGACTTCCCAGAAAACATGAAATTGTGAAACTTCCTGGATCTGATAATTTTTCTGGTATCTTATTCAACAGCACTGCAGAACAATTAGCATTCATAGTAACAGCCGAGAGTTCTTCCATTTTCTTTCTATTCGTGATTAGATCTTTCAGAAATTTAGCATATCTAGGCATTCCTGAAATCACATCAATGAAAGGAAGATTGACATTTATTTGTTTAAACATATCCAAGAATTTGGATTGCTCGGCTTCAAGTCTCTCTTTTCTCATTTTACTCGGGTAAGGAAGTGGTGGTTGGTATGGTTTAACATAAGGTTTAGCCTTAACTGTGTTATCTTCATTAACCTTTTCAACTACCGGTTCTGTTTCCTTATCTTGCTCAGATTGTGGTTCTTGTGGAGTAGGAATAGCTTCATCAGAAATTACAGGTATTTCAGATGGTTTAAGTGTAATACCACTTCTTGTGGTAATGGCTTTAGCTGTTTCATTCTGGGGGTTAGCATTTGTATCACTTGGTAGACTTCCCGGTTTTCTTTCACCTATCAACCTTGCTAGGTTGCTTACTTCTTGTTCCAAATTTTGAATAGAAGCTTGTTGATTTCTAAATGCTTGAGCATTTTGTTCATTGGTTTGTTTCTGAGATGTGAAAAACTGCGTTTCAGATTCAACTAGCTTCGACATCATGTCTTCTAAATTTGGCTTTTTATCATCAGTTTATGGTGGTTTATTTTGAAAAATAGGTCTTTGCTGATTGTAAGTATTGTTGGATACTTGTTGATTACTAGGACCTTGTTGGTTGTTGTATGGAACATTTCGGTTATAATTCTGATTTTGATTGTAGATCGGTCTTGGCGGTTGATAATTATTCTGATAATTATTTCCAGGCCTTTGGTTTATGTATGAAACATTCTCTCTTTGTTCCATTGTTAGTTCAATACTGAGACAATCTTTTTGTCAAATGTGGTCCTCCACACTGCTCACAACTAATTCATATTGAGTGAATATCCTTAGTCATCTTTTCCATTCGTCTCTCGACAGCATCTATCTTTGCGGAAATGGAATCTAAGTCATGGCTAGAATCGGCTCTAGCTGCTTTAGATGATCTAACGATATCTTTTTCTTGGTGCCACTCATGTGAGTGGAAAGCAGTATTATCAATAATTTTATAAGCGTCAGTTGCGGTTTTCTTCATAATGGAACCACCAGCTGCTATATCGATGTCTTTTCTTATAGTGATGTCGCATCCTTGGTAGAATATTTGTACTATTTGACAGGTGTCTAAACCATGTTGCGGACATCCTCTTAATAACTTTCCAAATCTTGTCCACGCCTCATACAGAGTTTCGTTTGGATTTTGTGTGAACGTAACAATTTCTCCTTGAAGTCTTACAGCTTTAGATGCAGGAAAGAATTGTTTAAGAAATTTTTCAACTAAAACATCCCATGTATCAATCGCTAGGGGTGTTCATTTTCGGATATCCGAAATTCGGATATCCGAAATTCGGATATCCGAATTTTCGGATATCCGAAAATTCGGATATTGAAAAACCCCATCCGAAATCCGAATCCGAAATTTCGGATATCCGATTTTCGGATATCCGAAATTTCGGATTCGGATATCGGATTATCCGAATATCCGATATTTTTGAAGAACTTCGAATATTTTCGGATAATTTTCCGGATATTCGGATAATTTTCGGATATTTCGGATATTTTTCGGATATTTCGGATATTTTTCGGATTTTTTCGGATTTATTTAGAAATTTTCGGATATTCGGATATCCGAATATCCGAAAATTTTAAAAACTCCATCCGATATCCGAATCCGAAAAATCGGATATCCGATTTTCGGATATCCGATTTTTCGGATATTTTCGGATTCGGATTTCGGATAATTCGGATTCGGATTTCGGATTCGGATATTTTGAACACCCCTATCAATCGCCCCTTCAGGTAACAATTCTAACCAATCTTTAGCTTCTCCCTTTAAAGTCCAGGGAAATAACATGAGATATATCTGTTCATCCTGAAACGACCCGTCCTAATCCATCTGGACGAAGTCTTCAACAGCTGGTCCCATTGCGAGGTTCTGACCTCTATATGCCATGAACGACTCCAGGTGATACGAACAAATGCACAGCAGAAGATTTCTTTCATACCTGAGAATAAACATGCTTTAAAGTGTCAACCAAAAGGTTGGTGAGTTCATAGGTTTATCATAAAACAATAAAATTCATCATTTTGATAGACCACAAGATTTAAATGTTGCATGGTACAAATGGGCCCGAATCCTATACCCACCTGTAATGTACATGCGATATCTTTTAAATACAGTACACCTTTCTCGTGTACGAAATCATCTTAACAAATCTTAGTAACCATACACATATCTCGTGCACAAAAATAACATACACATAACCTGTGTATAAAATCATTCTCTCGATACATAACATTCATATCAATTGGTGGCAATTATCATGTCTACATAATTCAATGGTGGCAATTATCATGTCCACATAATTCAATGGTGGCAATTATCATGTCCACATAATTCAATGGTGGCAATTATCATGTCCACATAATTCAATAATAAACCGCAGAACTTCTGTCTGCATAATAATTCATTCGAGGAATATTTTGCTTGTGTCTATCTCGTCAAACATTTATAAAAGCATTTCATGTATTCGCAGTTCAAAATATATTTCAAAAGTATTTAATAAAGTAGTTGTAAAAACAGCGCATGTATTCTCAGTCCCAAAGATTATAAAGAGTAAAAAGGGAGCAAATGAACTCGCATTCAATATTTTGTAGTAAAAATATTTATACGACGATGTTGAACAATGCATGGTTGGCCTCGGATTCACGAACCTATATCAATTATGTATATTAACACATAATAACAACTAACAAGTTTATTAAAAATTTACATATCATACTACTAAATAAGTTATATTTATTCTTTGTACCTTAAGTGGTATATATTTATATCTATAATACTTATTAATATTAATATACTAAATACTTATTAAATTAATTTAATTACATAATTTTTATCACTTATCATTTTATCATAATAGAAATTCACTTCAAGCTTTAGATATGATAAGAATATATATATTTACATTATTAATGTAGTTTATATATAGTTTACTTAATATCTTTTTAACAATAAAAATTTAGTAGTATGTAATATTAATATATTTGTAATGTACAAAATAATATTATTTATTTTAATAATAATAATAATGATAATAATAATAGTGATAATAATGATGATAGTAATAATAATAGGAGTAATAATATATATACTACCTCACAAAAATAGCTCCAAAACAATAACTGCCCCTGCCGGGGCTCGAACCCGCGACCTTCCGCTAACTAAACCATCCCTTAACCATTGTGCTGGTGCTTACTTTTCTGACATAACTTATAATCTAAAATATATAACCCGTGTTCCTGTTTCCTTTATTCTCTTCTCCAATTTAGTAAAACTCGTATCATCTTTCTCCCACCACAACATCATCATCGAAATTTCTTAACCATCATCTTCATCATTTCTTAATCATCATACATCTCATAATCATAACAACATCGTCATTAAAGCATCATTATCATCTTCATATCACAATATCATGAATTAACCTTATTAATTATCATTATATTCCTCATTATTATCATTATTATTAACTGTTTATCATCATGTTCAACTACCACTACGGTCCTAATTGTTATCATAATCTTCGAATCATTATTCTTAACACTTAAATACAACTGGGTTTCGGCCCCCCAACTTGGAAATAGAACATATCGGTCCAATCACACATCAAGTATACGGCCTGCTTTTCCACCGACCCAATTAGTAAAATATGGCCCAAACAAAAATCCATTTGCAAAGACAATTGGGTGTGGTTGAGTCTGGTAACATGCGGCTGCCGTAGAAGAACAAGGAGAAAGATAATATGCTGTCATCATAGAAATATTTCAGTCACCATCTACCTTCATTCGTCATCCTTTTCATCATCATTAATTTAATGACCTTCTTCATCACTCATTTAATTAAAAAAAACGTAAAAATCAAACGTTGCTTTTCCTTGGACCCATGTTGGTCGACCATAGAGAAAAAGTAGACTTTCTTGATGCAACTCCTTAGTGACTTTACACGTATCAAAGTTATATGAGAAGAAAAAAAATAATTGCACGTCCAATTGATTGGCAATTTTGTCGGCCATTCTATTGCAACTAGTGTTCTTGCTTTATTGCAAATGTTATATTATAGGTTCTAATATCAAAACAACCAAATATCATATGTGTACCACACTTCCTTCTTTTGTTTTCTTAATAATTCGGTTCCTTCCTAAAAGAGGACTAGCAGATGGTCTTTTTGGTTGGTGTTTGACAAGGCAGAGAACAAAGGCATGAATGACTTGATGACAGTTGATGATGTTGAATTATTCGTGAATGAAACAAGAAGAAGAAATAAAAAGTGACGGAAAAATAGTGGCTAGTGGTGGTGATCTAAGGTGATGGTTTATCGATGGTTCATGAAAAAAAAAACAATAAGAAGGAAAAGAGAGAAGAGTAGAAGATGGTGGTTTTTGGGTTGTAATGTTAATCGAAAGTGGGGTACGAGCTGTAGCAATAATGGGTTTTTGAATGGTGTTTGATAGTAGTGATCGAGTATAGTGGCCGTAGGTGATGATGATCATGGTGATGACCGACGGTTCATGGTGTATTGAGAATGGTTAACTGAGTCGTGGTCATGGTTCTTGATCAAACCAAAAATAATATGAAAGGGTGATGGTGTTTCACAATGGCGATTTTGTTTATGAGTTTATTGGGTTGTTGAAAGAAGAGAAAGGAAATGGCTGATCGTTTATTGATACCTATGTCTGTATGTGTATAATATGTATAATATATCTATAGATTAAAGATAGATAGATGTTAAATAATATCATTACAGTTAATTTGACTTAATTGAAATTTGTTTCTTAGCTTGATTCGTTAGACAAGCATATATTGTGTCAGAAGAAAAGATAACAAAAGATAAACTCAACTTTAACAACTCTTATTTGTTATTGAGATAATTGGAATCATTTTGTACGAATGATAGGTAAGTGAAACTAATTCAGATTCTTAATTGATTCATATGAGGTCATATATTAATTAATAGTTAGATTTCTAATATTTTTAATAATAGAACTTATAATAACTAATATCATCAAAGAAACAAAAATATGATTTTAATAAATTGTATTATTTTCCATAACTATAAGAATTATAGTGATATTATTAATAATGATAATAATATTGTAAAAGATAATACTAATAATATGATTTTATTGTTAACCAACATTAATGACAATAATAATCATAATAATACTAATAATAATAATGTAACAAGTTACATGTAACAATTTTTAATAATATTTATAACACAGATATTAATATCAATATTAACATTAGTAATAATAATGAAAGTAGTAATTATAATATTACTATATTATGTATATTCTTACTTGTAATTTATATTAATTGTGTATAGAATTCATATATATTTTTTATCTTGATTATTTTGTATATTACTCTACATATTTAATTCGAATGATTAAATGGTATAATATTAATTCAACTTAATATATACACTTATACATATATAAATTTATGTAATTATTTATTTACATACAATTGTTTGTGAATCGTCGGGACTAATCAAAAGCCAAATGTATACATGAACACAGTTAAAAGGTTTTGAGACTTCAACATTACAGACTTTGCTTATCCTGTCGAAACCATATAAGATTCAAGTTTAAATTTGGTCGGAAATTCCCGGGTCATCACAGTACCTACCCGTTAAAGAAAATTCGTCCCGAAATTTGAGTGAGGTCGTCATGGCTAACAATAAATATGTTTTCCTGACGAATATGAGCTGATAAATAGAGTTTTATCATTATTGAATAATACAGATAAAATAATTCGATTATTCGAAGAGCACGAATGAAGTTATCACAAAAGAGTGAAATGAATAAATGAAGTTTTGTTTTAACTTTTGACGTTGTCTCGATTGAATTCCGGAATTCAAGGAATTTAAAAGAAAATCTTCAAAATCTAAAAGATATGATTCTTCGGTAAATGAGAAAATTAGGATCTCTTTAATTAAGTGCGATGATCTGCCTTGATTACTCTGTCCGATATTTTCACTATAAATCCACTCCTTCCATTCCATTACTTCCCACCACTTCCATTTTCTATATTTTAATTCATACTTTCAAATCTTCAGTCAATATGCTTCATCCAATTTTAATTCTGGATATATTCCTGACTTTCATATCGATCATTCTCCTTTTTCATCTATCACTGAAGGAATCTATTTATTTCTACTTCGCTCTTGGGGTTATTGTGTTTATCATACTCCCGTGTCTTTATATTGCGATAAACATTGATATACACAGTTTGTAATTCTCGTTTTTGTAATTGGCTTTATATTTTCACTTATTTTTAAGAGCTCCATGCTCTTGTTTTCTCTTCTCGACTCCAAGTCAAGCGAATAATGATCCAGAATTTGTAGATATAGAATTTCGAATGATTATAATGTTCTAAGCAGGAAGGAACGTGATAACACAATTTGATTTTCAAATTTATCAACATCACGGCAAATAGAACCATCAAGAATACATTTTCTTGATATGTTCAGAAGTTAAGTAGAATGAAAGAGTTATGTAACATGGCACATGATGACGTTAGGTTCTGTGAATCATCACGTCCCATTAGAAATTCAGCATGACTTACTGTAATATAATCACGTTGGCCAAGCGCCATTATATTATACTAACTCATGCTTCAATTCCCAACACTTATCCACAATTCATTCATAATTTATACTTAGATTTTACAGAAGTTCCCAATATAATGGAATACAAAAAAACACGAAGAGGTAGATAATTTCGGACAAGAATATTTATGAAAATATCCTCAGAAATATCGAAGATATTTATGATGATATTTTGGAATTTCTAAGTTCGAAGGCTGATGAAGAAAATTTTCCGCAAAATTTTAACATGACTTCGGAGCAAAATATTCTCTAAAGATTTCATCGGATCCAGAATTACCTGGATTCTTTGAATATAGGGTTTGGTCCTTGTCTTTGTCCTTGGTCTCCTTCATGGTTAGCTCAATCCGTTTTTCTGTACCAAATTTTATATCGAGCGTTCCCAACACACCATTCTTTATCATCAAACTCTTGGCCATTCAGGCCATCTACAATTTTACTGTTTCGTCTGCATTTAATGCAGCCATATCTTAATCGTCGGTTATCAATCCGAGGTGTTTTCAGGAGAATTGTGTTTTTAGATGATTAAACGCTGATGGTAGTATGGTGGAACATAAAAGGTTCTCTGGTAACAATAAATGTGCATGCATATTTATCAAGGTTATAATAAGGTTGTTTTGGATGAAAAGTCGAAGTTGACTTGCTGGAGCTGTGACAAAATTTGCTACTTTGAAAGGGATTATCAAGTAATTTTGGGTAATAATAACACTAAAGGAATTAGCACAACTACGTGTTAAACGTCTACTCAGTTTCTGAGAGTTTTTTAGATGCATAACTAAATGCATCAATCTTTTCTCCCGTAGATGAAGTGTGGTTGGTTCATCCTCTCGTTTGAGGTGTTTTCAAGAATTATGAAAGGTTTGAACGCGGATTATAATCGTCAAGATACAAATGAGGTTTAAGATGAAATCAAGTGGCAAACTTGAAGAATTGTTTAATTTCATATGTTATAATTAATATTTTAATTCATTTTAATTGTCCACTGTTGATAGTCCATAGTTCAAAGTCCACAGTTAGCAATTCAATAATTCATGTATAGTTTAATATATAGCATTCGAATTAATTAATACGTATCGTGACCCGTGTACATGTCTCAGACTCGATCACAACTCAAAGTATATATATTATTGTAGAATAAACCTCAACCCTGTATAGCTAACTCCCGCATTACCGCATATAGAGTGTCTATGGTTATTCCAAATAATATATATACATGCGTCGATATGATATGTCAAAACCTTGTATACGTGTCCCGATATTTTAAGTGCGTAAAATAAATAACAGAAATTAAATGACGATAAATAAAATTGCGAGAATATAATTTGCGATAAATAAAATGTAATTAGTTAGCTAGGAACAGTTAGCAAGGATCAGTTAGCGTGGATTCTTAACAAAATTTCTCATAGTTAATTTGTTTGTTTCTAATAAATTTTATTTTGTCCAATGTTTTCTTCATTATGCCACTTGTTGGATTCTGAGAAGTCAAAATCCAAATATGAAATTGAATGAAAATGGTTATTCTGTGTGAACGGATACGTTTCTTTGTAGATGTAAGTAGGATAGTAAATGAATGTTGAATCAGATTTGAAGAATGTACAGTGTAACTTATTAATGTGAAATCTAAATATTCCTCGGGTATTACCTACCCGTTAAAATATTTTCACCATTAACAGTTTGTACAAAAGAATTTTTAATTACAATCCTTATGAAAATATATATACTTATATATTTTCTTCAGATGTAATCATGGATTTAATGAGTTAATATAATATTAATCTCATTTGATTTACCGTTAGAACAAGAGTATATAATCTCTAAAATATTAGAGATTACATAATCGCCATGTCAAACGAAGATAAATGATGTAGAACGTCACGTAGAATGATGATTATACTTCGATGTATAGAATGAGATGTTGAGGCATGGATTGTTGATGGTACTGGTGCTGTTACTGCTGATACTGTTGGTGCCGGTGATATTGATGAAGCTGGTAAATTTTGCACCATATTCTCCAAATTGATTACTCGAGCGCGAAGTTTGTTGACTTATTACTCCAGGATGATTTTCTGTAAGAACGGGCGAATGAATAAGGTTTAGAATCTGAGTTATGATATAGTCGTGGCGAGATATTCGGGAAATGAGGGTGAAAATAGTGTTACGAACATGTTCGTCGGTAAGTGCTTAAGGTTCTTCATCAAGTGGTGAATTCGGTTAGTAGAAGGGATCGCTTTCTGTGCGTCTCCATTGATTAAGTCGACTACAAACCCATCAGATGAATTAGGGATGGCTGATTGATTGATTCATTCTGGTGATACCGCTTTCGGAGCTTAGGTAAATATCCATGTCGGAATAGCTGTCGAAATAACTATCAGAATAGCCATCGAAATCTGAGGGACTCGAACTGATTGAGGGATTCATCTCGTACGATCAGATGAAGGATTTTTGATAAGAAATAGATTATAGGATGTAGATTAGTACCCTGTAATACATAATTTACATATGCATATATAATACTCAAATCCCATAAGTTACGGAGGAATCTACGGAATACGACAGACAAAGTTTACAATAACAGGTACGCTAAGATATGAATTTATCTATACACTATCTATGCAATAGAGGTAGTAAGACGTGTCTAGACTTTAAGGATGATAAGCAAATAATTTTTGACACTAAATGATAAGCAAAACTTTTGACATGCAGACACGGTCGAAGTCCAGACTCACTAATGCATCTAAACAACTATCAGTTAGACACACTAATGCAAGACCCGGTTCGCTAAGACCACTGCTCTGATACCAACTGAAACTACCCGTCCTAATCCATCTGGACGAAGTCTTCAACAGCTGGTCCCATTGCGAGGTTCTGACCTCTATATGCCATGAACGACTCCAGGTGATACGAGCAAATGCACAGCGGAAGATTTCTTTCATACCTGAGAATAAACATGCTTTAAAGTGTCAACCAAAAAGTTGGTGAGTTCATAGGTTTATCAAAAAACAATAAAATTCATCATTTTGATAGATCACAAGATTTAAATGCTGCATGGTACAAATGGGCCCGAATCCTATACCCACCTGTAATGTACATGCGATATCTTTTAAATACAGTACACCTTTCTCGTGTACGAAATCATCTTAACAAATCTTAGTAACCATACACATATCTCGTGCACAAAAATAACATACACATAAACTGTGTATAAAATCATTCTCTCGATACATAACATTCATATCAATTGGTGGCAATTATCATGTCCACATAATTCAATGGTGGCAATTATCATGTCCACATAATTCAATGGTGGCAATTATCATGTCTACATAATTCAATAATAATCCGCAGAACTTCTGTCTGCATAATAATTCATTCGAGGAATGTTTTACTTGTGTCTATCTCGTCAAACATTTATAAAAGCATTTCATGTATTCGCAGTTCAAAATATATTTTAAAAGCATTTAATAAAGCAGTTGTAAAAACAGCGCATGTATTCTCAGTCCTAAAAATTATAAAGAGTAAAAAGGGAGCAAATGAACTCACATTCAATATTTTGTAGTAAAAATATTTATACGACGATGTTGAACAACGCATGGTTGGCCTCGGATTCACGAACCTATATCAATTATGTATATTAACACATAATATCAACTAACAAGTTTATTAAAAATTTACATATCATACTACTAAATAAGTTATATTTATTCTTTATACCTTAAGTGGTATATATTTATATCTATAATACTTATTAATATTAATATACTAAATACTTATTAAAGTAATTTAATTACATAATTTTTATCACTTATCATTTTATCATAATAGAAATTCACTTCAAGCTTTAGATATGATAAGAATATATATATTTACATTATTAATATAGTTTATATATAGTTTACTTAATATCTTTTTAACAATAAAAATTTAGTAGTATGTAATATTAATATATTTGTAATGTACAAAATAATATTATTTATTTATAATAATAATAATAATAATGATAATAATAATATTGATAATAATGATGATAGTAATAATAATAGGAGTAATAATATATATACTACCTAACAAAAATAGCTCCAAAACAATAACTGCCCCTGCCGGGGCTCGAACCCGCGACCTTCCGCTAACCAAACCATCCCTTAACCATTGTGCTGGTGCTTACTTTTCTGACATAACTTATAATCTAAAATATATAACCCGTGTTCCTGTTTCCTTTATTCTCTTCTCCAATTTAGTAAAACCCGTATCATCTCTCTCCCACCACAACATCATCATCGAAATTTCTTAACCATCATCTTCATCATTTCTTAATCATCATACATCTCATAATCATAACAACATCATCATTAAAGCATCATTATCATCTTCATATCACAATATCATGAATTAACCTTATTAATTATCATTATATTCCTCATTATTATCATTATTATTAACTGTTTATCATCATGTTCAACTACCACTACAATCCTAATTGTTATCATAGTCTTCGAATCATTATTCTTAACACTTAAATACAACTGGGTTTCGGCCCCCCAACTTGGAAATAGAACATATCGGCCCAATCACACATCAAGTATACGGCCTGCTTTTCCACCGACCCAATTAGTAAAATATGGCCCAAACAAAAATCCGTTTGCAAAGACAATTGGGTGTGGTTGAGTCTGGTAACATGCGGCTGCCGTAGAAGAACAAGGAGAAAGATAATATGCTATCATCATAGAAATATTTCAGTCGCCATCTACCTTCATTCGTCATCCTTATCATCATCATTAATTTAATGACCTTCTTCATCACTCATTTAATAAAAAAAAAACATAAAAATCAAACGTTGCTTTTCCTTGGACCCATGTTGGTCGACCATAGAGAAAAAGTAGACTTTCTTGATGCAACTCCTTAGTGACTTTACACGTATCAAAGTTATATGAGAAGAAAAAAAATAATTGCACGTCCAATTGATTGGCAATTTTGTCGGCCATTCTATTGCAACTAGTGTTCTTGCTTTATTGCAAATGTTATATTATAGGTTCTAATATCAAAACAACCGAATATCATATGTGTACCACACTTCCTTCTTTTGTTTTCTTAATAATTCGGTTCCTTCCTAAAAGAGGACTAGCAGATGGTCTTTTTGGTTGGTGTTTGACAAGGCAGAGAACAAAGGCATGAATGACTTGATGACAGTTGATGATGTTGAATTATTCGTGAATGAAACAAGAAGAAGAAATAAAAAGTGACGGAAAAATAGTGGTTAGTGGTGGTGATCTAAGGTGATGGTTTATCGATGGTTCATGAAAAAAAAACAATAAGACGGAAAAGAGAGAAGAGTAGAAGATGGTGGTTTTTGGGTTGTAATGTTAATCGAAAGTGGGGTACGAGCTGTAGCAGTAATGGGTTTTCGAATGGTGTTTGATAGTAGTGATCGAGTATAGTGGCCGTAGGTGATGATGATCATGGTGATGACCGGCGGTTCATGGTGTATTGAGAATGGTTAACTGAGTCGTGGTCATGGTTCTTGATCAAACCAAAAATAATACGAAAGGGTGATGGTGTTTCACAATGGCGATTTTGTTTATGAGTTTATTGGGTTGTTGAAAGAAGAGAAAGGAAATGGCTGATCGTTCATTGATACCTATGTCTGTATGTGTATAATATGTATAATATATCTATAGATTAAAGATAGATAGATGTTAAATAATATCATTACAGTTAATTTGACTTAATTGAAATTTGTTTCTTAGCTTGATTCGTTAGACAAGCATATATTGTGTCAGAAGGAAAAATAACAAAAGATAAACTCAACTTTAACAACTCTTGTTTGTTATTGAGATAATTGGAATCATTTTGTACGAATGATAGGTAAGTGAAACTAATTCAGATTCTTAATTGATTCATATGAGTTCATATATTAATTAATAGTTAGATTTCTAATATTTTTAATAATAGAACTTATAATAACTAATATCATCAAAGAAAAAAATATGATTTTAATAAATTGTATTATTTTCCATAACTATAAGAATTATAGTGATATTATTAATAATGATAATAATATTGTAAAATATAATACTAATAATATGATTTTATTGTTAACCAACATTAATGACAATAATAATCATAATAATACTAATAATAATAATGTAACAAGTTACATGTAACAACTTTTAATAATATTTATAATACAGATATTAATATCAATATTAACATTAGTAATAATAATGAAAGTAGTAATTATAATATTACTATATTATTTATATTCTTACTTGTAATTTATATTAATTGTGTATAGAATTCATATATATTTTTTATCTTGATTATTTTGTATATTACTCTACATATTTAATTTGAATGATTAAATGGTATAATATTAATTCAACTTAATATATACACTTATACATATATAAATTTATGTAATTATTTATTTACATACAATTGTTCGTGAATCGTCGGGACTAATCAAAAGCCAAATGTATACATGAACACAGTTAAAAGGTTTTGAGACTTCAACATTACAGACTTTGCTTATCGTGTCGAAACCATTTAAGATTCAAGTTTAAATTTGGTCGGAAATTCCCGGGTCATCACACATCCTCCACTTCTCTTATTTTAAATAGTGTACAGATCCTATTAAATGTACGAAGATGTTCATTTGGATCTTCCTTCGGCGCACCACTAAATTGGCATTGATTAGTTACCATGTGTAGGATTTGTCCCTTGATTTCATAATCTGGCGCATTAATGTCTGGTTGAGTAATTGCGTGACCTTGGCCAGTGCGTTTAGCTCGCATTCGGTCTTCCATACTTAGAGGTTCCAGATTCTCAATGATTGAATTTGTTGAATTTGAATCACTAGAGGATTCTGATTTAATGGTTGGTTCCTCAACAATTTTTGTTTGAATGATTGGTGGTTCTGGAGGAAATATTAGTGGTTCAGGATCTCTGAATTATCCCTGAATATCTTCCGGATTCTCAATTGTGAGGTCTGGTTCAAAAAATGAATTATCGGAAATTTGAATTGGAGTACTTGGTTGACTGGATGACGATTCTAAAGAAAAACCAACGGCGACAATATTTGCTAGATGTCTTGATCGAGTTACAGGTGGTGAACGTACAAAAGGTGGTGAACGTTTTGCTCGGTGCATTCACTGAATATCCTATTAGTTATAAAAGATAAAAATTATTAAAGTTATCAAATTAATAGATTTTTCTGCTTTTGCCCACGTTTCGAATAGCCAATAGATGCAGCAGGGAGCCAGAACCCTTTAAATCGGAAGCTCACAACTCAGCCACTAACAAATCCAACTATTACTACGAAGCAGAAAATTTGGATGTCTATCAATTTAACCGCTTAAAATAATTTTTCGTTGAAATTTAAAGAAATTTTAGATAAGAAATAGAAAAAATCTAAGTCCTAAAAACTAGATCGGTGAGAAATAAGAAAGAAAAAGAGCGCGTCGAAAAAAACGAAAAATAATAATAAGAACGTAGCGCGTCAAAACTTAAAAAGGAACTAAAATTTATAAACAGCGTCGCAAAATTCTAGAGCACCTAAATCTTAGTCTAAAAAAAAGCACTTACGGGATTTTACGGCAAAATCAAAAAATCTATAAATAAAAATAACTATGGCAAAAACTATATCTTAAAACTAATTACGAGTGAAAAATACAAATATTACGCTAAAACGAATAAAAAGATACAGAATATAAAAATAAACTTAAAGTTGTAAAAAGTACAATTTTATAAAAATATTATTTTTATATTATTTATTTTATAAAACTATTAATTTTATAATTTATTAAAACTAATTAAACTAAATAAAACTAATTAATTAAAACTAATACTAAATAATTAAATAATCTAAACCTAATTAGGGTTATAATAATAATAATTAAAATATACTCCGTAATTAATGCTGAATTAGATCAACTGTGGCATGTCAGGTACCCTCATGCGATCGCATGAAGTTTTGCCTTAGGGCTCATGCGATCGCATGGGCTAGGTTTTCGAGCCAGAGTTGGGCTGCTACAGTACCAGGCCGAAGGAATTTTTTATTTTTTTTTCTTTTTCTGTTTTAATTTTCTGTTTTAAAATTTATAAAATATTTATATTAAGTAAATAAAACTTATATTTTTACAAAATAAAAATAAAGATACTTTATAATTATGTATATATATTTAACAAACTCTTAAAAATATATAAATATTTTGTTTTTATTTTTATATTTTCGTATATTTAAAACGTATTTTTACAAAAGCGTATTTTTAAAAAAGGAAACTAAAAATTAATAAAAATCTTTTTTTTATATATATATAGTGTTGCGCTTCCGGCGTTTAAGCAAGAATGTTCCCCGGCAGCGGCGCCAAAAATACTTGATGTGTGCGAGGTGGTGTATAAAATAGTTATATTTTTACAAGAAAATACTATTAAATACCATACAATTTTACACAAGTGATTTATTTATTTATAGAGTGGATATACCTAAACCTTGCTACAACACTTATAGGCAGTGTACCTAATCGTACGGTAGTGTAGTTTTTAGTAAGTCCGGTCCGTTCCACAGGGATCTTTTAAACAAGCTTAACGCTATATTTTTAAAAACTATATTTGTAAAAATACAAAAATATATAAGTAATATTATTATTATAAAAAGGGGGTTTTTACCGTTTAATGACCGGTTTGTCGATTTTAAAACTTTAGTCGCAGTTAAAACCTAATGTAAAATATTAAAAATAAATATAACTTAATTTTAAGCGTAAAGTAAATAACGATAATAAAAATGCGATAAATAAAAAATACGACAATTAAAGAGTACGATAATTAAAAGTGTAATTAAATACAATGACAAAAAGTGCGATAATTAAAAGTGCAATTAAATATGAAATAAAAGAAATTAAATATGAAATAAAGGAATTATGCTTATTTAAACTTCCGTAATCATGATGTTCAACGTGTTGTTTTTAGTTTATTCACATGGGTTAATTGTTCTTTGTCCTGGATTATTCAATATGTCCATACGGATTTGTCCATAATAGTCCATCAGTCATAATCATAAAATGCGGAAGTCTTCGTCAAATTATTCTTATTCCCGAAGTCAAATATTCCAACTAATTGGGGATTCGAATTGTAACAAGGTCTTAATACTTTGTTTAATGAATACACCAGGTTATCGACTGCGCGTAAACCAAGGTTTTACTACTTTATTAACAATTACACCAATTACCCTTGAATGTAATCCACCCCTGTTTCAACAAGTCTATTAACTATTAATCCAGTTCCGTGTCCAGTAAAATGAACAATTATTGATATTTATAGATATCCCGCCCACCGTACCCAGTCAAGCATATGTGGTTATATATAAATACGTCAAATTATAAGTCTATATATTAAATTAATGAGGTATCGTTTAGTTAATATAAAGCCCATTAATAGCCCATAGTCTAATTTCCACAAGTGTCGTTCTTTTGTCCAAATCCCAATTATGGTCCAAAGCCCAATTACCTAATTTTAATATTTAGCCCAACATCACGATTACTTCGGCATTAAATAAGCATAATAATAAGTTAGCTACGAGACATTAATTTAAAAATAAAATTAACCATAACTTACAGTGATTAAAAATAGCGTAGCGTTACACGGACAGAATTTCGACTTACACCCTTACAACATTCGCTAACATACCCTTATTATTAGAATTTAAAATTAAAATTAAAATTAAAATTAAAATTAATATATATATATATATATATATATATATATATATATATATATATATATATATATATATATATATATATATATATATATGTATATATATATTAAAGTATGAGAGAAAGGAAAGAAAAAGATGTTAAATTCGACCACCAAACTGCGAAATTTATAGGACCTAAATTGAAAAAGTGTGCCATGCGATCGCATGGCTTTTGTGCCTCCAGGCCATGTGATCGCATGGAGGTAGGTAACAGCTCACATGATTTTGTTTTCTTGTTTTACCGACGGTTTTTATAAATAAATAAAATATATAAATAATTTTAAGAACTATTTAAATATTATATTATATTTATGTGCATAGTTGACTTGTAATTTTTAGTCCGTTGCGTCGAGCGTTGAGAGTTGACTTTGGTCCCGGTTCCTGATTTTCGAACGTCCTTGCGTACAATTTAATATCTTGTATTTTGCGTTTCGCGTCTTGTACTCTTGTAATTTTGAGACGTTTCTCATCAATAATTGGAACCACTTTGATTGTACTTTGTTCTTTTGATCTTTTTGGTCGTTTGCGTCTTCAATTCGTCGAATCTGTCTTTTGTCTTCACCTTTTATTATTTAAACGAATATCACTTGTAAATAGAACAGTTGCAACTAAAAGCTTGTCTTTCTTGAGGGATAATGCTATTAAATATATGTTCGTTTTTAGCATTATCAATAAGCTAGAAAGCTAAGATCTAGTAAAAGTAATGAGATCATAAACTAAAAAGCTTAGATCTTCAACAAAATAATGAAACCCTAAGCTAGAAAACTTGGATCTTTAATGTTCTTGAAGATCCTTAAAGCAAAAGCTAGATCTACAAGTTACATGAAGATCATAAACACAAGTTTTGATCTTTTAACAAAATAAAGTGATCTTAAGCTTCAAAACTTAGATCTAACAAAGTAATGAAGATTCAAAGCTAAAAAGCTTGAATCTTTCATGTTCTTGAAGATTTCAAATCAAAGTTTGGATCTACAAGATATAACAAGATCAAAAAGCTAAAAAGCTCGATCTCATGATGATGATGATGATGTCGTGATTATGAAGAGAAGAAGAAGAAGAAAAAAAAAAATTTAAGAACTTACAATTTTAGTGTGAGAGAGACTAGAGAGAAAATGAGAGAGCAAGTGTGTGTAAAATGAGAATGAGATCAAGTGTGAAATGAAAGAATAAGGCTTGTATTTATAGTGGTGGAGGTGGTGCTTTGTGTCTCCAAAACCGTAGGCCAGGGGGGGGGACAAGGGGGACAACTTTTTACTTTTTACATGGTGGTGGTCTAAAGGTGGTGCTTGTTGTTGGGATTCCATGCAACATGTGTAGTAATGGTTAACAAAAATGCTAGTATGTTGGCTCATCTTAATGGAATTTTGTCCTACATCTTAATGGGTCATAAATCCATTTAAATTGGGCTAACTTAAGAGTCCAATAGCTAGAGTAGGGTGGGCCTAAGTCCATTAAGGTAAAAAGTCCAATAAGACTAACTAGTGTGCATTAGTAAAACACTAAGCGTAATTAAGAAATCATCAAGCCAAGTAATTGTCATTAGAAAATAACAATTAGTATTACGAAGTCATAATATTCCAATTATGACAAAAATTTAACGTGTACAAAGTACGTAGCTCGTTCAAAATGACAAGTGACACTAACGGTCGTAAAAGCATTCGAGGATCAAGTTAAGTAACTAAGTACTTAATAACACGCTGTAAGGTATTAACGAAAGTAAATATCATGAAATAAGATCCCAGAGCATAAACTAGCTCAGTACATACATATACGCAGATTCGTGAAAGTATAGAGCACAAAAATATAAGTCGAAAAATTCGGGTCGTTACATGTAGCACTAGAAGTAGATGGCGCATTACGGGCGACCTTACACACAAATGGATCAGGAGGTATCGACACAACCCGCTTACGAGCGGTGATCCTAACCAACTGTCCCTGTGCGTTCACGAATGGCTTCCCCCCATTTACCCCGGGAATGACGGTACCGTCGTAGTGGTAACGCTTCTTCGGCGGGGTAGAGGGTGGCGGTACAGGCTCCTCCTCGAGGTCCTCCTCCGAATCCTCCTCGGGATCCTCCTCACTGGTCTCGTCTGGTGATGAACTGTCTGAGTCTTCTGAGGGTGGTGCAGGTGCATCACGTGTGGGAGAATATGTCTGGTCGGTGGTCATGATCCGATGTCTGCCAGGTGGAACCGACATAACCCGCTCATCGGCGGTGTATCTGACCCAGTGTCCACGTTCGTTAAGAAATAGATGGCCCCCGCTTATCCCAGGGATCACGGTACCATCGAAATGATATTGTGGCTCCGGAAAACTAGGACTGGGTGGAGCTGGAATCTCCTCGGGATCCTCATCACTGTCAGAAATGGCCATCAGGTCAGGCGAGTGACTACTAGCCCCAAAATACGAGTCATTAGAGTCGTTGGAGGGTAGTGGTGACGGAATAGGTGAGTCAACAACAATCTTCGAAGTAGTAGACGAGTCTGAATCACTCTCCAAGTCAATAATCATAGGCGGTATGTCCGACATCTGAACAAGGAATAATAAATTTTTCCATGTCAGTAAGACATATAGCAAGCATGTAATCAGGTATAATAACAACAGCAGCCTAGATCATCTATAGTAGTACATAGCATGGCAATAACAGTATCATACAGCAGTATCATGCAATCAAAAGCAGATAGTAGTATCATGCAGTAGTGGGAATAAACAGTAGCATACGGCAATAACATATAGCAGTACTAGTAAGCAGTGGCATGCAGTAGTTCCGCATAATCAAGTTACTGTCAAGTTGTAGATTAGTCCTATTAGTGAATCCTAACCGACTCGGTCAAGACACACTAATGCAGACTCATTCCCTACAACCAAATGCTCTGATACTAAATGTGATGCCCCGTCCAAAACCTCTTTGGTACGGATCATCAACAACAGGTCTATTACACGGTATAACACTATATGCTATTATAAAATAAGGTTTTTGCATTCATAAAAAGATAATATTTTTCCAACGACAAATGTTTTACGAAAGTAACGTGCTTCTACTGATAGAAAGCATTAACAATAGTACGTGACACTTAGGTCATTACAAAACCATGGTTCAAATATAACATAAGTAGTGAATGCAAAATAAAAAGGTCCATGCTTAGGAGACATCTCTAACAATGCAGAGTACAACGGATGCATAATCGTCTTAGTTACCTGAGAATAAAACATGCTAAAAGGTCAACACGAATGTTGGTGAGCTATAGTTTTATTGTAAACAATAATGTAATGTAGACCACGAGATTTTTGTATTCAAATCAGTATGAAAAGTATATGCTTAACCGTGGGCGCTTGGTAACTAACTTAACAAAGAAATATAATATATCACCCCCTAAAAGTACACTTGGTGAGTGCGTTAAAATAGACGAAGTATTAAACACCCGTTGAATGCTAGCGCGACTAGCCCGAGTGGGGATGTCAAACCCTATGAATCCATATCTAAGATTCGCGTCTACCGGTTCATAAACCAATAGTTAAACGTTACCGAGCTAAGGGGAAAATTTGTACCGTTATGTCACCCACACATATATAAAGTTAAAGTACTCGTGTCTAGTATGTAAAACATAAAATGCGCATGTATTCTCAGTCCCAAAAATAGTTAAAGTAAAAAGGGAGCTATAACTCATAGTGGATATACGGTAAAGTCGATACGAAAATGTAAGCAAGTAGTAAGTCGGTCCAAAAGGTCCTCAACCTAAGTCAATGGTTACTAAGTCAGTAAATAGTCCCAAAAAGTTTAAAAGTATGTAAGTTAAGTCTTAAGTATCATCATTATCATCATACATAAAAGATAAAGTAAGTTTTCAATAAGAATAGAGGTCAAAACGAAAAGCTGAATTCGAACAGCCGCTATAACCTCTACACAAACTAAAATGACGCACGGCCAGTGGTCAAGGCTCCGTTTGTGAGTCCTCTTACCACTGTCCAAAGCTCAATCCTAACTCGATGTCGTTTGACTGTGACGACGGTCAAAGCGCGAGTAGGTCAGAAATTTCAGCACGTCGTTACAAAGGCGTAGTGAACTTCGGAAGACTATAAATCCTAAACCGTATATCGGATTTAGGCGAGTCTTAAACGAAAAGTCATCTACACATCCCGAACTTTCTGGAAATCAATTTTCCAGAAGCTCCAGGAGTCAGATCAGACCCGAAAAAATAGATTCAAGTGCTCTGGTGGTTTTCTTGGTGTTCGATGCTTATCACGGTTCTCGTCCTTGATGCGTATCAAGTGTACAACTCTTGATGTTTTAGCATCATTTTGACCAATTTTAACCATCAACACACAATGTCAAGACTAAGAAAAGAAGTACAACTCATTTAAGAGTTTTAGATGGATGATGAACCAAAGTTGCATCAAGTTCTTAGTTTCGACACAAGTATAAGTTCTATTTGAAATTTTAAGCTATAAACTTGAATTCAAACCAAACAAGCAAGACCTTAAGTTATAGAACTTAGATCTTAGCTAAATATTGAAGACCTTAGACTAGAAATTCTAGATCTTGTGTTCTAGGTGAAACCCTAAGTTATAGAACTTAGACTTTCAACTTTTACAAAACCTTAAGTTATAAAACTTGGATTTTTACAATGTAGAATGAATATAAGCTAGTGAGCTTTTGTTTTAGCAAGTTGGATGACCATAAGTTACATAACTTCAAACAAAATGATGAAAACCTAAGCTAGAAAGCTTGGATCTCTTAACAATACTTATGAGACTTCAAGCTAGAAAGCTTGTATCCTTGTTTAATGAAAACTTAAGCGACAAAATTGAAGTAAAACAACTTAAAGAAGATCATAAGTTAATAAACTTGATCTTTTAACAAACTTTTTGTAGAAACCTCAAGCTACAAAGCTTGAATTCCTTGTTCTTGTATGTTCTTCAAACCAAGGCTTGAAATTACAAGATGTATGAAGATTCAAGTTACAAAACTTGAATCTTTGAATAATGATGACGATTTCGGTTAAGGAAAGAAAAAGAAGAAAGAAGAAAACTTACAAGCTTTCTTAAGTTTTTAGAATGAGAAACTACAGAAAATTGTGTGAGTTATGATTTGAAAATGGGAATGAAGTTTGAAAATTTAAGATGGTGGCGAGGAGGGTAGGCCGACGGTTCAAGGGGTTGGGGGGGGGGACCATCTTGGCTTGACATGGTGTGTGGTACAAAGGTGATGTATACATGTTGGCTAGCATGTTGCATGAGGTTAAAACATGTATGGATGGTACATAAACATGCATGAAGTTTGTCTTAATTCTTATTGGACTTTGTCTTATGTCTTAATGGGTTCATAAGTCCATTAAGATGAGCTAAGTTACTAGTCCATTAGCTAGAGTAGGGTGGGCCTTGGTGATCATGTAATACTAACTAGTGTGCATTAATAAGTCACTAAACGTAATTAAGCAAATGACGAACTAAGTAATTGTCATTAAGAAATAACAATTAGGATTAAGTAGTCATAATACTCCAACTATGACCAAAGTTTAATGTGTACCAAGTACGTATCTCGTTCTAAACGACTAGTGATACTAATGGTCATAAATGCATTCAAGGATCAAGTTAAGTAATTAAGCACTTAATAACACGTTGTAAGGTATTAACAAGAGTAATTAGCATGAATAATGACTCCAGAATATTATCTAGCTCAGTACGCACATATACGCAAATTCGTGAAAGTATAAAGTATAAATATAAGTCGAAAAAGTCGGGTCGTTACAACGATCCTCCATAAACGAACGTAACCTCTCCATAAACGAGCCTTTAAAGGTGTTAATTGCAGACCATACACGTTTACCATGAAATAATCAACATCCGATGATACCCATATACCTTTCACATTCATAAAGTTTTCTTCACACCAAATTCGACTTTTAATAAAATAGTTCGGATCCCAAACGGAAATTATTCCTCCTGAGAACCCTCTCGATAACGAACAAGCATAATAAAATGTAAAATTACCCCACATATATGGTGTACGCAACAGAAAGAACTAAAAAATAAATCACTGTTAATTCTCTCCTTATTCGGCAATACACGTGTATTTAGTTTTCTCCTTACGCATGTCTATTTACTTAGTCTCATAACCATCTTTTCACACATAAAAATTAATTTTTGATCATAGACTTCAAATAACAATAAATTTTTTGGGGTTAAAAATATAACTATATAACTAATTTTTTTTTTTTCAGAATGAGAAAAAGAAAAACGAGATACAAGAAGCAAAATAAGAACGGGCTCGCGAACAGTATACTAAACCTAACGGCACACACCGATTTACAAAACTAATCCCGAGCCCAGCCGAATCCCAAAAAACAGCACGAAAAACACACAACAAAAATGAAAATAACGAAAAGGAGACCAAACTAACAATGAAGCTAAACTACTAACTAACACACAAAATCAAACTTCATCGACGGTGTTGTTCATGGCATCACCATTACCCGCAAAAGCCTTGAAGGTGAAAGTCAAACCTCGTCGTTGGTAGATCATGACGGAGAAGAATCAGAACTGTTCTTTCTAAATTCCTCAAAAAACCTTCCTTTCTTAAAGAACGCCTCAATCTCGAGCCCACATAAGACCACTTACACGCCCCGTCCACTTTAGACGCGCCCACGTCTTCCTCATCCTCACTACCATCCCGTAACCTAAACGATTTATCTGATACCTT
Source organism: Rutidosis leptorrhynchoides (assembly GCF_046630445.1). Taxonomy (NCBI): domain Eukaryota; kingdom Viridiplantae; phylum Streptophyta; class Magnoliopsida; order Asterales; family Asteraceae; genus Rutidosis; species Rutidosis leptorrhynchoides. The sequence continues at coordinate 486,297,849 of NC_092333.1, forward strand.
CTACTTCTTAGTCGAACTCTTTATTTTGCCCTTTAATGAAGCAACCTTCACCGCGGGAACTCGTATATTCTTAAAGAAATTAAATCTTTTCCTCTTTGATATATTCCCTAATCCTTTACCCACAACGAACCCGAAATCGATGTCTTCATACACGATCACATGTAACCACTTCATCCTGCTGAACAACACTCGAGAACGGCTCAAAAGTTGCGACTTCGTTCAATTTTCTCTTTTTGTTGACGAAACCTTGACTTTCTAAGAGCGACATTGAGTGCTTTATATTGTGCATAATACGGAACGTATTAATAATTATAACGATGAATATTATATTATATATTATAAATATTAAATATATCTTTATAAACCTACATTTACTATTCACCATATTTTAATATTCCATGGATATTTTCGTTTTATTTTTTTTAAGTTTATAAAAATATATTTTTAAATCTATATAGTCTAATAAATCTCTAAAATAATGACATCGTTATTAAGCTAAATCACCATTTACTTTTCATAATGATGATGTCATAATTATATTATATATTAATTTAATTAAAAAAATAATACAAAATTTTTTATAAAAGGAAATATTAATCTCTCCTAAATTGTAATTTTATTTTTCTAAAAAAATTTAAAAGACATTTATTATTATTTTTAATAATAATTATTATTAAAAATATAAATATAAATATTCAACTTTGAACGAACTTTATGTTTTTAAATTTAACGACAAGTTTCTTAGTCGGAATCCGTAGTTTCACGGGGCAATAAACTAAATGAATTTAATATTTACATTAACTTAATATTTAAAACATATCATTAAACTATCTCGTTTAAATAAACTGTGTTTTCACGGCTAATTTCATTGTAAGTATGTCTCTACTTCAGTACTCAACTTGAAAAGAACTTAGGGCCCGGGTCGGATCGCTCTCTCCCCGGTTACCATATTGTACCGAAGTTAAAATTATAATTTGGGAATAGAAGCTCCAAATCTACGAGCTTCAAACATACTCGAATCTCAAGCTTCGTAGTCGTTGTAATCTGTTACTTGCAAACCCTAACCGTTAGATTCATTCAGTTTTATATCACAATTTTATCTCATTGATGTTTCAGTATATCGATTCGCATCATAGGTAGTAACCTCAAAACCCTAACTTTCAAATAATGGATGCTAAAGACATTTTAGGGCTCCCAAAAAATTCATTGCCTATACCACAAGATAAAAAATCTAGACCTCAGAAAGATTCTCAGAGAAAACCTGATGGCATTTCACGCGAGGTTTGTTATACACACATGTACTATATCTAGATGTGTATACATACACACAGAGTATATAATTTGCTCGTAGTTAAAGTTTAATTTTGGTTGTTGTAGGTTTATGCACTTACAGGTGGTGTGGCACCTCTTATGCCTTCAATTGATGTTAATCAATTGAAAAAACGTCATCAACCGGATAATGAAAAGGTTAAGTTATTTATATTAGTATCATATTTTACATTGTAAATGTTACTTTTAATTTGTTTAATAATTAGAGGATGTCCTGATATAATGATTAAGTTAGTTGGACCTATAATGCTTTTTAGTTAAGTTATTGTAGTATTTGAATTTTATTTTGAGGATTTTTTGTATCAGATAACATGGGAATGGCTTTCATTTACGAATTCGGCTAGGAAGGATAACTTGCAGCTTTACCATTGGGTATGTTGTTATGTATGTATTTGTTGATATACAATTTGGATCATTTGTTGGAGGCATTTGTAAGGTTTTTTATTGATTTGTATAGGTCAGAGTTGTTAACGGAACTCCACCAACAGGAGATTATTCCTTCGCGAAGTACAACAAGGTACACGCTACGATACTAATGGACACTTTTCTCTATTGTTGTAATAGTTGCATTTCGAAAGAATCATACAAGCTGTCAGCCATTGAGTTCTACGTGTGATATACCCTAACTTAAGTGCTTATATTTGGATGATGCGATTGTTAGTTTTGCAAGTTTTTCATTTTTTTTACCTTCTCATTACCTGCCATGTTGATGTTGATTTTGACATGAATATCTACAGACTGTTGATGTGATCAAGTACACAGATGAAGAGTATGAAAAACATCTGAAGGATCCGGTAAGTATCAAAATACTGTCGCCAGATATTTCTTATAGACCTAATTTGTATCTTTGATTATTTCAGGCAGCCAACCTTGTTATCACAAAGAACATAATTTTTTTCTTATAAAAGTTTTTTCATTTTTCAAAATTTGATAAAAGAAGGAGCTGATTAAGATTAACTATGATCCACTAATTTCTTTATCAATTTTATACTCTTTGCCAGGCATGGACCAAAGAAGAGACGGACCAACTGTTCGATTTGTGTGAACGTTTTGATCTTCGTTTTGTTGTAATCGCTGATAGGTTTCCATCACCTCGATCGGTCGAGGAACTGAAGAATCGGTACTACAGTGGTAATCTCAGTTTGTGACTGCTACACAGTATATGATATTTGTTTCCTTTATTAGACCCTGTGAACTGGTAAAAATTTTCCTTTACAACTTTGTTTGTCATTGTTCGTGTTGTATCGATTCATATTGCAGTTTCCAAAAAAATATTGATTGCAAGGGCTCCATCACCAGCTGATGTTTCTGGCCACCCTCTTGTTAAGGTATGCTCTTACATCTGCAACATTTCTTAATATTATACTTTCTTATAACTTTTAAGACTCTAATTTAAGTCACGTGAAACAAAAAATAACTAATTTGCTTATCATTTTTTTATAATTGTTTTGTAGGAACAATACAACATTTCTCATGAGGTCGAACGTAAGCGTGCATTGTCCTTGGTCCTATCTCAGACAAAGCAGCAAGAGCGTAAGGATTCTGAGGTATGCATTTTCCTAACCCTTTCAATCTTTTTTCTTTTTCCTGTAAATTTTCTTATGAAAATCAATTTAGAGTTTTCTCTATTCTTTGCTTTCAGGTTCTTTCTGAGGCTAAGAAAATAACCGAGTCTCGTATGGCTGCCAAGGCAAGTTTCATAATATATTCTTATCATGTTTCTCAATTTGTTTCTCTACACAACTACCCACACATATAACTATATTTATTCATGTGTATATGTTATACTTGGCAATTGAGACCCATACTCTCAAATTTGGGTCAAATGGGTCAAGCTTTCGGGTCAATTGGGTCTTGTAAAAAATTAGGTCTGACAATGTAAACCAAAACTTAAAATAGGTCTAATGAGTTTTTCTTCAACCTATTGGGTTTTATACAAAATATAAAAAGAATGAGTCAAATGGGTATAAAATTATAAAGTTCAATAAATAGAGACAGGTCTAACGGGTCTTTTGAATGGGTCAAATGGAACGAACAATAATAAACTATATATGAAAGCATTAATGGTTATATCCATTATTATGTATATATTTTTTTTTATATATTTATTAAATAGTAATAATAAATAATAATAATATAATAACTAAAACAATATAATAAATGTTAAAAATCAAATGTAAAAGTATGTAACCTGTTTGGACCTATTTGACCCATTACTCGTTTCGACCTGTTACCCAAACCGACCTAACCTGACCCGTTTGGACCTGTTTAAATTTTTTACCCGTTTGACCCATGACCCATTTCAACCTAAAACCGTTTTGACCCGTTACCCAAACCGACCCAACCTGACCCGTTTGCCAGGTATGTATGTAAAGATCATACTTGTTTTTTGCTTAATGTTTCATTCTTCAGGCTGCTCGAGATGCTGAGTTGGCTGCCACACTAAATACCACCCAAGAAGGTGTGGATAAAACCACTGTTCCTGTTGATACTGCATCACCCTCCGATATGCAGGTTGCTGCACCATTGACGTCAATTGCAGACAATGCTGCTGCTGCTGCAGCTTCCCTTCGCACGGTATTACAATTTTCTGTATATTTAATTGTGAATTGAAGTTGGTATTTTCAAATAGCTTTATGGTCTCGCTTCTTATTTTTCAGTCTTTGAAAAGTTGTTACCTTTGAAAAATGTTAATGTGTTATAGCACATTACCATTAAAAGTATAGGTTTTTTCTTGAAGGAAAGCAATATTTGATACTGATTGATTTTGCTTGCAGCTACGGGTCTACTTGAGAACTTATGCGCTGGATCAAATGGTTCAAGCTGCCAGCTCATCAGCAGGATTGCGAACTATTAAGCGCGTTGAACAATTCTTACAAGAGCTTAAGGTTTCTACTCATATTTTTTTATATATATATTTTGAAGCATGATTATCTCTTTTATTTTATTATAGAATTGAAAATAGATTCATTTCTTGACTGGCGCTGAACATTGCAATTGTGTTAAGAGATAAGTACACTTGATGCCATTTTACAGGTGAATCTGAAACCCAAAGTCCCTACAAAAGCTGTTTGTGCAGAGCATTTAGAATTGCGAAAAGAGATATTGACTCTTTTAAATCTTCAGAAACTGGTATGATTTGGTTTTATCTTCATTTGTTTTAATAGTCAGTGCCCATTATTCTTTTGGCATACTAAATTAGATTTCTTGTTTATTTTATTTTAGTTGCAAAATAAGGAGGAAGGATCATCCTATCGTGAAAGCTCATATACAGACACACCAGACACACCAAAGGTTACTAACCATTCTAAAAGACATATGTGGTTTTTTGTTGTTGTCTTATATGCGTTTATTAAGAATATATACCGTGTATATTTATATTTCCATGTAAGGTTTTTTTGGGTATGACTTAACAGCATTTACAGCGAGGCATGGATCAGGATCGGACATTTGTTCCTGACTCAGTAAGCTTCGGAGGTAATTCGTATGTTTGACATCTAGTTTCGTGATTTTAATTTTTTATTTTTTTATTTATTTATTTATTTTTTTTTTGTCGACTAAACACCTTTTTTTTCTGGCTTTATTTAAATCTTGTTTCACTTTCCAGCAATATCAGCAGACAGAGTTGGCAAACGGGACCAAAAACGCAAGGTATGCAGCATGCTTTTTTAACCCTGCTTACATCTCCATATTGTCATCTTATGATTATTATTATTTTTTTTACTGAACAAAAATTAACTGTGTATTATTTGTGTTTTAAGGGACCTGGGAGAGAAGCTCCATCTTCACCAGCTCAGTCTAATAAAAGGCCTCGAAAGTTGAAGGCTACAGATAGTTAATATGGCAGGTAAAACATGTACACCTGAATGATGGCTCACTATATCTTTCTTTCTTTTTAAAACCCGCTTTAAGCGAACATGATTTTATACAATGATGTACTTTATACGTGTAAAGCATTATGAAGACTTTCCTGTATTGTTATCGTTAAAAAAACTCAATAACCATTGGCATATTCATATCCAGATATAAAGGCTACTTATGGGATTGATTTTGACAGCTTCTTGGTCATCACGACGACGGAAATCGGTATTCTTGTTAATCTTCATGTAATTAGGATCCGAATTGGCATGTGGTGGCCGGTGGGAAGCAAAGGTTATCTTGTTAGTAAATGTGATACATGGAGGTGCATAAATTGCAGTTAGGCATTCCTGTTATCTGGGTTTGTTTTCCGGAAGTGGTCAAATGCCAAATATGATACATTTAATTTAAAATCAAGTATGTTAGTGTTAGAAATTTCATGACGCCTGTACACAGTGTGTATGATTTGATGTAAGAATTTGAATGTGTCATGTGTATGATACATACTTGGTGTAGTAATCTTCTTGTCATGTTATAAATGTGTGGTACTTGTTTGCCAGGAACGGTTTTATCGAATGGGGAATTGACTACTGTTCACTTGCATTATATGGTTAAGACTTGAAATAAGTTAATGGTATTTTAGATAAAATTGTTAATTGTTAATGTTAATAAGGGAAAACATTTGTGGTACTCTGTAGTATATTTGGATCTTATCCTTGGTTTTACTATTGTATTATAATTATATATACTTCCTCCGTCTTAAAAAAATTGTCCACCGTTCTATTTTGTCTTTGTTCTAAAATTATTGTTCTTTTTTCTAAATATAACTAAAGTTCCAATTATGCTTCTTTTAATTTTAAAAATTTAATTTCAAATATAGTATATGGATTCGTGGTGGAGAAACCTCTTTTCTAGACCGTAATGATTCGTCTACGAAATGATTGGGTGGGTGGGTTCTGACGTCGTGTTCGTACCACGTCAGTGACTTCTAACCACATTTAAAAAATAGTATATGGTATTGTAGAGTAAGAATCAATGCCGATATATAAAAATGAGTCATTATGTTATCTAAGTTAACCATATAAATACCTTAATCACGTAGGAGGGGGACAGGTGTATGATTATGTACGATCACTGCATATGGGTTACATATCACTTTCTGGGATCACGTTTTAAAAGGACTTGCAAGTTGCAAGTGAGGTAAGCAAACACACTACACATGTTAAGAAGACTTCATAAACTGTGCCCAATTGACCATGAATCCTTTTGTTGGCTCCTCTACCCGATTTCATTCAATACCAACAGTTCCTATTCCCATACACCACCATAGCACCACCCGAAAGCAACTTACCTGCAGACCATGTTGCACTCAAAGGAAGCAGGACCTAAAGAAAATATGGCCATCAGTTTCTCTCTGCCTCTTCGGGTGCGGTTTTTGTGTGGGCCCACTTTTAGACGGCATCCATTCACGGGTGAATCTTGTTGTGTATCAAAGTGGTTCCATAGATATAGGCCCTCTTCACACCAACATATGGGTTAGTACTTATTATCACATCCTTATATCCCTTATCCCCCCATCTTTTTTTTCTGTTCCTTTTTTTTTTTACAGATTTAATTCAATCATAAGTTTGATAACCTGAGCAGGTTCCTCCTTTGCTTGGTCTGTTTTATGCCACTGTTGGATTGATTCAACTTTTTCTTGATCACAAATTCGCACAAACAACACCTGAAGACAGTTTCAACAAAGTCCTTGTGTCCCTCTTGTGAGTATATATCTCAATTTTGATGTTACAATCCATATTACTAATTGTACAGTTGTACTCCATAGAAATTAAACTTTGTATTCTTTATATATATAATACATTGAGTACCTTGAGATATTTGATAAGGTAGCGTTAGAGAGTGGGTTTGAGATTGATAATCTCTTGATTGTTCTTGAATAGCAAAAACACTTTCACAATTAAGTATTTCGACTCAAATTAATGTCTTAGGTTCACCGTTTACGAAATCTATATTGAAATTACACAAGAACACACTTTGTTTCTAGGCAATAAGAACACAAAGCAAGATATTAGAGATATTGTGTGTACTTTTCGTGTGTTCATATAAAAGCAGACCCCCATTTTTCTAGGTAGTTTCAGTTTCAAAACAAAAGGTGTAACCATTTGTTTTAGCGAGAAATACCAGTTGATATTTTGACTATAACCGTGGGTATTTCGGCAGAAAAAGTCGTTTCTGGTCCAGCGGTATCAAGGAGGCTTGATGTTTTGAGTTCGAGTCCCGTTGTGGACAAAAATGTACTACTTGTGCGCCTTGCTCAGTGGTAAATATTGAGGTTGCCTAACGTCTTGCGTTCGAACCTAATGGGGGGTTTTTTCCAGTTGGCCGCGTTACCTTCTTGGTGCGGGTCTCGTGGTTCCCTCCTGACACATGGCACGGATAAAATCGGGCGAGTAGCTACACTTCTGGTGGACCCTTGTTAGTGACTCCCTAACCGTTGTTTAAAAAAAAAAAATAAGTCTTTCGTGTCCCCACCCCTTGAGGGGCGGCTTCCCCTCGAGCCTCGCCTGCTCACTTGGGAGTTGGGACTAGGGCCCTAACTAGGAGAAGTTGCACCCTAGAACCCCGCAAGGGGGCTGCACACCCTTAAAACCCGCTGTTTTAGAGACAATATCAATTTAGCCCGAACGAGCATGCACTCCGCACTCTTCAAACTCATCATTAAACTAGACTAGATAACCCTTTATTTTCAAGTAAACCAAAATTAAAATTACAAACAGGTAGGCTGGTAATTTATGAAAAACAAAAATAACTAAATGGTACATTTTGCTAAGTTTAATCACTAATTAGGTAACAGTCATACACAAGCCTGTTTTATGAGGTTAGCCTTTTTTGTAATCTAAGATGCTTTGACCATCCTGCACGTGCAGAGCGTTGGTGGTGTTCTTAGAAGTGAGTGCTGAGTTATACAAAGCTGGAGTTGCAGACAACGTGGAAGCATATATACTGTTTGCAGGTGCTGAGTTGATGTGGTTGACCCTGGACGGGACTAGACTTGGGTTCGCATTGGCTTGCATCATTGGTCTTGCCTGCCCACTTGCCGAAATACCTGTAATGAAGTAAGTGGTGTCTTCTTGTTACATTGCTTTTGAGAACATCCCCTTTGTTAATATATATGTACACACTGTTGTTGTTTCTAGAATGTTCAACTTATGGTACTATCCTCAAGCGAACATTGAGATTATGGGTCAGGTAAAAGTTAAATAAACAAACACACAATTATTGGTTTAACCGGGTAGCTTAATTGTTATATATGAGAAATCTGTTTCGTGGTTTTTTTTTTTTTTTTTAACACAGGGTTTGGTTACTTGGACTCTAACATGTTATTTCGCCTACACACCGTTCTTGATTGCATTGGCTCGTTGGCTCAAGACATTTGTAGCAAATGCAACTGCAGAAAGCTAGTGAATTCAAATTTCCGAAAATAAGTAGTTCAAATGTAGTATTTTGTACATACTTATGATACTCCAGCAACATAGAAGTCATCCAAATATTACTCTAGAGTTGACAAATAATCGCATTGTGGAGTTTTAGGATTTTGGTCTTGTATTTTAGCATGTTTACGATTGATTTATATTAGAAGTCACGAGTCCACCGGATGTCAAACCGGAATATGACCTTGAATCTTTGCATTATTCCGGAGCAATGTTTGTATTACCACACGTTTCAAATGCTGTGCTTAAATTATTTTGTAACCCTATCATACATACTTTTAGTCTATCACATTAGCTTGTATTGACAAAGCAAATTTTACGGTATCTACTGGCTATTGCTAATACTTTTATGAAGCTGTGAATTTTTCTTTATGAGGTATGTTTTTAGTTATTTAATACTTATCTGTGATGTTGAGGAAATGATCCCTGATGCCAACTGAAAGCATTTTGAATCGGACGTATCTGTACAAATGTACATATAAGCTGGATCAGTGACGAAGTCAGGATTTTCAGTTAATGGTGTTAGCAAACATTTGACTTTTTTTTTCTTCTTTTTTTCACGAATAAATAATCATGTGGTGCACTCTTGTTAAAAACTTTCTGATTTTGTCGTTTTGATTAAGTTAAAAGTCTAATATTCTTTATCCATCTCAAAGATTTCAAGGAAAATTATGTATATAAAAATTAAAGTTCATTATGGAGGAGTAGAATTGGATATTACTAGTACAAAATTTCTTATAAGCAATTAATTTAAATTTGAAGATAAACGTTATAATTTAATCAATTTTTGAATGGGGTACAAACTACTTTTTTTAAAAATTGTACACTAATTTATGTATGACTAGTTTTAAAAAAATTATTTAAACAAACTAAATTACATTAATATCTTCAACTAGACATGTTAACGAGCATTAATATTTAGATGTAATTTGTCCAACATTTTCTTTATCACACGGAGTAAACTATATACAAAAGAATGGGGTCACTTGCAATTTTTAGATATTTATACTCAAATTTGATAGTTAGAATAGACAGAGTACTAACATTTGAGTGGTGTCAATTGACACCATAATGTTCTATGTGGCTACGCCACTGAGCTGGATCTCATTTTAACTTTCCCAAATGTTGATGTTACGATATAACTACGTAAATAAAAAGGAATCGAAAGGAGGTTTGAAAGTTCTTGAAAGAATATCCATGTTTTTGGTTATTGACCTTCAAGAAACATATCCAGTCGGAGTTATGTGTAAAAAAAATACTAATATCATCCGAAAGATCTACCCTAAATTCCGTAGATGTCATACTTTTACCTTTTACCTTAGTATACTAAGTGTATGACTATCCTTCTCCACGTTGTGTCGAAAATGTGACTTCTACAAAGGTAACAAGGGTTTGGACGTTTTTAAGCTCAAGTTTTAAGAATTTTGCCAACGACAGTCCTAAGGGCTGTCATTAACACGCTTTAAATTGTTGTACATTTGGATAACCGATATTCTTAAAGTGACCGATAACTACTATTTACATCAATTTAAATTAAAAAGAATTAAATTAAAATAAAGATAAAGATAACAAAAGAAAAAGAGGAAAAGCAAAATAAAAATTGGGACAAGCAAAATGCCCTAATTTCAGACCCCATCCCATGGATGTTACTCATCACATTTCACTCCCCTTCTTAACCAAAGGCTCTAGAGTTGAAGTCAGCTCCGACGAAGACGGTTTATCTGGCGTGTGGTTCGTTGCCACCGTAATCCGCCCACCGCCTTCCATCTCCGATCACACTAGTAACAACCTTGTTTACGTCGAATACTGCAATTTGTTAGCAGACGACGGTTCTACAAAATTAAGAGAATACGCTAACGTTGCTTACGTCAGACCTCCACCACCACTTGATTCCGATAGTAACAATAATGTTCATTCCGATTTCGAGTTAAACGACGTCGTTGATGCGTTTTATAGTGGAGGTTGGTGGACCGGTGTGATTTCTTCTGTTGTAGACAAACATAATTTTGTTGTTACGTTTCAAAATCCACCTGATAGACTTCAGTTCCATATTTCAAAACTACGGATTCATCGGCAATGGGTCGATGGCAAATGGGTCCAACCCCGGAATCAGGTTTCAGTTTTACTTATTTATCCTTATTTATAATTTATAATAAATAATAAATATAAATACGCGAAGGGCTGCCTTGAAGTACAATTACCATCAAGCGGCCGACAGAATCCTTAGAATCCTTTGCAGACGACTTAAATATGCGACGGACGGGTATTGTAAGCGGCAGAGTGGCCTTGCTTTCAAAAAAAAAAATATAAATATAAATATTCTACTAGTATAATGTAATATGAAATTTTATTATTGTTGGTTTGTGTTTAACGACCATAGAAGTATAGTTAGTTGGACACATATCAGTTTATCTATTTCAATAAGCCACTAAAAGTTAAATTGTAAAGTTTGACACATTTAAAGCTGGTTGATTCTATAGTGGTGTAAGACAGTTTCGAACTGGATGGTTTATATGTTGTTTAGTTGGTGATAGTAATTGTGTGTTTCGTGTTTCTCGAAAGAGAACAGCAGGGTTGATGTTCACTGTAGGGAAAAAAGTGGAAGTATCTTTTGAGAAGGAAAGTTTACGAGATGTTTGGTTTCCTGCAACGATTTTAAAGAATTCGGGGAATGATAGTTTTCTAGTGGAGTATCGGCAGCCAGGAAATGGTGATGAGGCAATTCTTAATAAGGTTACGGTAGATTATCTCCATATTCGACCATCGCCACCTCGTTTGAGAGACAAGAAGTTTGTTTTGTTGGAAAAGGTGGACGCGTACTATGATTTTGGTTGGCGGAGTGGAGTGGTTACCAAAGAGCTTGCGGATAATAGGTATAATGTGTTCTTTAAGCACACGAAACAGGAAAGGGAATTCATTTACTCGAGTGTACGGCCGCATATGGAATGGAAAGGTGGCAAATGGTTCAACACTTCTCAGGTATACATATTATTACAAATTTTGTATTTGTATCTATGGGTTATTTTTCTATTAGAAATTGCATTGATCTCATTCTTTTTCATTATTTGACATGGATTATTTGAATGTTGGAATGAGCCAAAAGGTGCCTATAATGGTATGTCTGTGTATGTAGCTGCTAGTAATTGCATATCTTTTGGTTTGAGAAACAAAAACCAAACCCCTATTTTTAGCCCATCCTATGACTTGCGCCATCAGTTTTTTAGCTGATGTCATGTAACCTTTTTGTCTTTGAAAACCAAATAATTGATATCTTGTTGTAATATCTTCATATCCACATTTATGATGGTGACTTGTACAACTAATGTTAAAACACATTCAGGTGTATACACAATTACACATAACACATAAGTAAGCAGAATATATATGGTTAATTCTCCTTTGCTATTTAGCTGTGGTGCTTTACATCTTGAGTCTTTTGAGCCTAAAAGAACACAGACATTCGCATGATTGAATAAAATTTGATATGAAAAGAATGTTGTGAAAAGTCCAGGTGTTCATCAACTTAAAAGGCAAATGTAAAATCATTTAGATACTTAATAGTTACTAATAAGTACACCTACTTTACTAGACACTTTTGTCTTTTCACCTACTCAACCAAAAGGTTATTACACCTCCAAATATATAAAAAGTATTTAAAGAAAAGAAAGCGTGGTTGTAAAAATTGGCCGACTAAGTCGCCTAGTCCCGACTAGTCGGGATTTTTAAGTAGCTCGTCCCGACTAGGTCAAAAGTTTCCGCTCATCGGGTCAAAGTTGGTCAGAAATTGGATGTAGTCGGTCAAAGTCGAATTTATTTGGTCAAAGTCGGTTAAAGTTGGTCAACGCCCGACTAGTTCCTACAAGGTCCCGACCGGCTACTACCCAACTAGCTACCTTTACAACCTTGTATGGATATAGACATCTTTATCTACTAATGCTAAGTTTTGTAAATTATCTACTAATATTTAATCATCAGCACACTGATTGTAAATTATAATGATGCTAATGGTGATGGTGATGAGTATGTTTCTGCTTGGATAATGTAATTCTGTGAAGGGTGACATGAATGGAAGAACAAATCGCTTGTTGATAGATGAGCAGATTGAGCAGACACCCCCTAACGTTAGTCATCAATCGACTGTTGCAATATCAATAATGAAGAGAACAAAGCGTGCAAATCTTGATTGCAATGATACAAGTTCACCACCTTCAAAGATATTAAGGGATGAAATGCTGATTGATGTTCCAAGTAAAAGACAAAACGAGACATCTGTTGGTCAATCTGATGGCCTTGATTCTGAAGCTTGTGAAATAAATGAGCAAGTGGTTAGTAAAACTGAGAATCTTTCTCATGGAAAGAAAGTGGTGAGTCAGCTATTTTTTGTTCATTTATAGACTGGGATATGTGAATGACTTTCTTATCATCCTGAACATATCTATAAGCTGGATAAAAGTCTAATTTATAAAATTAATGGAAGTTTGAATATTTTGTTTCATTTATAGCAGCACAGTAAAAGAGGAAACGGTATCGGACTGGATACTCCAATAGTGAATTCTTCAAAAAAGAGGGGGAGATTAGCCAACGAGCTTAAAAGCTTGCTAAATTATCACGAAGGTGTGTGGTTAATGGATTCTAGTTGCCTTTATATTTTTTATCTGTTCATGTATGGTTGAAAGAGCAAATTTATCACTCGAATCATATCAAATGAGTAAATATTTCACTAATCTTTTGACGTGCTCTAATTTGCCACTAAACAATGCTAAAGGGGCGAATGTGCCATCCAAAATATGTCTATAGGGTAAATTAGTCACATGTTTTATAAAGAAGTTTTTATTTGCCAATCAACTTGAAAACGGATACCCGAGGAGGGTGAGTTTTACTAAGATGTAGGCTTCCCAAGATTTGTTGCCAGTGAGGTTTGTATCTTGAGGTTTGAATCCCAAGATTTGTCACTCAACTCTATATTTGCATAACTTTGACATGTCAAACAGTTAACAAAAAATTTGAACAAATAATTTGGTCTTTCAAATAGTATATGTAATTGCATGTAACGGCATACATCAAGTATCGTAAACCCACACTTCAATATTCAATACTCTGTAACAAATATACTAATATCAGCAACTGTGCTTTAGTGCTGAAGTAGTTGGCAATTGATTAGCATATAAATTAGTTATTAAATTTGTTATAGATTAAAGATGCTATACCATGTTGTACTTTTTCTTTTTGAAACTAACTACTTTATAGCACATCAAAAAGCATATTTTGGTGTGTTAAACAATTAACAAGGTTATTTTTTGCGCTAAAAACACATTTTTGATATAGTTAATTGGAATTACATAAATAAAACTGTAGACTTATAGGTGATAATAATAGTATTCCAATAAATGGGTTACCGATTTTTCCATTCATTGGCAAATTTACCATTTTATTTTACACGTACCTGTTGTTACAGGGTTACAATCTAATGAGATATCATCATCACGAGTGAAGATACTTCAAAAGTCGTCTAATGAAACTCCAGATGTTGCAGAAAACGACATAATACAACCACCATTAACAGCAATTGATAAGGTGAGACATTACATCTGCTACCAAAGAAAACCAAATAAAATTATTTGTGTTAAATGATATAAAATTGGGGGCTTTAGTGTTTGTGATTTTGGACATTAATCACATGTTCTCATTTAGGCGGGATATGAAGGTGATGTGGCGTCTGTTGCGCCAAAAAAGAAGAAGGGTAGACCATTCAAGTTACAAACCTTAAGCCCTAAGACTGTTGCAACATCAATAATGAAGAGAACAAAACATGCAAATCTTGATAAGGATGAAATGCTGATTAATGGTCCAAGTAAAAGACAAAACGAGACACCTTTTGGTCAATCGGATGGCTTTGATTCTGAAGGTAGTCTAATAAACGACCAAGCGTTTAGTAAAACTGAGAATCTTTCTCATGGAAAGAAAGTGGTGAGTCAGCTTAGTATCATTTTTTATTTCATCTATATAATGGCTTATGCGAATGACATTCTTATCATCCTCGATGTATCTATAAGTTGGATAAAAATCTAATTTTTAAACTTAACGGAATTTGGACTATCTTGTTTCATTTGTCGCAGCATAGTAAACGAGGAAGCAATATTGGACTGGATACTCCAATAGTGAATTTTTCAAGAAAGAGGGGGAGATTAGCCAACGAGCTTAAAAGTTTGCTAAATTATAGCGAAGGTGCGTTGGTTAATGGGTTTTAGTTGTCTTTATATCTTTTTATGCGTTCATGTATGGGTAAAAGAGCAAGTTTATCACTCGTATCATATCAAATGGGCAGTTTTACCGCTCGTAACTAACATGCAAATAGTTAGCAATTGATTAGCAGTCAAATTAGCTATCATTAAATTTGTTGTAGATTAAAGATGCTAACTTAAATGCTTTATAACACGTTAAAAAACCTAAATTAGTGTGTTAAACAATTGACAACGATATTTTGGCACTAAAAACAAATTTTTAATATAAAGTGGAAATACATAAATAAAACTGTAGACTTACAGGCGAAAATATATGTATTTCAATAATGGGCTACAGATTTGTTCTTTTGATGGCACTTTTACCAAGTTAGTCTTGTTAAATGGCAGAAAAAGGCTTTGCCTGAATTGGTGGCAAGTTTGTTCTTTTAACCTTTCATTTTAAAACCTATTGTGCTCAATGAGATAACACTTTTCAGGACCGAAAGTTGACTTAGCTGAAACAACCCTAGAGATTAATAAAAGAAGTAATTCTACCAAAGACTTACACGTACGTGTTGTCATGGGGTTACAATCTAATGGGATGACATCATCACGACGAAAGAAGTTGCCTGGTAAAACTCCAGATATTGCAGAAAATGACATAATACAACCAGGTGATAAGGTGAGAAGTTTCAGCTGCTAGCAAAGAATACAAATTATAGCTATCTGAATCAGTTCAATGATATTAATTTGGTGCTTTAATGTTTGTGCTTTTGGACATTAATCACATGTTCTTGTTTAGGCGGGAAACGAAGGTGATGTGGCATCTGTTGCACCAAATATTATAGCTAGTAATTTAAGTGTTCGACGAGGGAGTAAGAAAAAGTCATCAAGGAAAGGAAAACGAGGAAGGAAGAGAACATTCACTATAAACTCTGAATCTTCAGATCTAGGTGCACAAACGTACTAACTTTGTAAAGTGGAGATTATTTGTATGTAATGAAGATAATGGTTAAGTGGTAATTTGGATATTTTATTTTTGTTTAATGACGGTTTCTGGTGTAGATTCTGAAGATGCATCTAAAGAAAAAGCAGATGTGAGATTGGAGAACGATACTGCAAAGACAAATCTTGAAGCATCTTTTGAAAAGTCACTGGATACCGTGTTGGATGATCAACCTCTTTCGACGTGGTTTGAGGGAGTGCAATCTCATGGCCCGGGTAAAACTTGGTTTACCATAGTTTTTTATATGGTTAAAACTACGATAACTTTTCGGTTACATGGTTTTATACATATAAATGCACAAAATCATATATTAATGCTTATATCATTGACAAACAAATGTTAAAAACCACAAATTACATGTTAAATTGTACATTATATGGCATGTTCACAAGTTCACAAACAAATGTGTACATGTGAACGGAAAAATTATATATTTGATTTTAAAGGTTAATTAGAGGTTTTTCAAACTTTTTTTCTTCAATGTGATTGAATCAATTCTCAATTGCAAAATTCTTATAATTTAAAAGTTCTCTACCCTTTTTTTTATTTTATGAATGATAGTGATGAATGTTAATTATTATTCATCGTGTGTGTGATGAATGATATTACGTTGCTTCCCCCTTTTTTTCACTTTCCCAGGATCACTCCAAATATATATATATATATATATATATATATATATATATATATATATATATATATATATATATATATATATATGGTCAGGATCAATGGGGAAGTAACCAATCGGGGGAAGCGGGGGGAAGCAAAATATTTTTTTTTTTTTTTGTTTTTTTTGGAATTTTTTTTTCCGGCATCAAGATCACACGAAAATATGAACATTTAGAAGAGACACTTCGTCATGAATGTTATTATTTAGGCGGGAAAACGATCGACAAAAATAACTTTCAAGATAATATTGTTCGTGAAGAATATGAACGTTTTTTTTTTTCATGTTTTGTGAAGTAAAATTTAGCCCGATTTAGAGTTTAAGGTTTAGGGTTTAGGGTTTAGGGTTTGGTGTTTTGGGTTTATTCCACAAACCCAAAACACCAAACCCTAAACCCTAAACTCTAAACCGTTCGTGTTAAAAAATCAACCTAAATCCTAAATCTAAACCCTAAACCCTAAATTTCTAAACCCTAATATCTAAACCCTATAAACCCCAATAGCTAAAACCTCAACATACGCTCGAAAAACACGATAATTGTTATATATTATTTCTTCGAGCGTTTTCCCGCCAAAATAAAAACATTTATCACAAAGTGTCTCTACTAAATGTTCATATTTTCATCCCATCTATAATGTTCGTGAACAAAGTTTTTTCAAAAAACGAAAAAAAAAAAAAGTTTTTGTTTCCCCCGCCTCCCCCCGATTGGTTACTTCCCTCTTGATCCTACCACTATATATATATATATATATATATATATATATATATATATATATATATATATATATATATATATATATATATTGATGACATGAATTCTTCTCTAGTTGTAGATATGGAGCAATCATCCAAGGCGAGGGAGAAACGTATGGAAATTGTTGCATTCTCTGATGGTGAAACCTTACCCTTTGTGAGAAGCACACCACTATGGAAGACACTAGAATCGATGGAAGCATTCCAGAAGATTCCACAGAAACCGCATTTTCGTCCATTACTGGAAGGTGTGAAGAAGAGTGCTCGAGAAGGCGTAACCTTTGGTATGATGGTAACGTTCTCAACAATGGTGGACAAGACTCGTGGTTTGAAGTTTGATGATCCAAGAAGTGAAATAGAGGACTGTTTAGAAACACTTGTGGAACTCGAGGATAACGGATTTGATGTGAACGTGATACGAGAACGGTTGTTAGGATTGCTTGAACAAAAAGACAAAAATGATGAGCTGGAAGAGCGGTCGAAACGGGTAGGGGAGAAAATCGAGGAACATCGTAAGATACAGGGTGAAAATGTTGATGAAGAAATGGAGGAACTACATAGACAGTTAAGGGAATTAGAGGAACGAAGGAGACGGGTTTTGTTGAAGAAGGATAAAAGGAATTCGGAGATTTGTGTTATGAAAACAAAAGCGGAAAAGATCGAGCGAGAAATGAGAGAAGTTTGTGTGGAATTCGATAGGTTAGCTGCTACCCCTTTATGATCCATGAGTGAGTTTAGGTTGAAATTGTTGTTGGTGTCGTGATATGTGAATTTAAACAATTAATGATTGGATGTTGTAAAATCATCATGTACATCTCTGGCTAACCCATTAGTAGAGTCTGCGTACTTGTGTGTTCTGAAAGATTTTACATTTGTGTTTTTTAGCTTTATGTATTTATTGATGGCATCTGGGTTGACTTGCACATGTTTTATTATGTTGGTGTCAGATTTTATACGATTGCACCAGACTTCGAACTCACAACTTTATGGTTGCGAGGTCACCTCAATACCCTAGATCGATGGCCCGTCCAGGATTTGTTTTCTGGGACGAAAAGTTTATAGTAACAATATGGTATTTGCTTCAAGTGGATGGTTCGAGTGTGCTCGAAATGGAAAAGAAATGGGGTTTTTGTCTATTGTTAAACAAAAACTCACAAGTCATCATAATTTATATATCATGTATTACAGAGTAAAATATATATTAATATAATTATTCATTAATTATAATTATAAAATACATACATGAATCAAAATTTACATTTACCACTACAAATATATCCTACTTGAATTAATTCATATGAAAAGAGTGTTACAGAAAATAGAAGTATTATATGCAAGGTTGCAAAATTTACTATTCTTAGACTACTCAAGAATACTCTTATCCATGACATATGTCTTTGCAACCACATCAGCGCCACCTCATCATTACTTTCATATGACTAACCCTCTTTGCAACTACATCAGCGCCACCTCATCATTACTTTCATATGACTAACCCTCACTTTACACAAGTATTCATGACATACTCCACTAATAGTACCCACTTTAATTAATGAATTAATACAATGTTTAATGTTTAAAGCATATGATGCAAACAAATAAAAACTAATACATGATGTAATGAGAATTATGATTTTGTGCGAAAATTATATAATCAAGAAGGAATATGGTTAGTCTGCAGTTCTGCACATGCCAATGACTTGACTAAATTGCTAGTTTTTTTTTTTTTTTTTTTTTTTTTTTTTTTTTCTGCGAAATTGTTTATATATATATATATATATATATATATATATATATATATATATATATATATATATATATATAGGGTGAAGATCCAGCGCTACGTGGGTATAAGTAGGATAAGGGGATAAGTGATTTTGTCATTTTTATATCTCGAGTTCTACAGCTCCGATTTTAAAAAAAAAAAAAAAAAATTGCTGGTATCTATTTTCAGTGTGCAGATTCAGAATTTTTTTTTTTTCTTCAACTGGAGCGTTAAGATGCATCTGATGCATGTTATTTGCTGTTTGATGCATGTTAACTGCCTTTCATGCAGCAGATGCAACTTAACAAAAAACAAAGAAAAAATGACTTTTGATTAAAAAACAACAGTGTTTAGGGTTTAGTAATTAGGGTTTAGAAATTAGGGTTTTAGAACGAGTTTTTAAACGAACGGTTTAGAGTTTAGGGTTTAGGGTTTAGGGTTGAGGGTCTACGGAGTAAACCCGAAGACCCTAAACCCTAAACTCTAAATCGGGCTAAATCCTAAGAAAAACTCAAAAAAACCTCAAAAAACGTTAACATACATCAGGTGCATTTTAAGCTCCTGTTGAAAAAAAAAAAAAAAAAAAAAAAAATTTATGAATCTACACAATGTCAGTAGATTACGGATTTTTTTTTTTTAAATTGGAGCTCTAATGTAAAGGATATAAAAATTTCATTTTAGTTATCCCCTTATCCCAAAAATACCACTCCCTTGATCTCCCCTATATATATATATATATATATATATATATATATATATATATATATATATATATATATATATATATATATATATATATATAAGATCGTAAAGATTTGGTGGAACATACAAATGACAATGATTGAAATTGAAAGAGCTCGCTCTTATCGTCCTACACACAGGACGAGTACAATGATTGAAAAAGAACGAGCATATTGAAAATGAAAAGACAACACAACGAAAACCACCAAACCTAAATCTAAATATATCATAAAACCGAGCCCGTATTCAACCCCGCAAACACTACTACTCAACAGGCGCACACAAATATGAACACTGGGCACTCCAGCAAAACCAAACCCGAGCCCTATTTTTCGAGGTCAACTAAATTGCTAGTGATATTGATATTGATATTCATTGAATGGAAACCAGTTTTGAGAAGCCAAATCAAAAGTAAAAAAAGATATTTTTCGTGCTTGATGACAGCTTATGTACATTTTTTTGCTCAAAATGTACATATCTGGGCCCAGACCCACCATCAGCAAAGGATCTACTAATTGGATTTATGTTCATGTTTTCTAGCCCTTGGTAATGGGCAGTATTTAGAATTGCACTTTTTTCCTTAAATTCTTTTTTAATTTGTATTTAATTTTAATTCAATATAATTAACGTAATAATTAATTAAATTAGTTATTACTGTTGAAATAGATGCAACTTTTGTTTTCTATAAATCTTGTTTTGGAGAAATAAGAATTCTAACTTTATATAAGAATAAAAACTTTTTTACAAAATAAATAAATTAATTATGAGTGCTCCTAACCATGACAAGCTTTTTTACCAAGACTAGCCGCCACATCAGCATTTTTTTCACTTGGACTAAACCATGACTAAACACTCTTATTCTTAACCATGACATACCCTCTCAAATAAATTGAAACTCACACGCATCAAAACTAAAAGTCAAGTATTAAAAACATACTCTGTCCTCAAATGTGTGGAATAAAGCAGATTGCAGGGCGATGAGGGGAGGGCTAACCCAGGACCAGTTGCTGCCATCGGCACCATTTCGAGGGCTAGCGAGTACGGGAGCAGGATGTGTCAGAGCACCCTAATCAATTGGTATAAATTAAGGTATACATATTTGTTCGGTAAAAAATGCATCAACCCGATGAAAATATCAATACCATCAATTACTCATCCGTATCAATTACTTTGATTAAAGATAAGAGTTGGAGCTTGAAAAATTATGTAAATCGTAAAAGTGAGCCTGTTTTTTAGAAGTTCATATTTTTACAAGTTTTTTAACATCGAGTATTACAAATGAAGGTGAAATTGCAAGTCAAAATCATTAGTCAAAGAAAGTCAATAAGTTAGAACATGATATACTACTCCGTATTCAATTTGATACGTAGTACATAAATAACATCAGTGCCCACACTACATACAAACTTAAGATCATTGCCCACACTATATACAAAGTTGACATGGCCAAGTGGTTACTTTGACAACTACAACACAATTTTATTTATTTTCCTTTTCCGTATAACAAACTTATACTCCTAAACATGCCTGAACGTTTATGATACGTGAAATTAACGCATGCCAAATAATCCAGACAAAGATTTGTCATTTGATCAGTTTGAAAGAAGAAGAAAATTTTTACCTGCATTTGTAACTAAATTATAATTCAATATATGGAAAGTGTTATAGAGCCTGATCAGGAAGTTTGCATATTAACTAAATCAATAGCAGCGGCGGATTCAAAACTTTTTACTAATGGGTAAAAAAAATATACAAATTATAGATTATGTATAAAGTAACACAATAAGAAACCGAAACTTATGGCCCGTCAACCATATCTATATTCAAGCTCATAATGAACACATAATAAAAAAACGGTATTACCAAGTTAAATACAACCAAGAAGCTTAATATAATACACGAATAATCAAGTTATTTAGGGTTTGGCGAAAGATATGACACCATCCCCATTTAGATGATATTGAGATTTAAGTAAGCCAAGTCTTGTAGTTCTATACTATATACTATACTACATAATAAAACGTTAGCATTGCATACGTGGTTTGGATCGCTTGATTTCATACATACTTTTTTGTTTCAAGTCAAGGCCTCGAAGTCTTGATTTCATACATATGGATGGATCATTGATGACATGGCAACATGTCTTGAAGAAGTCCTCCTTGATCTAGCTTTAGCATGGCTGAGTTGGCGTACTTAGTCGCAATTGTGGCGGTGTTGAAGGCTGAAGTTGGGGGATTAATGAGATGATTAAATGTGTAAGTGTTGGATAATGAGGTACGAAGTGATGATGGGGGTATATGAATGTGTTGGCCTTCATAAGTTGTAACAACATATGATGGATCATTCATACACCTTTCAACTCTCTTCTTTACATTACATGATGCACTTGTGCACTTGTAATAGCTCCTGCAATTAAACCATATATCATATCATAATATTAATTAATGATTGATTAATTACATTGTTGAGGATCAATGAGCTAATTAGTTGTTGATCGAAATTTTGCTTAACGGACTACTAAGTTGGTTCGGAGAATATGTGCTATGTGAATGGAGCGGTTAACATTGTCAATTATCAACGATTAAATTGACCGGTCAGCATTGTCAATTATCAACGTTAAATGGATTGATTGATTTATTTTTGAAATTATGCAATTAACGGTTAACTGATAAAATCAAAGGGAATCTAGCTCAACGGTATCAAGTAATATCATTAATCATGAGGAAATGAGTTCGATTCCGTAGTGGATAAAAATAGGGGTGTGTTTGTCGTTTCATAAAAAAAACAAAAAAAAAAAAAAACGAAAAAAAAAAAACTGTATATACCTTGGGAAATGGCTGTTCTTGACAGCTTTTTGACCATACTTGCGCCATCTATAACCATCATCAAGATGATCAATCTCACTTCTTGTCATGAATGCAAATTTTGCTTCTTTTACTTTCTTTTTTTTATTCGTCTTTGTTTCTTCTCCATCCAATGAAGTCTTCTTCCCTTTCATGCACCTACACATATATACAAACATTCAATATTCTTTCATTAACATTTGGTCATTATATTCATGACCATAAGTACGTGCTTTATTTTTCAGCTAAACTATAAACTATACCTATTCTATTTATCATATATACAAATAGTATATCCTTTAAAGTTATCATAAAGCATAAATAATCCAAAACTATCAACAAATTAATTACACTACTATACACATATATGCAAAAATTTAATGTTTATCAAAAGCAGTGTGTGAGTATAACCTCTTTTCATCATTATTTATGAAAACCCAAAAACAAAACAAAACTTAAAAAAACAATTTTTAATCCACTACTATTATCATCCAAAAATTACTTTAGGAATATACTCGTATTTAACTTCAATATTTTATAAAAAAAAAAAAAATTAATAGTACAATTGCTAACTATGTCAATTTAAGACATTGTTCAACTTTAAAATATTTTGGGCAAAAAAACAACCAATAGTAAAAATGTTTTTTTTTTTTTCTTTTCGATTACTTTCTTTCTTTTATATATAAATATAAATATAAAATATACTCCGTAGAATATAGATATAAATAAAATTAAAATTAACAATTAGTGGACTTACTGTTTAATGGGCTTGTGAAGTTGTTGATGAGAAGGTGAAGTAGAGATAGAACAAGAATTTGGTGATGATGGCTGCTGACCATTTAACACCACTGATGATGATTCTTCATCAACTCCATTTCCAGTTGTAATTAGATCTTCTTCTTCATTCTTCTTAATATATTTCAAATGATGATTATCTGATGACGTGGCTACATCCATTTCCATTGATAATGACGATGCTGATGGTAGTAACAGTGGTGGCTCATCACTATTATTGTTATAATGATTATTATTATTATCGTCATAAATAAAAGAAGAAGAATTATAATAATCTTGATAGCCTAATAAATCCATGAACCCTAAACAAGACTTTTGATCAGCAGCAGTAATAGTATCATCAAGATAATTATGATTATTTTCCATTTTAATCATCATCATCAGTAACTCTTTGTTGTCCATTTTAAGTAACCTGCAGGTGCATGTACAGAATCGTTTAATATTGAAAGGGAAATAAAGGGAAGAATGAAGAGTGATTTAGTTTAGTTTGTTGTTTGGTGGACTGAGTTGTTAGTAAAAATATAGTGAAGGGTTGGCTTGGTGTGAAAGGTTAACCGGGATTAGCCGGTGAAAGATGGTACGGACGACAGACAGTAGCCGGTGACGAAGTCCTATTAAATGGTACCTCTGACTGTGACTCTGACTCACAGTTGATAAGGGAGAAAGGGATTGGTAACTTGTAGTTCTATCTAACCGACTACTACTATACAATGGTCAATGGTCAAATTTTTATTTTTATTTTTTTAAATTAACATTATTCAGTTTCACACCCTTAAGTCTTTTTTACTACATGATCTACCCTATTTATGTTTTTTTGTGTCTTCACTCTTGTTAAAGTTGTTAGACAAAAGTAGCTAGTAGTTTTTTTTTTTTTTTTTTTTTTTTTTTTTTGTGTTAAAGGGTTTCACCCGGTAAATATTATTTAGAAAAAATAATAAAAACATACAAATAAGAACAACGACCACAAGCGCGCCTTGCGACCTCACAAACAACCAAAAAAGCGTAGCTAGAACCTAACCAAAAAGGACTAGCAAAACTAATAACACCTACGACACACTTAGAACAGGACTTATAATTCCAACTACAACCAGTCCGATTTCATGCCAAACGGGGTTGTTGTCTTGGTAATATTTTTTCCAGTCATAAACGTTGCCGTTTCATCTTCATCGGATTCTACATCGCTTGGTTCATCAATAAGAACTCCAAACGAATTATTAACCTTTATTCCTTTCTGTTTTGTACTTGTTCCTACATCATCACAAATATTCACCTTACTCGCAGTAGGAGCCTTAGGAGCCTTTTTAACAGGTCGATACACTACCTTTTGTTTATTTTTCCCAAATGCAAAGCCATCCTTATGTTTCGGACCATTCACCTTCGCATTCTTCTTGTTCACAATAGTAAAACCATCATCATCTACCTTTGTCTTCTCCGCCATGACTGGAATTCTATGAGGGCATTGTAAGTCACAATGTCCGAACACCTTACACTCCGAGCATCTTGGAGGTTTCCATTCGTATTCTACTATAACCGTATCTAACACTTTTTTCTTATTAACCAAATTCGGAGTAGCAACACGAAGAGATTCTTTTAAATCTTTTTCTGCAGACACCTCTATCATGGCACGCGCATAGTTTGGACGACCCCAAGATTCCAAACACATCGTGTTGTGAAGGAATCCAACATCATTGGACGACCCACTTTCGATGCTATAGAACTCAACCCAACTTCGGTAAATCCCGCAAGAGGAATATCATGGAACTTAACCCATATTGACACTTTCGTTACATTCTCTTTAGTAAGAGAAATATCCGGAGACCACTTACTCAAAATAATGGGGATGGTTCTAATCATCCAAGGTCCATTCTCCAAGACATCTCCCATACCTTTTTCCGACTCGAACTTGAAAAAGAAAAATCCGTTAGCGTTCATCATCACTTTTTCAATACCGTACATTTTCCACACGTTCATCACATAGCTCTGAACCACTGGAAAAGCAATCCGCTTACCAAGAAAATACCCGTACAAAGTATTACTATATCGACTTGACGCCTCTTGAACAGACTCTATCGGGATCTCCACATCAATACCATCATCCAGAATCTCATTCAATTCATACAAGTAAAATTGAACCTTACGCTTTTCCGATTGCCCACCAAGAGCTTTCAGATAATTTTTAGAGTTTATATCACTTGTATCATGGACCTCATTCCCATTCTGTGAACCATTACTTGAATGATTGTCCTTTTTAGCACAAACACGAGTAGTATGAAGATTAGGAAAGTAGTAGGGATTACCTGACTTATTCCCATCCTCTTCATCCGACGAACTGGGTGTAGTATGGACACTACACTTATCATCTTGATCCATAGGTTTACCATGTTCATCTGATGTATTCAGTGCTTCATCATCGATCTGCAAATCAATCTTAACCAGATCCTCATTATCTTTACCTGTATTTACAGGTTTATATATAGATTCCACAGTAGTAGAATCAGTTTTCTCATCAGCACCAATCACTCGACTCCGCAACACGTTCGTTTGAGATGGTTGGGGATTCTTCCTTTTACTTCCTCCCGACGATTTACCCATTGCCAAATGGCCAAACATCGATCAAAATAGACCCAGAATAATTAAAATAACAAAAGGCAAAGATAAAAGAGGTTTAAAAAGTGCCTGAGAATGAAGATGCAAAATAGATTTGGGTTTGAAAAAGTTTGAAGGAAAAAAAAAATTTGGGGATGGTGGGGATGCGTAGAGAGAGAAAATTTAACTACAGGGGCACTATATATTCTTGTTATGCTAATTGTGCAGAGAAAGTCCTAGTAGTTGATAAGTGAAAAGGAATTTATTTATCCTATATACTACTTGTCATCGAAAGTTTGGTCTTTTCAATAAATTGAAAACGACATTACACAACAAAAATTCAAAATAGCATCCGGACTATTTAAAATTTTAAAGTTTTTAGGGGTAAAAAGTGTCACATCCCTTTTTTATAAAAAAAAAATAAAAAAAAAACATTTTTATAAAAAAAAAATTTAAACAGACTCCACCCAAATTTTCAATGGGCCGTTTCTTCCCTCTCGCCGCGAGTTAAATTTACCCAACTTCACTGTTCATCTCGAAATAATTTTACGAACACAATGCAATGGTCTGTTATTAGAAAACGTTAAATATTCTGAGATATTTTTTTATACATATACGTATACGTATAATAAATAACCTAGACTAACCACATTATATCGATGGTTCTTTTTCCTTTTAATGCGATTTTCCCGGCGTTAAAAACGCGGCGTTCATTGGTGTACTAGGTAGGGGTATTCAAAACCGGAAGGCCCCGTCGTCGGTCCAACGTCGGTGTAGGTACCTCATCTTCAACTGAGTGCGGAGCCAAGTCAGTCTTTCTTTGAACGCAACTTTGTTCCCAATTGAGAAAATCGTTGTAGCTCTCGGGTAGTGTTTAGGGTATTTGAAACGTACCATATGGAGTACTGAAAGAGTTAAGTGTTTGCAGGACTTGCGGTCCCGTTTGTGATAACGCGTCTGTACAAATGATATAGGCATGTATTCGGAGTTTCCTTGGGGTTGGTAAGGCGAAATGGGGCCACCCCAGCAAAGCTCCAATAAGGTATCGAGAGGGCTATCACAGTCAGGTACGAAAAAATTAGCCCTACTTGTAAAGTGTTCGTGTTTGGTTGAACCCAATTACTCGGATTAGTCCACTTCCATTGATGACCAAATTCATTATAGGGTTCATCGGGTGATTTGGGTTGTTTGGTTGCTTAAGTTGCTTGGATTCATTATCTATAATAAAATTTAAAAAGCAGAGAAAATGTAGATAAAATTGTATGTTTGAGTGTTGAAAAAGATATAGTATTTAAAGGAAGAAAAAAAACAGCAAAAAAAGCCTCATATTAAAATTAACGGCTATATTTTTTACTTTTGGGACCCACTCACGTTCAAGACACAACGTCTTCTGCACGACTTCGAGCTTCCCGTCGCTGAACAGACACTATGATGGTGTCGAGTGACGGTTAGTCACCACCGACAGTGATACTGGCATTGAAACTGACAGCCGATATTGTGTGCTCCAAGGAATATAATTGAAAGAAACACAAGTCATTATTGTATTGTACCGGTAGTAATCATTAGGAATTGCAATTGATCTAATATGAATCGGATGGTCCTATTTTATATTCACATCCATATGATTATTAACTCACATATTGATATTGATATGCATTTTAATATAATTCATCTGTCTATATTCATATCCGTTAAATTAAGCGGGTTAACAGATATCCGCTGGATATTAAGTTTCTTTGTAAACTATCATATTGGAAAATGACATCATTAAAGTATATCTTAGAAATACAAATAAAAAAGAAATTTAATATTAGTTATACATAAAAATCATGTAAGTGTCGTTGTCAATTAAACAATATATGTATGTATTAACTAATGTAATGTGTAATCACTAAGATTGGTAATTAGCCGCACAATGATAGTTATTCTGCTCCAAGTATAGAGATAGTATAAATTTGTGAAATACTTATTTCACTTAATAGTATAGAGATAGTGTGACAACCCGGAAATTTTTGACCAAATTTAAAACTTTATCTTTAAATGATTTAATGTTTTCGACACGATAAGCAAAGTCTGTAATATTGAGTCACGAAAGTTTTGGAACTATATTCATGTAATCAATTATTCTTTGACTGTTCTCGAAGATTCACGAACAATATATATATATAACTTAATGTGCATATGTATATACGATTTCAAGTTATTTAGTAAACGATAGTAATATTCGATTATTGATTCGGTTGATATTTAGATAAGTTAACTAAAACGTTTAAGATGAACCAGTAAAACACTAATTTGCTACAGTATTTTCGAATTGCTACAGTACCCGAAAAGCTACAGTGTTTTCGAAAATCACTATTTGCTACAGTAAAAAAACTTTACCACATTAACTTTGCTACAGTAAAATACTATTTTAAAATGAAAATGTATATATGTATATGTATATACTACGAGACGATGATTTATAGAAGCAAATAACCAAAACACTTAATTGACTAAAGCTACACTTCGAGTGATATAGTTTATCAATGATTAAGTTTAATTTTCGATAAAGATACACGTCGCGTAACGAAAAGTACTAGTTTTCTAAGCGTACGAAAATGCATTCGAGAAATCGGAACCGGGACATAAGTCGAGTGACAACGTACGAGTCAACGGACCAAAAACTACAAGTCAACTATGCACGTGAATATAATATAATATATAATTAATTATATAAATTAAATATATTACAAATATTATATTTAAATATGTCGACAAACTAAAATACAAAAGCATTGTGAGCTGTAAAACCCACCCATGCGAACGCATGGAAAAAGGGCTTGGAAGCCATGCGATCGCATGGCAGCCCTGTACAGGCCAACTCTATAAAAGCTCGATCATTTCTGCTTCTGATTTCATTTCATTACTCTGTAAGTATTTATTTATTTTATTTTATTATTATTATTATTACTATTATTATTATTATTATTATTATTATTATTATTATTATTATTATTATTATTATTATTATTATTAAGATTATTATTAATATTAATCTTATTATTATTAGTATTATTCTTATTATTAAGTATTATACATAAAATACTACGACGAGGTTATGAGCGCGTCACTTTCAAAAATGGGTTTTCGAGCGGGATAGAGCTAAGGAAACTATGGGTTATAGCTATGGAGGTTATGGGTAATATTCGTGGGTATTGTTCGCAAATCAAACCTAGTGTTTATCATCTCTGTTACGTCTACGTACTTTCCTACAATATTGAATTACAATATTGATACGTGAGCATTCATATCTTATCTTTTATATATTAATAGTGTATACATATCTAGTGCTCGAGTATATATGTTTATGCATGCTTTTATGCTAAATTTCGTCGTTAGATAGTTTATGATGAATCACGAATTAAATACATATATTACTGATAAAAGGTATATGATATGCATGTCGTTGGAAAGCTGGCGAAAAATCAATAACTTTTCATTTAGAAACCGCGTAATTTCGGTAAACGAATTAAAAGTTATGATCAACTGAATTATGATTAACGTTAATTAAAATTGCTTTTGAATCTGCAATTGATATTTAAACGACTTGTTAATAAGATTGATAAAGTGGATTTTTGAATATTACCAGCCGAGTAAATGAATCCTTATATAGGACACGTCTCGTTTTGTTAAACAACTGTCAAAATTGACTTTTTGAAATAACTTTGGATAACTTTTGTATGTCGATCTCGAGCATTAGGATTGTGATACACTATGACCTGACCTATCTTGATAGACATTTATTGACCAACATATGTTCTCTAGGTTGAGATCTACGGTTATTTGGTAATCCGAGTTTCGGTCACATTTTGGTGAATGACTTTATATGCTGCTAAGGTGAGTTTCATTTGCTCCATTTTTAAATGATTTTGCAATATATATTTTTGTGCTGAGAATACATGCACTTTATTTTAAAAACAATGGACACAAGTACATACTAAATTTTATACTGAGTTTGAACCGAAAATTTCTTAGCTTTGGTAACTAGTAACTGTCGGTTATAAGAACTGGTGGGCACGAGTATTAGTATATGGATCCATAGGGCTTGACTTCCCCGTCTGTTCCAGGTATAGAAACCCTAGCATGAACTATAAAACAGACGTATGCTATTTGAGTTTAGTACATGTTGGATTGCGTGTATTGTACATGTTGGTTGCATGTATGTTAAAACAGGGGTATTATTATATAGACATTAAAGCTTAGTTACCAGGGTGCTCAATCTTGTAGAATATTTTAATAAACGTTTCTGGATGAAACAACTGAAATCTCGTGATCCACCTTTATATACAGATTATACGAAACATTAAAACTATGAACTCACCAACCTTTGTGTTGACACTTGTTAGCATGTTTATTCTCAGGTTCCCTAGAAGTCTTTCGCTGTTTGCTTATATGTTAGACAAGCTATGTGCATGGAGTCTTACATGGCATATTTTTCAAGAAAACGTTGCATTCACAAAATCATCACCATGTATCTATTTTGATTGCATTATCAACGGAAGTATTATTGTAAACTATTATATTACGATGATTTTCTATATGTAGAAATCATCAGATGTCGAAAACCTTTAATTTAAATATTCAATAATGGTGTGCCTTTTCAAAAGAATGCAATGTTTACAAAACGTATCATATAGAGGTCAAATACCTCACAATGAAATCGATGAATTACGTGTTCGTCCATATGGATTTGGAGCGATCATCACAGTTGGTATCACAGCGTTGGTCCGAGCGAATCAGGTCTTGCATGAGTGTGTCTAACTAATAGTTGTTAGGATGCATTAGTAAGTCTGGACTTCGACCGTGTCTGCATGTTAAAAGTTTTGCTTATCATTTCTTGTCGGAAATTACATGTTTATCATTCTTAAGTCTAGACACGTTTTCCTGCATTTATTGCATAAATAGTGTATAGACATAAATTCATATCTTAGCGTATCTGTTACTGTAAACTTTTCCTGACATCTTCCGAAAATTTCTCCGTGATTTATGAAATTCGGTATTATATATACATATGTAAATTATGTATCGAAGAATACCAAAATAAATTCTATAATCTAATTCATATCAAAAATCATCTCTCTAATTATACAAGATGGATCCCGTATCTAGTTCAAATTCCTTAAACTCCGACAGCTATTCCGATATGGAAATTCACCTGAATTCCGAAGATAGTGTAACCGGAATAGATCAACCAATCATCCATCACCTATTCTGGATGAATTGGGGATGGGTTCGTAGCCTGCATAGTCATTGGAGACAAGAAGAATGTGATCCCTTCCATCCACCACATTTCCCTCTTGGCGAAGAACCTGAAGCACTTACCGGCGAACCTGTTCGAGACACCATTTTCTCTCTCATTTCCAGAGTATCTCGTCACGATAATATACTATCTCAAATTCTGAATCTCATTCACCCGCTCGTTTGAACCGACAATCATCCCGGTGTAATAGAAGAAGTCAACGAGCTTCGCGCTCGGGTAGTGGCTTTGGAGAACATGGTGCAAAGGTTACAAGCACCAGTAGCAGCACCGACAGCAATAGTACCACCATCAGCGACACCAACAGTACCATCACCACCACCAACAACAACATCCGCATTCCACACCTCAACATCACAATCTGTACCTCGAACATCAACGTCATACGCCCCATAGATACCAAGGAATACCAACAACAACAAACGATGAAGTATTGGTTCATAACTTCATCGAAGAAATATTCTGCAGAGAATATGTAGGGTCAAAAGGTTTTAGAGATTACTTATTCTAGTTCTAATTGTAAACCAGATAAATGAGTGAATTGAAATGATGAAATAAAACTCTGATCGGAATGGTGCACGATTTACAAGCTAGATCTGTTAGCAGCAGCACCGTCAGTACCATCAGCATCGTCAGCATCAGCAGCATCTACAACAACCACAAGCTCCACCAACTCCATAACCACCGACGATATCGACACCGCAATCACCAATGGTTATATTGTAATAATGAGTTATGAAGTATTAACTTATTATTTCCAAATAATTTATATATTATATATATAAAAATTTTGAAACCATAATATATCTTTTCGTACTAAAGCTATTACGTATGAATTTTAAGGAGTAAATATTACTCGGTTAATTCATATTATTAATATGCTATGATGTACATCATTCGTTAACAACTTAACCTTCGTTAACTGCAATCTCTGTTTCAACTCAATGAATTCGATTTCATAATGAACTTAGTGTATTAATCAACTACATGTTTGATTTTACACTTTTATCTTCGATGTACTCGAAACTTTCTAGAAAACATCATTTATATCTTATGAAGTTCATAAGAATTCCACGAGCACTAACATCATTCACCGAGGAAATATCAATAAAAATGAATAACGAAGTATTGATTCATAATTTTATTTACGTTGAAGAGATAATCCATGAAGATTACAAAATTTCTAAAGTTTTAGAGATTATTCATTTCTAGTTCCAGCTGAAAATTAAATGAGCTTAATATGATATTAACTCATTAAATCTGTATTACATTTGAAGAAAATATACATACTAATATTTTCATAAAAATTGTGATAAAATTCTCTTGTACAAAATATTATTTGTGAAACTTTTAACGGGTAGGTAATACCCAAAAGATATATAAATTCACAAATAATATGTTACATTCTTCGAATCTGATTCAGCAATCATCAACTATATTCACTACTTTCACAACAATATACATTCTTTCATAGAAATCAAAACAACCATTCGCATCCAAATTTGATTACATATTCTGATTTTGAAAAAAAAAAATCAGAATCCAAGCCCAGATTTAATAGAAAACATCACTATTAGATTCTTACATCTTTCAAATGCCATACTTTGAATTCAAAACTGTACTAGAACATCATATGTATACATATAACATTCATCTCTTAGAATTATGAGCTTTCATTCTGAAATTCTGAAAAGCAACCAGTCTACGAATTAATACCCTGAATGTTGAAAAAGCTGATGAAGCAGCAAAAACTGTAAACGACTTTAACAGTAAAAAATTTGATGATAAAGAATTGTGTGTTGGCAAAGCTCAAAAAAAGAGAAGGTTTGGAACTGAAAAACGAATTGAGCAAATCACGAAGGAGGCTGTGGACAAATCACAAAGACTAAACCTGCCTTCAAAGAATCCAAATGATTCAGTATCTACTGAAGATATTAACGAATACCTTGCTCCTGACTCTAAACTTTTACGGACAAAATCTTCTTCATCATCTTTCGATATTAGAAATTCTAAGATATCATCATATCTTTCATTATAAATATCCTCGATATTTCTGAAGATATTTTCATAACTATTCTTATCTGAAATCTTTTATCTCCTCGCGTTATCTGTATTACATCATAAAGGAAACTGTTTAGTTTCTATATTCTGTAAACCTTCGAGTTTAAATTTGAATGTTTTTGAAGTAATGTTGGGAATTGAAGCATGAGTTAGTATAATATAATGACACTTGATCAATATGTTTATATTACAGTAAGTCATGCTGAGTTTCTAATGGAACGTGATAAAGGTTCACAGATCATAGCCTCATTATGAACCATGTTACATAACTCTTTCATTCTATTTAACCTCTAAACTATCAAGAAAATATTTTCTTAATGATTCTGTTTTTTTCGAGGTATTCTGGTAATTTGACAAGTCAGATTGTGTTATTACCGTTTCTTTCTTAGAACATTAATTATGTTCATTCCGAGATTCATACCTACGAATTCTGGACCATTATTCGCTTGATTTAAAGTCGGGAAGATAAAACAAAAGCATGAAGCTTCAAAATATCAATGGGAGTATATATAAATCACAGTAAATTGGAGAGAGTATTAACTGTGGATGTCAATGATTATGGAAAGACAGAAGCAGAGACATCGAAATATAAGGGAAGATATAAAACCCAACAAACACCCAGAAATTATAAACCGTATATATCGATGAATATAGCAATATAAAGACAAGGGAGGACTAAAAACACTATAAAACCAAGAGTATAGTAGAAGTGAATAGATTCTTCTGGCGACAGATGGAAAAGAAGAATGACGGATATGAAGGTTAGAAGTATATCAAGAATCAGAACTGGATGGAGCATATTGATGAATGCTTTAAAATAAGAATTGAGGGAGAAAGAATAAAAGGTATGAGCTGTGGAAAATAAGGAAACGAAGGGGGTAGATTTATAGAATTTCCTTAATTACCGAAGAATCAAATCTTATTACGAAGATTTTATCCAAATCTCTTGAACTCCGGAAATCAACCCATCTACGTCAAAAGATATGACGAAACTTACTTTTTCTCATTTCACACTTTTGTGATAACTTCACTCGTACACTTCACATAAACAAATTGTTTTATCCATATTACTCAATGATGATAAAACTCTAATTTTCAACTCGTATGAGTCATGAAAACATACTTATTGTCATCTATGACCATCTCAACCAAATTTTGGGACGAAATTTCTTTAACGGGTAGGTACTGTGACAACCCGAAAATTTTTGACTAAATTTAAAACTTTATCTTTAAATGATTTAATGTTTTCGACACGATAAGCAAAGTCTGTAATGTTGAGTCACGAAAGTTTTGGAACTATATTCATGTAATCAATTATTCTTTGACTGTTCTCGAAGATTCACGAACAATATATATAACTTAATGTGCATATGTATATATGATTTCAAGTTATTTAGTAAACGATAGTAACATTCGATTATTGATTCGATTGATATTTAGATAAGTTAACTAAAACATTTAAGATGAACCAGTAAAACACTAATTTGCTACAGTATTTTCGAATTGCTACAGTACCCGAAAAGCTGCAGTGTTTTCGAAAATCACTATTTGCTACAGTAAAAAAACTTTGCTACATTAACTTTGCTACAGTAAAACACTATTTTAAAATGAAAATGTATATATGTATATGTATATACTACGAGACGATGATTTATAGAAGCAAATAACCAAAACACTTAATTAATTAAAGCTACACTTCGAGTGACATAGTTTATCAATGATTAAGTTTAATTTTATGATAAAGGTACACGTCACGTAACGAAAAGTACTAGTTTTCTAAGCGTACGAAAATGCATTCGAGAAACCGGAACCGGGACATAAGTCGAGTGACAACGTACGAGTCATCGGACCAAAAATTACAAGTCAACTATGCACGTGAATATAATATAATATATAATTAATTATATAAATTAAATATATTATATATATTATATTTAAATATGTCGACAAACTAAAATACAAAAGCATTGTGAGCTGTAAAACCTACCCATGCGATCGCATGGGAAAAGGGCTTGGAAGCCATGCGATCGCATGGCAGCCCTGTACAGGCCAACTCTATAAAAGCTCGATCATTTCTGCTTCTGATTTCATTTCATTACTCCGTAAGTATTTATTTATTTTATTTTATTTTATTATTATTATTATTATTATTATTATTATTATTATTATTATTATTATTATTATTATTATTATTATTATTATTAATATTAATCTTATTATAATTAGTATTATTCTTATTATTAAGTATTATACATAAAATACTACGACGAGGTTATGAGCGCGTCACTTTCATAAATGGGTTTTCGAGCGGGATAGAGCTAAGGAAACTATGGGTTATAGCTATGGAGGTTATGGGTAATATTTGTGGGTATTGTTTGCAAATCAAACCTAGTGTTTATCATCTCTGTTACGTCTACGTATTTTCCTACAATATTGATACGTGAGCATTCATATCTTATCTTTTATATATTAATTGTGTATACATGTCTAGTGCTCGAGTATATATGTTTAAGCATGCTTTTATGATAAATTTCGTCGTTAGATAGTTTATGATGAATCACGAATTAAATACATATATTAATGATAAAAGGTATATGATATGCATGTCGTTGGAAAGCTGGCGAAAAATCAATAACTTTTCATTTAGAAACCGCGTAATTTCGGTGAACGAATTAAAAGTTATGATCAACTGAATTATGATTAACGTTAATTGAAATTGCTTTTGAATCTGCAATTGATATTTAAACGACTTGTTAATAAGATTGATAAAGTGGATTTTTGAATATTACCAGCTTAGTAAATGAATCCTTAGATAGGACACGTCTCGTTTTGTTAAACAACTGTCAAAATTGACTTTTTGAAACAACTTTGGATAACTTTTGTATGTCGATCTCGAGCATTAGGATTGTGATACACTATGACCTGACCTAGCTTGATAGACATTTATTGACCAACATATGTTCTCTAGGTTGAGATCTACGGTTATTTGGTAATCCGAGTTTCGGTCACATTTTGGTGAATGACTTTATATGCTGCTAAGGTGAGTTTCATTTGCTCCCTTTTTAAATTATTTTACAATATATATTTTCGGGCTGAGAATACATGCACTTTATTTTAAAAACAATGGACACAATAAAAGGACCCGTCCATATACATTATAAACGATTCACAATAGTTGATTACATCGCGAGGTATTTGACCTCTATATGATACGTTTTACAAACATTGCATTCGTTTTTAAAAGACAAACTTTCTTTACATCAAAAATTGACGGCATGCATACCATTTCATATTACATCCAACTATATTTGACTTAATATTAATCTTGATGAACTCAACGACTCGAATGCAACGTCTTTCAAAGTATGTCATGAATGACTCCAGGTAATATCCTTAAAATGAGCTAATGCACAGCGGAAGATTTCTTTAATACCTGAGAATAAACATGCTTTAAAGTGTCAACCAAAAGGTTGGTGAGTTCATTAGTTTATCATAATCAATCATTTCCGTAATAGTAATAGACCACAAGATTTCAGTTTCCATAAATATCCGTACACTCGCAAGTGTTTAAAAGTATTCTATAAGTTGTAGGCACCCGGTAACAAGCCTTAACATTCATGTTTTACCCTCTGAAGTACACCAGAGCAGGTGTGTTTAAAATAACCTCGAAGTACTAAAGCATCCCATAGTCAGGATGGGGTTTGTCAGGCCCAATAGATCTATCTTTAGAATTCGCGCCTACCGTACATAGACAAGTAGTTTAATGTTACCAAGCTAAGGGTATATTTCTGGTTTAAACCCACACAGAATTAGTTTTAGTACTTGTGCCTATTTCGTAAAACATTTATAAAACAGCGCATGTATTCTCAGCCCAAAAATATATATAAAAGGGGAGTAATGAAACTCACAATACTGTATTTCGTAGCAATTATGTATATGACGGCACTGAAAAATATAAACGTTAGGTTGACCTCACGAGCAATACCCTCGATCAATACCCATAACCTCCATAGCTATAACCCATAATTTCCTTAGCTCTATCCCGTTTGAAAACTTATTTTGAAATCGTCCCAGTATAACTCCGTCGTAGTATTTTATGTATACTAATAATATCTTGAAATAATACAAAAAATATATATATATATATATATATATATATATATATATATGTAATTCGATTGAGAGAGTTTAGAGAAATATATTTTCAAGTTTCTATGAAATAATGAAACCTGTTGAATTCTATTTATAATAGATTTTTGAATTATTAAAGTGAATTATTAAAGTATGAATTATTAAAGTGAATTATTAAAGTATGAATTATTAAAGTGAATTATTAAAGTGAATTATTAAAGTGAATTATTAAAGTATGAATTATTAAAGTAAATTATTAAAGTGAATTATTAAAGTATGAATTATTAAAGTGAATTATTAAAGTGAATTATTAAAGTGAATTATTAAAGTATGAATTATTAAAGTGAATTATTAAAGTATGAATTATTAAAGTGAATTATTAAAGTATGAATTATTAAAGTTAAAGTAAAATAAAATTAAAGTAAAGGTAAAGTTAAAGTATAGTAAAAGTATAAAACTATATACGTATAATACGCGTATAAATATATATAATATTAATTTAAATCGTTATATGTATTTAATAAAATAAAATATAAATATCGTTATCTTTATCATACTGGTTAAGTAATGAGTTGTCAAAAGTGGTTCTAGATATTTATAAAAGATATATACGTTTTAATAATAAAGTTCTTTTTAAACTGAAAACGTTTTTGTACTTTTGAAACTAAATCAAATAAATATGATAATTTTGTTTTCCAAAACTAAATATATTTAAGAATCATTTTGTTAAAAGGTTAAAATAATGGAAATCATTATACCACAAAATATTTTAGAAAAGTAGAATTATATATATTCATAATAGGTTTCAAGTTTTTAAATTACAGTCTGTTGGTGAAGCGTGGGATAAAGTCCAAAGGTTAAATAAACGTATGAAATCATCTTAATGAAAAATGTCGAGTTACTTAACTTGTCGATATCCAACATCTAAGTTATTTACACTCCACGTTCTTATTTTCATATTAAATAAAATGAAAGTTAACATAGTTATCTTATCAAGGTCACGAGGAAAATATTATAAAACATGCCTTGGAAATTAAACAGGAATTTCCACTAACCCTTGTCTAGTTCTCGTTAATTGACACATTTGTTCTTATTTATAAATCACTTTACCATTTTCCGAATGTTGTCAAAAAGAATAGATTTCTTAAATCACAGTGGACCTCATAACATAGGCCCGTAATCATATCATAATGTATCTGATAATTCAATCATTTGATATTATCTCTTAATTCTGTCGATAAATATATCGAAACAAATACGTTTATGTAAAGTATCATATATCTAATACTTTGTTAATGTTTTCAGTTAATATTATATATTATATATACATATCTATATACTCATAATTGTTCGTGAATCGTCGAACACGGTCAAAGGGTGATTGATTACATGAATGTAGTTCCAAACTTTTTGAGATTCAACATTACAAATTCTGCTTATCGTGTCAGAAACATATAAAGGTTAAGTTTAAATTTGGTCGGAAATTTTCGGGTCGTCACAGTAACTACCCGTTAAAGAAATTTCGTCCCGAAATTTGATCGAGGTCGTCATGGCTAACAATAAGAATGTTATTATGATGAATATAAGTTGATTCATAGGGTTTTATCATGATTGAGAAATATGGATAAAATAATTCGATTACTCGAAACGTATGAATGAAGCTATCGTAAAAGAGTGAAATGAGAAAATAGAGATTCGTCTTATCTTTTGACGTCATCATGGTTGATCTCCGGGTTAAAGAAAATCTTTGTAATCTATATAGGATTTGATTCTTTGATGATTAAGGAAATTATGATCCTCTTCGATTTAATGCGATGATTCATCTCGATTTTTCTGTCGGATATTTCACTATAAATCCACCTCCTTCGTTTCCTTTTAATTCACACCTTCTATTCTTTCTCCCTCAATTCTTACTTTAAAATTATTCGTCAATATGCTTCATCCAGTGCTGATTCTCGATATACTCCTCACTTTCATATCTGTCGTTCTTCTTTTTCATCTACCTCCGGAAGAATCTATTTACTTCTACTATACTCTTGGTTTTATAGTGTTTTTTGTTCTCCCATGTCTTTATATTGCTATATGCATCGATATATACGGTTTATAATTTCTGGGTTGTTGTTGGGTTTTATATCTTCCCTTATATTTCGATGTCCCTGCTTCTGTCTTCTATAATCATTGTCATCCCCAATTAATGCTCTCTTTTATTTACTGCGATTTATACCCCAATTTCTATTTCGGAGTTTTGTCCTTTCGTTTCTTCTTCTTGCGATTAAGCACCGCTTGTAATGGTCCAGAATTCGCATATATGAATTTCAGAATGAACATTGTTAATGTTCTAAGAAGGAAATTGTAATGGCACGATCTTGACTTGTCAAATTACTAGAATACCTCGGATAAGGCCGAATCATCAAGAAATATTTTCTTGATATTTTAGAGGTTAAAGAGAATACAAGAGTCGTGTAACATAGAACATGATGACGTTATAATCTGTGAATCATCACGTTCCATTTAGAAACTCAGCATGACTTACTGTAATATAATCACGTTGATCAAGTGTCATTATATTATACTAGTTCATGCTTCAGTTCCCAACACTACTTCAAAAATATTCCTATTTTAAATTCGAAAGTTTCAGAATTTAGAAACTAAAATAGTTTCTTTTATGATGTAATACAGACAGCACGAAGAGGTAAATGATTTCAGATACGAATAATTATGGAAATATCTTCAGAAATATGGAGGATATTTATAATGAAAGATACGATGATATCTTAAAATTTCTAATATCAGAGGATGATGAAGAATATTGTCCGTAAGGGTTTAGAGTCAGGAGCAAGGTATTCGATAATGAC
The DNA here is from genome assembly GCF_046630445.1 of Rutidosis leptorrhynchoides. Lineage (NCBI taxonomy): Eukaryota > Viridiplantae > Streptophyta > Magnoliopsida > Asterales > Asteraceae > Rutidosis > Rutidosis leptorrhynchoides. The sequence continues at coordinate 486,338,256 of NC_092333.1, forward strand.
TTCAGCAGACATGGAATCATTTGAATTCTTTGAAGGTAGATTTCGTCCTTGTGATTTATCCACAGCCTTCTTCATGGTTTGCTCAATCCGTATTTTTCAGTACCAAATCTTCTCTTTTTCTGAGCTTTGCTAACACACTACTCTTTATCATCAAACTTTTTACTATTAAGGTCGTTTATAGTTTTTGCTGCTTCATCAGTATTTCGAGAACTAGTTCGCAGTTTTGGGTGTTTTTCAGAAACTTCACATTCAAAGTATATAAGTCCAGAAGATAGACACATATAATTGTTGGTGTAGACATGCTGTGAGATTTCAAAATACTGATTGCTAATTTCCGATGATTCGTATGGAAATTCTCGTTACAAGATGCAGATGAGTAAATGATGGGGATTTGATAAATATAAAGATTTTTCGGAAAATCAAAGATCAATGAAGTTGTTAATAAGTTTACTGCAAATGTGGCGAGATATGAAAGGTTCCCCGGTAATAATGATGAAGGGGTAATCATTATAATAAGGCTTATTAGATTGAACAATTGAAGTTGGTTTGCTGGAGCTGTGACAAAACCGTCTATTTTTAGAAGGGATTGAAAAGTTATTTTAGCTAGTAAATGTCAAAATGTCTGACATGGATACATGTTAAATTATGACTTTAGTTTCAAGAGTTTTTCAGGTACGTAACTGTGGATAACATGTGGTTGGATCATCATCTCGATTGTTCATTATTTGAAGTGGCTTCAGGTATTTCGAAGGGTTTGAACACAGATTATAATCGTTAATATACATACGATGTTCTAACACGGTTTTGAAGTTAAAGTATAGCTTTGAAATATGTAAGAATCTAAGAGTGATGATACCGGTTATAACTTGAATTGAATTCGGTGATTTCAAAATCAGAATATGTAATTAGATTTTTGAATGAGTATGGTTGTTTTGATTTTTATAAAAGAATGTATATTGTTGTGAAAGTAGGGAGTATAATGGATGATCTGCTGAATCAGATTCGAAGAATATAACATATTAATTGTGAATTTATATATCTCTTGGGTATTACCTACCCGTTAAAAAAAATGTCACAATTAATATTTTGTACAAAAGAATTTTGTTACAGTCTTTATGGAAATATATGTGTATATTTCTTCAGATGTAATATAGATTTAATGAGTTAATATTAAATTAAACTCACTTGATTTATGGTTAAAGCTAGGATAGATAATTTATAAACTTTAGAAATTACATAATCGTCGTAGAATGTTTTCCTAATGAAGTTATGAATCAATACTTCATCGTTGTGGTATTCCTTAGTATCTACAGGGCGTATGACGTCGATGCTCATGGGACAGATTGTGAAGTTGAGGTTTGCGATGCGGTTGTTATTGGTGGTGGTAATGGTACTGTTGATGTTGTTGATGGTGGTACTTGTTATGTTGCTGGTGCTGCTGCTGGTGTTTGTAACCTTTGCACCATATTCTCCAAAGCCACTACCCGAGCGCGAAGCTCGTTGACTTCTTCTATTACACCTGGGTGATTGTTGGTTCAGACGAGCGGATAAATAAGATCTAGAATTTGGTGTAGTATATAATCATGACGAGATACTCTGGAAATGAGAGAAAATGGTGTTTCGAATAGGTTCGCTGGTAAGTGCTTCAGGTTCATTGCCAAGAGGGCAATGTGGTGGATGGAAAGGATCGCCTTCTTCTTGTCTCCAATGATTAAGGAGGCTACGAACCCATTCCCAATTCATCCAGAATAGATGATGGCTGTTTGGTTGATCCATTCCAGTCATACTGCTTTCGGAGCTTGAGTGGGATTCCATTTCGGAATCCGAGGAACTTGAACTGATGACGAATTCCATTTCGGACGATTTGATAAAGGATTTTTCGATACGAAATGATTTTCCGGCTATCGGGTGGTATTCTAACTACATAGAATATCTATATATATAGATCAAAAGATTTCATAGATTACGGAGGAATTTACGGAATATGTCAGGCAAAGTTTACAGTAATAGATACGATAAGATATGATTTAGCAGATACGCTAAGATATGAATTTTGTCTATACACTATTTGTGACAACCCGGAAATTTCCAACCAAATTTAAACTTTATCTTTATATTATTCCAACACGATAAGCAAAGTTTGTTAAGTTAAATCTCAAGAATTTTAAATTGTGTTCATACATTCATTATAACCTTGACCAAATTCCGACGATTCACGAACCGTTATATATAAATAAATATGTATATATATGTATATATATATTATAACTTGAGAATATTAATAAAGTAATAAACGTATAATACTTTACATGAATGTATTTGTTTCAATATGTTTATCGATGGAATTAGAAGATAATATCAAATGATTGATTTATCAGATACATTATGATATGATTACGGGTCTATGTTATGAGGTCCACTGTGATTTAAGAAATCTATTCTTTTTGACAACATTCAAAAAATGGTAAAGTGATTTATAAGTAAGAACGTGAAGTGTAAATAACTTAGATGTTGGATATCGACAAGTTAAGTAACTCGACATTGTTCATTAAGATGATTTCATACGTTTATTTAACCTTTGAACTTTATCCCATGCTTCACCAACAAACTGTAATTTAAAAACTTGAAACCTATTATGAATATATATATGATTCTACTTTTCTAAAACATTTTATGATATAAAGATTTCTATTATTTTAACCTTTAAACAAAATGATTCTTAAAAATATATTTGGTTTTGGAAAACAAAATTATTATATTTATTTGATTTAGTTTCAAACGTACAAAAATGTTTTCAGTTTAAAAAGAACTTTATTATTAAAACGTATATCACTTTTATAAATATCTAGAACCACTTTTGACAACTCATTACTTAACCAGTATGATAAAGATAACGATATTTATATTCTATTTTATTAAATATATATAACGATTTAAATTAATATTATATATATTTATACGCGTATTATACGTACATAGTTTTATACTTTTACTATACTTAAACTTTACCTTTACTTTATTTTTACTTTACTTTAACTTTAATAATTCACTTTAATAATTCATACTTTAATAATTCACTTTAATAATTCACTTTAATAATTCATACTTTAATAATTCACTTTAATAATTCATACTTTAATAATTCACTTTAATAATTCATACTTTAATAATTCACTTTAATAATTCAAAAATCTATTATAAATAGAATTCAATAGGTTTCATTATTTCATAGAAACTTGAAAATATTTTTCTCTAAACTCTCTCAATCGATTTACATATATATATTTACTCCGTATTATTTCAAGATATTATTAGTATACATAAAATATTACGTCAGAGTGCTGTCCGAGTGATTTCGAAATTATTTTTCGAGTGGGATTGGATTAAGGAAATTATGGGTTATAGCTATGGAGGTGATTGGGTATGGTTCATGGGTATGCTCGTGAGGTCAATATAGTGTTTATCATCTTCGTTGCGTCTACGTACCTTTCCTGCAATATTGAATCTCAATATTGATACGTGAGTACTCATAATTTAACTTTTACATACTAATAGTGTATCCCTGACTAGTGCTCGAGTATATAGGATTATGCATGTTTGTACTTTTGATATTGCCTTTAGTTAGGTTATGTTGAATCCTGAATTAGTTATATATGCGACTGAGATAAGGTATAATATATGCATGTCATTGGAAAGTTAGCGAAAAATTAAGAACTTTTCATTTAGATATCGAATGATTTCGATGAACGGATTTGAAGTTATAGTCCATCGAATTTTTGTATTATTATTAAAAATGATTATTATTATCGTCGTTATTATCGTCGTTCTAGTTTTATCTTATTATTATTATTATTATTATTATTATTATTATTATTATTATTATTATTATTATTATTATTATCTTTATCAATAAAAGGATTTATCATTAAAAATTGTTATTTTTTATTATTATTACTATCGTTATTATCGTTAAAGTTATAATTACTATTATTATTATTATCTAATTATTATTATTATTATTATTATTATTATTATTATTATTATTATTATTGGTATTATTATTATTATTATCATCATTATTAATATATATATCATTATTTAAAAATGGTTATTGTTATTGTTATTATTATTATTACTATATTATCATTAAGATAATTATTAGTATTATCGTTAATAATGTTATAGTAACTATCATTATTAATATTAGTGTAATTAAAACAAATATTTATAACACCTAATTATTTTGATTACTATTATTATCATTATTACGAACACGATATAAAAGACGATTAAAAGCTATTAAACGAAACGATCAGGATATAATGGGTAAGAGTATCATGATGAGATTAAAATATTATAAGATATTGATTTAGATAAAATTATTGTTCTTATTATTTTTATCATTACTATTATTATTAAAATTATCGTTAGTATTAAAACTATCATTTTAACAAAAATTATCATTTTAATAGAAATGTCATTGTTACTATAAAATATCATTATTATTATTATTTTAAATAGAATTATTATTTTAAAGATAATATTAAAAATTATCGTAAATATTAAAGTTATCATAATTAGAATTATCGTTTTATCATAATGTCATCTTAGTAATTATAAATATTGATATTTTTATAATAATAATTATTATTACAAAATAATACAACTTTTACTTACTATCATTATAGATATTATTTTATCAAATAAATATTTGATACAAACATATTTTACTACGTGTAATAACTTACTTTAATAATACCTATCATATTATCTTTATAATATTAAATGAACCCTATAAATTTTATATATAAAAGTATATTTTATTATATAAATATAATATAAAATTTTATTTATTAATAAATAAATTATATTATTTACTCTAATAAATCTTTTAAAAATATTTAAAAATATAAAATGACGATATTTAAACTATATATTAATCATGTATAGATTTTTGGAAATTATTTTGAGTCAAATTTACTTTTGTTGACTTTTGCATATTAGTCTCGAGCATTAGGATTGTGGTACACTATGACTTGACCTAATTTGTTAGACAAATATTGACCAACACATAAATATATATAATTAATTTAGGTTCGTGAATCCGAGGCCAACCTTGCACTTGTTCAATGACGTTATATGTATTTTTACTACGAAATACAGTATGGTGAGTTTCATTGATCCCCTTTTACTCTTTACATTTTTGGGGCTGAGAATACATGCAAATGCTTTATTATCTGTTTTACAATATTTGTATGCGTGAGTTTCATTATTCCCTTTTTATATACATTTTTGGGCTGAGAATACATGCAAATGCTTTATTAACTATTTTACAATATTTATATGTGTGAGTTTCATTTGCTCCCCTTTTAAATACTTTTGCAATATATATTTTTGGGACTGAGAATACATGCGCTGCTTTTATAAATGCTTTACGAAATAGACACAAGTAATCGAAACTACATTCTATGGTTGGATTATCTAATCGAATATGCCCTTTTTATTAAGTCTGGTAATCTAAGAATTAGGGAACAGACACCCTAATTGACGCGAATCCTAAAGATAGATCTATTGGGCCTAACAAACCCCATCCAAAGTACCGGATGCTTTAGTACTTCGAAATTTATATCATGTCCGAAGGAGGATCCCGGAATGATGGGGATATTTTTATATGCATATTGTTAATGTCGGTTACCAGGTGTTCAATCCATATGAATGATTATTTTTGTCTCTATGCATGGGACGTATATTTATGAGAACTGGAAATGAAATTCTTGTGGTCTATTAAAATGATGGAAATAAATGATTATGATAAACTAATGAACTCACCAACCTTTTAGTTGACACTTTAAAGCATGTTTATTCTCAGGTATTAAAGAAATCTTCCGCTGTGCATTTGCTCATTTTAAAGATATTACATGGAGTCTTTCATAGCATATTTCAAAGAACGTTGCATTCTAGTCATTGAGTTCACCAAAGATTATTATTAAATCAATTTATAGTTGGATAGTGGATATTATGAAATGGTATGCATGCCTGTCAATTTTTGATGTAAAAAAGATTGTCTTTTAAAAACGAATGCAATGTTTGTAAAATGTATCATATAGAGGTCAAATACCTCGCAATGTAATCAACTATTGTGAATCGTTTATAATGTATATGAACGGGTCCTTTCAGTTGGTATCAGAGCGGTGGTCTTAGCGAACCAGGTCTGCATTAGTGTGTCTAACTGATAAGTTGTTAGGATGCATTAGTGAGTCTGGACTTCGACCGTGTCTGCATATCAAAAGTTTTGCTTATCATTTCTAGTCGGAAATCATCTGCTTATCATCCATAGAAAATTACCTGCTTATCATTATTAGTCTAGACACGTCTTGCTACATTAATTGCATGAGTAGTGTATAGACAAAATTCATATCTTAGCGTATCTGCTAAATCATATCTTATCGTATCTGTTACTTTAAACTTTGCCTGACATATCCCGCAAATTCCTCCGTAATCTATGAAATCTTTTGATCTCTATATATAGATATCCTATGTAAATAGAATACCACCCGATAGCCGAAAAATCATTTTATATCGAAAATCCTTTATCCAATCGTACGAAATGGAATTTGTCATCAGTTCAAGTCACTCGGATTCCGAAATAGAATTTCACTCAAGCTCCGAAAGCAGTGTGACCGGAATGGATCAACCAATCAGTCATCACCTATTCTGGATGAATTGGGGATGGGTTCGTAGCCTCCTCAATCATTGGAAACAAGAAGAAGGCGATCCTTTTCATCCACCACATTGCCCTCTTGGCGAAGAACCTGAAGCACTTACCGGCGAACCTGTTCGAGACACCATTTTCTCTCTCATTTCGAGGGTATCTCGTCACGATTATATACTACATCAAATTCTAGATTTTATTTATCCGCTCGTTCCGACTGACAATCATCCTGAAATAATAGAAGAAGTCAACGAACTTCGCACTCGGGTAGTGGCTTTGGAGAATATGGTGCAGAGATTACAAACACCAGCAGCAGCACCAGCAGCATAACCAGTACCACCATCATCAACGCCAACAGTACCATTACCACCACCAACCACAACCGCGTTGTAAATATCAACTTCACAATCTGTCCCACGAGCATCAACGTCATACGCACCATAGATACCAAGGAGTACCAACAACAATAACTGACAAAATATTAATTCATAACTTCATTGGAGAAACATTCCGCGGCGATTATATAATCTCTAAAGTCTTAGAGATTATCTAATCTAGCCCTAACTATAAATCAGTTAAGCGAACCAAAATGATAGAAGGAAGAGTAGAAACCCTGACAAAAATGGTGTGTGATTAACAAGTTAAACTTTTTTGCCAACAGCATCAACAGTACCGTCAACGTCACCAGCATCGTCAGTACAGTCAACATCAGAATCAACAACACCTATAACATCACAAACTCCGTCAGTTCAAGAATCACTGTGGACATCATTACGAATCAATAACGTGTATATTGTATCAACAAGTTATGAAGAATTAACTCATTCCCTCTGAAGAAATTATATATATATTATATATATATTTTGAAATAAAAAAATAAATCTTTCCGTGCTAAGCTATTGTGTGTGAATCTTAACTACTCGGTTAATTCATATTACAAATATGCAATAATGTACATCCCTCGCCCGTGACTTAACCATCGTTAACTACAATCTCTGTCTCAATTCAACAAATTCCAATTCCTAATAAATCTAGTATATATTTGATTTTACACTTCATCATTGATGTAACCGAAACTTTTCTGATAACATCATTCGTACTTTGCGAAGTTCACAAGAATTTAACGAAAACCAACATCACATCTCAACAAATAACGAAGTATTGATTCATAATTTTAATATTATTGAAGAAATACTTATGTAACCTCTAAAGCCTTCAAGGAATTATTCAATTCTAGTTCCAACCGTAAATCAAATGAGTTTAATTTAGTATTAACTCATTAAAATCTATGTTACATCTGAGGAGAATATATACATATATATTTTCATAAAGACTGTAATAAAATTCTTATGTACAAAATATTAATTGTGAATTTTTTTTTTACGGGTAGGTAATACCCGAGAGATATATATAAATTCACAATTAATATGTTACATTCTTCGAATCAGATTAAGCAAATTATCAATTATACTTCCTACTTTCACAATAATATACATTCTTTCATAGAAATCAAAACAACCATACTCATTCAAACCCAATTACATATTCTGATTTTAAAATCTCAGAATTCAATTCGAGATATAACCGGTACCATCACTTTTAGATTCCTACATCTTTCAAAGCTATACTTTGACTTCAAAAGTGTGTTAGAACATCAAATGTATACAAACGATTACAATCTGTGTTCAAACCCTTTGAAAATCTCTGAAGACACTTCAAATAATGTGCAATCGAGATGATGATCCAACCACATATTACCCACAGTTATGTACTTAAAAAGCTCCCGAAACCAAAGTCATAATTCAACACATATATGTGTCAGATCTTTTGGCATTTATTAGCAAAAATAACCTTGCAATTCCTTTGCAAAGTAGCAAATTATATCACAGCTCCGGCAAGACAACTTCGATTTTTTCATTCGGAGTAGCCTTATCATAATTTTGATATATGTGATTACCCTTTTGTTACCCGAGAACCTTTCATATTCCACCACATTAGCAATAAACTTACTAACAACTTCACTGATCTTGGGCATTCTGAAGAATCTTTATATTTATCGAAACCTCATCATTTACTCATCTGCCTCTTGTAATGAGAATTTCCATACGAATCATTGGGAATTAGCAATCAGTATTTTGAAATCTCACAACATGTTGACGCCAACAGTTATACATAACGTCTATTTCCAAGGCTTACATAATTCGAATGTGAAGTTTCTAAAAAACACTCTGAACCGCGAACTAGTTCTCGAAATGCTGATGAAGCAACAAAAACTGTAAATGACCTTAGCAGTAAAAAGTTTGATGATAAAGATTAGTGTATTAACAAAGCTCAGAAATAGAGAAGTTTTGGAACTGGAAAACGGATTGAGAAAAGTATGAAGGAGGCTGTGGACAAATCACAAAGACTGAACCTGCCTTCAAAGAATCCAAATGATTCAGTGTCTACTGAAGTCATTAACGAATACCTTGCTCCTGACACTAAACCCTTACAGACAATATTCTTCATCATCCTCTGATATTAGAAATTCTAAGATATTATCGTATCTTTCATTATAAATATCCTCCATATTTCTGAAGATATTTCCATAACTATTCTTATCTGGAATCATTCATCTCTTTGCGCTATCTGTATTACATCAAAAAGGAAACTGTTTAGTTCCTATACTCTGTAAACCTTTGAGTTTAAAATATGAATATTTTTGAAGTAGTGTTGGAAACTGAAGCATGAGTTAGTATAATATAATGACACTTGATCAACGTGATTATATTACAGTAATTCATGCTGAGTTTTTAAATCGAACGTGATGATTCACAGATCATAACATCATCATGTGCCATGTTATACGACTCTTATATTCTATTTAACCTCTAAAATATCAAGAAAATATTTCTTGATGATTCGGCCTTTTCCAAGGTATTCTAGTAATTTGACAAGTCAAGATCGTGCCATCACAATTTCCTTCCTAGAACATTAACAATATTCATTCTGAAATTCATATCTGTGAATTCTGGACCATTACAAGCGGTGCTTAATCGCAAGAAGAAGAAACGAAAGGACAAAACTCCGAAATAGAAATTGGGGTATAAATTTCAGCAAATAAAAGAGAGCATTAACTGTGGATGACAATGATTTTTGAAGATAGAAACAGAGACTTTGAAAGATAAGGGAAGATATAAAGCCCAACGACAAACCAAAAATTATAAACCATATATATCGATGCATATAGCAATATAAAGACACGGGAGAACTAGAAACACTATAAACCCAAGAGTATAGTAGAAGTAAATAGATTCTTCCGGCGATAGATGAAAAAGAAGAATGACCGATATGAAAGTTATAAGTATATCGAGAATCAGAACTGGATAGAGCATATTGATGAATACTTTAAAATATGAGTTGAGGGGGAAAGAATAGAAGGTGATGAAACAAGACTAGGAACTTAGAAATCAACAGATTTAACTCACACAATGACGGAATAAGTGAATCAAATCCTCTAGTGAATAGGTTAAGCTTTTTGGGATTAATTTAGTCATACCACAACTAAATCAAGTGTGATTAGATCAACACCTAGAGCTATTATTCACCACCTGGGTGATTTGGGTTGAGAGAGAATCGGAGGAGCTCACCAGATCTGAGTGTGTGTAACAAATGAGAGGATTAACCTAAAATGAAGAACATAAGACTTTATATACCCCTGCTGTTGGCTCACCCGTACGATTCATCCATCACACATACGAGTTGGCTTCATCAGCCGTACGGGTGATCACTCACTCGTGTCTTCTCATTTAGGTTGTAATTGTAACGTAGCTAAGCATCAACCGTGTGTATGACCCTGTCAGTCGTACGAGTGAGGCTTCACTCGGACGTCTGACTAAGCCTAACATAGTCAAATATCCAAATCTCGTTCCTGCAGTTGCTGTAACCACATATAAACACGGATAGGATAATAACGAATGATCATGGTGGCCTGTAAACTATTGTACCTGCAATGGACGTGGGTATATGTCTAGGGACTTACATAAAATGCATCAACAGAAGGTGTGAGTTGTAAGAAAACGAAGGAGGTGAATTTATAAGAAAATCTCTGACAGAGAAATTAAAATGGACGATCGCATTTAAAGCGGATCCTAATTCCTTTTGTTACCGGAGAATCAAATCTTATTACAAAGATTTTCTTCAAATCCCTTGAAATCTGGAAATCAATCATATCTACGTCAAATGATAAGATGAATCTACACTTACTCATTTCACTCTTCTATGTTAGCTTCATTCGTACTCTTCATATAAATGGATTGTTTATCCAAATTATTCGCTGATGATAAAACTCTAATTTTCAGCCTGTATGCATCATGAAAACATACTTATTATCATTCAAAACCTTTCCACTCAAATTTCGGGACGAAATTTCTTTAACGGGTAGGTACTGTGACAACCCGGAAATTTCCAACCAAATTTAAACTTTATCTTTATATTATTCCGACACGATAAGCAAAGTTTGTTAAGTTAAATCTCAAGAATTTTAAATTGTGTTCATACATTCATTATAACCTTGACCAAATTCTGACGATTCACGAACCGTTATATATAAATAAATATGTATATATATATATTATAACTTGAGAATATTAATAAAGTATTAAACATATAATACTTTACATGAACGTATTTGTTTCAATATGTTTATCGATGGAATTAGAAGATAATATCAAATGATTGATTTATCAGATACATTATGATATGATTACTGGTCTATGTTATGAGGTCCACTGTGATTTAAGAAATCTATTCTTTTTGACAACATTCGAAAAATGGTAAAGTGATTTATAAGTAAGAACGTGAAGTGTAAATAACTTAGATGTTGGATACCGACAAGTTAAGTAACTCGACTTTGTTCACTAAGATGATTTCATACGTTTATTTAACCTTTGAACTTTATCCCATGCTTCACCAACAAACTGTAATTTAAAAACTTAAAACCTATTATGAATATATATATGATTCTACTTTTCTAAAACATTTTATGATATAAAGATTTCTATTATTTTAACCTTTAAACAAAATGATTCTTAAAAATATATTTGGTTTTGGAAAACAAAATTATTATATTTATTTGATTTAGTTTCAAACGTACAAAAACGTTTTCAGTTTAAAAAGAACTTTATTATTAAAACGTATATAACTTTTATAAATATCTAGAACCACTTTTGACAACTCATTACTTAACCAGTATGATAAAGATAACGATATTTATATTTTATTTTATTAAATATATATAACGATTTAAATTAATATTATATATATTTATACGCGTATTATACGTACATAGTTTTATACTTTTACTATACTTAAACTTTACCTTTACTTTATTTTTACTTTATTTTAACTTTAATAATTCACTTTAATAATTCATACTTTAATAATTCACTTTAATAATTCACTTTAATAATTCATACTTTAATAATTCACTTTAATAATTCATACTTTAATAATTCATTTTAATAATTCATACTTTAATAATTCACTTTAATAATTCAAAAATCTATTATAAATAGAATTCAATAGGTTTCATTATTTCATAGAAACTTGAAAATATTTTTCTCTAAACTCTCTCAATCGATTTACATATATATATTTACTCCGTATTATTTCAAGATATTATTAGTATACATAAAATATTACGTCAGAGTGCTGTCCGAGTGATTTCGAAATTATTTTTCGAGTGGGATTGGATTAAGGAAATTATGGGTTATAGCTATGGAGGTGATTGGGTATGGTTCATGGGTATGCTCGTGAGGTCAATATAGTGTTTATCATCTTCGTTGCTTCTACGTACCTTTCCTGCAATATTGAATCTCAATATTGATACGTGAGTACTCATAATTTAACTTTTACATACTAATAGTGTATCCCTGACTAGTGCTCGAGTATATAGGATTATGCATGTTTGTACTTTTGATATTGCCTTTAGTTAGGTTATGTTGAATCCTGAATTAGTTATATATGCGACTGAGATAAGGTATAATATATGCATGTCATTGGAAAGTTAGCGAAAAATTAAGAACTTTTTATTTAGATATCGAATGATTTCGATGAACGGATTTGAAGTTATAGTCCATCGAATTTTTATATTATTATTAAAAATGATTATTATTATCGTCGTTATTATCGTCGTTCTAGTTTTATCTTATTATTATTATTATTATTATTATTATTATTATTATTATTATTATTATTATTATTATTATTATTATCTTTATCAATAAAAGGATTTATCATTAAAAATTGTTATTTTTTATTATTATTACTATCGTTATTATCGTTAAAGTTATAATTACTATTATTATTATTATCCAATTATTATTATTATTATTATTATTATTATTATTATTATTATTATTATTATTATTATTGGTATTATTATTATTATTATTATCATTATTAATATATATATCATTATTTAAAAATGGTTATTGTTATTGTTATTATTATTATTACTATATTATCATTAAGATAATTATTAGTATTATCGTTAATAATGTTATAGTAACTATCATTATTAATATTAGTGTAATTAAAACAAATATTTGTAACACCTAATTATTTTGATTACTATTATTATCATTATTACGAACACGATATAAAAGACGATTAAAAGCTATTAAACGAAACGATCAGGATATAATGGGTAAGAGTATCATGATGAGATTAAAATATTATAAGATATTGATTTAGATAAAATTATTGTTCTTATTATTTTTATCATTACTATTATTATTAAAATTATCGTTAGTATTAAAACTATCATTTTAACAAAAATTATCATTTTAATAGAAATGTCATTGTTACTATAAAATATCATTATTATTATTATTTTAAATAGAATTATTATTTTAAAGATAATATTAAAAATTATCGTAAATATTAAAGTTATCATAATTAGAATTATCGTTTTATCATAATGTCATCTTAGTAATTATAAATATTGATATTTTTATAATAATAATTATTATTACAAAATAATACAACTTTTACTTACTATCATTATAGATATTATTTTATCAAATAAATATTTGATACAAACATATTTTACTACGTGTAATAACTTACTTTAATAATACCTATCATATTATCTTTATAATATTAAATGAACCCTATAAATTTTATATATAAAAGTATATTTTATTATATAAATATAATATAAAATTTTATTTATTAATAAATAAATTATATTATTTACTCTAATAAATCTTTTAAAAATATTTAAAAATATAAAACGACGATATTTAAACTATATATTAATCATGTATAGATTTTTGGAAATTATTTTGAGTCAAATTTACTTTTGTTGACTTTTGCATATTAGTCTCGAGCATTAGGATTGTGGTACACTATGACTTGACCTAATTTGTTAGACAAATATTGACCAACACATAAATATATATAATTAATTTAGGTTCGTGAATCCGAGGCCAACCTTGCACTTGTTCAATGACGTTATATGTATTTTTACTACGAAATACAGTATGGTGAGTTTCATTGATCCCCTTTTACTCTTTACATTTTTGGGGCTGAGAATACATGCAAATGCTTTATTATCTGTTTTACAATATTTATATGCGTGAGTTTCATTATTCCCTTTTTATATACATTTTTGGGCTGAGAATACATGCAAATGCTTTATTAACTATTTTACAATATTTATATGTGTGAGTTTCATTTGCTCCCCTTTTAAATGCTTTTGCAATATATATTTTTGGGACTGAGAATACATGCGCTGCTTTTATAAATGCTTTACGAAATAGACACAAGTAATCGAAACTACATTCTATGGTTGGATTATCTAATCGAATATGCCCTTTTTATTAAGTCTGGTAATCTAAGAATTAGGGAACAGACACCCTAATTGACGCGAATCCTAAAGATAGATCTATTGGGCCTAACAAACCCCATCCAAAGTACCGGATGCTTTAGTACTTCGAAATTTATATCATGTCCGAAGGAGGATCCCGGAATGATGGGGATATTCTTATATGCATATTGTTAATGTCGGTTACCAGGTGTTCAATCCATATGAATGATTATTTTTGTCTCTATGCATGGGACGTATATTTATGAGAACTGGAAATGAAATTCTTGTGGTCTATTAAAATGATGGAAATAAATGATTATGATAAACTAATGAACTCACCAACCTTTTGGTTGACACTTTAAAGCATGTTTATTCTCAGGTGTTAAAGAAATCTTCCGCTGTGCATTTGCTCATTTTAAAGATATTACATGGAGTCTTTCATAGCATATTTCAAAGAACGTTGCATTCGAGTCATTGAGTTCATCAAAGATTATTATTAAATCAATTTATAGTTGGATAGTGGATATTATGAAATGGTATGCATGCCTGTCAATTTTTGATGTAAAAAAGATTGTCTTTTAAAAACGAATGCAATGTTTGTAAAATGTATCATATAGAGGTCAAATACCTCGCAATGTAATCAACTATTGTGAATCGTTTATAATGTATATGAACGGGTCCTTTCACTATTCATGCAATCAATGCAGCAAGACGTGTCTAGACTAAGAATGATAAGCAGGTAATTTCCTAAGGATGGTAAGTAGATGATTTCTGACTAAAAATGATAAACAAAACTTTTGACATGCAGACACGGTCGAAGTCCAGACTCACTAATGCATCTTAACAACTATCAGTTAGACACACTAATGCAAGACCTGGTTCGCTAAGACCACCGCTCTGATACCAACTAAAAGGACCCGTCCATATACATTATAAACGATTCACAATAGTTGATTACATCGCGAGGTATTTGACCTCTATATGATACGTTTTACAAACATTGCATTCGTTTTTAAAAGACAAACTTTCTTTACATCAAAAATTGACGGCATGCATACCATTTCATATTACATCCAACTATAATTGACTTAATATTAATCTTGATGAACTCAAAGACTCGAATGCAACGTCTTTCAAAGTATGTCATGAATGACTCCAGGTAATATCCTTAAAATGAGCTAATGCACAGCGGAAGATTTCTTTAATACCTGAGAATAAACATGCTTTAAAGTGTCAACCAAAAGGTTGGTGAGTTCATTAGTTTATCATAATCAATCATTTCCGTAATAGTAATAGACCACAAGATTTCAGTTTCCATAAATATCCGTACACTCGCAAGTGTTTAAAAGTATTCTATAAGTTGTAGGCACCCGGTAACAAGCCTTAACATTCATGTTTTACCCACTGAAGTACACCAGAGCAGGTGTATTTAAAATAACCTCGAAGTACTAAAGCATCCCATAGTCAGGATGGGGTTTGTTAGGCCCAATAGATCTATCTTTAGAATACGCGCTACCGTACATAGACAAGTAGTTTAATGTTACCAAGCTAAGGGTATATTTCTGGTTTAAACCCACATAGAATTAGTTTTAGTACTTGTGCCTACTTCGTAAAACATTTATAAAACAGCGCATGTATTCTCAGCCCAAAAATATATATAAAAAGGGAGTAATGAAACTCACAATACTGTATTTCGTAGCAATTATGTATATGACGGCACTGAAAATGATAAACGTTAGGTTGACCTCACGAGCAATACCCTCGATCAATACCCATAACCTCTATAGCTATAACCCATAATTTCCTTAGCTCTATCCCGTTTGAAAACTTATTTTGAAATCGTCCTAGTATAACTCCGTCGTAGTATTTTATGTATACTAATAATATCTTGAAATAATACAAAAAAAATATATATATATGTAATTCGATTGAGAGAGTTTAGAGAAATATATTTTCAAGTTTCTATGAAATAATGAAACCTGTTGAATTCTATTTATAATAGATTTTTGAATTATTAAAGTGAATTATTAAAGTATGAATTATTAAAGTGAATTATTAAAGTATGAATTATTAAAGTGAATTATTAAAGTATGAATTATTAAAGTGAATTATTAAAGTATGAATTATTAAAGTGAATTATTAAAGTATGAATTATTAAAGTGAATTATTAAAGTATGAATTATTAAAGTGAATTATTAAAGTATGAATTATTAAAGTTAAAGTAAAATAAAAGTAAAGTAAAGGTAAAGTTAAAGTATAGTAAAAGTATAAAACTATATACGTATAATACGCGTATAAATATATATAATATTAATTTAAATCGTTATATGTATTTAATAAAATAAAATATAAATATCGTTATCTTTATCATACTGGTTAAGTAATGAGTTGTCAAAAGTGGTTCTAGATATTTATAAAAGATATATACGTTTTAATAATAAAGTTCTTTTTAAACTGAAAACGTTTTTGTACTTTTGAAACTAAATCAAATAAATATGATAATTTTGTTTTCCAAAACTAAATATATTTAAGAATCATTTTGTTAAAATGTTAAAATAATGAAAATCGTTATACCACAAAACATTTTAGAAAAGTAGAATTATATATATTCATAATAGGTTTCAAGTTTCTAAATTACAGTCTGTTGGTGAAGCGTGGGATAAAGTCCAAAGGTTAAATAAACGTATGAAATCATCTTAATGAAAAATGTCGAGTTACTTAACTTGTCGATATCCAACATCTAAGTTATTTACACTCCACGTTCTTATTTTCATATTAAATAAAATGAAAGTTAACATAGTTATCTTATCAAGGTCACGAGGAAAATATTATAAAACATGCCTTGGAAATTAAACAGGAATTTCCACTAACCCTTGTCTAGTTCCCGTTAATTGACACATTTGTTCTTATTTATAAATCACTTTACCATTTTCCGAATGTTGTCAAAAAGAATAGATTTCTTAAATCACAGTGGACCTCATAACATAGGCCCGTAATCATATCATAATGTATCTGATAATTCAATCATTTGATATTATCTCTTAATTCTGTCGATAAATATATCGAAACAAATACGTTCATGTAAAGTATCATATATCTAATACTTTGTTAATGTTTTCAGTTAATATTATATATTATATACACATATCTATATACTCATAATTGTTCATGAATCGTCGAACACGGTCAAAGGGTGATTGATTACATGAATGTAGTTCCAAACTTTTTGAGATTCAACATTACAAATTCTGCTTATCGTGTCAGAAACATATAAAGGTTAAGTTTAAATTTGGTCGGAAATTTTCGGGTCGTCACACACAAGTACATACTAAATTCTATACTGAGTTTGAACCAAAAATCCCTTAGCTTTGGTAACTAGTAACTGCCGGTTATAAGAACTGGTGGGCGCGAGTAGTAGTATATGAATCCATAGGGCTTGACTTCCCCGTCTGTTCCAGGTATAGAGACCATAGCCTGAACTATAAAACAGACGTATGCTATTTGAGTTTAGTACATGTTGGATTGCGTGTATTGTACATGTTGGTTGCATGTATGTTAAAATAGGGGTATTATTATATAGACGTTAAAGCTTAGTTACCAGGGTGCACAATCTTGTAGAATATTTTGATAAACATTTCTGGATGAAACAACTGAAATCTCGTGATCCACCTTTATATACAGATTATACGAAACATTAAAACTATGAATTCACCAACCTTTGTGTTGACACTTGTTAGCATGTTTATTCTCAGGTTCCCTAGAAGTCTTTCGCTATTTGCTTATATGTTAGACAAGCTATGTGCATGGAGTCTTACATGGCATATTTTTCAAGGAAACGTTACATTCACAAAATCATCACCATGTATCTATTTTGACTGCATTATCAACGGAAGTATTATTGTAAACTATTATATTACGGTGATTGTCTATATGTAGAAATCATCAGATGTCGAAAACATTTAATTTAAATATTCAATAATGGTGTGCCTTTTCAAAAGAATGCAATGTTTACAAAACATATCATATAGAGGTCAAATACCCCGCAATGAAATCGATGAATGACGTGTTCGTCCATATGGATTTGAAGCGATCGTCACAGATATTTGAAAGACATTATATACAAAAAAATAATAGAATAGTGGATTAATTTGTGAATAAGTGATACGTATTCATAGGAATTTTGAGAGGGTAAAACTAGGGGTGTTCAAAACCGGATATCCGAAAATTCGGATATCCGAATTTCGGATATCCGAAAATTCGGATAGTTATTTTGGAAATCCGATATCCGAATCCGAAATTTCGGATATCCGATTTTCGGGTATCCGAAATTTCGGATTCGGATAGCGGATTATCCGAAAATCCGAACTCAAATGAAAAGTAACAAAATGCCCCTGAGTTCCAGACTTTGTTTCACATTTTCTTCAACATATATTAAAATATAAATAAATGCAATGTTATTAACAAAAATCATAATCATAATACGGAGTACTAGATGGTTATATTCACATGGACCTCACTTAAAAGCTTGCTGTATTATTCTTGTGATTACGATTACCGTCATTCTAGATTACTAGGCATAAGCTCTTTTGAATATCCATTTTGTAAAAGCATTTCAAAATATAAAATACAAAAGTCTTCATCAATGAGTGCACAATTAATTACATGTTTCGAAATAGATAGCCGTCTCTGTATGTTGCAGACAAATTTCATTTTCAGATTGGAGTAACTAGTGGTTAATTGATCATAGCTAAGGATTGAAGTATGAAGAAATAAGATTGAAAAGGAGATGAAGAGGAAAGAGAGAAGCGCAGATTATATTTTAGATCTAGGGTTACTGCAACTTGAAATCTTGAAATAAAATCTTTAATTGAAAGGTTTAGCTTGAATGTTATAAGGCCAAACCCACTGGGCCACAAGGCCAAACCCACTGGGCAACTAAATACACTATAAATAAATAAATACATATATATTAAATATTAATAATATGTGTATTTATTTCGGATATCGGATTATCCGAATATCCGAAATTTTGAAAAATCCATCCGATATCCGAATTCGAAAATCCGGATATCCGATTTTCGGATATCCGATTTTCGGATATCCGAAAATCCGGATATCCGAATTTTCGAATATTTTCGGATCGGGTTTTCGGATTATTTGGATTGCGGATTCGGATTCGGATATTATGAACACCCCTAGGTAAAACCACTAGGCATAAAAATAGTTGATAAATTTGTGAATTGTTTTTGTTTAAAAAAGAAACAAAACTCCACACATTAATATACGATATACTTCGCTAATCGCTAATATTTATTGAAACAGAAATAGAAGTGTATTACAGTATAAATTAAAGGAATAAAGTTAATAAAGGACTAATAATAAAGTTAATATAAATTAAAGAAAATATAGTATGAAAGAAAACCCAAGGACTAAAGTTAACCTTTGGAGACATTAAAAACCCAAGGGATATAGTATGAAAGAAAATATAAATTAAAGGACTAAAGTTAATATATATTGAAAATGAAAATAGAAGTGCATGCCGGTGTGAACGTAGATTAGGGTTTTTACAGCGACGGCATATTTTGGAGAGTGGGGATTTGGGCAAAGTTGGGGTTGTATGTGCCTGCCGTGTACCACTTTTTATTCTTTAATTATTGGAGTATATTAAATTTAGTTTAAATAAAATAAAATATTAAATAATATGTTTAATTTAAAATTTCATGTCTTTGATATTTCATTATTAATTTGAGAATTTTAATAAATACTCTACAACATAGGAGTATTTTTTTCTCTATAAATACGCCTACATATTGTTGCATTTTGGATGTTCATAATGAAAAATACATGATGATGTCCCTTGTATTAGCAATCTTTTTCGGGTGTGTTTGGCGTGTAGCTTATGGGAGCTTGAGCTTATGATTTTAATAAGCTCCAAGTCATAAGCTTCGTTTGGTAGTAAAAAAAAGTAGAGCTTATGAAAATCATAAGCTCTGAAAAAATAAGCTACTTGTAGTAGCTTATGAAAAAAAGTAGAACTTATGAACTGAAAAATAAGCTTCAGCTAGTTTACCAAACATTTATAAAAAATAATAAGCTCCAGCTACCAGCTTCAAAAACAAGCTCCAGCTCCCGCTCATAAGCTCCAGCTCCAACTATAAGCTCCAGCTCCAGCTACTTTCGTCCAAACACACCCTTCTCCTATAAAATATTTGATTCTTATACTTATAACATATTGATTGATTGATATTGGGAAAGTGAAATGTAGGTTGACAAGGTCAAATTGTACAAAATGCTACATTTGTTTGAAAATATTTACAATATTCGAGTACAATCACACTTTGTAGTTTTCAAGGACCATTTTATTTTTTATTTTTTTAGATAATTAGGTTAGGTTGCAACAAGTTGAGAGATTAATTTAGAGTTGTCTCTCGTTTCATTTAAAGTGTAGAAACTTCTTTTTTGGTTTAACTGTTATGAGTATCACTAAAAGCTAAGTGATTGTTGCCTTTTAAATAATATGAACAAACGAAAGTTTTAAACTGGTAATGAATTAATTCAGTTAGGTCATGTATAACAGAATAAAAAATATTTCTCATTCGAGTAATACGAATAGAAAAAATATTGTATATACTGCGTATTTATCATATGTATACAATATTGTCTGATAGATATATTTAGTAAATGAATATGAAATTTGATTATCGAAGATCGTATTTAGTAACAATATTTAATTTTATGCTCAAAATGAAAAATTTAATTGAGATCGAGAAAATATTTTCTTATTGCTAATATTTAATTTCGGAAAAATTCATCGGAAGCTTTGTTGATTAGTGAGCGTGCACACCCCTAAATCAACCTCATCATGATTTCACTTTACTTTTTCTTTTCTGTTTAATGGATAATAAATATAAATACATATATTAAAGACATCTTAATTTCCTAATGATAATTTTACTTATTTATATACATTTTCTACAATTAAAATTATAACATGTTGGTATACAACATACTCGAAGGTAAATTCATACACGGTTGTAAAAAAACCCAATTACTCTTGATTAATTGCTGATTATTCATTTTTAATAATAGTTTGTTCTATTTTTTTTTAAATCTGTTTAATTAATCGATCAACGTCGGTTAATGGGTTAAATTTGTATTTGTTAATCAAAGATGGTCAAAGTTAAAATTAGTTAACATTTCAAAATAAATTAAAATTAAAATTTTACAGTTTTTTAAAAGCAAAACGAACGTTAATTGACAATTATGTTAAAATTTTTATTTATATATGAGTTTATTTATATTTATATTTACACTTATAATTTTAATATTTATTTATTATTTAAATGCATAAAAAGTATAATTTGATAATTTTCCGATTAATTTCTGTATTTTCGATTACTTTTTTCAAAATTCCGATCAATTCTCCCCAAATAATGAATTTTGCAACCTTGATCTCACAGAGACAGAGTATACAAGTCTAATCGGACATATTATCATCCTGTATCAAATACTCGAAACTAACCAAAGGTTAAAAAAATAAAAAATAAAAAATAAAAGTGATAAGTGTGATAAAGCCGATAAAGAATTGGGTGGGTTGTAGCTTTTGCTTGTACGATCCCGAGGAAACACACAAAAACTACCCTGCACTTTACCCTACAAAACAAATTTCCTTTTTCAAATTAATTTCCCCATATTTTTTATTTAAATTTTATTTTTTAAAAAGCTTTTTATTTTAAATTTTATAAAACCTCATACCCATTACACCCAAATGAATAGGCAACTACAGAAAGAATATTGAATTTTACAAATTATTCATACGGATCTATATAATCAAAAATATATTTTTCATTTTCATGATTATTTTTTCTCTTTGTCGTTTTACACTTATGATATCATTTAAAAATAATAGATTTGGCCTCTGTTCAAATTTGTACACCTTCGATTTCGCAAAATTATTAAATAATAATTATAATTACTAATTACTAATACTAATATAATATATATATATATATATATATATATATATATATATATATATATATATATATATATATATATATATATATATATGTGTGTGTGTGTGTGTGTGTGTGTGTGTGTGTGTGAATAACGAAGATTAACTTAGTTTGTTTTTACCTATGTATAAAAGAGAAAAAAGATAATAGAGCTTGTTATAAATTAATGTTTAAAATTCATATCAATTGTTAAAATTTTCAATGAATGTTTGATATAAGAAATATAATAATGAACATTTATATCAATAACTGAAATTCATAATTATGAACTCACCTAAAGGTAAATATTTAACATCTACATAGAATATGACATAACTATCGACTAATCTAAAGAACAATATTCATTTTTTTACAAAAAATATGTTATAATTATGACTTTCTTTTTATACATAGTTAGATTATACTTTCTTCGTTCCATTACAAGTGTTCACTTACTTTTTGCACACAGTTTTAGAAAATTCCACTAACTTCATTCTTCACCAATCAGAAATCTTCTTTCTCCAGAATAACCTCTTCTGATTGGTTGAAATACAATGTGGACACTTGATATGGGACGTCCCAAAATAGAAATGTGGATACTTGAAGTGGGACGGAGGGAGTATTAGATTAGATATATTAGATTAGAAACGCTATGTAGTGGCTTCGTGATTAGATAGGTGAGAATTTTCAACGAAAATTCAGGTTCAAACCCTACCCTCTATACTTTGTTGTTTTTGAAAAATAAAAGAAGAAGTTAAACTATATTATATAGATTTCATGAATAATATCTTAATGTTAATAGTAGTTTTCAACTATGCTTATAAGCTTAGGACATTTCCTATCTTGCGTTACGAGCGATCGGCAAACACCTCTCACCATCGTTACCTGGTGATGATGATGATAAGCACCAAATCGCCACTGGCTCCTGCAACGGAGCTTTCACTAACATCGTGGGTCCCACATGCATATTTAACTCTTATTTTGTGAAACGCCCTGGACTCGAATTTTTTTAAAAAAAAAATAATAATGCGTGGCGCGCACAATCTTACTCGGCGCGCTGTACAACACAAACTGACCCAAAAATTGTTGAACCTGCTCACTGACTTTGAAACACATTATACCGCACGGTGCGAAAGGGTTTGCGAGACGCGTAATTAGGCCGAAACAGGTCTGCATTTTTAAAATTATGTTTTGACCCATTAGGACACCTGACCCGTTTGATCATAATTCAACACTTAACAAGCTGTAATATCTGCAATAACAACAATTGACCCAATTAACAGAATATAATGTCTACAAGACCTACGACTCATCTTATCGCGCTAACATTTCCTTTAAATTAACTAGAACCTATTATTAATCAAACTTCCAAAGTTACATTACAATCATTCATTACAAGAAAACATATTCCGATTTCTAACAAAGCTTTGACTTCCAAAAAGCGTGTGCATAAGAGTTTGACCATGACAACGCCCTTAATAATTTGACAACAAAAGTAGACTCCTTACAATATAACCTCTTTATTCAAAGGACACGATAAAACATACACTTTAACTTCAAATAATGGCGTTTACATTCAAGTGATAATTATCTTCGCGAGGATGGAAAAATGGGATATCCACTTACCCTAAGCTTCTTCAAGCTAATCCGAGTTATCAATGTGCATTACAATTACCTCCACTAGTCTTCCGAACCTACCCAAAATAATAAAACTACAATGTGTAAGCATAAATCTTAGTGAGTACATACTTGTGTAAAGGATAATGAATTGCAACCAACTACAACAATGTATATGTATATATATATATATATATATATATATATATATATATATATATATATATATATATATACATACAAACATAGCCTTTAAAATTGCGCGCTAATGGATCCGTAGCCAAATCATTTGTGACAACCACACAAGGCTCATTGCCACGTACTAATACTGGCTTTTGCTAGTCAACTAACACAAGTTGGGATATAATCCCCTTCCAAAAATCACACTTCATCACTTGCTTGAAAGCAAGTCAACAACGTGTGACCCATTTACCCACCCATGTACTCACCTTGCAAAAACCCTCAAAAATGATAAAACGCGTACAAGAACTTCCTTAGCAACCTACAAAAATAAACATACATACATACATACTCACATCTCACACTAATCATGCTACTTTACTTAAAATTAATAAGTGTGCTAATATACACTTATTTCCTATCAATTCTTCCAATGACCCACTACACAACCCATAATGACACCTCAAGAGAATTTTGACTACAAAAGGATTTCTAAAACAACTTCTATTATAAATTCATCTCCTTTAAATAATCAAGTCACCAACAATAAGTCTTAACTAATAATACTAAAATTTAAGTTACAACCGATGTTTAGAGAAAATCTCCTTTAACAATTACAAACCTAAACCATAATCAAGCTTCAAGTGAAAGCCCTTTATTAAAATATATTTATGCTTCAAAATAGCTTCATTTAACTATAGATTTATCAAATTGTAACTTCCACCAAAATTTAGAACTTCAAGATCAAAACCCCTTTTTCTATACACTAATATTTTCAGCTACTTACATATTCTAACCCAAAATGCCTAATAATTCTATAAACTAACAAAACCCAACTATAATTACATAATAGGAGTTAGGGTTCTTACATTAGGGTAGTAAAAGATGATGAATGCAATAGTTTCGGCCTCTTCTATGATGATGGCTGCTACTAGAATCCATATACATAAACCCTAGCTTCCAATTTCTTCCAATTTCACCACTTTCTCACTCTAGGTTCTCTTACTAAAATGAGGGAGTTCTCTGGAAAGCTTTAGACTGAAAACAGATGGTTCTAGACCTGCTTTTGGGGTTAAAATTGTTTATATTACAATTACCCAAATTACCCCTTCACAAAATGTAAAATTTCAAAACTGCACAATCTGGCCGCCTTAGTGCGCGACGCGCAGAAGATGTACGCGGCGCGCAGCTTTGTTGAAACTGGGCTGTTACATTTTCTTTTCTCCTTTTGTTATTTTGGGTTTCAAAGCTATTTTAATGGAGTATATCTGCTCCTGCAACGGCGACTGTTACAGGTGATGGTGGCGGCGACGGCTGTAACATCCTCAGATCGGGCCTAGACGTAAGATGAATTTTTTACCCTTAGGTATAATTGTGTGGTTAATTATGCTTTTATTTTAATATAATGTTTATTGTTATTTTATTATTTGGTTAAGACCAGTTTGTGACAAGAGTCACAGAACATGTTCGTTTATTTAATTTGGACTCCGTTAGGGCAGTCAAATTAAGTACGAAAGTTATCAGATAACTGATAAATACCTGTATGTGATTGGGTATGGTATTGAACATAAATATTTAAGCAAGAATTCAGCCATTTCTCTCATTTTCTTGAATCTTCCTAAAAACACTCCGTACCTACTTTCTCTCCTACTTGAAACCCTAATTTATCAATCTTGTTTTTTTGGATTAAAATTGTGTTGTTAAGATTGTTACTACTGATTTCGTGATCATTTCAAGGTAACAACTTCTGATTTTCAGTTCTAATTTGCTAGATTTGTGTGGTTTTAAGTTAGGTTTTATCAAAAGTGGATTTTGAGTCAAATTTAGCCAAATTGATGTTATCGATGATTAAAACTAGAGGGTTTGAGTCCCCAAATGTTTTCCTAACATGTTGTGTGTGAATTTTGGGTCAAAAACATGTCTGGAAACGAGATTGAGTGATTTTGGTTCAAAAATCCGTCATTTCTGCTGCTGCTGCTCGATGAACACAACCGTACGGTTGCAACTTGCAACCACACGGGTACATGGTGCAACCGTACAGGTTCATGTGCAACCGTACTGATGCAGTGGTGATGGTGCAACCGGGCAGTATGTTGCAACCGTACGGATGGACTTGCAATCGTACGGATGCATGTGCAACCGTACGGATGTATATCAGATCAGTAGTTGTTGTCTATTTTAGCTGTTTCCTAGCCGTTATGCTGTCCGCGTGACTTATGATTATCAGAATGTAAATTCTGAAAATGCATAAGTGTTAGGTGGACTTTTAGCGGCGCTTTTTGTGACTGATTTTCTTTACTGTGATGTTTTGTGTTAACGGACAGAAACTAACTTGATTTTCCTTATGTTCAGGTGATAAAGATAAGGAAGTCGCTCAGTGATAGATTATCTGAGCTTGTTATTGGTATTCTGTAACACCGTAATCTTTTTTTTTTTTTTATAAATCACAACGGAAGTATTTATAGTATATAACATTTATATATTACAATATAACTGGTGTTACTTTTCAAAACAGTTATACATAGTTATATTAAACATCAGAGTACTTCAGTGTGTCAAACATAACCCAAGCACGACTATCTTCTCTCGTCCCTAAAATGCAAAACAATATAACCTGCAGGGGAGAAAATGTAGGGGATTAGCATAACGCTAAGTGAATGAGATATCCCAACAGATATTACTATCAAGTACCAAGCCTAGCTTTTGGGATCATGCATCTGGTCATGGTCATGTGGACATAGCGTTATATAGCTATCATGTAATAGAGCATTACACATCTGTATCATACAGAGCTAGGCCAACAATCAGAGCAGC
The DNA here is from genome assembly GCF_046630445.1 of Rutidosis leptorrhynchoides. NCBI lineage: Eukaryota > Viridiplantae > Streptophyta > Magnoliopsida > Asterales > Asteraceae > Rutidosis > Rutidosis leptorrhynchoides. Next base: position 486,365,425 of record NC_092333.1, read on the forward strand.
GATATCATCAACAAGCTATTCACTAAGGGCACTACACTAACATAGCCTTACATAGCTATACAATAAGGGTATCAATAGCTCTACTAAGCTATTCACTAAGTATCAATAGCTCTACACAGCTATTCACTCTCACAGCACTAACGGCTATACATAGCACTATCGGCTATAAATACAAGAGGATCGTTGACCCTGCCAGGTCTACAACTACTAGCTGATCAAGCTAGAGCTGTACCGATAGCCCTCGTTATTGTTCCATAGTATACCTCTCCTGACGTTTACATACGTCAATTGCAATATACTGTCATAACAATAACCAATGAGCCTAACCCTTATATACACGGTTGACCTCTTCTGTCCCTTCTATACACTGATAGTTCTCACATGTGCACATAAACCACCTACAACCTCATGGTAGGTAACATCACTAATAAACACAGGGTACCCTAATCAGGCATGCTATAGATTCAATCTAATCAGGCAACCTGATAACAGCAGTATCACCTACTACTTATAATTACAACTATAATCAACATGCATATATAGATTATCATAATCTTCAATAGCATAACAGTGGGTATTAACTACACTTGTTACTAAATACCAATATCTATAAGGATAGTCCCACTCGCAGATTACCAGCAAGAACTCAGTGGTCTAATGTTACTGAGTCTTCTCCGTTCCTTTATCACTTGAGAACATCATATACTGAGTTAGTATACTTTTTCACTCAATGGTAATCATCAATTAATACTCTAAACCACATCATATAGCTCCACATTCATTATTTTGTAACACCCGAATATTTCATATGCGAGAATATATATATATGTACATATGTATGTATATACAGTGGAGATATTTAGATATACATGTGTATATGGTTCGGGTTGCGTATGAATTCATGTATATATATAGTTGGAACGAGAGATACGCGGTGTACGATAGTGTACGTTGCATGTACGCGTGGGAATATGCGTATATAAGGTGGTGGTTACGCATGCATGCAAGATTATTGGTAAGGGTTCGTTCTAGGGTCTTCTAGAAGGGTTTGCTTGCATAAATAAGTCGGGATTGGAGCGTACGAGTGGAATTATGAGACGGGGACTTGGTAAGACGAAAATGGAAGAAAATGTATTGTGGGTCGCGCCGCGAAGGCTGTGGTCGCGCCGCGATGATTAAGAGCAAAACTGGATCAGAACACTAGTAATTTGAAGCACCAGCTGCAGCACGTTGTCGCGCCGCGACAAGTATGATCGCGCCGCGACCAGCCTGGTTCCAGACCCGATTTTCAGCTTTAAATGGGGTGTGTTCAGGGGTAAAACCATCATTTCGCATATGGATCAGTTTGTGGGATAAATCTCAGCCACCCATCTCATTCATTTCATTTCCTTTTTCATTTTTTCTTCCATTTATTCTCTCAAAACATAAATCCTCTTTGGATTCAAGTGAAGATTTGGGGTTCAAGACTTGTGATTCGATCTTTGGCGTAGTTGGAAAGTGTGTTCTCCTCGTTCTTGGCTACGTGGTGATACTAGTGGTAAGCTCTAACTCCGAAATTCGTTTTTGTGTTCATCATTCAAATTTAGGGCTTTTGATTGTATGATTCTTAGATGGAACCCATTTAGTTGTTAATTGGAGATTAACACCAATATTCGGGTTTATGGTTGTTATTGGCGGTTTTGTGTTTAGTGTGCAAGTTTATGCTTGTAAAACTTGTAAATGGTGAGATTTTGACTTAATTGGTTAAAATTAGGGTTTTGGTGTCAAAATGGGTGAGACACGTGTTTAACACTTGTGCTCGGGTTTAATTGGCATATTAGGACCATTATCACTTGTGTTAGTGAATTTTGGTTAAGTTTGGGCGCGGTTTGTACTTGGAAGTGCATTTGGATCGAATTTGCACTAAGTGTCGAATTGGGTTGGTTTGTAAATCCAATCTAATTGTGTTGTGGTATTTATGATAATGGTTTAGGTACTTTCCATTGGCGTGTTGCGGACTACTTGGAAGCATTTCTCAAGACTTCAAGGTGAGTGTTAATATCCTATGTGCATATGTATGTGTAGGATGGGTGCGGGTCGGGTGAAGTGATTTTCGGCTATAGAGCTCACTTCACATATAGGTGGATTTCATGGACTTTTGTATTGGTCCAATTGGCACGGTTGTGCGTTTTGGTTGACCACCTTTTGACGAGGTGCACACTTGGTGTGTACATTATCACATGGGCGTGTGATGTGGATTATATAACCCCAATGGCGAAGGGTCAACATTGTGAGTGGAATAATTATGCGTGTGCGTATATAACGTATTTGTTTGTGTGTACGAATGTGGAATTGTCGCGGTGTTTAAGATACCACATTCAAAGTAGTGAGTAGTATTGTCGCGGTGTTTAAGACACTACTCATTGTTGGATTGACGAGTAGTATTGTCGCGGTGTTTAAGACACTACTCATTGTATAATTGACGTGTGGTATTGTCACGGTGTTTAAGACACCACATCGTCATGGGAGTGGAAATGTCGCGGTATTCAAGACACCACTCATTGTTTTGATTGATGTGTGGATTCGTCGCGGTGTTTAAGACGCCACATTGTCATTAGGGTGAGTTAGTCGCGGTGTTCAAGACATCACCCGGGGGATTAGTGATTACGCGGTGTGTAAGTAACACTAGTGGATGTTGTGAACTCCAACGGACTTTCAAGTACCGTTCCCTTGTATGCTTGGTCGACCATGGTTATTGTGTTGTAAGCGTAAGCATTTTATGTTAATCTATATATATATAATTTGTATCCGTATAATGTTGTATTGTCGTGATGTAGCTAACCCCCAGGGTGTAGCTTATTGGCATTGTTCACATCGTTGTTGGTGAACTTATATTTTTTTGATGTACCTTAGCTCGTTGCTTAGTGATCCTACGGTATGCTAGTTTAGCTTGCCTTTATGCTTGGGTGATTCGGTGTGCGGTATTTGATATTTGTGTGGCGTGTCCATTTTATACATATATATGTATGTAGTATGTTATCACTCACTAAGCGTTAGCTTACCCTCTCGTTGTTTACATTTTTATAGGTTGCATGCTGGACGGTGGCTCGGGTAAGCTTGGGGATTAGAGATCTTGGCTAGGTTGCTTAGAAGATCTTGCTTTTGTACTCGATTAGGATTTGGGTAGCGTAGTCCCAAATCACCATGCTCGGTTTTGTTGGAAACTAGACTTACTATTGTATTAAAGATGTTTATGGAAACACATTTGGGGCCTAAAGTACTAATTAACGCGTATTAAAAGGAAAAATTTTTATGGGTCGGTTTTAATACGGGTTGGGTTGTTTCAAGTGGTATCAGAGCATGGACTAAGGGATTTAGGCAACTTGAGATAGGTGCCTAGACTTAGACTTTTGTGTGTGCGTATTTGCTGCGGGATTTGTAGGAGAACGGGACGGACGGAAATTTGGTTAGTGCCTTAGCGTGTAGGTGAACTAACTAGGATATTGTGTTGTGTTGTGATGTTATTCCTTGCGTATGTTTATATGTGTAGGAATTTTGTTGTGTTGGTTATTATCATCGAGCGAGGCGGTCGTTGTACTAACGAGTCGATACGGCGTGTGTGCGTAATAAGAACTTGCAAACCTTATTACGGGTGCAAATCGTGTCTAACAAGTGATGTACGACGAGTGTTTAGCAAGATGGGGTGGTGTTGTGCGTGTCGTTTTATACGTGCATGGACTAATCGTTTTGCATTCCTTAGAATGACGACGCGAAACGAGATCGAGACGAACAACGCGGAGTTTAACGCTAGAATTGTGGCCTCCGTTGCGGAGCAAGTGGGTGCGTTACGAGAAGAAATGGATAGGAAGTATTCCGAATTCCAAAATAGGGGTGAAATGGAGCGTTGTCTTAAGAGCTTCATGAGGACTAGACCCCCGATGTATGATGGGAAACCGGATCCTTTGGTAAGCACAACTTGGATCTCGGATGTCGAAGGGTGTTTTCGTACTATGGAATGCCCTCCCGAGAAAAAGACGAGACTCGCTACTAGTTTGTTGCGGGGTAGGGCGAAGGATTGGTTGGATGGCAAGATTGATCTTGTCGGTGGTGAGACGTTTATGGCGTTACCATGGGACGAATTTAAGGAGGAATTCTTCGAGGAGTTCCGGACTTCAGCCGATTTGTCAGAATTGCGTTGTGAGTTGCGAAACTTGCAACAGGGTTCTATGGATTTGAATACTCTCAAGACGACCTTTATGGCAAAGGCTCGTTTCTGTCCGGAGTATTTGGGGAATGATCGTTTGTTGATGGAGGATTTCTATCGAACTTTGAATGATGACTTGAAGAGTAAGATTAGCCGGGGCTACGCGAAATCGTTTGCTGAATTGTTCACCGTGGCTAGAGGTTTCGAGTCTTATACGCGATCAAAGGCGGGTGAACCTTCAAATGGAAGAAGGGTTGTTTCTTATGGTGCTCCGAGTAAGAGGACTAAGGGTCCGAGTGCGAGTATGGGTAATGTGGTAAACGGCGCGACGGATTCTCGTGCGCCTAGGTGTTTCAATTGTGGTGTTAGGGGCCACAAGTTGTGGGAATGCACAATGCCGAGAAGTGATGACGGAATGTGCTACTATTGTCATAAAGAGGGACATCGCAAGCCGGATTGTCCCGAGTTGGCGGCGGCGAATGCCGCAAGGAGACGCTGAGGTACGTTTCGTTTTAATAAATATGTCTTTGGATATTTATTATGTGACGTTTAAGTTTGGATTTGTTAAATGCATTGTGTTGTGCATGTTATTGTTAAGGGCGACGTTCCTAATGGAAGTACCCTATGGCAACGTTTGGATTATTGGACAAAGGGCGTAAGACTTGGTGTAATCAAGCATTCCTTAGTGTTGGGAAATATTTATACCAATCTATGGAAATGGGTTTTGGTGTTCGATTGTTAAGCGCGTGTTCGCTTGTGTGTTGAAGTTGACGAACCACGAGGTTCGTCGGGTGAAACGGAACCCTTGCGATCGAGTGTTTTGAATCTCGATGCATGTTGGTAATGGAGTCTATGTGACGCGACATTAGGTGCCTCTTTTATACCTACTAGCGCGGTGTTCGACTCCGATTGTGTTGCGGTACACTTTTCGTTCAAAGTGTTTAAGGATTTGTTTAAAATCCTTCGTGTGCTCAAGGTTAGAGCAAGACGTGGTGATGGGTCGTGTGGACCCGATTATTGGTCAAGTCTACCTCTGGTAGCATTGTACGGTTGTACGAGTGTAATATGGAACGTAGTTCCAATTGGGGGAGTTACACTTCCGCTCGAGGAAGTTTTAGTGTGATATTTCGGATGATACTTTTGGTAGATCCGGAAACTTTGTCGAGACCTAGTTTTGGTCGATTTGTGGTAGAGTACAATTTCGGATAAATTGTACTTATGATTTAGATTTGAATTATCACCGAGGTGGTAATGTGGTAAATCTCATTGAGAGATAATGGACGTGTTTGGCGAGCGAGGTGAAATTCTTCGGTTAAGTAAGGTGTGTGTCGGGTTCTCTTTTGGAGAATTCTTGTTCGGTACCTATGTTTGATATAGGTGGTTCTTGCTCGATTATGGTATGCGATTGATGAAGCATGACTTTCGGAGTCCGCTGACTTCATCATGGGTTTGACGATTAATGAAGCATGATCTTCGGGTCCGCTGACTTCATTATGGTATGGTTGATTGATGGAGCATGATCTTTAGTGTCCGCTGACTTCATCATGGGAGTACGTGATTGGTGGAGCATGATCTTTAGGGTCCGCTGACTTCATCATGAGCGTGGTGTTGAGATCGGTGAAGCATGATCTTCGGGTCCGTTGACTTCATCCGGTGTTGAGATTGGTGGAGCATGACCTTCGGGGTCCGCTGACTTCATCAAGGGAGTAGTGTTATGTCGGTATGGCGTAACATTATCGGGAAATGTGAGTACCGGTGGGAAATGAGAGTACCATTCCTGAGTTGTGTGGTGGGACGTGAATATCGGGTTGTTCGTATTCACAATATTTCGGGTAGTACGATTGTCCTTGTTGGTTGAGCTCATAGTTTGAGGTAGTGAATGTCGGGTAGTTCGGATTCACTAAGGCTCGGGTTGTACGGCCATCCTCGGTTATACTATGTGGCGGTGGTAGTGAATATCGGTTTGCGCGTATTCACGATGACTCGGGTTGTGCGGTCATTTCGTTGTGAGATATATGGATTGGGTTGGTGGATTTCGGGTTGTGCGAATTCACTAAGGTTCGGGTTGTTTCGACCATCCTCCATATGTGTTTTGGCTCGGGTTGTTTCGGCCATGTTGAGTTGTGATCTATCGGTTGTTTTATACGCCGATGGTGGAGTCGTGAGGACCATGTTGTGGAATTAGTGATGCGATAGCCGTGTTTCGGTCACATGTTGTTACGGGTGTGACGAGAGTTGATTTTGTACACCTCAGGCTTAGCGTTGCCATGGTCGTTGGACGCTATCGGTTTTAGCCGTGTGTTTATGATGTTACGGTAGTTGCATATGGTTCGTGTTGCGCACTACAAGGGATGTATAGTGATTGGTGTTGTCCGTAAGGATTTGTTTGGTTCGGTCTTCATCGTTTCGGATTGTTGACCTTAGGTTTGAGACTTGGTTGCTTTTAGCATTGTACTTGGTAATGGTACGTTAGAGGGTTGATATCTCGGTTCGAGATTTGGTTGAGTTTCCCGGTGTGCGGGATTGAGCATGGCTTTAATGCTCGGATGGTAACTTGATAACCGCGGGTGACGATTTTAGTTGTTAAAGGTAATTCATTGGAAAGAGTTGCCTAGGAAAGTCGGTTTGGGACTTAAGTTGAGGACCGTGGAGTGTGGTTCGTTTGGTTAAGTAACAAGGATCACGAGGACGTGATCAATTCTAAGTGGGGGAGAGTTGTAACACCCGAATATTTCATATGCGAGAATATATATATATGTACATATGTATGTATATACAGTGGAGATATTTAGATATACATGTGTATATGGTTCGGGTTGCGTATGAATTCATGTATATATATAGTTGGAACGAGAGATACGCGGTGTACGATAGTGTACGTTGCATGTACGCGTGGGAATATGCGTATATAAGGTGGTGGTTACGCATGCATGCAAGATTATTGGTAAGGGTTCGTTCTAGGGTCTTCTAGAAGGGTTTGCTTGCATAAATAAGTCAGGATTGGAGCGTACGAGTGGAATTATGAGACGGGGACTTGGTTAGACGAAAATGGAAGAAAATGTGTTGTGGGTCGCACCGCGAAGTCTGTGGTCGCGCCGCGATGATTAAGAGCAAAACTGGATCAGAACACTAGTAATTTGAAGCACCAGCTGCAGCACGTTGTCGCGCCGCGACAAGTAGGGTCGCGCCGCGACCAGCCTGGTTCCAGACCCGATTTTCAGCTTTAAATGGGGTGTGTTCAGGGGTAAAACCATCATTTCGTATATGGATCAGTTTGTGGGATAAATCTCAGCCACCCATCTCATTCATTTCATTTCCTTTTTCATTTTTTCTTCCATTTATTCTCTCAAAACATAAATCCTCTTTGGATTCAAGTGAAGATTTGGGGTTCAAGACTTGTGATTCGATCTTTGGCGTAGTTGGAAAGTGTGTTCTCCTCGTTCTTGGCTACGTGGTGATACTAGTGGTAAGCTCTAACTCCGAAATTCGTTTTTTGTGTTCATCATTCAAATTTAGGGCTTTTGATTGTATGATTCTTAGATGGAACCCATTTAGTTGTTAATTGGAGATTAACACCAATATTCGGGTTTATGGTTGTTATTGGCGGTTTTGTGTTTAGTGTGCAAGTTTATGCTTGTAAAACTTGTAAATGGTGAGATTTTGACTTAATTGGTTAAAATTAGGGTTTTGGTGTCAAAATGGGTGAGACACGTGTTTAACACTTGTGCTCAGGTTTAATTGGCATATTAGGACCATTATCACTTGTGTTAGTGAATTTTGGTTAAGTTTGGGCGCGGTTTGTACTTGGAAGTGCATTTGGGTCGAATTTGCACTAAGTGTCGAATTGGGTTGGTTTGTAAATCCAATCTAATTGTGTTGTGGTATTTATGATAATGGTTTAGGTACTTTCCATTGGCGTGTTGCGGACTACTTGGAAGCATTTCTCAAGACTTCAAGGTGAGTGTTAATATCCTATGTGCATATGTATGTGTAGGATGGGTGCGGGTCGGGTGAAGTGATTTTCGGCTATAGAGCTCACTTCACATATAGGTGGATTTCATGGACTTTTGTATTGGTCCAATTGGCACGGTTGTGCGTTTTGGTTGACCACCTTTTGACGAGGTGCACACTTGGTGTGTACGTTATCACATGGGCGTGTGATGTGGATTATATAACCCCAATGGAGAAGGGTCAACATTGTGAGTGGAATAATTATGCGTATGCGTATATAACGTATTTGTTTGTGTGTACGAATGTGGAATTGTCGCGGTGTTTAAGACACTACATTCAAAGTAGTGAGTAGTATTGTCGCGGTGTTTAAGACACTACTCATTGTTGGATTGACGAGTAGTATTGTCGCGGTATTTAAGACACTACTCATTGTATAATTGACGTGTGGTATTGTCGCGGTGTTTAAGACACCACATCGTCATGGGAGTGGAAATGTCGCGGTATTCAAGACACCACTCATTGTTTTGATTGATGTGTGGATTCGTCGCGGTGTTTAAGACGCCACATTGTCATTAGGGTGAGTTAGTCGCGGTGTTCAAGACATCACCCGGGGGATTAGTGATTACGCGGTGTGTAAGTAACACTAGTGGATGTTGTGAACTCCAACGGACTTTCAAGTACCGTTCCCTTGTATGCTTGGTCGACCATGGTTATTGTGTTGTAAGCGTAAGCATTTTATGTTAATCTATATATATATAATTTGTATCCGTATAATGTTGTATTGTCATGATGTAGCTAACCCCCAGGGTGTAGCTTATTGGCATTATTCACATCGTTGTTGGTGAACTTATATTTTTTTGATGTACCTTAGCTCGTTGCTTAGTGATCCTACGGTATGCTAGTTTAGCTTGCCTTTATGCTTGGGTGCTTCGGTGTGCGGTATTTGATATTTGTGTGGCGTGTCCATTTTATACATATATATGTATGTAGTATGTTATCACTCACTAAGCGTTAGCTTACCCTCTCGTTGTTTACATTTTTATAGGTTGCATGCTGGATGGTGGCTCGGGTAAGCTTGGGGATTAGAGATCTTGGCTAGGTTGCTTAGAAGATCTTGCTTTTGTACTCGATTAGGATTTGGGTAGCGTAGTCCCAAATCACCATGCTCGGTTTTGTTGGAAACTAGACTTACTATTGTATTAAAGATGTTTATGGAAACACATTTGGGGCCTAAAGTACTAATTAACGCGTATTAAAAGGAAAAAATTTTATGGGTCGGTTTTAATACGGGTTGGGTTGTTTCATATTTGACAAGGCTACATAAGAGTCCATGCGAAAACGGCCTTTATGTGTAAAACGAAGCATACAAGCTATCGTGTCCTTTTTGACCGAAAAATTCTGATTTATTACTTTAAAACATTATCATTGGAAAGTACACTTCATTACATTTCCAACGATATTTGATTCATCAAAAACGGAGTTACGGTTTGAAAGTTACGGCCAAAACAAGTTTTCCAAAAAGATGACGGACTGCAACCGCGCGGGAGCACTTGCAACCGCCCGGGTGCACCCAAAATGGCCCGGATACACCCCATAACCGTACGGATGCATCCTGCAACCGTACGGGAGCTGTTCATCAGTACCAGGTCTCTGTTTTCGTCACTTTGAGCCCCAAATCTCGTTTTTGCACTATTTTGACACTACAAATCACTTAGAGAACATACATAACTCATATACAAATGTTTTCTAACATCAATTTGACACAAACAACACTTTTAGATCAAGATTTGATCAAAAACCCATTTGATATGAAACTTTGCAAAACAAGGGATTAAACACTGATTTATACATGAAATCAACATGTTAATACCTTGTTTAAGCTACCGAAAACACAGAGAATCAATTACACAACTTGATTTAACACAAAAACAAGAATCAAGAACTAGGGTTTAATGATTTGGGAGCGTTTGTGTATGTGTGTGTGTTTAGGGTTTCCAAAAATGGAAATAAAAGGGAAGCTGGGGTTTTTAAGCAATAAGGGTTTCCTTCACATGAGGGAAACCTACTCCGTGTATCACATGAGTATTTATCAGTTATCTGAAACACGAAACACCTCATTAAGTGGTCCAAACGAGGTCCAATTTAAATAAACAAACATGTTCTGTGACCTTTGTCACGAACTGGTCTCAACTATATGAATAAATAATTACAAACACGTAATTATTAAAATAACATATAATTATTAAAATCAATTATATTAACACACACAGGGTAAAATGGTAATTTCCTGCTAGGCCCAGTATTAGGGTGTTACATATTCGGTGGGTGGGTCTATCTCCGGATAGAGTATTAAGTAGCTGACACGCTACTTGTTCAGACTCTTTACTCTTATGTTTATGTTCAATATGAATACCATGTGTAGTTAGTTATTGTCATGCTAGTTAGGACGATTGCATGACTGATTATTTGTGTTCTTATGTGCGCACTGTTAGTTGGACACCAACCGAGGCAGCAAGGTTGGGAACCCACCGAGGCGGCAAGGTCGGGTTGGTGTGAGGTTTACCGTGGTAGCCTGGTCGGGTCATAATGTTACTGATTTTTCAGTATAGCATAGAAGGACGCATGTGTTGCGTTCGGACGGTTATGCAGTGGAATCAGTAAAGCGGACTATCAGTAGACTGTAGTTTGATCAGCTAAGTTGTGTTCTCGTACAAGCTGCCGATCCTCATATTGTCAGTTGTTGTTATATGCTAGTTCAGGACGTTAGCATATCTGTGACCTTTGCATGTTTAGTTGCTTATGCTTGATCTGTTAGATAGTATCCATTCACTTAGTAGTTGTGCTAATTCCCTCACATTTCCACCCTTGCAGGTTTAGGTAATGCAGTTTAGGATGGGTGTTGCAGACGGGTTTGAAGACATGTTTGACTATGTGATTAACTCTGATGTTTTCAATTTTAATGATGTTTTCACGTAACACCGATGTTTTGGAATATTGTAATAACATTAACTAAGTTGTTTTGTTAACTATGGTTTGTAAGTATTAACCAGTGTTATTTTAGTAACTAAATGTACTTCCGCTGTGATAAAAAAAAATCAGGGTTTTACAACGGCAATTTGGGTTTTTCGACTAGTGGTGGCAGTGATAGATCTAGATTTGGGTTTTATATTTTTTATCTGCTTTTAAAAGATAAGTAGATCACTATAGTTGGTGAGCTGAAATAAAATGAGATGAAGAAAAATAGCACTTTTGTGGGTTTGGTTAAGAAGAAGGATGTTGTTGGTGATGTTTTGAAGAGTTTGCAGAAAAATGTAAATTAAATATTAATATTAAATATTTTAATTTTAAAGTGTTATTTATTTATTGTATTTAAATAATAATATAAATATAAATAAGTTAAAGTTTGTTGTTTAAATGTATGATATGGAAGAATTAGTGAAAGAAATGTTAAAGTTTTTTGCGTTATTGTGCTGTTGATGTCGAAAAAAAGTTATGTTGAATGTGTTAAAAATATGGAATGGTCTTATATTATTCAAATTAAATCAGTCATATAAAACCAAAAAGGCTATTATCTACACATCATAATCCAATTAATTGAGGTTATGTCATGCTAGAAGCTATCACAGTCATAATTATTACGATCTTAATTCAAAATTTCTGGAGCCAAAATTCTAATAACAACTACTAGAAAATACAAAATACTACGTATAAAATATCTCAAATGTTCCGGAGCCAAATACCAACATGACATATATATAAAGAAATTTACATTTACATACTAACTAATAGACAAAAGTTATGAATAGTAATTAGGGTATTTTCGACTTTTCACTTTTTTTTTTAATTTTTAACTAAATTTCGTTATACCAACAAAGCCCCTCAAACTTTTTTGAAAAATTCAAATCGACCCCCCAAACAGGGGGGTAAAGTGTCAAATAACCATTTTCATAAAAAATCTTAAATAAACTCCACCCAAATATTAAACGGGTCATATCCTCTCGCTCGCAACGAGTTAAATTTTTTCGACACTATCGTTAAACTCGAAATAATTTTAGGAACACAATGTCACTAGCTATAAGCAATACGGACGCTTTTTAAAAACGCTAAATATTTGGGGTACTTTTCATACACGTTGATTTTGCGTTAAATTTTTAAAAGTCGACAATTCCATAGCGAAACGCAGAGATGCACATATATTGTTAATTTAAAATAACATTTAAATCTCTCACGAGTTATACCTTTTAGTTCGACTCGAGTTGCGCTTCAACGACATCATCGTTAGCCACAAAATAATTTTACTAAATGCAATAAAATACATTGAAAATCGAACCCCCGACGCGAAACGAGGGTTCGATAACCAGTTCATCACTAATTACCTCCTTACCACTCCTCGTTTAAACCAATACAATAAAAATATACATTTTTTCTCACTTTTTTTTATGAGTGTAAATACAACAAAAACAACAACAAAATCAAATCCCGCATATATAAGGTATGGTGAGGTGAGATGTAAACAATAATTCTCCTATCATAGAATAAAGACAAGTCATTTCTCCACTCGAAGTGAAACACTACCAAGAGTAGAGAAAATCATCCATCTCAATGTTCAATGGATAGAGTGATTGATTCCAAAAGGACCTCCGGTCTATAAGTAGGAAAATTTTAAATTTTTTTTGCTTAAAATATTTTTTATGAATGTAAATGTCTTAACTAATTATAATTGTTTATTTAACTGTATTCAAACGTGTGAATACTAAAAATATAAAAGAAATAATAGAGAAATTTACATCTAAAAGGGTGAAAATCATTATGAAACATTTCTTAATTTTTAGAACTGTGGATAAAGTGAATATCATGCTAAATGTAGCTAAGTTTTGAATTTTCACAAGGTTGCAAGTATGAACATCTTTTTTTGATACATATTTGTTCACATTTATAAATATGGTATAAACATTAATTATTTTGAAAAGATTATGAATATGAACATACTTGTGTTAATATCTTGATTATACTTTTTACATTCTTAAAAATTGAATAAATTAGTGCGAACGTTATAGTGTACGAGCTCTTTTCAATGCTCTTTTCAAATACTCCGTATATATGTTACCATAAAGATGTAATCTCAATGGGATGGTGAAACATTTGTTTCACATTTGCCTTACTGACCTATAGTAAACTATGCAAGGTTATAAAAGATGTGAGATGGAGTCGAGACGGTTGAGTCCTAGAAAAGTCGAGACGTTCGAAACAGAGTCGAGACAGACGTTGACCAAAGTTGACTTTTAAATATATAAGTATATAAATTTATATATGTATACATATATTAAGGTCTAAAACTTTAATTGACTAATATGTACCCATAATCGTTAACAACGTTAATTTAATACAAAAATTTTAAACTACAATACGATAAATTTGACCAATTTTACCGACTTTCTGACTTTTTCGAATTTTGATAGACATTGACCCGATTTTTTTCAACTTTGACCCGAATTTTGACCGTTGACTGTCATATTAGATGATTTTCTTCGAGACAGGATGGGGTAGTCACCAAACCGTCACCACATGCTTCACAACGGCTTGAGATGAGGTCTTTTGCAACAGTGTTTGTGGGCTCTACTAAATTAAGCTTGATATCAGGCCAATTATACATATATTTTATCGCGACATTCGTTTTTACTCTAAGTGTTTTTGGAAGGAAATTGAAGACATTCGATGAATTAAAGGTTAGAATGATGATTTCAAGTGAAGAATGTTTCAAGATGACTAAAAGTGAAGATTTGTGGCTTCAAAGTGTTAAAACGAAGAAAAATGTAGAAAACTAATGAAATGCGGCGTATCCCATTGGATGCGGGGAATGGTCCTTTGTAATTTAACTCAGTTTGGACATACGCCATAAGATGTGGCGCATCCCTAAGGATGCGACGTATCTGAACAGGACACGGGCAAGGATGTGGCGCATCGATATGTGATGCGGCGCATTTGCGATTACTTAGGCAACAATTTCTTTTAACCTTATACATAGAAGGGTTGCGGCAGCTCATATGCATATGAATTTTAATACTCATAGTCACGAAAATCGAAGGTTTTTGAAAGTTTCTACTTGTTCTTTGAAGATCCATTCACTATGTTTATTGCTTTATTCTTTATTGACAATTGATACTTTAATTCTTCATTAATTTAAGCTTTGTAATCATGAATTTATTTATCGTTAATTGTTTAATTATTTGCACTTTGAATATGTTAGGCTAGATCTTTAACCATTCAATGATTAATCATTCATACTTCGTAATAAACTCCCTATTTTACTACTTTTTCCGTGTCAAAAAAACTGTCCACCTTACTAATTTTTGTTTATCCCAAAAATATTGTCCATTAGACCATTTCTAACCGTTCTTGTGACGTCATTAGCAGATTTTATACTATTTGAACAAAAAGTGAAATCGGTATGTGACATGACAACGTCAGTTTTTTTGACATTTTTAACCCTTGTGTCATATTCTTATTGAATCCACTTGTTTTTGATATAATTTATTTGTTTTACATGAATATAATAAAAATACATAAATATAATAAAAAATAAATTACATATAATAAAATTTATTTAATCAAAATTCAACAATACATAAAATTTAACGATTACATAAAATTAAATGACTACATAATTTATATATTAAAAATAGAGATTACATAACAAGCATTAATGCATAGCCAGGGGCGGAAACAAGGGGGGACTGAGGGGTAGGGATGGCAATGGATCAGATATGGATCGGGTGAGGCCGTATCCGTATCCATATCCATTTTTTTTTTACTTTTCATCCATCCATATCCATATCCATATCCGCCGGGTGAAGCGGGTTAATGGATAATTATCCATATCCGTTTAAATTTATTTTATTTTTAACAATTATAAGCGGTGGTTCACTGTATACGATCAAAAATAATATTTTTAATAGTTTATGCGACCGAAAGTCACATTGTACTAATCTATATAACAAATATTCAATAGATAACCTATTAAACATGTAAAGATATCGACATGTAAGTTGCTTACTTTTAGTTACATGGAATCACATTTGAACCACCAAAGTACGATAAATGCATTTGATTATTTAAACAAAACAAAATATAAGAAAAAAGTTATATTTTTAGAAAAAATATAAAGAAAGATGAATATGAATATAATTAATGAAATATCATTACATAAATGATACTAATTTGAGTGATAAATTTATATATTTAGTTATTTCGGGTGAAAGCGGGTTCATCCATGGATGAAATTTTTTCATCCACATCCATTCCATATCCATTTAGATCATCCATATCCACGAATAATCGGGTGGATCTGATGGATATCCACTGGATCGGGTATCCATTGCCATCCCTACTGAGGGGTGCTAAGCCTCCCCCAATGCCCAATCTAGACCCAAGTTTCATTTGTATTAATATCCTCAAATAATTGTAAGCCTCCTTCAAGATCCAAGTTTATTTTTATATAATTATCTGATTATCGAGTAAGCCACCCGCATCTGTAAATTCTGGTTTCGCCTCTGTGCATAGCTCAAAATATCGATGGAGAGTTCCAAATATTCTCGATGAAATCACCAGTAAGTTGGTTGTGCAGCGCGCTATCCCTTATTTATCTTTCGATAATGTCTTGATCACGTCTTCTATTTCTTATAGGTTGGGGTTAATTCTCCATGTCCTCGGTAATAAATTTTTCCACCATCTCGCATTATGCAAAATCATTATCTTCTAAAATCACATTATGTAAAATGACACAATTTTTTTTTTTTGAATAAAATAGATTGTTATGCTTTTTTTGAAAACTTTTTGTATTGATAATTTTTATAGTATTATCTGTTTATATGTATTAAAAGATTTATTGTCTATAATGAGGCCCATTTTTATGTCTCGATCATGACCTTTAAAATCGTTAAGACAACCCTCCAATCGCGCAAAGCGTATCCAGAATGTTTTATATTAACTGTTTGACCCGCATAGGGTAAATGATACCAGATGCACAACTTTTGAGAAAACTCACCTATCAGGATTTGAACTTTCACCTATTTTTTCAAGGATACGAGTCAAGAACTTACTGAGATTTTTTTCCACTCAACAATAGTTCGGTGGTTAACATTTCATTTAATGAAAAACAAATTAGACAATTCTGATAATACATCTTAGTTTTAACAAAAATTAAACCAGACATTTTTTTTAGACAGATGGAGTAATAACTAATATATTAATTATAATTATAATATTGCATTTTTATAAAATTTTATCCTTTGAATTAATATGCAATAAATATAAATATTGTCAACTTAAATCTTTAAATTATATGTTACGGAGTACTAAATATTCGAGTCTGGGCTAAAAGTTTAGTCTATAGTAGAAACATAAAATGTGGGACAAATTGAATTGGCAATTAGCGTTAGCATAGTTAATTGAATTTAAATTTAATTTTAAATTTGAATTTAAATTGAAATTGACATTTTCGTATTTTCATATGAAATGATCCGATTGATAAATCCAAAAATTATCCGTCAGCAATTTAAGTAAAGCCCGATCACAATTGGTCACGTGTAAAGATTGATCCTAAATCCCGCAAAATCTACGCAATAGCACGTGCGCTGATTTAACGCGTTTTGCTTTCTGGATTATTCTCCGGTTCGAACCTTCTGTCCTTGTATTCTTTTGCCAAGTCTTATTTTTATTGTTACTTCTTTTATCATTTCATTATATAATTATAAATCGTCAATGTTCTAAAAAAAATATGATGACACAAAAATGATAAAATCAACTTAAATTCACGGTATGAATTATTAGTAATCCATATTTTATGACTTACAGAGGTACAAATTTTCATTTAGCAATGCAAGACAAGTTGTTTAATCTAATACTATAATTATTAAGAACACTTTTAAGCATAAATATATATGATATAATTTTGACCACAAGTAATCAATGATCACTTAGAGTTAAAACTCACGAGGAATGTAGATTAAATACACGAATCTTTATACAACACCGAGCACAATCAAATACTTAAGAGAAATCGTTTAATCAAAATAAACCAATATTATCAATAAGCAACTAACGTACAAGATTACATATTGATTTAAATAGAAAAACTGTGATTGGACTGAGTAGATCGAGCATGATCTCCCTAACACCTGAAAATCGCCCAAAGATGGAAACCAAAGTAGGGTTAAACTCTTAACCTTAGGTGAACAATGAACTCGTATCTATAGGCCCACAGGCCTATTCGTAGCGACAAGCTTTTGATCCGTACGAATGAGTCCATCCATCTGTACGGATACACTTTCTAATTGACATGACCTTCATCCGTACGAATGAGACTCCCATCCGTATGAATGAACGCTCCATTCGCATAAGCTCCTGCGAATGACGAGTTTCGGACGCTTACATCAATCAAGGTGAACAACATATATATAATAAACAATAATGAACTATTCGATAGACTACATCAACACAAAGTATGCATCGAAAAATTCCCCCTTGGAAATTGCTGGCAATTTGTTGTAAACACTTCTTTCAGTCTTCAGTCAATCTCCATCGTAGTACCATAATCTTCTGAATCACAAACTCTAACAAAAGTCATCCATAATATGTAAATTCAAACTTCGAACATCAATGTTTCACCACATTGAAGTCAAAATGCTACTGACATTCTATTATTTTTTAAACTTTGCTTGAATGTGTTATCCATATTGTCATAGTAGCACGATTTTCCCCTGTGACTGAACTCTACCGGTTTTGACACGATCATATCTTTGTTGTTCCAATCTTCACACAAACCAGTCAACTCATAATTCCAAATTGTAGAACAACCCACTCGTTAACATCATCCTATAAACGTTGTAGCTCATATCGTCACTTAATACCGTATTAAGCAAGAGATAGAGATTTCCACTCCACAACTAACAATCCTAATCAAACAAGCAAGTGCTCAGACTGACCAAGAATTATATTTTAGGATCGCATGATTGCGTATCAATATTCGGTAAACAAATTAGATTCTCTTCACGAAGTAGAATCAATAAAGTTTGGAAGATAAAATATGATATTGTTGACCCTTAATAATCATATTCTCTTGATTACCTCACAATAACTTCACTCGTCTGTTCTTCAAACATTCATTATCTTCTGTAAATCCAATCGAACAACCCGAAGTTATTTAGAGACAAATTTGTCTCACCACTCGCGACATCAAACCACAAATATTCCACCAAATCTGCAGCAAAATCGAAATTCAATATTCAAAAACCTTATGGTCCAATCATCACCAAATTTTTACCATATTTACCTGTATGTCTAGTAGCTTCAATACAAATTTTAGGTCGATCCAATAGTAGACGAACCAATAATGAATTTTCTCCAGTAGCACAATCAAACCATAAGGCCCCGTTTGGTTGGAAGTATGTTTTTTGAAGGACTGAAATATGTAAAAGGAAATGGAATCCGAAGAAATTTATAACGACCCTCATTTTTCCATTTCTATTTTACTAAATTGCCCTTAGGGTTTGTGTGCTCGTAAACTTTATTTGACCAAAACGTTGACCAAATAGTAAATTTTTAGTCGACATTCTCTGTTAATTAAAGTTTATGTTTCTGTGATATTACTCATATATATAGTCTATAAGTAATAATTAAAAATGTGACATTTATGTAATTAGTAAAACAATCGGGAACTAAATAAAATAAATTCAAGTCTTGGCAAATTAAAAAGACTAAATAATATTTGTATATATATATATATATATATATATATATATATATATATATATATATATATATATATATAATACATATTTATATAAATAGCCGAAAAAAATATAAATAAATAATATTAATAAAAATTCGGCCAAAAAAGAAATAAAAATATATATATATAAATTAATTAATTAAAAATCTTATTACTTGTTCCCTAATTAATTCTAGATCTTTCCATATTGCTTGGTCCCTAAGTTTTTCTAGATCCTTCCAAATCCCTTTCTAATTGCTTGTTCCCTACTCTAAGAAAACCTAATCTAACCCTAATTGCTCCCCTATATAAATCCCCTCATAACCTCATAATTTTCATTCACAAATCACCAATAATCATAAACACCTCACAAATTATTCTCTTGCTCTCTTGCTTCTTTCGTCGACTGTGACTAACCCATTTGCTCTTCATAACAAGTTGAGATCTCCGATCACTTACTCCGTTCATTTATCTTTGCGTGGAATAACTTACTTGCTACTAAGGTGAACTTCATAGCCCCACTTTTTACTATTTCTTAATTGTTTACAAACTTTGGGGTGAGACACATGCTTGCTTTTCAAACTGTTTTACGCTTAGACACAAGTACTCGAAAATTGTTTAACTGTGCTGCCATGCTTTGTTTCATGCTAAATCCCTGCCATGATATCGTTAATTGCTACTTTGAAACGCAAAATTAGTTATTGTGAGTAGGCCTATTGAGAGTGACGTCTCTAACCAGTTGACCGTTGGTCTTTTGTTACATAATAATGATTTCAACGACACTGACAGTTCAAGGTGTCATGGGGTAACTTTGTTTAGTTCGATATCATAACTTCAGCACTAATTTTGAACGATGTTGCTACATCAAATTTGATAACTAAATCTTGTGGTCTAAAAACTATTACAAACCTATGTTGTTCATTCAACCATTTTTGGCTGACACTTTAAACATGTTTTGTCTCAGGTGAAGATTGTTAGAGATTGTTTGCTATTTGGAGTATGCTGCTTTGGAGTCCGCATTTTAGATTATTGCATTAAAACATTTATGGTTACATTTATATTTTGGATTTACATTTGTAATGACTATTTATTTTCGCTGCTTTAAAATACATTGGTTTTTAATAAAATGTCTCATTTAGCGTCGTTCTCGCTTTACACTTGTGTTTTGATATTGGTTAGTCACATATGAACCCCGGTTCCATTTAGGGGGTGTGACAGAGTGGTATCAGAGCTAGGTTGTTATAGAGAACTAGGATTGCATTTTATGTGTGCCTTATGTGCTAGATAGGGTGCCTTAGCAATCTTTAGTACTATAACATTTCCTGCCTTAGTTTTAAGCACTTTCCCTTAATCTTTATACTATCATTTCATCTTACTTCCTGCTTTTATCTCTTATGATTGTAATCAAATGCAAATGAAAGATGAAATCAGAAGTTAACTCACTTGTTTTGTTTTCCTCACAATCACTCTATCTCCAAATACCAGGGGATATATATAGATACAAATAGGGTTTAGGAAGTGATAAGGGATAATCCTAGAACTCTCTAGAATTAGTTGAACATTAAATACAACACAACTGTATTCCAACACTCCCCCTCAAGCTGGAGCATAGATATTGATCATGCCCAGCTTGCCACAAAACCGACGGATACAATTTCTCGGTAAAGCTTTGGTGAAGATATCGGCCAACTGTTCATTACTTTTGACATGGGGTATTTTGATAATCCCTTCTTCCAACTTTTCTCTAGTGAAATGACAGTCAACTTCTATATGCTTTGTTCTTTCATGAAAAACAGGATTGCTTGCAATATGAATAGCTGCCTTATTGTCACACCATAAGTTCATTGGTTCGGACTGAGCAAAACCAATCTCTCCAAGTAGATTACGAACCCATATAAGTTCACAAGTAGTCTGTGCCATAGCTCTATACTCTAATTCTGCACTTGAACGAGATACCACATTCTGTTTCTTACTTTTCTAAGATACAAGATTTCCTCCAACAAAGACACAATAACCTGTTGTAGATCGTTTAGTTGTGGGATCACCATTATAATCAGCATCAATAAAACCCTCAATGGTATGATGACCATGATTCTGGTATAAGATACCACGACCTGGTGTACCTTTTAAGTATTTTAAAATATGAGTGACGGCATCCCAATGTGACGTTCTTGGAGATGATAAGAACTGACTAACAACACTTACGGGAAAAGCAATGTCAGGACGAGTGAGGGTAAGATAATTTAACTTATCAACAATTCTTCTGTACTTCTCTGGGTTAATGAGAGGTTCTCCATCATCTGCCTTTAATTTTATATTCGGTATCATTGGTGCTTCACAGGTTTTTGCATCACTTAACCCGGAACCACTGAGAACATCTAGACAATACTTTCGTTGAGATAAGAAAATACCTTTTTTATTTCGAGAGACTTCAATACCAAGAAAGTATTTCAAGGGACTAAGATCCTTTGTTTGAAATTGAGTAGTCAAGAATGTTTTCAACCTATTAATTCCTTCTTTATCACTCCCAGTAATTACAATATCATCCACATAAACAACAAGTAGAATGCATCCGGAGTTTGATGAAGCAAAGAAAATAGAGTGGTCATATGCACTTCTTTTTAAACCAAAGTCTCTTACCACAGCATTGAACTTTCCAAACCAGGCACGAGGGGATTGCTTTAAACCATATATTGCTTTCCGTAATCTGCATACTTTACCAGACTCCCCCTGAGCAACAAACCCAGGTGGTTGCTCCATATAGACTTGTTCCTGCAAATCTCCATGTAAAAAGGCGTTCTTTACATCAAGTTGATGAAGTGTCCATTGATACGTAGCAGTTAAAGAAACAAATAATCTGATAGATGTGAGTTTAGCAACAGGAGAAAAGGTCTCAGAATAATCCACACCATATGTTTGTGCATAACCCTTAGCAACTAACCGAGCTTTTAATCGTGTCAAAGAACCATCGGGATTAACCTTTATCGTGAAGATCCACTTGCAACCGATCGCCTTTTTGGAAACAGGTAAGTCAACTAATGCCCAAGTGCCATTATGATCAAGAGCATTCATTTCCTCAATCATAGCGGCATGCCATCCAGAATGAGCCAAAGCTTCACCAACTATTTTCGGAATGGAAATAGAGTCTAGAGTAGCTATAAAAGATCGAGAAGATACAGACAAATTATCATAGGAGATAAAGGAAGCAATAGGATACGTACATGTACGTTTACCTTTTCGAAGGGCAATGGGTATATTGGAATCTGAAGATTGAGTGTCATGCATATCACTAGAAATATCACTTGGTGACTCACCGAGAGGGTCTACCGTCGACGATTGTGGTACATGAGCGGGCTCTGATGTGGGTTGAGGACGTCGACTGTAAACATACTGAAAGCGATCAAATTCGCCTGATGGTGTTGGATCTGGTGTGCGATTTGGTGTAGGATCTGATGTGGGTACTTCAACAATATACGCCAATAATTCATCACTATCCTCATGGTTGCGAGAGGTGGACACCGGAAAGAAAGGTAACTTTTCTTGGAATGTGACATCTCGGGACACAACATAATGCTGAAGAGTAGGAGAAAAACATCTGTAACCTTTCTGAAGATGAGAGTATCCAAGGAACACACATTTTATGGACTTTGGATCTAATTTAGTGAGGTGAGGTCGAGTGTCCCGTACAAAACAAGTACTACCAAAAATCTTCGGCTCAATCGAAAATAAAGATTTTGTGGGAAACATGACCGAATATGGAATATCACCATTGAGAACAGCGGACGGAATTCGATTTATAAGGAAACAAGCAGTTGAAACAGCGTCAGCCCGAAACGGTTTTGGAACATTCATTTGAAACAAAAGTGCTCGGGCTACTTCAAGAAGATGTCGATTCTTCCGTTCGGTAACCCCATTTTGGGCTGGTGTGTCAACACAAGATGACTCGTGAAGAATACCATTCTGAAGCATATATGATGAAAATAATTCTGAAAGAAACTCTTTGGCATTATCACTTCTCAAAGTTTGAACCGGAACTTGAAATTGCATTTTTTACTTCAGCAACAAATGAGCAAAAGTGAGTAAATACTTCAGAACGACTTTTAATCAAATAAAGCCATGTAACACGAGAATAGTCATCGATAAAAGTGACAAAGTATTTGAAATCGGGTTTAGAAGTAACTGAACATGGACCTCAAACATCAGAGTGAACCAATTCAAATGGAGATGAAGCCCGTTTATTGACTCTGGGAGCTAAGTGGACCCGATGGTGCTTAGCAAACTGACACAGCTCACAATATAAAGATGATAAAGTAGAAAACTCGGGACATAATTTCTTCATACTTTGCAGAGAAGGATGTCCTAACCGACAATGCATCTCATAAGGGGATGATGACTTAGAGCATACCAAAGAACGCGATATTTGTATTTCAGGTTCAAGTATGTATAGGCCATCAGATACCCGTCCTCTACCAATAATCTGCTTCGTCGACAGATCCTGGAAGATACAAAAGTCGGGATAGAGTAAAGCAACGCAATTCATATCTCGAGTAATTTTGCTAACATATAACAGATTAAATGAGAAGCTCGGTAGACTTAAAACCGATGACAACGAAAGATGGGGTAAGATTGACAGTACCGAAACCTAGGACTGGAGAGGTAGTGCCATTTGCAATTGTGACATGAGATGGTTGTGATTTAAAATCAGGGAAAAGATGATGATTACCTGTCATGTGATCTGAAGCACCAGAATCGATGACCCATTTAGAGGCGGATGATAAAAGGCATGTACTAGACTTACCTGTATCAGCAAAAGCGGCAATTGGTTTTGTGTCTCATGGATTCTTTCAACCAAATATATTCTTCATATTCTTCTGCGAATATCAAGCATGGAGAATTTTTCTTTGCATTACCCTTGATTATTCTCATAATCAGAAACATGTAGTACCAAACCAAGTAGAGCAAATTTAAAAACACTTTCTTGAATTTCTTTGCATCACTCATGGCTGATTTAATACTAATAAATCAATTGAGAAAAACTGATAGTAAATTCACCAAAAAAAAAAAAAAAAATCTAGCAACCAAACCCCAACAAGCCCATAAAATTAAAACACCAAAACAATAAGTGGGCCAATAAAACCTGAAGTCCAACAAGTCAACAATCCAGCGTAAAAGAAGAACAGATAAATTACGAGCATGCAGCAAATAAAACCTAATACACCAAACTGATTCGAAAAATTAAAGTAGCCAAACTGACCAAAACTCACCGGGGTTTTGGTTGGAATAACAGTACGGGCGTACCAGAAATTTAAACAGCGGCTCACAATGGCTCACGTGTCCTCACGCGCCTGTGCGTGGGAAGAAGACGGCGGTTGGTGGCGGCGCATGGGTTGTTGTACGGTGGTCGGATCTCTAATTAAATCTTGGGTTCTACAATTCTGAGCCTTCTGAATCAATTGATGTGGGTGGTGAGACTTGAAAATCACTCTCCGGGGTGATTTCAAGATCAATGGTACGCTACAGTAGCACTCTCCTGGGTGTTCTCAGATTCGGTACTCACCAGGTACCTAACTAAAGTTAATATACGTAATGGAACCAAGCTCTGATACCATGTAATCAAATGCAAATGAAAGATGAAATCAGAAGTTAACTCACTTGTTTTGTTTTCCTCACAATCACTCTATCTCTAAATACCAGGGGATATATATAGATACAAATAGGGTTTAGGAAGTGATAAGGGATAATCCTAGAACTCTCTAGAATTAGTTGAACATTAAATACAACACAACTGTATTCCAACAATGATATTATGTATCATTTCCTAAGGATATCAAGCCAAAACCCTATCATCTTGCCTGATCCCGACTCTGAAGGATCAGTTAGTATGTGATTGCTATCATATCCATACATATCTTTATGACCCGACTCCGCCATTGTGATTTAAAGTATTCTTTGACTCACATGAGTTCTTTTATAAGACTGGATGTCACTCATGAGTCAACATTCCAACGTCAAAGTTTGATCACGTATCATGACCTTATGGGGTGATATTGAGGTGGAAATATGAATTAGTGAAATATAATGACGTCTGACCAACGTGATTATACTACGGTAATTCATATAGAAATTCCAATATCATGACATATGGAATAGAAAGTGAATAAAAAAAATAAATAAAAAATTCCCAAGCGATTCGTTCGAAAATCTCAATGATATTACATGAAGGGTAATCATCATCTGATTTGTAGATATACCAAGAGCTCGTTTCAACCAAACTATCTATCTCATACCTAAGAGTAGATTAACAATCCCTCCTAAGTCATAAAGGGTGTAAAACTTTGCAATCTTTCTTAAACAACCTATCTCTTTATCTTTGACGCTTAATATTCACGCTCCTCGCTGGAAGGAAGGATGCATATTATTAAGTGACCTACAGTGACACCCCCATAATTTCCTCGAAGCATGCCTCTTAAACGACGATATTATAAACACCGCATTCACTATTATGTTCCCTGTACCGAGACGGTCAATATCTCACGGGCATAATCTCATGAAGAATAGGACCTTCCAAAAAGTATCTTTTGATTACCATAGCCAAGGAAAACTTTTTGCGCTCATGCAATCATTACTTGGCACCATACAATAATCGATCACTTTCAATTCAAAATTTAGGGTTAGATACACCACCTGAAGTTCCCCATTTTCTCGCAGGCTGCAGCTTGAGCTAAACTCACCCTAATCACATTTGAAAACTACCATAGCAATTAAAAGAATCCCATCATACTCTAGCGTATCCACATTTCAGGCCAGTAAGGGCTGAAGTATATATATATATATATATATATATATATATATATATATATATATATATATATATATAGTTCCATCTATATTGAAAATCACGTGATTCCTCACAAGCTCCATATGATCAAAGGTAGCATTGATATGATTATCATTACATTATTTAAGGTCAAACATCACGTGATTTGTTGTACCTAAACAATAAGTCGCGACCTTTGAATTGTTAACCATTTTCCTGAAAATCTTACGATTTCCCCTCGGTGTTAAAAGCATGTTGGATGTATCATTAAATGATCATATATTAATGGTTCTAACAATAGGCAAGTGACACCATTGGGTAAATTCATACCATTCCGGCAATACTCACAGATTTAGCGAGAACTTGATAAATTGATTTTCAATAATCATCACATAGTCGAAAGCCACTGCATTAGCGTGTCTTCATACTTGACTATGTGAAAATTGGATTATTCATGCTCAAGTTATTATGAAATCTTTGTAAACGACAGAATCAAGCAATCCTTGAGTATATAATAAGGGAACTTACTACCAGCTTTTCGAATCCAATACTAGTCTTGACCAGTTGGCATTTCAAAGTCAACAGGGAGATGAGTTGTTCAAAAATTAATATCATTTCCTGAATCAAAACCTATAAATATCTAATGAAGGGATATCAAGCCATTTTGGCTTATGATAAGGAAGTCGAACCGGAAGAAAAATGCATTGAAGATGTACCGGTGGTTAGAGAATTTCCTGAGGTTTTTTCCTAGTCCCCCTCCCCGAAGACAGGTTGAGTTTTAAATTGATTTAACTCCCGGTGCTGCACCTATTGCAAAGGCACCATACTTCTTAGCTCCATCAGAAATGAAGGAACTATCTAACCAGCTCCAAGAACTTTTAGAAAAAGGTTTTATTCGTCCTAGCTCGTCTCCGTAGGGAGCACCCGTTCTTTTTGTCAAGAAGAAACATAGCACATTGAGGATGTGTATTGATTACTGTGAACTCAACAAGCTAACCATTAAGAATCGTTATCCACTCCCGCCCATTGATGACCTATTTGACCAATTGAAAGGGTCAAGTATTTATTCGAAGATTGATCTTAGGTCGGATTATCATCAATTGAGAGTCAAGGAAGCTGATGTTTCTAAGACTACTTTCCGAACTTGTTATTGACATTATGAGTTT
This sequence comes from Rutidosis leptorrhynchoides, assembly GCF_046630445.1. NCBI lineage: Eukaryota > Viridiplantae > Streptophyta > Magnoliopsida > Asterales > Asteraceae > Rutidosis > Rutidosis leptorrhynchoides. The sequence continues at coordinate 486,392,310 of NC_092333.1, forward strand.
CTTGTCATGCCTTTTGGTTTAACCAATGCTCCTGCTATATTCATGGATCTTATGAACCGTGTATGCAAACCTTATCTTGACTAATTCATGATAGTTTTCATCGATGACATCTTAATCTATTTCAAGAGCGAGAAAGAGCATGTGCAACATCTGTGATTGATTCTAGAGCTCTTAAAGAAGGAACAACTGTATGCCAAGTTTTCCAAGTGTGAATTTTGGCTGCGAACCGTTCAATTTCTAGGGCATGTAGTTGATAGTGAAGGAATACATGTCGATCCTCCGAAAATCATCGCTATTCAAAACTGGGAAGTGCCTAAGAGTGCGAAACATATTCGCCAAATTTTGGGACTCGCTGGTTATTACCGAAGGTTCATCAAAGATTTTTCCATTCTAGCCAAACCTCTCAACAAGATAACTCATAAGGGAAAGAAGTTTGAGTGGTCCGAAGGACAGAAATCTGCTTTTAAGGTTCTAACGGATAAATTGACCACAACCCCGATTCTATCACTACCTGATGGCACCGACGATTTTGTAGTCTATTGTGATGCCTCGAACCAAGGTTTCGGATGTGTCTTAATGCAACGTAACAAAGTTATAGCCTATGCATCTAGACAACTGAAGAAACATGAGAAGAACTATACTACACATGACCTGGAATTAGGAGCCGTGGCATTTGCATTGAAGATGTGGAGACATTACCTTTAGGGGGTTAAATTCACGGTGTTTACTGGTCATAAAAGTCTTCAACACATCTTTGACCAAAAGTAACTGAACATGAGACAAAGGCGTTGGGTCGAGTTATTAAATGACTACGACTGTGAGCTTAGATATCATCCTGGCAAGGTGAATGTAGTTGCCGATGCCCTTAGTAGAAAGGATCGTGCCAAACCGATCTGAGTCCGAGCCTTAATATACGTATTCGTACGAATCTTACATCTCAAATTCGCGAAGCACAACTTGAGGCATTAAAGGAATAGAATGTCCAACTTGAGGGACTTAAAGGTCTCGAAAAGCAACTTGAATTCAAGGGAAACGGAATAAGGTATTTCAATAACCGAATCTGGGTCCCGATCTTCGGAAATCTTCAAGAACTAGTCTTGGATGAAGCACATAAGACTAGGTATTCTATTCACCCAGGCTTTAGTAAAATGTATCATGATGTGAAAGAGTTTTATTGGTGGCCTAATCTAAAATCTGACATTGCTGATTATGTGAGCAAGTGCCTTACTTATTTGAAAGTTAAGGCCAAGCATCAAAAGCCGTCTGGTTTACTTCAACAGCCAGATATTCAACAGTGGAAGTGGGAATGTATCACTATGGATTTTATTACTAAGTTGCCCAAGGCTTCAAACATCAACGATACTATTTGGGTCATAGTGGATCGTCTTACTAAATCTGCACACTTCTTACAGATCAAAGAAACCGAAAAGATGGAGAATTTGTCACAACTTTATATTAAAGATATTGTCACACATCATGGAGTTCCTATCTTTATCATTTATGATCACGACAGTCGATATACTTCTAGATTCTGGAAAACTTTACAATCTGCTCTTGGAACTCAACTCGACATGAGTACTGCTTATCATCGGCAAACCAATGGTCAAAGTGTACGAACCCTTCAAGCGTTGGAAGATATGCTTCGTGCTTGTGTTATCGATTTCGGCAAAGGTTGGGATAGACGCTTGCCTTTAGCTGAATTTTCTTACAACAACAGCTATCACTCAAGTATTAAGGCTGCCCCTTTTGAGGCCTTATACGGATAGAAATGTAGATCCCCACTGTGCTGGGATGAACTAGAGGACAGACAGTTAACTGGTCCTGAAATCATTCACGAAACTACCAAAAAGATCGTTCAGATTAAGAAATGATTAGAAACTGCCCGCAGTCGACAGAAGAGCTATGCTGATAATTGTCGGAAAGATTTAGAATTCCAAGTTGGTGATAAAGTCATGTTAAAAATATCCCCTTGGAAAGGCGTCATTCGTTTTGGTAAACGAAGCAAACTAAGTCCGCGTTTTGTTGGACCTTTCAAGATTACTGAAAGGATCGGACCCATGGTATATCGATTAGAACTACCTGCTAAACTTAGTAACGTACACGACGTATTTCGCTTCTCGAATCTGAAAAAGTGTCTTGCTGATGACACACTCGTTATTCCTTTGGATGATCTTCGCATTGATGATAAAATGCACTTCATCGAAAAACCTATAGAAGTTATGGATCGTGAGGTTAAATGCTTGAAACAGAGCAATATCCCTATTGTTATGATCCGTTGGAATTCACGAGGAGGCCCTGAGTATACCTGGGAACGTGAAGACCAGATGAAGCAGAAATATCCCCATCTCTTCTCAACCGCTGATGCATCCGAGAAGTCTACTTAAAACTTTGGGACGAAGTTTTTATTAATGGGGAGGTACTATAACGACCCTCATTTTTCCATTTCTATTTTACTAAATTGCCCTTAGGGTTTGTGTGCTCGTAAACTTTATTTGACCAAAACGTTGACCAAATAGTAAATTTTTAGTCGACATTCTCTGTTAATTAAAGTTTATGTTTCTGTGATATTACTAATATATATATAGTCTATAAGTAATAATTAAAAATGTGACATTTATGTAATTAGTAAAACAATCGGGAACTAAATAAAATAAATTCAAGTCTTGGCAAATTAAAAAGACTAAATAATATTTGTAAATATATATATATATATATATATATATATATATATATATATATATATATATATATATATATATTATAATACATATTTATATAAATAGCAGAAAAATATAAATAAATAATATTAATAAAAATTCGGCCAAAAAAGGAATTAAAAAAATATATAAATTAATTAATTAAAAATCTTATTACTTGTTCCCTAATTAATTCTAGATCTTTCCATATTGCTTGGTGCCTAAGTTTTTCTAGATCCTTCCTAATCCCTTTCTAATTGCTTGTTCCCTACTCTAAGAAAACCTAATTTAACCTTAATTGCTCCCCTATATAAATCCCCTCATAACCTCATAATTTTCATTCACAAATCACCAATAATCATAAACACCTCACAAATTATTCTCTTGCTCTCTTGCTTCTTTCGTCGACTGTGACTAACCCATTTGCTCTTCATAACAAGTTGAGATCTCCGATCACTTACTCCGTTCATTTCTCTTTGCGTAGAATAACTTACTTGCTACTAAGGTGAACTTCATTGCCCCACTTTTTACTATTTCTTAATTGTTTACAAACTTTGGGGTGAGACACATGCTTGCTTTTCAAACTGTTTTACGCTTAGACACAAGTACTCGAAAACTATTTAACTATGCTGCCATGCTTTGTTTCAAGCTAAATCCCTGCCATGATATCGTTAATTGCTACTTTGAAACGCAAACTTAGTTATTGTGAGTAGGCCTATTAAGAGTGACGTCTCTAACTAGTTGACCGTTGGTCTTTGGTTACATAATAATGATTTCAACGACACTGACAGTTCAAGGTGTCATGGGGTAACTTTGTTTAGTTCGATATCATAACTTCAGCACTACTTTTGAACGATGTTGCTACATCAAATTTGATAACTAAATCTTGGGGTCTAAAAACTATTACAAACCTATGTTGTTCACTCAACCATTTTTAGTTGACACTTTAAGCATGTTTTTTCTCAGGTGAAGATTGCTAGAGATTGTTTGCTATTTGGACTATGCTGCTTTGGAGTCCGCATTTTAGATTATTGCATTAAAACATTTATGGTTACATTTACATTTTGGATTTACATTTGTAATGACTATTTATTTCCGCTGCTTTAAAATACATTGGTTTTTAATAAAATGTCTCATTTAGCGTCGTTCTCGCTTTACACTTGTGTTTTGATATTGGTTAGTCACATATGAACCCCGGTTCCATTTAGGGGGTGTGAAAAAATTGGAATCGATAAATTCCATGGAATGTGAAAGAATGTGTTTTTATTGACATGGAATTGAATTCAATTCCATTTTACATATTAATTAAAAAGTTATACAAATAATTTTACGTATTCAATTTTAATTTTCATTTCCATCTTCAAACACGCGTTTCGATTTTCTGTTTTCAGATTTCCTTGTCGAAAAGGAGCATCAAAAACGAGCTTTGAAAAATCACGTAAAAAACGCACTTCGAAAAATTGCGTCGAAAACGCCGGTCAAAAAACCTGTTAGAAATGCGCATTTTCGAAAAACAACATCACAAAATGCTCGTCGAAAAAGTGTAATGACCCACCAAAATCGTTGTTAACGCGGTACGTTAACAAATGGTCCCACAACATGGTTATGCTATGTAACACCGGCCCTGTTTTTAAACACAGCGGAAGACTTTATAATTGAACCACAAAGTTAATTACAACGCTACATAAATTCACATAATTAAGTTTAATTTTACACAACTCAATTAGCCGAACCCAAACCTGCAAGGGTGAAAATGTGGGGGATTAGCACTCGACTAAGTGAATGGAATGTATCTAACAGACATAGATTAAGCATCACATATGCAAATAACAACACCACAAATATTCTACCAACCAACTAGCATACAAGTAAAGATAATACGAGGATCGGCGGCTTGTACGGGCACACGACCTTAGCTGATCAGACTAGTGTCTACCGATAGTCCATCATGCTGAATTAGTACACAGAAAAAAAGACATGAACTCAACCTCCACAGGCCCGGTTGACCTCATATGGACTCTAACCTCCACGTGCCCGGTTATGAGCCCCTAGCATCCACAAGCCCGGATGGTGCCTAACACAGTGCGCACATAAGATCACATAGCAACCACAACTTCAAGCATGCAATATCTAACTAGCATGGAAACCATTTTCTAAACATGGTAATAACATCACACTAAAGCATATTAATATAGTAAAGACGATAACATGACATGCTACTTAAACTCTATCCGAAGATAGACCCACTCACTGATTACCAGCAACATCTTAGTTATCTACTTATGAGCTTCATCCTTATTCTTATCACCTGAGAATAATAAAAACCAAGTTAGTATAGTGCTCTAATAAAAAGTTAGACACGCGGACAGTATAACGGCTAAAAACCGACACTTAGCAAAAATTTGCCCAAAATCACACTGTGGGTAGTCTATCCTAGACAGTCGGTCGATCATCTCTAGTCCGACGGTCGACTGTCTCTACAAACACAAATGGTCTACTGTCATAGTCTGACGGTTGACTGACACACTCCGACGGTTGACTATCTAGATAGTCGGTCGACTGTGTTCTTGATATCGGCAAAATCGACATGTTTTTATACCCAATATCAAGCCCTAAAAACAATAAAGTAATCGAATTTATCAAAGAATATGGCATTTATTCGCTTTATTTGGTGGATTAAGTGATTAGAAGGGCATTGCAAAAAGAATCAGAGTAAACAGACTTAAAACGAAAAATCCAGAGCGAAAATGATGAAATCAAGTTACGACCTCGGAAATAAGCCAAACACAGGCTGCCAGGATAGGCCACACGGGCTACCAAATAGGCTGCCACGGGCTGCCAAAATCTAACACGCGCTGCCAATTTGACCAGTTACATGGGTACTCTCAACAGTCAACATAGTTACATGGGCAATATACACGGGCCACCAGGAAATTACACGGACACCCTCCACGGGCTGCCCAATTCTGCACGGGTAACCCCTACGGACTGCCAGGTTCAGTTTTCTCCTACAAAAAGACTCATTTATCATCCATTTCAACACATACTTCAACACACAAGTTACTCTTAAACTCCCTTCTTTCTCTTGTTTCTCTCTCTAGGATTATGATAATAAATTATCGATTAGCGATATAACCTAGAGTAGGCGTTAAAGGGAGTCTGTAATGATTGGAGGTGCATCTGAAGTTGTCACTTTTGTACTTTCAGAGCTCAATTAATCTACAGTACTCTTATCTTCTTATACTATCTTTTATAATGTCTTTCACTATTCAATTGATAGATGATATTGTTGTCATGATTAGCGAGTAATTATCTTTTAGTGTATGTTATGCCATAGTTAGTTACGATGTTAAAATTATGAATGTGTAATGTGATGATGTTACGATGCTCTTCGATTATGACTAAACTCAATCGCTTTCCAACTAATAGAACGTGGTTATAGGCTCTGTTATTGGGAGGTCGCAATCCCCGATTCAGAGTAAACTATATGTTTTCTCCCCTTTGTAAGAATACTCTGCCAGATACATAGCGCGCTTGACGGAGCACACCGGTTGTAGTACGTCAATCGACACTATGGATTCCGGTAGGTGATCTTTCGTAAATGGAAACTCTGATTGACTCTTGGAGTACACGGTTGGCCTCTGGCTATGCCGCTGTAGTCAGTGGAATTTAAACATCGAATGTATATGAGGAGTGATAATGCTAAAAACGAACATATATTTCATATCATTATCCCTCAAGAAAGACAAGCTTTTAGTTGCAATTGTCCTATTTACAAGTGATATTCGTTTAAATAATAAAAGGTGAAGACAAACGACAGATTCGACGAATTGAAGACGCAAACGACCAAAAAGCTCAAAAGTACAAAATACAATCAAAGAGGTTCCAATTATTGATAAGAAACGTCTCAGAATTACAAGAGTACAAGATTATAAACGCAAAGTACAAGATATTAAATTGTACGCAAGGACGTTCGAAAATCCGGAACCGGGACCAGAGTCAACTCTCAACGCTCGACGCAACGGACTAAAAATTACAAGTTAACTATGTATATAAATATAATATAATATATAATTAATTATATAAATTATATATATATATATATATATATATTATATTTATATATTAAAACCGTCGGCAAAAAAGATCCAAAAAGGTATGAGCTGTAAAAGCAAACTCCGCGACTTGCGGAGTTTGAAGGGAAAAAATACCGCGACTCGCGGAACCCCAAATTCTGAAAATGCCTATAAAAGCTCGCGCATTCTGAACGTTTTATATATCCTTTAATCTCTCTATTTATACGTAATATATATATATTTATATTTTAATTTTAATTTTAATTTTAATTTTAAATCCTAATAATAAGGGTATGTTATCAAATGTTGTAAGGGTGTAAGTCGAAATTCTGTCCGTGTAACGCTACGCTATTTTTAATCCTTGTAAGTTATGTTCAACCTTTTTAATTTAATGACTCGTAGCTAAGTTATTATTATGCTTATTTAATGCCGAAGTAATCATGATGTTGGGCTAATTATTAAAATTGGGTAATTGGGCTTTGTACCATAATTGGGGTTTGGACAAAAGAACGACACTTGTGGAAATTAGACTATGGGCTATTAATGAGCTTTATATTTGTTTAACTAAATGATAGTTTGTTAATTTTAATATAAAGATTTACAATTGGACGTCCCTATAAATAACCATATACACTCGATCGGACACGATGGGCGGGATATTTATATGTACGAATAATCGTTCATTTAACCGGACACGGGAATGGATTAATAGTCTATGGAATTATTAAAACAGGGGTGAAATTATGTACAAGGACACTTGACATAATTGATAACAAAGTATTAAAACCTTGGTTTACACGCAGTCGATAACCTGGTGTAATTATTAAACAAAGTATTAAAATCTTGTTACAGTTTAAGTCCCCAATTAGTTGGAATATTTGACTTCGGGTATAAGGATAATTTGACGAGGACACTCGCACTTTATATTTATGACTGATGGACTGTTATGGATAAAAACCAGACGGACATATTAAATAATCCAGGACAAAGGACAATTAACCCATGGGCATAAAACTAAAATCAACACGTCAAACATCATGATTACGAAAGTTTAAATAAGCATAATTCTTTTATTTCATATTTAATTTCCTTTATTTTATATTTAATTGCACTTCTAATTATCGTACTTTTATTTATTGTCATTGTATTTAATTGCACTTTACGCTTTAAATTAAGTTATATTTATTTTTAAATATTTTACATTAGGTTTTAACTGCAACTAAGTTTTAAAATCGACAAACCGGTCATTAAACGGTAAAAGCCCCCCTTTTATAATAATAATATTACTTATAAATATATTTGTATTTTTATAAATTAAACTAATATAGCGTTAAACTTTGTTTAAAGATTTCCCTGTGGAACGAACCGGACTTACTAAAAACTACACTACTGTACGATTAGGTACACTGCCTATAAGTGTTGTAGCAAGGTTTAAGTATATCCATTCTATAAATAAATAAATATCTTGTGTAAAATTGTATCGTATTTAATAGTTTTTCCTAGTAAAATATACTCTATTTCATATACGCCTCGCATAACATCAAGTATTTTTGGCGCCGCTGCCGGGAAAATCGGCGAAACGCTATATTTTTAATTTATTTTTGTATAAATATATTTATATATATTTTTAGAAAAACAATATAAAATTAAAAAAAAAGATTTTTATTAAGTTTTATTTAGTTTTTGTAAAAATACATTTTTTTATCAAAAATATAAAAAAAACAAAAAAAAAAAAATATATATAAATCTATTTATAAGATTTTTATAAACTTATAAAGTATTTCTATTTTTATTTTAGTTTTTAAAACATAAGTTTTTATATAATTTATATAAATATTTTATTTAATTATTAAAACAGAAAATATAAAACAGAAAAATATAAAAACAAATAAATAAAAAACTGACCTGTCGAAACTTGACCTGTCTCTTTTGAACCTACAATCTCCGCGACTTGCGGGGATTTTGAACTGGGTTCGCCGCGACTCACGGAGCCGCCGTGTCAGGCCACCTACAGAAACCCTAAAACACATTTATTACTGAGTATTTATTATTATTATTATTAATTACTTAGTATTTAGGTTTTAATTAAAATAGTATTTAGTTTAAGTTTTAATTAATTGTAATATTAAAAGTTTTAATTAGTTTTAAATATATAAAAATTAATACTTTTATAAAATAATAAATATAAAAATCATATTTTTATAAAAATAAATAAATTTATCACTTTTTATATATTTTCATATTTCGTAACTTTTTAATCGTTTAATCGTAATATTGTATATTTATCGTTCGTAGCTAGTGTTAAGTTTAGTTTTGCCGTAGCTTATTATTTTTATTTATAGATTTTTAGGCTTTGCCGTAAAATCCCTTAAGTGCTTTTTCTTTAGACTAAGATTTAGGTGCTTTAGAATTTTGCGACGCCTATCTAAGTTTTAGTATTTTTTTTTAAAGATATTGCCATTTGGGATATAGTTTTACTTGTAAGCTTTAAAATTTTTAGACGCAACTTTTACTTTTTAGTTTTTAGTTCCTTCTTAAGTTTCGACGCGCTGCTTTCTTATTTTTATTTTTCGACGCCTTTTACCTATGTATCAATTATCAATCCAATTAGTAATCTCAATTTGCAATTTTAATTTTAAGTTAGTGATAATAATAAGGTTGAGTTAGTCGAGTGTTTTAAAGTTTTATATTCACTCTTTTTCTTTCTTATTTTTCGACGCCTTTTTTTTTTTCTTCACCCCTTTTCTCTTTCGACATTTTTCGACGCGCTCTTTTTCTTTCTTATTTCTCGACATTCTAGTTTTAGGGCTTAGAATTTTTTTTCTACTTCTTCTCTAAATTTCTTAAAATTACGAAAATTTATTTTAAGTGGTTAAATTGATAGGCATCAAAATTTTCTGGTTCGTAGTAATAGTTGGATTTGTACGTGGACCGGGTTATTGGAGCTAAACAGTACTCAATTATATTGAGACTAAACGAATCCTGCCCCTCTGCTGCATCTTTTGGCTATTCGAAACGTGGGCAAAATCAGAAAAGTCTATTAATTGGATAACTTATATAATTTTTCTTTCCTTTTAAAAACTAATAGGATATTCAGTGAATGCACCGAGCAAGACGTTCACCACCTTTTGTACGTTCACCACCTGTAACTCGATCAAGACATCTAGCAAATATTGTCGCCGCTGATTTTTCTTTAGAATCGTCATCCAGTCGACCAAGTACTCCAATTCAAATTTCCGATAATCCATTTTTTGAACCCGATCTCACAATTGAGAAACCGGAGAATATTCAGGGACAATTCATAGATCCTGAACCATTAATTTTTCCTCCGGAACCACCAATCATTCAAACAGAGATTATTGAGGAATGAACCATTAAATCAGAATCCTCTAGTGATTCAGATTCAACAAATTCAATTATGGAGAATCTGGAACCTTTAAGTATGGAAGACCGAATGAGAGCTAAACGCACTGGCCAAGGTCACGCAATTACTCATCCTGACATTAATGCGCCAGATTATGAAATCAAAAGACAAATTCTACACATGGTGACTAATCAATGCCAATTTAGTGGTGCGCCGAAGGAAGATCCAAATGAACATCTTCGTACCTTTAATAGGATCTGCACACTATTTAAAATAAGAGAAGTGGAAGATGAACAGATATATCTCATGTTATTTCCCTGGACTTTAAAGGGAGAAGCCAAAGATTGGTTGGAATCGTTACCTGAAGGGGCGATTGATACATGGGACGTTTTAGTTGAAAAATTTCTTAAACAATTCTTTCCGGCATCTAAAGCCGTAAGACTTCAAGGAGAAATTGTTACGTTCACACAGAAACCGAATGAAACTCTATATGAGGCGTGGACAAGATTTGGAAAGTTATTAAGAGGATGTCCGCAACATGGTTTAGACACCTGTAAAATAGTACAAATATTCTACCAAGGATGCGACATCACTACAAGAAAAGACATAGATATAGCAGCTGGTGGTTCCATTATGAAGAAAACCGAAACTGATGCTTATAAAATTATTGATAACACTGCTTCCCACTCACATGAGTGGCACCAAGAAAAAGATATCGTTAGATCATCTAAAGCAGCTAGAGCCGATTCTAGCCATGACTTAGATTCCATTTCAGCAAAGATAGATGCTGTCGAGAGACAAATGGAAAAGATGACTAAAGATATTCACTCAATACGAATTAGTTGTGAGCAGTGTGGAGGACCACATTTGACAAAAGATTGTCTTAGTATTGAATTAACTATGGAACAAAGAGAGAATATTTCATACATAAACCAAAGGCCTAGAAATAATTATCAGAATAATTATCAACCGCCAAGACCAATTTACAATCAAAACCAGAATTATAATTGAAATGTTCCATACAACAACCAACAAGGTCCTAGCAATCAACAAGTATTCAATAATACTTACAATCAGCAAAGGCCTAATTTTTAAAACAAACCACCACAAACCGATGATAAAAAGCCGAATTTAGAAGATATGATGACGAAGCTAGTTGAAACTCAAATGCAGTTTTTCACATCTCAGAAACAAACCAATGAACAAAATGCTCAAGCATTTAGAAATCAACAAGCTTCTATTCAAAATCTGGAACCAGAAGTAAGTAACCTAGCAAGGTTAATAGGTGAAAGAAAACCGGGAAGTTTACCTAGTGATACAAATGCTAACCCCCGGAATGAAACAGCTAAAGCTATTACCACAAGAAGTGGTACAACACTTAAACCACCTGAAATACCTGTAATTTCTGAGAAAGCTATTCCTACTCCACAAGAACCACAACCTGAACAAGATAAGGAAAAAGAACCGGTAGTTAAAAAGGTTAATGAAGATAACACAGTTAAGGCTAAACCTTATGTTAAACCATACCAACCACCACTTCCTTACCCGAGTAAAATGAAAAAAGAGAAACTTGAAGCCAAGCAATCCAAATTCTTGGATATGTTTAAACAAATAAATGTCAATCTTCCTTTCATTGATGTAATTTCAGGAATGCCTAGATATGCTAAATTTTTGAAAGATCTAATCTCGAATAGAAAGAAAATGGAAGAAATCTCGGCTGTTACTATGAATGCTAATTGTTCAGCAGTGCTGTTGAATAAGATACCAGAAAAATTATCTGATCCAGGAAGTTTCACAATTCCATGTTTTTTGGGTAGTCTTAGTTCAATAGAAGCATTGGCAGACTTAGGTGCTAGTATAAATTTAATGCCGTATTCACTATACACTAAACTAGACCTTGGAGAATTGAAACCAACAAGAATAAGCATACAACTAGCTGATCGATCAATAAAATATCCTAGAGGGATAATGGAAAACATGCTAGTTAAAGTTGGTACTCTAGTATTTCCAGTAGATTTTGTTGTTCTAGACATGGAAGAAGATTCTCAAGTTCCTCTCATATTAGGAAGACCATTCTTAAACACGGCTAAAGCAATGATAGACGTGTTTGGTAAGAAACTGACCCTAAGTATAGAGGACGAGAGTGTTACCTTTTCAGTTGATAGAGCAATGCAACAACCACAATCTGCAGATGATACATATTATTATATTTATACTATAGATTCACATGCAGAATTGTTAGAAGAATTTCCAGAATTACAAGGAACAGGAGAATGTTCTTTAGGAGAAGGAACTGAACGAATTGATGAAACTGAAATGTTAGCTACACTAATAGCTAATGGATATGAACCAACAACAGAAGAAATTCAAATGCTAAAAGAAGAAGACAGATATCGATACAAATCATCGATAGAAGAACCTCCGATATTAGAGTTAAAGCCACTTCCAAACCATTTGGAATATGCTTATTTACATGGTGAATCTGAATTACCTGTAATAATATCGTCTTCTCTTACTGAAAATGAGAAATCTCAACTCATTTCTGTGTTAAAAGCTCATAAACCAGCCATTGCATGGAAGATTCATGATATAAAAGGAATAAGTCCTTCGTATTGCACACATAAAATCCTTATGGAAGAAGGTCTTAAAACGTATGTGCAACGCCAACGAAGACTAAATCCTAATATGCAAGATGTTGTTAAAAAAGAAATTATTAAACTGCTTGATGCAGGTTTAATTTATCCAATTTCTGATAGTCCATGGGTAAGCCCAGTTCAATGCGTGCCTAAGAAGGGTGGCATGACTGTTATTACTAATGAGAAAAATGAGCTTAATCCTACTAGGACTGTAACAGGATGGCGTGTATGTACTGATTATAGAAAATTAAATGACGCCACCAGAAAAGATCACTTTCCCTTACCTTTTATTGATCAAATGTTGGAAAGATTAGCCGGAAATAGTTACTATTGTTTTCTTGTTGGTTTTTTCGGATATTTTCAAATTCCAATAGCACCCGAAGATCAAGAGAAAATCATGTTCACGTGCCCTTATGGTACTTTTGCTTACAAACGCATGTCATTTGGACTTTGCAACGCCCCTGCAACCTTTCAAAGGTGCATGATGGCGATTTTTCACGACATGATAGAAGAATGCATGGAAGTTTTCATGGATGACTTTTCAGTCTTCGGTGATACTTTTGAAACATGTCTAGCTAATCTTGAACGAATGCTTATTAGATGTGAACAATCAAATCTAGTTCTTAATTGGGAGAAATGCCATTTCATGGTTAAAGAAGGCATCGTTCTTGGACATAAAATCTCAAAGGAAGGAATTGAATTGGATAGAGCTAAAGTAGATGTAATTGCTAAACTTCCACATCCCACCAATGTTAGAGGAGTTAGGAGTTTTCTAGGGCATGCCGGTTTTTACCGACGTTTCATTAAAGATTTTTTTAAAATTGCCACTCCTATGAATAAACTCCAAGAAAAGGATGCTCTATTAATCTTTTCAGAGGAATGTATCAAATCTTTTAATATTCTTAAAGAGAAACTCACTAATGCATCAATCATGATAACACCAAATTGAAATCTACCGTTTGAACTAATGTGCGATGCAAGTGATTTTGCAATGGGAGCCGTTTTAGGACAAAGGATTAAAAAATGATTTCAACCTATTTATTATGCTAGTAAGACGTTACAAGGAGCACAAACGAACTACACAACTACTAAAAAAGATCTTCTTGCTATTGTCTTTGCTTTTGACAAATTTTGTTCATATCTCGTTCTAGCAAAAACGGTGGTCTATACCGACCATTCTGCTCTTAGATACCTATTTTCGAAACAAGATGCTAAACCACCATTAATTCGTTGGATCTTACTCTTACAAGAGTTCGATATTGAAATCTGAGATAAAAGAGGAGCAGAAAATCTCGCCGCTGATCATCTTTCTCATCTTGAAAAATCCCGAATTAGAAGTTCTAAATGAATCGGCCATACAAGACAACTTTCCTGATGAATATCTATTGAAGATAGATTATAATGAAATTCCATGGTTTGCAGACTATGCAAACTACTTAGTATGTGGATTCCTTGAGAAAGGATTGTCGTTCCAAAAACGAAAGAAATTCTTCAGTGATATAAAACACTATTTCTGGGAAGATCCACATTTGTTTAAAAGTTGTCCCGATGGAATAATACGCCGATGTGTATTCGGAGATGAAGCCAATCAAATCTTAAACCATTGTCACACAGGACCAACAGGAGGGCATTATGGGCCTCAACTCACAGCAAGAAAAGCTTATGATGCTGGATTCTTTTGGCCTACAATTTACAAAGACGCACACCTTCTTTGCAAATCCTGTGATGCTTGTCAAAGGGCCGGAAAAATAAGTCAACGTGATGAAATGCCACAAAATGTCATTCAAGTATGTGAAGTATTTGACATTTGGGGTATTGACTTTATGGGTCCATTTCCAAAATCTCATAATAATCTCTACATTCTCGTAGCCATTGATTATGTATCTAAATGGGCGGAAGCACAAGCTCTCCCAACTAACGATGCACGAGTTGTAGTCAACTTTTTAAAACGTCTTTTTGCAAGGTTTGGAACACCGAAAGCTTTAATAAGTGATCGGGGAACTCATTTCTGTAATAATCAACTTGAGAAAGTTCTTAAAAGATATGGAGTAACTCATAAAATCTCCACCGCATATCATCCACAAACAAGTGGACAAGTTGAAAATACCAACCGAGCTTTAAAACGTATTCTAGAGAAAATCGTAGGATCAAATCCGAAGGAATGGTCCATAAAATTGGAGGATGCACTCTGAACTTTTAGAACAGCCTACAAAACTCCAATTGGAACCACACCTTTTAAACTCATTTACGGAAAAACATGTCATCTTCCAGTAGAAATTGAACACAAAGCATTTTGGGCTTTGAAGACATGTAATCTTGATTTACATGAAGCTGGACGTCTACGGTTAAGTCAACTAAATGAATTAGAAGAATTAAGACATGAAGCATACGAAAATTCGTTAATCTATATGGAAAGAACGAAGAAATGGCATGATAAAAGAATTAGAAGTTTAAAAGAATTTAAAGAAGGAGACAGAGTTCTTCTTTTCAATTCACGATTCAAGCTATTTCCTGGAAAATTGAAATCAAGATGGTCTGGACCATTCATAGTCAAAAGAGTTTTCCCATACGGAACAGTAGAATTAATAAATTCAAATGAGATTGAATTTAAGGTTAATGGTCACAGAGTTAAACACTACATAGATAGTCCGATGGAAGTTGACAACGAAGTTAATCATAATTTCGATACCACAGCTAACTAAGTGTGGGGAGAATCAAGTCTTTAAAGGATAATATGTATTTCTGTTAGAGTTAGATTTTCTGTTTTTGTGTAGTTCTCGAAAATGGAACCCGAATGGTCTTTCCCTAGCAGAACCTAAAGAACTAGTCTTCTCCCCCCATTCTGAATTTTTATTTTTTTTTAGGTTTTTACGAAATGAAGACTTCCTGTGAATTAAACCATGGTCTAATGCTACACGCTTTGATTACTAAACGTAATAATGACACACTACAGTGAACTGGTATCAGTAATCAGAGAAAAATTGGACGGAGTAAGAAAAGAATCCAGATGCAAAAATAATAAGTTACAATTTGGTAAAGGAAAATCAAAATCCGCAGCGAAAAGAAGAGCACGACACCTTGAAAAATGTCACAAATGCGGAAAATGGTCACACGAAGGTAAATGTTCAAATAATCAAACCTATTCAAATACCGAATTTGTTACTTTATGCAGAGACAGACCGTTTATATGTTTAGAAGAAAAAACATTAAATGCTCGAGGTTACGCCTATGTAGCCATTTAAAACCAATTAGCCCGACTATCTTATGAGTGGACTAGAGCATATCACTAAGAAATATATTTCACAGATATGCACGTGGAAGATTTGCACCCGAACTTGAGATTAGACAGACGTTGGATAGATTATCTAAAATACCAAAGGAGCTTGCACACTCTTCATTCTAAAGCTGTTGAAGTACCTAGGGTAATAGAATGGGAACCGTTAGAAGCCGTAGGATTGGGCGAACAGATTAGAGAATTACTTACACAGAGGTATGGTAATTCTACTTTTAACGATTGTGTACGATTATTCAACATGCGTAGACCTGTATATAAAGTATGGTGTGAAGAATTATTGTGTAGTATAGAAATAAATGATCGGGTAGCTAGTTTAACCGATCGAACTTTTATTAGATTTTTGTTAGGAGGTTCGATGCGCCACATTTCTCTACTAGACATGGCTCAGGCCTTACCTATATATACGCCTGAGGAGCTAGCATCTGCCGATTGTCGAGGGTTGATATTAAATGGTAGGAAGATTGATGAAAATTTTGATACACATGGTGTATGGAGTCAAATGACTAGCCATCACCGATTTAAAAGGGGAAATTACTCTTATTTGGATATAGATAGAGCTGAGTTAAGAGTAATACACAGGTTTCTAGCGAACTCGATTACACAGTGAGGTAAAAATAAGGAAAAGGTAAATGAGCAAGATTTATTTTACCACATGTGTATTCGAGACTCACAAAGCGCTGTAAGTATACCTTATTGTATGGGTTATTATTTATCAGCTATGGTTAGGGGGATGAGACCGCACAGTATAATAGGAGGTGGTATATTTATTACATTAATTGCTGAGTATCTTGATGTGGATATAAGTCGGGGGGATTATTAATCGAAGAACCAGAACCCCACGATACAATTGGTTTAAATGTATATCATGGTGCTAAGGTTTTGAAGAGGCGAAATAACGCCGCAGTACAATATAATGGAAGACATCCACAGGTTGAAAGAGATCAACAGCCAGGTAATGTGGGAGGGGGAAATGAAATGACAGAAATGCAAAGGTTTATAGCTTCACAAGAATATGAAAATGCTAGACATCGAGCATTTGAAGATTGGCAAGTTCATCAAAACCACATCATAGCTCATTGCCAACATATAAGTAGAAACTATATTCCTACTCCAAAGCCCGTATTTCCTCCCTGGTCTATAGATATCCAACCACCGTATCCTACTTATAACCCAGCTGAAGCATTCTATAACACATATGGTTATGCATGGAACCCCTACTGGTATCAGTATCAACCCTAGTTTATTTAGTTTTATTTATTTTATTTTTGTAATGTTACTACATTTAGCACTTATGTTGATATTGTAATAGTTTTTATAATTTTCTAACTTTTATTATTAGATTTTAATAATTTTTAAATGTGGGGTAATATACCAAACTTCAAAAATATGTATATATGTTTGCAGTTTATCTTATGTACACAACATGGTAAAACAACGCATTTTCAAAGACTGGCATTAAGTTCAGCAAAAGCAACTAATTTTGACGACAAGATGAAAAATAAATGTGATGTAACAATAAGACGGAATGAACAAATGATATGCACCATTTATCATTCAACACAAACAACAATATGTTTGGAAACTTTGGTAAAATTTAATCATTTTTTTCTGCGCTAATCACCCTCAATAATTTAAATTGTTACTGATTTCTTGCAAATGAGGGCATTGCAAGATCTTAAGTGTGGGAAGGGGTTAAATTCTTTTGAATTTTAAAATTTTTACTTTATACACTTGGTTACCATTAGAAATACTAGTAAAGCAGTAGTTGTATTAGAATCTAGTGCTCTATGATAATAAAGAACAGCCCTAGTCTTATATACTGACTACTCAATTCTAGTAAAATTTTTGAAAATTTTCAATTAAATGAACTCAAAATCATGTTTATACATATTTATGAACGATAAAACTAGGTGTTAACACCGAAATTATTGTTACCTCAGAAAGGACATAAATTGAGAAACAAACCAAAATGTTAGAATTCATTTAAAATGGAATAGAGGACAATAAAAAGAAAAATAAAAGCCAAGTGTGGGAAAATTTACCAAGTTATTTTAAACATATGTCACATATTTATGTAACAAATAATTAAAGATGCTTTTGCTTTGGACTAAACTAAACAGTTTTACCCGATTTACTGTAAGAAAGATGGATCTACACGATGAATCAATTCCATCATTAAAAGGAAGTAAAGTCTTCCGAAAAAGAAACGCGCTTCTTGATTTAGGTCAAGAAGTTGTCGTCCAGACCAGCTGTAGGTTGACGAAAAATCTAAAAAAGTCATCACTAAAATCAGCAGGAAATCCACGGACCTCAGCATCAAACAGGGTCACCAAGTGGTCAGACTTATCCTAACCATGAGAGGATCTGTCTTGTAAAATGGGGAGGACGCCGTGCAAATTAGCTGGATAAGACTAATGAATCAGATCCCCAGAAAGGATAATCTCCTTAAAGATCAAAAATCAGCTTTTAAGACTGATATTACTCAATCCTAGAGATTGACCTTAAAGATTGAGAATTACAAACTCATGGAATTCGATGATATCTAAACTCGAGCTTGAACGAGAAAATATATTGATAAAAAATAAAACCGATTTGTTTTCTGAAAACCCATTTTCAATGCGTTCATTACCATTGAACGTAAAATTCTAGGAATTCACCTGGAATTCATTAGGTCACCTGAACCAAATCGGGTGTCAACCATAAGAACGGTGGTTGCATAGCATGGTCAAAGACAGGACCTTGTGCCAGACCAGAAAATTATAAGGGTGAGCTTTACTATTGCTCCTACAAAGGATAGTAATTGCGTCCGACACGTTATAGACCATAATTAAAAGTATGTCAGGGGACATTGCCTTAACAGTTGCTTGTTCAACGCTTTCCTTTACAACCGGACGGTAGTTTACCGAAAGGTAATATACGGGGCAAGTATACTGGACGTGTTGCTTTCCTAATACAAGGTTAGCAAGTGGGTGACACAAAACCACAAGTTTTGAGCTAAAATTTTCAAATCTGAAACCCACCAAACCCACAAAAATATTTTGCAAACACCGGTGAAGGGTTATTCCGGAAAACTTATCTAGGGTAAAAAACTAGATTGAATTTTCAAAAAGATCAAATGTTTTCATAAAGATCCAATTTCCTTAATGGATCTAAATTTCTATAGTCATGTGGGACTGTAAACCACATCGTTACTATCATTATTCATACCGCCGTATTGAAATCACTGATGTACAAAGTGTGAAGAATAAAGAAGTGATTCAAGTATTTTTATTTCAAGACTATATTGCTTGAGGACAAGCAACGCTCAAGTGTGAGAATATTTGATAATGCTAAAAACGAACATATATTTCATAGCATTATCCCTCAAGAAAGACAAGCTTTTAGTTGCAATTGTCCTATTTACAAGTGATATTCGTTTAAATAATAAAAGGTGAAGACAAACGACAGATTCGACGAATTGAAGACGCAAACGACCAAAAAGCTCAAAAGTACAAAATACAATCAAAGAGGTTACAATTATTGATAAGAAACGTCTCAGAATTACAAGAGTACAAGATTCAAAATGCAAAGTACAAGATATTAAATTGTACGCAAGGACGTTCGAAAATCCGGAACTGGGACCAGAGTCAACTCTCAACGCTCGACGCAACGGACTAAAAATTACAAGTTAACTATGTATATAAATATAATATAATATATAATTAATTATATAAATTATATATATATTATATTTATTTATTAAAACCGTCGGCAAAGAAGATCCAAAAAGGGATGAGCTGTAAAAGCAAACTCCGCGACTTGCGGAGTTTGAAGGGCAAAAATACCGTCGGCAAAGAAGATCCAAAAAGGGATGAGCTGAAAATGCCTATAAAAGCTCGCGCATTCTAAACGTTTTATATATCCTTTAATCTCTCTATCTATACGTAATATATATATATATATTTATATTTTAATTTTAATTTTAATTTTAATTTTAAATCCTAATAATAAGGGTATGTTAGCAAATGTTGTAAGGGTGTAAGTCGAAATTCTGTCCGTGTAACGCTACGCTATTTTTAATCATTGTAAGTTATGTTCAACCTTTTTAATTTAATGTCTCGTAGCTAAGTTATTATTATGCTTATTTAACACCGAAGTAATCATGATGTTGGGCTAATTATTAAAATTGGGTAATTGGGCTTTGTACCATAATTGGGGTTTGGACAAAAGAACGACACTTGTGGAAATTAGACTATGGGCTATTAATGGGCTTTATATTTGTTTAACTAAATGATAGTTTGTTAATTTTAATATAAAGATTTACAATTAGACATCCCTATAAATAACCATATACACTCGATCGGACACGATGGGCGGGATATTTATATGTACGAATAATCGTTCATTTAACCGTATGCGGGAATGGATTAATAGTCTATGGAATTATTAAAACAGGGGTGAAATTATGTACAAGGACACTTGGCATAATTGATAACAAAGTATTAAAACCTTGGGTTACACGCAGTCGATAACCTGGTGTAATTATTAAACAAAGTATTAAAATCTTGTTACAGTTTAAGTCCCCAATTAGTTGGAATATTTGACTTCGGGTATAAGGATAATTTGACGAGGACACTCGCACTTTATATTTATGACTGATGGACTGTTATGGACAAAACCAGACGGACATATTAAATAATCCAGGATAAAGGACAATTAACCCATGGGCATAAAAGTAAAATCAACACGTCAAACATCATGATTACGGAAGTTTAAATAAGCATAATTCTTTTATTTCATATTTAATTTCCTTTATTTTATATTTAATTGCACTTCTAATTGTCGTACTTTTATTTATTGTCATTGTATTTAATTGCACTTTTAATTATCGTACTTTTTAATTATCGCAATTTTATTTTATCGCACTTTTATTTATTGCAATTTCATTATCGTTATTTACTTTACGCTTTAAATTAAGTTATATTTATTTTTAATATTTTACATTAGGTTTTAACTGCAACTAAGTTTTAAAATCGACAAACCGGTCATTAAATGGTAAAAACCCCCCTTTTATAATAATAATATTACTATATATATATATATATATATATATATATATATATATATATATATATATATATATATATATATATATATATTTGTATTTTTATAAATTAAACTAATATAGCGTTAAGCTTTGTTTAAAGATTTTTCCTGTAGAACGAACCGGACTTACTAAAAACTACACTACTGTACGATTAGGTACACTGCCTATAAGTGTTGTAGCAAGGTTTAAGTATATCCATTCTATAAATAAATAAATATCTTGTGTAAAATTGTATCGTATTTAATAGTTTTTCCTAGTAAAATATACACTATTTCATATACGCCTCGCATAACATCAAGGAGGCACACCAGTTGTAGTACTCTATGCCTCTGTTATGTATGGCCATGGAAACGGTTTCAGTGTGGATAATGTACATTTACACCATAATGTGGTCTCAGGCATTGCACTTCGCTTGAGGGATTCTTTAGTTAATTGAGGAACTGTTTGTTTATATCATAAAAGATTGGACCGTTAGGATAATCGAACGTGTTCATGGAGTTTACACTTGTAAATTTGGACATAGTGTTCATCATGGTTGACTTTCTTTTAAATAAGAACCTAACTGATCTTTTACCAATCATTAAAGAAAGCATCAGAACACATCACGTCTCTTGGATATGATTTGCCTTTTATTCTAGCTATGCTTAAGAAAGCTTAGACCTTAAGGATCGTTAATACGCCACCTTACCGGGTCGCTCCTATTGATGAGTCGTCTAGTGTATTCACGTAGTCTTGTTGCTCTGGCGTCGGGGGTATGTGGTGTTTCTGTCTATTCAGAATCTTCAAGCCTATCGGTATTACCCAGTGACATGTCTTTGACCTGGCCATTTAGGATAGTATAGCAGGTAACTGGTTATAACGTATTCATGAGCCGACATTACACATATCCAGCATCGTACTAACCAAAGCATCAACGTGCGCTAGCTTTTGCCTTATCTGAAATACAAATTTTATCCTTTACTGCTTTAATTACTTATATATCTCTATATTTATTATTTAGGAATTAGAAAACCAAAATATACTCCAACTACTCCTTAGAATAATACTAGGTTTACACTATAGCGAAAAGGTTCGATTCTGTTGACTTCTTAAATGAACGACCCTTGGTCATACTTCCCTTGCTCACCCATAGGAAGGAGTAGTAGATTCAGGCCCTGAAATTATAAATTTAAAACCACTCATCTCCGTTGATCACTTAATAGACGTTTAGTAACCTAACGGAACCACATAAAATAAACTGGCTGTTTTGTGCACATCAGGGAAGAAGGAAGTTTTTGGCGCCGCTACCGGGGACTGGTATTAGGAAATACTGTTTTAATCAAATTTGTTGAACACACTTATAGTGGTGTCTAAGAAAGACAATTATACACGGACTTGGTTGTTGAATTTTCCAAAAAGTCTCCAATTTATCGGAACTAAAAGGATCCTGCCTCTCCGTAGTCGATCTGACCACTTGGGTTTGCAAGACAATTTTGTGACGAACTTTGTTACCGAAGTACCAGGGAATCAACAATAAGAACCAAAACATCCGGCTTAGTTTATCCTTAGTACACCTTAGAAACCCTTAGGTTTCCCCTTATTTGAAAAACTAAACAAAATATAAGACATACCTAGTGTATGACCCAAACCCGATCCAGTACAGGACCTCTCCTATTTGTTCCTGATCCGTAGTCAATATTATCCAAAGCGCGAAAGGAAGCCAAGCTCAAATCTCTCAATGACGCGATGGTACTACGAGTTACTCTCGCCGAAAATACCAAACTCTCGATTGAAGGTCGAGGAGGACCGATTTAGTTTCCCAAAATACAAGGACAATCATTCTAGCTAAAACATCACATTTGTTAGCTTATTCAAAATGGCTCTCAATTTCATGGATTACCTAATGATGACCCCAACTCTCACCTCAATAAGTTCATCTCTGTGTCAAACTCCTACAAGCAGAAAATAAGTGGGACAAGATATAGTCTGGCTATATATATTCCCCTACTCTCTCACTCATCATGTGCAGACGTGGTTCGAAGGATTAGAGAACGACTCAATCACATCATGGAAGGAGATAGCTACCAAGTTCCTGACCAAATATTTTCCTCAGTCCAAACAAACCAAGCTCAAAAATGACATCATTAACTTTAGACAATGTTATGATGAATCTCTATACACCGCATGGGAGTGACTCAAGACCGTGCTGAGTAAATGCCTTAACCACCAGTTAGAACGGTCAGCCCAAATATGTACCTTCTACAATGGTCTAATGGTGCATCACAGAATGACGATTGATGCAACATCTCAAGGAAATCTGATGAACCAAACCGCAGATGAAGCATGGGATTTGCTTGAAAACATGACAATGCATCATCATGACTGGAACAGTGGTGAACAACTTTCATCATCTGCCCCTCTCTCCGCGCTCAACACTCAAACAGAGGCCATCAAAACCCTCACGGATAAGATGGATTCTCTTGCCAAACAACTCGGAGAACTGAAGAAGCAGCCGCAACAACTTAATAAGGTTCAAACCTGCATTAACGGTACTAATTAACCACTAATGGAAGAATATCATATTGAGTATGAGAACCTTGACAGTTCAGTTTGTCACGTTCAATACCCTAGTCATCAGCAAAACCCTAGATTTACTCAGCAATCCAGAGGAAACTAGTTTCAAAGAAGTAACCCACATCGTTTTAGATTTCCACCTTAACCTCAACAATAAATAACCTATGATCAGCCTCTACTACTCACTGGTACCCCACCATAAGAAAACCCTCCTGCTAACCAAATTACAATAGCATCCAACTCAGCTCTCGAAAACGAAGAACATATTAACCAGTTCATTCAAGATCAACACCAGCTAAATCAAAGAACTGCATCTAAACAAGACCAGACGGAAGTACTCATGAGAAATGAATTGGCTCTGCTCAAAAGTTTAGAGACACAGCTCGGACAGTTATCTCAACTCCTTGAGGTCCGACCGCATGGAAGATTGCCTAGTAATACCATCCGAAATCCCCACATAGAAGAAGCTAAACAAATGGATTCAATTACCCCAGAGGAAGAACCTACACCCAGAAGAAGGTCAGCCAGACTAAAGAAGACGTCTATTGATGTACCGAAGACACCTCCACCGAATCCAGTTCGTGTACCCTATCCTGGAAGACTCAAGAATGATCTGGAAAAGGTTGATACCTTCAAGATCGATTATAAATTCTTGGATACTGTTTCCAAATTACCTAACCAGAGTAGATATATACGAAGGCTTCTCTCTACGAAGGAACAGATGTCAGTTGCAGATAAAATTCTGCTAAGTGCAGAGAGCTCCGCACTACTCGGAAATACTCTACCTAAGAAACTAGGAGATACGAGATGATTTACTTTCCCATGTTTGATCTACCAAACTGGAACCGTTCATGCTTTAGCTGATTTTGGAGCAACATCAACCTCATGCCATGTCATCTCTTCAAGATATTAGAGCTAGGAGACTTAACACCAACCAAAGTGAGTATCCAGCTTTCCGACCACACTATCAGATATCCTAAAGGTATAGTTGAGAATGTCTTGGTGAAGGTCATTAGATTCTTGTATCCTACGAATTTTGTAGTTAAGGATATCAAGACCTCAATACCCCTATCTTCTTAGGACGACCATTCATGAACATGGCTAGGACTGCCATTGACGTGTACAATCAAACCATGGTCTTACGATCACATGGGAAGAGCGTTACCTACCGAATTGACCGGCCTACCTGTTTCTCTGAATAGGAGGAGATGTATGTTATTTCCGCCAGACGGATTACTTCTGATGATGAGTCTCTACCTGCCGTCATATGTTAATGGACAATCAGCAAACCGGTGAAGAGTTCAGAATGGAAGAAGAGGACCCCGATAAAGAAATAGAAGAATCCGAGGAAGAAATGGAAATAGAGGAAGAAATAGAGGAAGAAGGGGAAGAAGAAACGGAGGACGAAACTAATATAATCTCGCTCGACACTAAAGAAACAAAGAAATGTATTGAAGAAATCATGCAGTTTGATACGGAAGATCAAAGCAATAGAATGGTGATTCGTCTTCTAAAGACAGTCAATGAACCATCTGACTTGAAAAATATAGAGATTAACCCTACCAGCAGAGAAGCAAGACCTCCGAACACAGAAGAATCCCGTTTATCTGATGAGTTTCCCGACAGTTCCACTACTGATGATGACGAGGAAGATCATCAATGCACAGACATTTTGGTTGATACTCGCTCTCTCCTGATAGCCTCGGGAAAAGAAGATCATGACTCTCCTTCATCCAAACTCATAGAAGTCCCCATCATATCTGGTTACACCGATATGATCTCGTTCATCAACGATAATGATAAATTTGAGGATATCTTAGAAGCTATCCGTCATTTCATGATCATATCAATGCCTCATTTAAAGGATCGGATAGAAGATATCGAGGTAAAATATAGACTTTATCCGCAAAGAGAAGAAGACGATAATGAACTGCTAGAAGAACGCATTCAAGACTTTGTCAACGCACTTCGCGATCAAAAACTAAGATAAGAAAGGCAAAGAGAGCACGACTCAGTAGTACGCACTATTCACGAAACAAGATTCTGCTGAGATCAGAAAATCATTTACTCTAAGATCTATGATATAACCGACACATACGGTTTTATTATGGTGAGTAAGAGAAGTATGACCTAGGGTCGTATTTTTAAGATATCAGTAGAATCGAACCCATAATTAAAGCTTAAGATAATCCTAAAGTGAGTAGTGGTTTATTACCTAATTTTGGATTTTCTAGTTTATAAGATAAAATAAAGTAAATGCGATAAAATTTGTAATTCAAATAAAGTTAAAACAAGTGCAAACTATGGTTTCGTCAGTTACTTTGCCGAGATTATGGAATGCTGGCTTATGAATAGGTAGTGACCTTGTATTCATTACACTAGTCCTAAACGCCCATGTCATAAGACATGTCACTGGGTAATGCGTTTGGCTTGAAAATTCTGAATAGACAGCAACGTCCCTTACCCCCAACGCCTGTGCAATCTGACTATAGGCATACAAGTTCAGACGGCTCATCTAATTGAGCGACTCGGTTGGGTGACGTATTAACATTCCACAAAGGTCTAAACTTTCTTAAGCATAATAGAATACAGGGTGTGCCGTACCTGAGAGACGTGATGTGTTTCGATGCTTTCATTAATGATTGGGTTTAAAAAGATAGTTAGGCCCTTAAAAAGAGTTCAACCATAAAGAAAACCATGGCTAAGTCAGGTTTGACTTCCATGAACACTTTCAGTTATCCTAACGGTCCAATCCTTTATGTGTTTAAACAAACAGTTCCTTAATTAACTAAGAATACCCCAAGCGGTGTGCAATGCTTGAGACTGCGTTATGGTGAAGTGTACTAATCAGCACTGACCGGGTTTGATGGCCTTACTTAGCAGAGGTACAGCTTACAACAACCGTTGTGCTTCAGTGTGCACGTACGAAGTTTATATGCTTGGTGACTACACTAGCATGGTATAGGATCGACAATGTACTATGGGTCTAGTTAGATGTTTCACTACGAAAGAGTCCTCAGTCAGAATCCAAGGCTCGGTGGACTTACTACAACCGGTGTGCCTCAGTAAAACTTATGTTCTATCCGATAGACTTCTCTTACCAAGGGTTGACACAGATGGTGTACTCTGAATAGGGGTTCGCAACTTCCCAATAACAGAGCCGATAACTACTTTCTATTAGTTGGAAAAGCGATTGAGTTTAAAGCATAATCGAAAAGCATCTAGACAACATACATAAACCATAATATTATTTCGGCATTATAACTGACTATATCATAGCATACACTAAAGATAACTACTCGCTAATCATGGTAACAATATCATAAATCATAATAATGAAAGACAAAGGATAGAATTACTAGTAGATTAAATGAGTCTGAATACAAAAGTGACAACTTCAAACTCCAGATCGCTCCTAATACACTCTTCGGCGTTCTTCTCCGGGTACTAGGTTTCTCGCACGGAGTCGAAGACCTTGAAAGTATGACTAATATTGTAGAAAGAGAGAGAGAGAGAGAGAGAGAGAGAGAGAGGTTAATTGAAGTGTGTGTAAAAATGGATGACAAAAGCCCTTTAAATAGACTTGAAAATTTCCTGTATACAGCTGGAAAGCCGTATGGCAGGCTGTATGCCAGGCTGTTTGACCAGGCCGTTTGGGCTGGCAAGCAGTTGGTTGTGCCCGTTTACAATGGCCGTATGGCAGGTCGTTTTTCACACTGGCAGGCCAGATGGCAAGCCGTATGGCCTGCCCTGGTCAGCTTGTTTTCACTGGATCGTAACTTGATTTCCTTGATCGTAGCTTGGTTTCTCGTCTTTCATCGTTTTCGCCCTAGAATGTTCGTTTTAGCTCCAATTCACTTGATTCTTTTTTCACCGTCTTCGTAATCACTTAATCTTCAATTTCTTCCGACAAAGCGAGTATTTTGGCGATAAAGTTTGGAACTTTATTGTTTTTGGGCCTCAATACCGGGGTGAAAACGTGACTTTTTAGCCGATATTAAATATCCCACACTTAGACTTTGCTTGTCCTCAAGCAAACTTCTCGTTTTTAGTTTAAGAAATCTTTTCGGAGTTTCCTTTGTAATAGCCGAAGCGATTTAATTTTTATTATAAGAGCGAAAAATAAGGTGAGTTATCTATGTCAGGGTTGAACCTATCTCTGCAAGCATGCGGGGAGGTTATATGACTTAGGCTAGCTTTCACGGGTCAATCAAATCACACAAGTGTTTAGGGATCCCTATAGATATAAGAAATGAATTCGCTCTTAGCTAGTCATGTTGCACCCATTATCATAAGCTTGTTAAAGACTCAAATCCTTGTTACTAATGTGAAAACGGTAATAACCATAGCTTTTAGGTCATTTGTCAATGATGGAAAGGAATTTTGGAGTGTTGGTGAAGTTTGTTTAAGGGGTGAGAAAGATGGAGTCTTTTTCAAGATTTTATTCGGAATTTTGGGAAATATAAGATAGATAGGAGTGCTGATATTTTTGAGAAGTACTTTGACTTTTTATCCTTTTGGAGTGATAGGCATTTGTGGTCAAGTTCTTACTCGACGTTTCTCTTTATAAGTTTTGCTCCTTTTCTCAGACCTTTGAAAATACAATACTTTTTTTTTGGAGTTTTTATCTCGAGGAACTTTCTGTCGGTAAACTTTTCACAAGACCTTTGTCGTGATACTTGAGAGGTTTATAACATCGGGTTTTTTTGGAAGGTAAAAGGACCCGTCCATATACATTATAAACGATTCACAATAGTTGATTACATCGCGAGGTATTTGACCTCTATATGATACGTTTTACAAACATTGCATTCGTTTTTAAAAGACAAACTTTCTTTACATCAAAAATTGACGGCATGCATACCATTTCATATTACATCCAACTATAATTGACTTAATATTAATCTTGATGAACTCAACGACTCGAATGCAACGTCTTTCAAAGTATGTCATGAATGACTCCAGGTAATATCCTTAAAATGAGCTAATGCACAGCGGAAGATTTCTTTAATACCTGAGAATAAACATGCTTTAAAGTGTCAACCAAAAGGTTGGTGAGTTCATTAGTTTATCATAATCAATCATTTCCGTAATAGTAATAGACCACAAGATTTCAGTTTCCATAAATATCCGTACACTCGCAAGTGTTTAAAAGTATTCTATAAGTTGTAGGCACCCGGTAACAAGCCTTAACATTCATGTTTTACCCTCTGAAGTACACCAGAGCAGGTGTGTTTAAAATAACCTCGAAGTACTAAAGCATCCCATAGTCAGGATGGGGTTTGTCAGGCCCAATAGATCTATCTTTAGAATTCGCGCCTAC
Organism: Rutidosis leptorrhynchoides; assembly: GCF_046630445.1. Lineage (NCBI taxonomy): Eukaryota > Viridiplantae > Streptophyta > Magnoliopsida > Asterales > Asteraceae > Rutidosis > Rutidosis leptorrhynchoides. The sequence continues at coordinate 486,421,339 of NC_092333.1, forward strand.
CGTACATAGACAAGTAGTTTAATGTTACCAAGCTAAGGGTATATTTCTGGTTTAAACCCACATAGAATTAGTTTTAGTACTTGTGCCTATTTCGTAAAACATTTATAAAACAGCGCATGTATTCTCAGCCCAAAAATATATATAAAAGGGGAGTAATGAAACTCACAATACTGTATTTCGTAGCAATTATGTATATGACGGCACTGAAAATGATAAACATTAGGTTGACCTCACGAGCAATACCCTCGATCAATACCCATAACCTCCATAGCTATAACCCATAATTTCCTTAGCTCTATCCCGTTTGAAAACTTATTTTGAAATCGTCCCAGTATAATTCCGTCGTAGTATTTTATGTATACTAATAATATCTTGAAATAATACAAAAAATATATATATATATGTAATTCGATTGAGAGAGTTTAGAGAAATATATTTTCAAGTTTCTATGAAATAATGAAACCTGTTGAATTCTATTTATAATAGATTTTTGAATTATTAAAGTGAATTATTAAAGTATGAATTATTAAAGTGAATTATTAAAGTATGAATTATTAAAGTGAATTATTAAAGTGAATTATTAAAGTATGAATTATTAAAGTGAATTATTAAAGTGAATTATTAAAGTATGAATTATTAAAGTTAATTATTAAAGTGAATTATTAAAGTATGAATTATTAAAGTGAATTATTAAAGTATGAATTATTAAAGTGAATTATTAAAGTATGAATTATTAAAGTTAAAGTAAAATAAAAGTAAAGTAAAGGTAAAGTTAAAGTATAGTAAACGTATAAAACTATATACGTATAATACGCGTATAAATATATATAATATTAATTTAAATCGTTATATGTATTTAATAAAATAAAATATAAATATCGTTATCTTTATCATACTGGTTAAGTAATGAGTTGTCAAAAGTGGTTCTAGATATTTATAAAAGATATATACGTTTTAATAATAAAGTTCTTTTTAGACTGAAAACGTTTTTGTACTTTTGAAACTAAATCAAATAAATATGATAATTTTGTTTTCCAAAACTAAATATATTTAAGAATCATTTTGTTAAAAGGTTAAAATAATGGAAATCGTTATACCACAAAACATTTTAGAAAAGTAGAATTATATATATTCATAATAGGTTTCAAGTTTTTAAATTACAGTCTGTTGGTGAAGCGTGGGATAAAGTCCAAAGGTTAAATAAACGTATGAAATCATCTTAATGAAAAATATCGAGTTACTTAACTTGTCGATATCCAACATCTAAGTTATTTACACTCCACGTTCTTATTTTCATATTAAATAAAATGAAAGTTAACATAGTTATCTTATCAAGGTCACGAGGAAAATATTATAAAACATGCCTTGGAAATTAAACAGGAATTTCCACTAACCCTTGTCTAGTTCCCGTTAATTGAAACATTTGTTCTTATTTATAAATCACTTTACCATTTTCCGAATGTTGTCAAAAAGAATAGATTTCTTAAATCACAGTGGACCTCATAACATAGGCCCGTAATCATATCATAATGTATCTGATAATTCAATCATTTGATATTATCTCTTAATTCTGTCGATAAATATATCGAAACAAATACGTTCATGTAAAGTATCATATATCTAATACTTTGTTAATGTTTTCAGTTAATATTATATATTATATATACATATCTATATACTCATAATTGTTCGTGAATCGTCGAACATGGTCAAAGGGTGATTGATTACATGAATGCAGTTCCAAACTTTTTGAGATTCAACATTACAAATTCTGCTTATCGTGTCAGAAACATATAAAGGTTAAGTTTAAATTTGGTCGGAAATTTTCGGGTCGTCACAGTACCTACCCGTTAAAGAAATTTTGTCCCGAAATTTGATCGAGGTCGTCATGGCTAACAATAAGAATGTTATTATGACGAATATAAGTTGATTCATAGGGTTTTATCATGATTGAGAAATATGGATAAAATAATTCGATTACTCGAAACGTATGAGTGAAGCTATCATAAAAGAGTGAAATGAGAAAATAGGGATTCATCTTATCTTTTGACGTCATCACGGTTGATCTCCGGGTTAAAGAAAATCTTTGTAATCTATATAGGATTTGATTCTTCGATGATTAAGGAAATTATGATCCTCTTCGATTTAATGCGATGATTCATCTCGATTTTTCTGTCGGATATTTCACTATAAATCCACCTCCTTCGTTTCCTTTTAATTCACACCTTCTATTCTTTCTCCCTCAATTCTTACTTTAAAATTATTCGTCAATATGCTTCATCCAATGCTGATTCTCGATATACTCCTCACTTTCATATCTGTCGTTCTTCTTTTTCATCTACCTCCGGAAGAATCTATTTACTTCTACTATACTCTTGGTTTTATAGTGTTTTTTGTTCTCCCGTGTCTTTATATTGCTATATGCATCGATATATACGGTTTATAATTTCTGAGTTGTTGTTGGGTTTTATATCTTCCCTTATATTTCGATGTCCCTGCTTCTGTCTTCTATAATCATTGTCATCCTCAATTAATGCTCTCTTTTATTTGCTGCAATTTATACCCCAATTTCTATTTTGGAGTTTTGTCCTTTCGTTTCTTCTTCTTGCGATTAAGCACCGCTTGTAATGGTCCAGAATTCGCATATATGAATTTCGGAATGAACATTGTTAATGTTCTAAGAAGGAAATTGTAATGGCACGATCTTGACTTGTCAAATTACTGGAATACCTCGGATAAGGCCGAATCATCAAGAAATATTTTCTTGATATTTTAGAGGTTAAAGAGAATACAAGAGTCGTGTAACATAGAACATGATGACGTTATAATCTGTGAATCATCACGTTCCATTTAGAAACTCAGCATGACTTACTGTAACATAATCACGTTGATCAAGTGTCATTATATTATACTAGTTCATGCTTCAGTTCCCAACACTACTTCAAAAATATTCCTATTTTAAATTCGAAAGTTTCAGAATTTAGAAACTAAAATAGTTTCTTTTATGATGTAATACAGACAGCACGAAGAGGTAAATGATTTCAGATACGAATAATTATGGAAATATCTTCAGAAATATGGAGGATATTTATAATGAAAGATACGATGATATCTTAAAATTTCTAATATCAGAGGATGATGAAGAATATTGTCCGTAAGGGTTTAGAGTCAGGAGCAAGGTATTCGATAATGACTTCAGCAGACATGGAATCATTTGGATTCTTTGAAGGTAGATTTCGTCCTTGTGATTTATCCACAGCCTTCTTCATGGTTTGCTCAATCCGTATTTTTCAGTACCAAATCTTCTCTTTTTCTGAGCTTTGCTAACACACTACTCTTTATCATCAAACTTTTTACTATTAAGGTCGTTTATAGTTTTTGCTGCTTCATCAGTATTTCGAGAACTAGTTCGTAGTTTTGGGTGTTTTTCAGAAACTTCACATTCAAAGTATATAAGTCCAGAAGATAGACACATATAATTGTTGGTGTAGACATGCTGCGAGATTTCAAAATACTGATTGCTAATTTCTGATGATTCGTATGGCAATTCTTGTTACAAGATGCAGATGAGTAAATGATGGGGATTTGATAAATATAAAGATTTTTGGGAAAATCAAAGATCAATGAAGTTGTTAATAAGTTTACTGCAAATGTGGCGAGATATGAAAGGTTCCCCGGTAATAATAATGAAGGGGTAATCATTATAATAAGGCTTATTCGATTGAACAATTGAAGTTGGTTTGTTGGAGCTGTGACAAAACCGTCTATTTTTAGAAGGGATTGAAAAGTTATTTTAGCTAGTAAATGTCAAAAGGTCTGACATGGATACATGTTAAATTATGACTTTAGTTTCAAGAGTTTTTCAGGTACGTAACTGTGGATAACATGTGGTTGGATCATCATCTCGATTGTTCATTATTTGAAGTGTCTTCAGGTATTTCGAAGGGTTTGAACACAGATTATAATCGTTAATATACATACGATGTTCTAACATGGTTTTGAAGTTAAAGTATAGCTTTGAAAGATGTAAGAATCTAAGAGTGATGATACCGGTTATAACTTGAATTGAATTCGGTGATTTCAAAATCAGAATATGTAATTAGATTTTTGAATGAGTTTGGTTGTTTTGATTTTTATAAAAGAATGTATATTGTTGTGAAAGTAGAGAGTATAATGGATGATCTGCTGAATCAGATTCGAAGAATATAACATATTAATTGTGAATTTATATATCTCTTGGGTATTACCTACCCGTTAAAAAAAATGTCACAATTAATATTTTGTACAAAAGAATTTTATTACAGTCTTTATGGAAATATATGTGTATATTTTTTCAGATGTAATATAGATTTAATGAGTTAATATTAAATTAAACTCACTTGATTTATGGTTAAGGCTAGGATAGATAATTTATAAACTTTAGAAATTACATAATCGTCGTAGAATGTTTTCCTAATGAAGTTATGAATCAATACTTCATCGTTGTGGTATTCCTTAGTATCTACAGGGCGTATGAAGTCGATGCTCATGGGATAGATTGTGAAGTTGAGGTTTGCGATGCGGTTTTTGTTGGTGGTGGTAATGGTACTGTTGATGTTGTTGATGGTGGTACTTGTTATGTTGCTGGTGCTGCTGCTGGTGTTTGTAACCTTTGCACCATATTCTCCAAAGCCACTACCCGAGCGCGAAGCTCGTTGACTTCTTCTATTACACCTGGGTGATTGTTGGTTCAGACGAGCGGATAAATAAGATCTAGAATTTGGTGTAGTATATAATCATGACGAGATACTCTGGAAATGAGAGAAAATGGTGTTTCGAACAGGTTCGCCGGTAAGTGCTTCAGGTTCATTGCCAAGAGGGCAATGTGGTGGATGGAAAGGATCGCCTTCTTCTTGTCTCCAATGATTAAGGAGGCTACGAACCCATCCCCAATTCATCCAGAATAGATGATGGCTGTTTGGTTGATCCATTCCAGTCACACTGCTTTCGGAGCTTGAGTGGAATTCCATTTCGGAATCCGAGGAACTTGAACTGATGACGAATTCCATTTCGGACGATTTTATAAAGGATTTTTCGATACGAAATGATTTTCCAGCTATCGGGTGGTATTCTAACTACATAGAATATCTATATATATATAGATCAAAAGATTTCATAGATTACGGAGGAATTTACGGAATATGTCAGGCAAAGTTTACGGTAATAGATACGATAAGATATGATTTAGCAGATACGCTAAGATATGAATTTTGTCTATACACTATTCATGCAATCAATGCAGCAAGACGTGTCTAGACTAAGAATGATAAGCAGGTAATTTCCTAAGGATGGTAAGTAGATGATTTCCGACTAAAAATGATAAACAAAACCTTTGACATGCAGACACGGTCGAAGTCCAGACTCACTAATGCATCTTAACAACTATCAGTTAGACACACTAATGCAAAACCTGGTTCGCTAAGACCACCGCTCTGATACCAACTAAAAGGACTCGTCCATATACATTATAAACGATTCACAATAGTTGATTACATCGCGAGGTATTTGACCTCTATATGATACGTTTTAAAACATTGCATTCGTTTTTAAAAGACAAACTTTCTTTACATCAAAAATTGACGGCATGCATACCATTTCATATTACATCCAACTATAATTGACTTAATATTAATCTTGATGAACTCAACGACTCGAATGCAACGTCTTTCAAAGTATGTCATGAATGACTCCAGGTAATATCCTTAAAATGAGCTAATGCACAGCGGAAGATTTCTTTAATACCTGAGAATAAACATGCTTTAAAGTGTCAACCAAAAGGTTGGTGAGTTCATTAGTTTATCATAATCAATCATTTCCGTAATAGTAATAGACCACAAGATTTCAGTTTCCATAAATATCCGTACACTCGCAAGTGTTTAAAAGTATTCTATAAGTTGTAGGCACCCGGTAACAAGCCTTAAAATTCATGTTTTACCCTCTGAAGTACACCAGATCAGGTGTGTTTAAAATAACCTCGAAGTACTAAAGCATCCCATAGTCAGGATGGGGTTTGTCAGGCCCAATAGATCTATCTTTAGGATTCGCACCTACCGTACATAGACAAGTAGTTTAATGTTACCAAGCTAAGGGTATATTTCTGGTTTAAACCCACATATAATTATTTTTAGTACTTGTGCCTATTTCGTAAAACATTTATAAAACAGCGCATGTATTCTCAGCCCAAAAATATATATAAAAAGGGAGTAATGAAACTCACAATACTGTATTTCGTAGCAATTATGTATATGACGGCACTGAAAATGATAAACGTTAGGTTGACCTCACGAGCAATACCCTTGATCAATACCCATAACCTCCATAGCTATAACCTATAATTTCCTTAGCTCTATCCCGTTTGAAAACTTATTTTGAAATCGTCCGAGTATAACTCCGTCGTAGTATTTTATGTATACTAATAATATCTTGAAATAATACAAAAAAAAAATATATATATATATGTAATTCGATTGAGAGAGTTTAGAGAAATATATTTTCAAGTTTCTATGAAATAGTGAAACCTGTTGAATTCTATTTATAATAGATTTTTGAATTATTAAAGTGAATTATTAAAGTATGAATTATTAAAGTGAATTATTAAAGTATGAATTATTAAAGTGAATTATTAAAGTGAATTATTAAAGTATGAATTATTAAAGTGAATTATTAAAGTGAATTATTAAAGTATGAATTATTAAAGTGAATTATTAAAGTATGAATTATTAAAGTGAATTATTAAAGTTAAAGTAAAATAAAAGTAAAATAAAGGTAAAGTTAAAGTATAGTAAAAGTATAAAACTATATACGTATAATACGCGTATAAATATATATAATATTAATTTAAATCATTATATGTATTTAATAAAATAAAATATAAATATCGTTATCTTTATCATACTGGTTAAGTAATGAGTTGTAAAAAGTGGTTCTAGATATTTATAAAAGATATATACGTTTTAATAATAAAGTTCTTTTTAAACTGAAAACGTTTTTGTACTTTTGAAACTAAATCAAATAAATATGATAATTTTGTTTTCCAAAACTAAATATATTTAAGAATCATTTTGTTAAAAGGTTAAAATAATGGAAATCGTTATACCACAAAACATTTTAGAAAAGTAGAATTATATATATTCATAATAGGTTTCAAGTTTTTAAATTACAGTCTGTTGGTGAAGCGTGTGATAAAGTCCAAAGGTTAAATAAACGTATGAAATCATCTTAATGAAAAATGTCGAGTTACTTAACTTGTCGATATCCAACATCTAAGTTATTTACACTCCACGTTCTTATTTTCATATTAAATAAAATGAAAGTTAACATAGTTATCTTATCAAGGTCACGAGGAAAATATTATAAAACATGCCTTGGAAATTAAACAGGAATTTCCACTAACCCTTGTCTAGTTCCCGGTAATTGACACATTTGTTCTTATTTATAAATCACTTTTCCATTTTCCGAATGTTGTCAAAAAGAATAGATTTCTTAAATCACAGTGGACCTCATAACATAGGCCCGTAATCATATCATAATGTATCTGATAATTCAATCATTTGATATTATCTCTTAATTCTGTCGATAAATATATCGAAACAAATACGTTCATGTAAAGTATCATATATCTAATACTTTGTTAATGTTTTCAGTTAATATTATATATTATATATACATATCTATATACTCATAATTGTTCGTGAATCGTCGAACACGGTCAAAGGGTGATTGATTACATGAATGTAGTTCCAAACTTTTTGAGATTCAACATTACAAATTCTGCTTATCGTGTCAGAAACATATAAAGGTTAAGTTTAAATTTGGTCGAAAATTTTCGGGTCGTCACAGAAGGAATATCATTTTCTGAATTTTTCGAGTGATAGTAAAGATGATGGAAATGATGGTTTGATGTGGTGGAAGTGGTGAAGGTGTGGAAGGCTTATTTTGACAAATGGCTAGCTCTTCTGATTATACACGAATCTCAGTTCGTTACTTAGAAATGCAGATCTAGAGCAAGTTATGATTCTGAGTACAGACATCGGCACTCTCAATAGAAAATAGTGAATCATCAAATATGAATGCTGATAATGCTAAAAACGAACATATATTTCATAGCATTATCCCTCAAGAAAGACAAGCTTTTAGTTGCAATTGTTCTTTTTACAAGTGATATTCGTTTAAATAATAAAAGGTGAAGACAAAAGATAGATTCGACGAATTGAAGACGCAAACGACTAAAAAGCTCAAAAGTACAAAATACAATCAAAGAGGTTCCAATTATTGATAAGAAACGTCTCAGAATTACAAGAGTACAAGATTCAAAACGCAAAGTACAAGATATTAAATTGTACCCAAGGACGTTCGAAAATCCGGAACCGGGACCAGAGTCAACTCTCAATGCTCGACGAAACGGACTAAAAATTACAAGTTAACTATGTATATAAATATAATATAATATATAATTAATTATATAAATTATATATATATTATATTTATATATTAAAACCGTCGGCAGACTAGGATCCAAACTTGTGTGAGCTGGATTTACGAACTCCACGACTCGCGGAGTTTGTAGTGCAAAAATGCCGCAACTCGCAGAGATACCCTGGACAAAAATGCCTATAAAAGCTAACGCATTTTGATCGTATCATATATCCTTTTATCAATCTCTCTATAAACGTATATATATATATATATATATATATATATATATATATATATATATATTAATTTTAATCTTAATTTTAATTTCTAATAATAAGGGTATGTTAGCGAATGTTGTAAGGGTGTAAGTCAAAATTCTGTCCGTGTAACGCTACGCTATTTTTAATCATTGTAAGTTATGTTCAACCTTTTTAATTTAATGTCTCGTAGCTAAGTTATTATTATGCTTATTTAATACCGAAGTAATCATGATGTTGGGCTAATTACTAAAATTGGATAATTGGGCTTTGTACCATAATTGGGGTTTGGACAAAAGAACGACACTTGTGGAAATTAGACTATGGGCTATTAATGGGCTTTATATTTGTTTAACTAAATGATAGTTTGTTAATTTTAATATAAAGATTTGCAATTGGACGTCCCTATAAATAACCATATACACTCGATCGGACACGATGGGCGGGGTATTTATATGTACGAATAATCGTTCATTTAACCGGACATGGGAATGGATTAATAGTCTATGGAATTATTAAAACAGGGGTGAAATTATGTACAAGGACACTTAGCATAATTGATAATAAAGTATTAAAACCTTGGGTTACACGCAGTCGATAACCTGGTGTAATTATTAAACAAAGTAATAAAACCTTGTTACAGTTTAAGTCCCGAATTAGTTGGAATATTTGACTTCGGGTATAAGGATAATTTGACGAGGATACTCGCACTTTATATTTATGACTGATGGACTGTTATGGACAAAACCAGACGGACATATTGAATAATCCAGGACAAAGGACAATTAACCCATGGGCATAAAACTAAAATCAACACGTCAAACATAATGATTATGGAAGTTTAAATAAGCATAATTATTTTATTTCATATTTAATTTCCTTTATTTTATATTTAATTGCACTTCTAATTATCGCACTTTTATTGTTATTTAATTACACTTTTAATTATCGTACTTTTTAATTATCGCAATTTTATTTATCGCAATTTCATTATCGTTATTTACTTTACGCTTTAAATTAAGTCTTGTATTTATTTTTAATATTTTACATTAGGTTTTAACTGCGACTAAAGTTTTAAAAATTGACAAATCGGTCATTAAACGGTAAAAACCCCTCTTTATAATAATAATATTACTTATTTATATATTTGTATTTTTATAAATTAAAACTAATATAGCGTTAAGCTTTGTTTAAAAGATTCCCTGTGGAACGAACCGGACTTACTAAAAACTACACTACTGTACGATTAGGTACACTGCCTATAAGTGTTGTAGTAAGGTTTAAGTATATCCATTCTATAAATAAATAAATATCTTGTGTAAAATTGTATCGTATTTAATAGTATTTAGTTGTAAAAATAAAGCTATTTCATATACACCTCTGCGCAAATCAAGTATTTTTGGTGCCGCTGCCGGGGAGCGCCGAAGCGAAACGCCACATAAAAAAAAAAGAGATTTTTATTAAGTTTTATTTAGTTTTTGTAAAAATACATTTTAAATATTAAAAAATATAAAAATTTAAAAACCGAAAAAGAAAAAAATATATATATAAATCTATTTTTAAGATTTTTATTTATAAAATTATAAAATATTTCTATTTTTTTATTTTAGTTTTTAAAATATAAGTTTTTATTTATTATATTTTATATAATTATTAAAAATAGAAAAATATATAAAATATAATTTAAAAAAAACTACAGAACCTGTCGAACGATATTTGTGCATTTAAAATTTAACCTCCGTGACTCGCGGGGTTTTCTGGTACGTGGCACCGCAACTCGCGGAGCCACCCTGACACGAGCAGAAGCCCTAATTCTGCATTAATTATGTGTAATTATTATTATTATTTATTTAAAAACCCTAATTAGGTTTTGTTAATTAATTAATTTAGTTTAGTTTTAATTATTTTATATATTTAGTTTAATTAGTTTAATTAAATTTTAAAATTAATAGTTTTAATAAATAAATAATATAAAAATAATATTTTTATAAAAATTGTACTTTTTACAACTTTTAGTATATTTATATATTTTGTCCCTTTTTAATTGTTTTAGCGTAATTTTTTGTATTTTTCGCTCATATTTAGTTTTAATCCATAGTTTTTGCCATAGTTATTTTTACTTCTAGATTTTTAAGCTTTGCCGTAAAATCCCTTAAGTGCTTTCTCTTTAGACTAAGATTTAGGTGCTTTAGAATTTTGCGACGCCTTTTTAAGTTTTAGTACCTTTTTAAGATATTGCCATTTGAGATATAGTTTTTCTTGTAAGCTTTAATATTTTTAGACGCAACTTTTAATTTTTAGTTTTTAGTTCCTTTTTAAGTTTTGACGCACTACTTTCTTATTTTTATTTTTCGACGCCTTTTACCTATGTATCAATTATCACTCCAATTAGTAATCTTAATTTGCAATTTTAATTTTAAGTTAGTGATAATAATAAGGTTGGGTTAGTCGAGTGTTTTAAAGTTCTATAAGTCATTTTTTTTTCTTTCTTATTTTTCGACGCCTTTTATTTTTCAACCCTTTTCTTTTTCGACCTTTTTCGACGCGCTCTTTTTCTTTCTTATTTCTCGACATTCTAGTTTTAGGACATAGAATTTATTCTATTTCTTCTATAAATTTCTTTAAAATTACGAAAATTTATTTTAAGTGGTTAAATTGATAGACATCAAAATTTTCTGGTTCGTAGTAATAGTTGGATTTGTACGTGGACCGGGTTATTGGAGCCAAACAGTACTCAATTATATTGAGACCAAACGAATCCTGCCCCTCTGCTGCATCTTTTGGCTATTCGAAACGTGGGCAAAATCAGAAAAGTCTATTAATTGGATAACTTATATAATTTTTCTTCCTTTTTAAAAAACTAATAGGATATTCAGTGAATGCACCGAGCAAGACGTTCACCACCTTTTGTACGTTCACCACCTGTAACCAGATCAAGACATCTAGCAAATATTGTCGCCGTTGATTTTTCTTTAGAATCGTCATCCTGTCGACCAAGTACTCCAATTCAAATTTCCAATAATCTATTTTTTGAACCCGACCTCACAATTGAGAATCCGGAGAATATTCAGGGATAATTCATAGATCCTGACCCATTAATTTTTCCTTCGGAACCACCAATCATTCAAACAGAGATTGTTGAGGAAAGAACCATTAAATCAGAATCCTCTAGTGATTCAGATTCAACAAATTCAATTATGGAGAATCTAGAACCTTTAAGTATGGAAGACCGAATGCGAGCTAAACGCACTGGACAAGGTCACGCAATTACTCATCCAGACCTTAATACGCCAGATTATGAAATCAAAGGACAAATTCTACACATGGTAACTAATCAATGCCAATTTAGTGGTGCGCCGAAGGAAGATCCAAATGAACATCTTCGTACCTTTAATAGAATCTGCACACTATTTAAAATAAGAGAAGTGGAGGATGAACAGATATATCTCATGTTATTTCCCTGGACTTTAAAGGGAGAAGCCAAAGATTGGTTAGAATCGTTACCTGAAGGGGCGATCGATACATGGGACGTTTTAGTTGAAAAATTTCTTAAACAATTCTTTACGGCATCTAAAGCCGTAAGACTTCAAGGAGAAATTGTTACGTTTACACAGAAACCGAATGAAACTCTATATGAGGCGTGGACAAGATTTGGAAAGTTATTAATAGGATGTCCGCAACATGGTTTAGACAACTGTCAAATAGTACAAATATTCTACCAAGGATGCGACATCACTACAAGGAAAGACATCGATATAGCAGCTGATGGTTCTATTATGAAGAAAACCGAAACTGATGCTTATAAAATTATTGATAACACTGCTTCCCACTCACATGAGTGGCACCAAGAAAAAGATATCGTTAGATCATCTAAAGCAGCTAGAGCCGATTCTAGCCATGACTTAGATTCCATTTCTGCAAAGATAGACGCTGTCGAGAGACGAATGGAAAAGATGACTAAAGATATTCACTCAATACGAATTAGTTGTGAGCAGTGTGGAGGACCACATTTGACAAAAGATTGTCTCAGTATTGAACTAACAATGGAACAAAGAGAGAATATTTCATACATAAACCAAAGGCCTGGAAATAATTATCAGAATAATTATCAACCGCCAAGACCGATTTACAATCAAAACCAGAATTATAACCGAAATGTTCCATACAACAACCAACAAGGTCCTAGCAATCAACAAGTATCCAATAATACTTACAATCAGCAAAGACCTAATTTTCAAAATAAACCACCACAAACCGATGATAAAAAGCCAAATTTAGAAGATATGATGACGAAGCTAGTTGAAACTCAAACGCAGTTTTTCACATCTCAGAAACAAACTAATGAACAAAATGCTCAAGCATTTAGAAATCAACAAGCTTCTATTTAAAATCTGGAACAAGAAGTAAGTAACCTAGCAAGGTTAATAGGTGAAAGAAAACCGGGAAGTTTACCTAGTGATACAAATGCTAACCCCCGGAATGAAACAGCTAAAGCTATTACCACAAGAAGTGGTACAACACTTAAACCACCTGAAATACCTGTAATTTCTGAGAAAGCTATTCCTACTCCACAAGAACCACAACCTGAACAAGATAAGGAAAAAGAACTGGTAGTTGCAAAGGTTAATGAAGATAACACTGTTAAAGCTAAACCTTATGTTAAACCATACCAACCACCACTTCCTTACCCGAGTAAAATGAAGAAAGAGAAACTTGAAGCCGAGCAATCCAAATTTTTGGATATGTTTAAACAGATAAATGTAAATCTTCCTTTCATTGATGTGATTTCAGGAATGCCTAGATATGCTAAATTTCTGAAAGATCTAATCTCGAATAGAAAGAAAATGGAAGAACTCTCGGCTGTTACTATGAATGCTAATTGTTCAGCAGTGCTGTTGAATAAGATACCAGAAAAATTATCAGATCCATGAAGTTTCACAATTCCATGTTTTCTGGGTAGTCTTAGTTCAATAGAAGCATTGACAGACTTAGGTGCTAGTATAAATCTAATGCCGTATTTACTATACGCTAAACTAGACCTTGGAGAATTGAAACCAACAAGAATAAGCATACAACTAGCCGATAGATCAATAAAATATCCTAGAGGGATAATGGAGAACATGCTAGTTAAAGTTGGTACTTTAGTATTTCCAGTAGATTTTGTTGTTCTGGACATGGAAGAAGATTCTCAAGTTCCTCTCATATTAGGAAGACCATTCTTAAACACGGCTAAAGCAATGATAGACGTGTTTGGTAAGGAATTGACCCTAAGTATAGAGGATGAGAGTGTTACCTTTTCAGTTGATAGAGCAATGCAATAACCGAAATCTGCAGGTGATACATGTTATTATATTCAAACTATAGATTCACATGCAGAATTGTTAGAAGAATTTCCAGAATTACAAGGAACAGGAGAATGTTCTTTAGGAGAAGGAACTGAACCAATTGATGAAACTGAAATGTTAGCTACACTAATGGCTAATGGATATGAACCAACAACAGAAGAAATTCAAATGCTAAAAGAAGAAGACAGATATAGATATAAATCATCGATAGAAGAACCTCTGACATTAGAGTTAAAGCCATTTCCAAATCATTTGGAATACGCTTATTTACATGGTGAATCTGAATTACCTGTAATAATATCATCTTCTCTTACTGAAAATGAAAAATCTCAACTCATTTCTATATTAAAAGCTCATAAACCAGCCATTGCATGGAAGATTCATGATATTAAAGGAATAAGTCCTCGTATTGCACACATAAAATCCTTATGGAAGAAGGTCATAAAACGTATGTGCAACGCCAACGAAGACTAAATCCGAATATGCAAGATGTTGTTAAGAAAGAAATTATTAAACTGCTAGATGCAGGTTTAATTTATCCAATCTCTGATAGTCCATGGGTAAGCCCAGTTCAATGCGTGCCTAAGAAGGGTGGCATGACTGTCATCACAAATGAGAAAAATGAGCTTATTCCTACTAGGACTGTAACAGGATGTCGTGTATGTATTGATTATAGAAAATTAAATGACGCCACCAGAAAAGATCACTTTCTCTTACCTTTCATTGATCAAATGTTGGAAAGATTAGCCGAAAATAGTTACTATTGTTTTCTTGATGGATTTTCCGGATATTTTCAAATTCCAATAGCACCCGAGGACCAAGAGAAAACCACATTCACGTGCCCTTATGGTACTTTTGCTTACAAACGCATGCCATTTGGACTTTGTAATGCCCCTGCAACCTTTCAAAGGTGCATGATGGCGATTTTTCACGACATGATAGAAGAATGCATGGAAGTTTTCATGGATGACTTTTCAGTCTTCGGTGATACATTTGAATCATGTCTAGTGAATCTTGAACGAATGCTTATTAGATGCGAAAAATCAAATCTAGTACTTAATTGGGAGAAATGTCATTTCATGGTTAAAGAAGACATCGTTCTTGGAAATAAAATTTCAAAGGAAGGAATTGAAGTGGATAGAGCTAAAGTAGATATAATTGCTAAACTTCCACATCCCACCAATGTTAGAGGAGTTAGGAGTTTTCTAGGGCATGCCGGTTTTTACCGATGTTTCATAAAATATTTTTCTAAAATTGCCACTCCTATGAATAAACTCCTAGAAAAGGATGCTCCATTAATCTTTTCAAATGAATGTATCAAATCTTTTAATATTCTTAAAGAGAAACTCACTAATGCGCCGATCATGATAACACCAAATTGGAATCTACCGTTTGAACTAATGTGCGATGCAAGTGATTTTGCAATGGGAGCCGTTTTAGGACAAAGGATTGAAAAACGATTTCAACCTTTATATTATGCTAGTAAGATGTTACAAGGAGCACAAACGAACTACACAACTACTGAAAAAGAACTCCTTGCTATTGTCTTTGCTTTTGACAAATTTCGTTCATATCTCGTTCTAGCAAAAACGGTGGTCTATACCGACCATTCTGCTCTTAGATACCTATTTTCGAAACAAGATGCTAAACCACCATTAATCCGTTGGATCTTACTCTTACAAGAGTTCGATATTGAAATCCGAGATAAAAGAGGAGCAGCAAATCTCGCCGCTGATCATCTTTCTCGTCTTGAAAATCCCGAATTAGAAGTTCTAAATGAATTGGCCATACAAGACAACTTTCCTGATGAATATCTATTGAAGATAGATTATAATGAAATACCATGGTTTGCAGACTATGCAAACTACTTAGTATGTGGATTCCTTGAAAAAGGATTGTCGTACCAAAAACGAAAGAAATTCTTCAGTGATATAAAACACTATTTCTGGGAAGATCCACATTTGTTTAAAAGTTGTCCCGATGGAATAATACGCCGATGTGTATTCGGAGATGAAGCTAGTAAAATCTTAAACCATTGTCACACAGGACCAACAGGAGGGCATTATGGGCCTCAACTAACAGCAAGAAAAGTTTATGATGCTGGATTCTATTGGCCTACAATTTACAAAGACGCACACCTTCTTTGCAAATCCTGTGATGCTTGTCAAAGGGCCGAAAAAATAAGTCAACGTGATGAAATGCCACAAAATGTCATTCAAGTATGTGAAGTATTTGACATTTGGGGTATTGACTTTATGGGTCCATTTTCGAAATCTCATAATAATCTCTACATTCTCGTTGCCATTGATTATGTATCTAAATGGGCGGAAGCACAAGCTCTCCCAACTAACGATGCACGAGTTGTAGTCAACTTTTTAAAACGTCTTTTTGCAAGGTTTGGAACACCGAAAGCTTTAATAAGTGATCGGGGTACTCATTTCTGTAATAATCAACTTGAGAAAGTTCTTAAAAGATATGGAGTAACTCATAAAATCTCCACCGCATATCATCCACAGATAAGTGGACAAGTTGAAAATACCAACCGAGCTTTAAAACGTATTCTAGAGAAAACCGAATGATCAAATCCGAAGGAATGGTCCATTAAATTGGAGGATGCACTATGGGCTTTTAGAACAGCCTACAAAACTCCAATTGGAACCACAACTTTTAAACTCGCTTACGAAAAAGCATGTCATCTTCCAGTAGAAATTGAACACAAAGCATTTTGGGCTTTAAAGACATGTAATCTTGATTTACATGAAGCCGGACGTCTACGATTAAGTCAACTAAACGAATTAGATGAATTAAGACAAGAAGCATACGAAAATTCGTTAATCTATAAGGAAAGAACGAAGAAATGGCATGATAAAAGAATCAGAAGTTCAAAAGAATTTAAAGAAGGAGATAGAGTTCTTCTTTTTAATTCACGATTCAAGCTATTTCCTGGAAAATTGAAATCAAGATGGTCTGGACCATTCATAGTCAAAAGAGTTTTCCCATACGGAACTATAGAATTAATAAATTCAAATGGGATTGAATTTAAAGTTAATGGTCACAGAGTTAAACACTACATAGATAGTCCGATGGAAGTCAACAACGAAGTTAATCACAATTTCGATACCACAGCTAACTAAGTGTGGGGAGAATAAAGTCTTTAAAGGATAATTTTTATTTCTGTTAGAGTTAGATTTTTTGTTTTCGTGTAGTTCTCGAAAATGGAACCCGAATGGTCTTTCCCTAGCAGACCCTAAAGAACTAGTCTTCTCCCCCCATTCTGAATTTTTATTTTTTTTTAGGTTTTTACGAAATGAAGACTTCCTGTGAACTAAACCATGGTCTAATGCTACACGCTTTGATCACTAAACGTAATAATGACACACTACCGAGTGAACTGGTATCAGTAATCAGAGAAAAATTGGACGGAGTAAGAAAAGAATCCAGATGCGAAGATAATAAGTTACAATTTGGTAAAGGAAAATCAAAATCCGCAGCGAAAAGAAGAGCACGACACCTTTAATGATGTCACAAATGCGGAAAATGGTCACACGAAGGTAAATGTTTAAATAATCAAACCTATTCAAACACCGAATTTGTTACTTTATGCAGAGATGGACCGTTCATATGTTTAGAAGAAAAAACGTTAAATGCTCGAGGTTACGCCTATGTAGCCATGGAAAACCAATTAGTCCGACTGTCTTATGAGTGGGCTAGAGCATATCACTAAGAAATCTATATCACAGGTAAGTTTGTACAGTTTTCATTTTTTATTTTTATTTTTAACCTTTTGATAATAAACGCTAATTTGTTCGCTATAAAGTATTAAATTGGTATTCACTAAAATTAGGTCTTGCGACCGAAATTATTGATATCATACAAAAATTTATTACATCACTGCGAAATTTAACGTTTATTCTTAAGGTATAAATATCTTTAATCAATCAACCCAAAATATTTCAAAAATTCGTCATGAGTTAAATTAGGTTATGTAACCGAAATTACTTTACCGAAAAGAGGGGCGTATATTTTTGATGATATTTGATTGATTAAAGTGGGATAAAAGACCAAAAAGATTTTTAATTTTATTTTTACCTTATTTTGAAATTAATATATAAATATTAAATTAATATTATAAATCTTTTTAAATAAATATCTTTAAGTTTTTAAATATTTTATAAATTAATATTCAACATAAGTTTATAAAATTAATGTATAAAAATATCAATGATATAATGCATTTTTAATTTTTAATATTAATTTTGAATTTTATGCATTTTAAATTTAAGTTTGTGTGAATTTAAAAACAAAAATTTACTTTATTTCATTAAGTTAAAAATATGATATTTTAAAATTCTTCGTAAGTTGAAGACTAGGCCGTTGAGCCGAAATCGCTTTACCCAAGGGAGGGATGAGAAATTTTATTATCATTATTTTTAATCTTATTGATTTAAAGTATGCCAAAAAACATTAAAAAACCCAAAAATCTTTGCTTTTAAAACAAACGCCAATATGTTTGGAAACTTTGGTAAAATTTAATCATTTTTCTACGCTAATCACCCTCAATAATTTAAATTGTTACTGATTTCTTGCAAATGAGGGCATTGCAAGATCTTAAGTGTGGGAAGGGGTTAAATTCTTTCGGATTTTTAAAATTTTTACTTTATACACTTGGTTACCATTAGAAATACTAGTAAAGCAGTAGTTGTATTAGAATCTAGTGCTCTCTGATAATAAAGAACAGCCCTAGTCTTATATACTGACTACTCAATTCTAGTAAAATTTTTGAAAATTTTCAATTAAATGAACTCAAAATCATGTTTATACATATTTATGAACGATAAAACTAGGTGTTAACACCGAAATTATTGTTACCTCGGAAAGGACATAAATTTAGAAACAAATCAAAATGTTAGAATTCATTTAAAGTGGAAGAGAGGGCAATAAAAAGGAAAATAAAAGCCAAGTGTGGGAAAATTTATCAAGTTATTTTAAACATATGTCACATATTTCTGTAACTAATAATTAAAGATACTTTTGCTTTGGACTAAACTAAACAGTTTTACCCGATTTACTGTAAGAAAGATGGATCTACACGATGAATCAATTCCATCATTAAAAGGAAGTAAAGTCTTCCGAAAAAGACACGCGCTTCTTAATTTAGGTTTAGAAGTTGTCGTTCAGACCAGCTGTAGGTTGACGAAAAATCTAGAAAAGTCATCTCTAAAATCAGCAGGAAATCCACGGGCCTCAGCATCAAGCAGGGTCGCCAAGTGGTTAGACTTATCCTAACCATGAGAGGATCTGTCTCGTACAATGGGGGGGCACCGTGCAAATTAGCTTGATAAGACTAATGAATCAGATCCCCAGAAAGGATAATCTCCTTAAAGATCAAAAATCAGCTTTTAAGACTGATATTACTCAATCATAGAGATTGACCTTAAAGATTGAGAATTACAAACTCATGGAATTCAATGATATCTAAACTCGAGCTTGAACGAGAAAATATTTTGATCAAAATTACAAACCAATTTGTTTTCTGAAACCCATTTTCAATGCGTTCATTACCATTGAACGTAAAATCCTAGGAATTCACCTGGAATTCATTAGGTCACCTGAACCAAATCGGGTGTCAACCGTAAGAACGGTGGTTGCATAGCATGGTCAAAGACAGGACCTTGAGCTACACCGGAAAATTATAAGGGTGAGCTTTACTATTGCTCCTACAAAGGATAGTAATTGCGTCCGACACGTTATAGACCATAATTAAAAGCATGTCAGGGGACATTGCCTTAACAGTTGCTTGTTCAACGCTTTCCTTTACAACCGGACGGTAGTTTACCGAAAGGTAATATACGAAGCAAGTATACTGAACGTGTTGCTTTCCCAATACAAGGTTATCAAGTGGGTGACATAAAACCGCAAGTTTTGAGCTAAAATTTTCAAATATGAAACCCACCAAACCCACAAAAAGAATTTGCAAACACCGGTGAAGGGTTATTCAGGAAAATTTATCTAGAGTAAAAACTAGATTTAATTTTCAAAAGATCAAATGTTTTCATAAAGATCCAATTTCCTTAATGGATTTAAATTTTTATAGTCATGTGAGACTGTAAATCATAACGTTACTACCATTGTTTATACCACCGTATAGAAATCACTGATGTACAAAGTGTGAAGAATAAAGAAGTGATTCTAGTATTTCAAGACTATATTGCTTGAGGACAAGCAACGCTCAAGTGTGAGAATATTTGATAATGCTAAAAACGAACATATATTTCATAGCATTATCCCTCAAGAAAGACAAGCTTTTAGTTGCAATTGTTCTATTTACAAGTGATATTCATTTAAATAATAAAAGGTGAAGACAAAAGATAGATTCGACGAATTGAAGACGCAAATGACCAAAAAGCTCAAAAGTACAAAATACAATCAAAGAGGTTCCAATTATTGATAAGAAATGTCTCAGAATTACAAGAGTACATGATTCAAAACGCAAAGTACAAGATATTAAATTGTACGCAAGGACGTTCGAAAACCCGGAACCGGGACCAGAGTCAACTCTCAACGCTCGACGCAACGGATTAAAAATTACAAGTTAACTATGTATATAAATATAATATAATATATAATTAATTATATAAATTATATATATATATATATATATTATATTTATATATTAAAACCGTCGGCAGACTAGGATCCAAACTTGTGTGAGCTGGATTTACGAACTCCGCGACTCGCGGAGTTTGTAGTGCAAAAATGTCGCAACTCGCGGAGATACCCTGGACAAAAATGCCTATAAAAGCTAACGCATTTTGATCGTATCATATATCCTTTTATCAATCTCTCTATAAGCGTGTATATATATATATATATATATATATATATATATATATATATATATATATATATATATATATTTATATTTTAATTTTAATTTTAATTTCTAATAATAAGGGTATGCTAGCGAATGTTGTAAGGGTGTAAGTCGAAATTCTGTCCGTGTAACGCTACGCTATTTTTAATCATTGTAAGTTATGTTCAACCTTTTTAATTTAATGTCTCGTAGCTAAGTTATTATTATGCTTATTTAACGCCGAAGTAATCATGATGTTGGGCTAATTACTAAAATTGGGTAATTGGGCTTTGTACCATAATTGGGGTTTGGACAAAAGAACGACACTTGTGGAAATTAGACTATGGGCTATTAATGGGCTTTATATTTGTTTAACTAAATGATAGTTTGTTAATTTTAATATAAAGATTTGCAATTGGACGTCCCTGTAAATAACCATATACACTCAATCGAACACGATGGGCGGGGTATTTATATGTACGAATAATCGTTCATATAACCGGACACGGGAATGGATTAATAGACTATAGAATTATTAAAACAGGGGTGGAATTATGTACAAGGACACTTGGCATAATTTATAACAAAGTATTAAAACCTTGGGTTACACTCATTCGATAACCTGGTGTAATTATTAAACAAAGGAATAAAACCTTGTTACAGTTTAAGTCCCCAATTAGTTGGAATATTTGACTTCGGGTATAAGGATAATTTGACGAGGATACTCGCACTTTATATTTATGACTGATGGACTGTTATGGACAAAAACCATACGGACATATTGAATAATCCAGGACAAAAGACAATTAACCTATGGGCATAAAACTAAAATCAACACGTCAAACATCATGATTACGGAAGTTTAAATAAGCATAATTATTTTATTTCATATTTAATTTCCTTTATTTTATATTTAATTGCACTTCTAATTATCGCACTTTTATTGTTATTTAATTGCACTTTTAATTATCGTACTTTTTAATTATCGCAATTTTATTTTATCGCACTTTTATTTATCACAATTTCATTATCGTTATTTACTTTACGCTTTAAATTAAGTCTTGTATTTATTTTTAATATTTTACATTAGGTTTTAACTGCGACTAAAGTTTTAAAAATCGACAAACCGGTCATTAAACGGTAAAAACCCCCCTTTATAATAATAATATTACTTATTTATATATTTGTATTTTTATAAATTAAAACTAATATAACGTTAAGCTTTGTTTAAAAGATTCCCTGTGGAACGAACCGGACTTACTAAAAACTACACTACTGTACGATTAGGTACACTGCCTATAAGTGTTGTAGCAAGGTTTAAGTATATCCATTCTATAAATAAATAAATATCCTGTGTAAAATTGTATCGTATTTAATAGTATTTAGTTATAAAAATAAAGCTATTTCATATACACCTCTGCGCACATCAAATGCTTATATGGTCTTATTTGGGTGCCTCACCCTAATCAACTTAGATCGATAATGCCTAGTCATGCAATGCTCTATTAGAGATTCGGTTCGTCTTAACAAGATTTCTACCTTACTTAAGCCTTAATTTGTATTTACAAACGTTTTAGGTATTCGAAAGTACTTTTTCAGAAAAGCTTTCTTTTGTTAAATTTTTTTGAAATTTGGCTTAAGAACTCGGAATCTTTGTAATGTGGTTTAGTACAGCATAAAAAGATTATACCAACATCCCACACTTAGACGAACATTGTCCCCAATGTTCCTAGTGTATCCCACACTTAGGAGTTTTAGTTAAAGATATTGGGAATATTTGTCTAGTGTTTATTTGGGTTTGAATCCTACACTTAGTGATAAGCTAGGATGTGGCATAATTAAAAAAATCGAGCTAGTAATGGTAAGAAAGGAGTACCCCCAGCGGATGTTCGTGGTTGCTTGTGGAGAAACTGGTTGGCTTGTGAAGACAGGTTGTTTCAGCAATCTTGGAAGTTACGTCCTTTATTGATCAACTCATTTGGCATCCTTTATCTTCTACTCTACTTTATTGCACGGGTTACCTCTCGAGAAGTGCTTTTATTTAAGTTCGTTGGCTCAACCGTAGTGATGCTTAAAAAGCAGGCATTCCCCTCTGGTAGTTGTAATCGTTGTCTTATCGAGGGAATGTGAGTCTTGGTGGATAGATTCGGAGAAAGTGCCAGACCAGAAGTGGTAGCAGATCTGGTATTTCCCTTGAACATCTTCTGAAGGAGAGATAATGTACGGTTTCGGCTCGTGACAAATCTTAAAGTCCGATGAGAATATAATCTACGGCTCTGCTGATTGCTCCATGAATGTCAATCATCAAGGCAGTGCTCGTGGTGATTATTTCTCTGACGGGATGCTCATTTTGGAGGTCTTCGAATAATGTCAGAAATTGTATCTTCAGTATCTCAAAATCTTTTGAGCGGTGATCTCCACGGTAGGAGTCTATAGCTTTGCATAAATTTGTCAAGAGGCGAAGCTGAAAAGAAGTGAAAAGTAGTCCTGACCCAAGCATTAATGTCACCGTCTTGGAACATATCTCCCGACATTCAGCCTTGAATGTGAAACTAGGGTCCGTGGATTCGTGGAAGATACGTGTTATCTGCTTCGTAACATAGGTGGCAATGTTGACTCGGTCTGGTTCTATGTGTGAGAACGGATTGTTGAGTCTTCCTTAATTTACTCATGCGTCTCGTAACTCCTTGATAATCAGATTAGCGTGGTGATCAATTGTTAAGTAAATCACTAGCCTGTCTGATGTACTTTCGGAATTATCTTTTTCCAAAAGCATGAAGAGGCTGTGAATATCTTCGATCATTTGCAAATCAGAGTGATAAGTCGGGCGTCCGGTGGAAAGATCTATATGCTTCCGGATGAGAGTCAGTAGTGCTCATTGGTTTGCTGAGAACGGAAGTGCAGATCCGGCTAAGGCGTTGTAGACCTTAGAGTAAATGATCTTCTGATCTCGACAAAATCTTATCTCAAGAATAGTTAGAACCACAGAATTGTGCTCTCATTGCCTTTCTTCATGGTAGATATGATCGTGAAGAGTATTGATAAAGTTTTCAATGCGCCCTTCTAAGATTTCAACATCATCGTCTTCTCTTGATAGATAAAGGTTGTATTCATCTTCGATAGCCTTGATCCGTTTCTTCAAGCATGGTGTAAAATCAATTGTCGATTTTCGGATGGCTTCGAGAATTTCTTCAAATTCATCGGTGTCATTGATGAAGGTTATCATGTCGGCGTGATTAGATATGACCGAAATCTGATCTGGAGAAGAGTCAGACTCCTCCTGATCTGGTTTGGGTGGAGAATATGAATCATCCAGAATGTCTTCATGTTGCTCTTCCTCGTTATCATCGGTAAAATTTTCTTCTGTGGATTCGTCTGATGAACGGGCTTCTTCAGTATTCTGGTTCTTCATTTCGACACTTGCAGGGTCAATCTCTATATCTTTAACTTCAGCCTTAGCAGTTTTCTTTTTGAAACGAATAATTAAACTGTGATCCTCCGTCTCTAGCCTCATTAATTTTTCATGACGATTATGATTGGTTTCCAAGCTTCAAGAGGGTATCATCGCAGTTTCTTTTACGTCTCCCATTTCCTCTTCTTCCTTAGATTCTTCCTCTTCCTATATTTCTTCGTTGAGATCCTCTTCTTCCATTTTCGGGTCGTCAGCAGACTGTGATTCGACACCCATCTCGATATCATCGGCTGGTGGTGGGGACTCATCATCAGAAGTGATCCGTCCGGTGGAAATAGCAAACATTTCAGACTGTCCAGAAAGATCGGTAGGTCCGTCAGTTCTGAAGGTAATGCTATCCCCATGTGATCGCAAGATCAAGGTTTGATTGTACACATCAATGACAGTCCTAGCCGTGTTCCTGAAAGGTCCTACTCTTGTAGAGAGAGTAGGGGATTAGGTTGATACTTGCTCCTAAATTAGCTAGCGCATGAATAGTTCAAGATTGGTAGATTGAACACGGGAAAATGAATCGGCCCGTATCTCCTAGCTTTTGCGGTAGGGAGTTTCTGAGTAATGCCGAGCATTCTTCACTAAGTGGAATTATGTTGGAATCTGGTATCCTTTCCTTTGTAGAAAGAAGCCTTCGGATGTGTCTCTTCTGGTTAGGAACTTTGAACATGGTGTCAAGGAATCTTCCATCAAGTTTGTAGGTATCAAGCTTGGATGGATCTTCCTGTAGCCTTCCAAGATAAGGTACGTGAAATGGAGTTTGAGTAGGCAGCTTCTGAGTATATGTTGATTTATGCTTGAGCCTAGCTGACCTTCTCCGTGGTTCATCCTTTGGGATTATGGAATCCATTTGCTTAGCTTCCTCTATGTGGGGATTCTGGATAGTATTACTACGTAATCTTCCTTGTGATCGGGTTTCAAGACGTTGTGATAACTGTCCGATCTTCATTTCTAGACTTTTGAGCAAATCCAATTGGTTTCGCATGAGTATCTCTGTCTGGTCTTGTCTAGAAGCAGTTCTCTGATTTAGCTGTTGTTGACCTTGAATGAACTGAGTCAACTGATCATCAGTCCCGAGAGCAAGGTTGGTTACTTTCATAATTTGGGTGGTTGGGGAATTTTCCTCAGCTGGTGGTCCAGTGAGTGGAAGTGGTTGATCGTAGGTCAATTGAGATTTTTGGGGTGGATAAGGTAGGTAACGATAGCAAAAAGGCTGTTGATTGAATCCGGGATTTGATTTACGGGTTGGGTATTGAACGTAACAGACTGAACTGTCAGTATTCTCGTACTCAACTTGTTATTCTTCAGTAGGTTGCGAGTTGGTATAATTAACATAGGCATGAACCTGGTTAACCTGCTGCGGTTGCGTCTTCAATTCTCCGAGTTGTTTGGCAACAGACTCCATCTTGTCCGTGAGAAATTTGATGGCCTCCGTTTGATTATTAAGTTCAGAGAGTGGAGCAGATGATGAAGTTGTTTCACCACTGTTCCAGTCATGATGATGCATTGTCATGTTCTCGAGTAACTCCTATGCTTCTTTTTCGGTTTGGTTCATCAGATTTCCTTGAGCTGCTCCATCGATCGTTATCCTAAGATTTACCGTAAGACCATTGTAGAAGGTACAAAATTTGGGCTGACCATTCTAACTGGTAATTAGGGCATTTCTTCAGCAGGGTTTTGAATTTCTCCCATGTGGTGTAAAGAGATTCATCATAAATTTGTTTAAAGTTAACGATGTCATTCTTAAGCTTGGTTTGTTTCATGAAGGGAAATATTTGGTTAGGAATTTAGTAGCCATCTCCGCCCATGACGTGATGGAATCGTTTTCCAATCCTTCAAACCATGTTTGTGCATGATGAGTGAGAGAATAGCGGGACTATATCTTGTCCTATCCCTGGCTGTTTGTAGGAGTTCGAAAGAGATATGAATTTATCAAGGTGAGAGTTAGGATCATCATTCGGTAATCCATGAAATTGATAGCCATTTTGGATGAGCTGGATAATATGATGTTTTAACTCGAATGAGTGTCCTTGGATCTCTGGGAATCTGATTGGTCCTCCTCGACCTTCAATCGAGGGTTTAGTGTTTTCTGCTAGAGTAACGCGTAACGCCATTAGATTTCTGATTCGTGCTTCTTTGCGTGCTTTAGAGATTATTGTGTCTGGATCAGGTACGAATAATAACGGCCCTGGTCTAGATTGGGTTTGGGTCATACATTGAGTATGCCCTTTTTTTTAAAATTTTAAGTAGATAAGCTAAGTTCCTAATTATTCTAAAAGTAAATTATAGTAATCTTAATCTAAGGTAATCTAAGGTACTCTAAGGTAATCTAAGGTAATTATCCTAAGTTTAAATATGTTTTTGATTCTTGCTACTGATTCTCTGGTATTTTGATAACAGAGCTTCGTACGAACTATGCAACAAACCAAGTGGCCAGGCTGACTACGGAGAGGCATGACCCTTTTGGTTCTAATATAATTGGAGACTGTTCAAAAAATCCAACAACCAAGTCCATGTATAATTTTCTTTCTTAGACACCACTAAATGCTTGCAAATAGGTTTGATAGAAGCATTATTGTCTGATACCAAGTCTCCGGAAGCGACGCCAAAAACTCACTCCTTCCTGATATGACCGAAACGGATAGTTTTATTTATGCGGTGTCGTTAGGCGTCAGAATCAGCTATCGGGAGAGGAGATAATAGTTTTAAATTTATATTTAGCGGAGCCTAAATCGTATTACTCCTTATTATGGTGAGTAAGGGAAGTATGACCTAGAGTTGTATTTTTAAGATATCAGTAGAATCGAACCTATAATTAAAGTTTAAGATAATCCTAAAGTGAAGGAGTAGTTGTTTATTACCTAATTTTGGGTTTTCTAGTTTATAAGATAAAATAAAGTAAATGTGATAAAATTTGTAACTCAGATAAGGTTAAAACAAGTGCATACTATGGCTTTGTCAATTACTTTGCCGAGATTATGGAATGCTGGCTCATGAATAGGTAGTGTCCTTATATTCAATACACTAGTCCTAAACGCCCTCTCATAAGACATGTCACTGGGTAATGCGTTAGGCTTGAAGATTCTGAATAGACAGCAACGTCCCTTACTCCCCCGTGTAGTCTAACTATAGGTATACACGTTCAGACAGCTCATCCAATTGAGCGACTAAGTTGGGTGATGTATTAACATTCCACAAAGGTCTAAACTTTCTTAAGCATAATAGAATACAGGATGTGCCGTATTCGAGAGATGTGATGTGTTTCGATGCTTTCATTAATGATTGGGTTTAAAAAGATAGTTAGGCCCCTAAAAAGAGTTCAACCATACAGAACACCATGGCCAAGTCAGGTTTGACTTCCATGAACACGTTCGGTTATCCTAACGGTCTAATCCTTTATGTGTTTAAACAAATGGTTTCTTAATCAACTAAGAATCCCTCAAGCAGAGTGCAATGGTTGAGACCGCGTTATGGTGAAGTGTACTAATCAGCACTAACCAGGTTCCATGGCCTTACTTAGCAGAGGTATAACCTATAACAACCGTTGTGCTTCAGCGTGCACGTACGAAGTTTATATGTTTGGTGACTATACTAGCATGGTCTAGGACCGACAATGTACTATGGGTCTAGTTAGATGTTTCACTACGAAAGATTCCTCAGTCGGAATCCAAGGCTCGGTGGACTTACTACAACCGGTGTGCCTCAGTCAAACTTACGTTGTATCCGATAGACTTCTCTTACCAAGGGTTGACACAGATAGTGTACTCTGAATCGAGATTCGCAACTTCCTAATAACAGAGCCGATAACTACTTTCTATTAGTTGGAAAAGCGATTGAATTTAAAGCATAATCAAAAAACATCTAGACAACATACACAAATCATAATATTATTTCAACATTATAACTAACCATATCATAGCATACACTAAAGATAACTACTCGCTAATCATGGCAACAATATTACAAAGCATAATAATGAAAGACATTATATAAAGACAAAGGATAGAAGTACCAGTAGATTAAACGAGTTCTGAATACAAAAGTTACAAATTTAAACTCCAGACCGCTCCTAATACAATCTTCGGCGTTCTTCTATGGGTAATAGGTTTCCCGTACGGAGTTGAAGACATTGAAAGTATGACTAATATTGTAGAAAGAGAGAGAGAGAGAAGTGAATTAAAGTGTGTGTAAAAATGGATGACAAAAGCCCTTTAAATAGACTTAAAAATTGCCTGCATACGACTGGCAAGCCGTATGGCAGGCCATTTGACCAGGCCGTTTAGGTTGGCAAGCCGTTGGTTGTGCCCGTTTACAATGGCCATATGGCAGGCCGTTTTTCACACTGGCTGACCGTATGGAAAGCCGGATTGCAAGCCGTTTGGCCTGCCCTGGTCAGCTTGTTTTCACTGGATCGTAACTTGATTTCCTTGATCGTAGCTTGGTTTCTCATCTTTCACCGTTTTCGCTCTAGAATCTTCGTTTTAGCTCCGATTCTCTTGATTCTTTTTGCACCGTCTTCGTAATAACTTAATCTTCAATTTCTTCTGACAAAGCGAGTATTTTGGCGATAAAGCTTGGAACTATATTGTTTTAGGGCCTCAATACCGGTGTGAAAATGTGACTTTTTATCTGATATCAATCTACAACTCCTTAGCTAGATCTGCATTTCCTTTCCCAGTCGACCAACGCGCACTACTTACTCTCATCAGAAGATACCTTGACGAATCTATCGGATGCCCGACTTTCCATATTGATAACCTGTTGATCAATAAACTTCATGATCTCTTCGTTCTCTAGCAAGGGATGATTTTCAAAGCACGACAGATAGACTAGTAATCTACGTAACCATTGATCATCATGCCGATATGATTATCGAAGAATTACAAGCAGTAGTAATGGAAGAGGAGAACTGAAACAACCCTTTTTCTTATTTGGATCTTACCAAAGTCAACCTAGCCACATTTGTGACGGGAAGGCTCTTGTGTATCTTCAATGAATAAACGAATCTAAGTTTCGCCTTCAAAGCTGGATTTCAAGATATCTACAGCAAATCAGCTACACTACTATTTAATTCCGGGTTAATATTCACCTCTTGCTAACTCCACCTGTTAACCAATCTATGCCAAACTATCAACACATTTTGCGGAGATCCTCGTTCTGAAAATTTTGAGATAATAAAGATACAGTTCCTGACATTCTTTAAAGACCTCATAAATGAGCATCCTAGACAGAAGTAATCCACACCAGTACTGCCTCTATGATTGACGTACATGGAACCGTCATTAGGGCCGTATGTTACATTCTCACCGGACTCCAAGACTTATGAAGAGCTACCACTGCCCATTTCCTATCTTCCAGAAGTTCAAACAGAGAAATCTCGGATCTACTCCACCTTTTAATCTGACACTTTCTCAGGTTCTACCCATCAAGCTACATCCACCCTCTTCTCAGTGAAGACTTCACTCAGGAAGAACTGTCAACTTACCACATGTAAATAAGACTACGGTCGAGTAAACGACCCTAAACAAATGCGCTTCTCGGGAGGCAACCCGTGAAATAAAGTAGTAGTAAAAGAAAATAAGTGAATCAGTGATGACAGAAGAGCATACAACTGAAGAACCCGCGAGAATGCCAAAGCTACCTGCCATCCAGCCAGCCAGCCAGTTTCTTAAATCGCATCCTCAGAAACCCGTAGGGAAGTACTCATTTTCATTCGTTACTCGCTCTAAATTCTTAATACATCAAATAAAAGCCGCATTATTGCTTATCACTAAGTGTGGGATTCCAAACCCCAAAGAACCACTAGACAAATATTCCCAAAGAGCTTTACTAAAAATCCTATGTATGGGATTTCACCCCATACAAAAGGAACATTATGGACAATGTTCGTCTAAGTATGGGATGGCGGTGTACACCTTTTTAAGGTCATATCTACCTAATACATAGATTCTCTGTCATTAACCTAAAATTTCAAAAATTTTAAGAAAAGAAAGCCTTTGCGAATAAGTACTTTCAACCACCTAAAACGTTTGCAATAAAAAGTAAGGCTTATTTAAGGCAGAAATCTTTTGGGAAAGAACTGATTCTCTAAAAACCATTGCATAACTTGGCATATTCGACCTAAATTGATTATTGTGAGGTAACCAAATAAGGACATGAAAAGCATTCATTTTTAATGCTTCACTATTTTTCGTTGAGTGTGCCGATGTCTATGCGCGATATCAGAACTTGCTCCTGATCTACATTTTCAAGTAGCGAAATGTGACATAGGTATAACTATAACCCTTCTTCTCCCTACATCATCACCATCATCATTCACTTTCTTTCATTTTCACACTACCCTTGAAAACTTAGAAACTTAAAATCACTTCACAAGGAAAATCCTGTCGTTAGTCACTTACAAAGATTGCGACAAAATCTTGCAAGCCTACCAGTGGAAGCTCCCTGAGATTGATTTGGAAAAAAAATCACCTCTTTCAGAGTTCTGAGTAAAGGAGCAAAACTTATAAAGCAAAAAGAACCACTGAAGGTGTAGTGACCCGAACTTTTCCATAATTATATATTAAATGAAAACTATATTTGCATGATTAAATGTTTCCAACATGTTAAGCAATCAAAATTATTAAGACTTGATTATCTGAAATGAGTTTCATGTAGACAATTGACCACCCAAGTTGACCGGCGATTCACGAACGTTAAAACTTGTAAAAATTATATGATGATATTTATATGGTTATATATATAGTTAACAAGATATTATGATGAGTAAGTATCTCACCAAGTACATTAACAATGAGTTATATACTTAAAATGAAAGTAGTGAATTAAGAAACGCGAAACGATATATAACGGCTATCGTTACAACAACGTCTTACTAAATACATATGTATTATGTTAAGATATTAATACACTATGTTTAACATCATGAAATGATAATTACATATATCATTAAGAGTATTAACAATGAACTACACGAGTAAGATGAGACTACTAACTTAAGGATTTCGAAACAATACATATATGTAACGATTATCGTTGTAATAGTATTTTACACACACACACACATACACACACACATACATACATATATATATATATATATATATATATATATATATATATATATATATATATATATATATATATATATATGATATTAAGATATAATAATACACCATGTTAACATGTTAACATAACAATTTAACATCTCATTTAAGTTTAATAACAATGGATCAATTACATTTAACAAGATCGTTAACTTAAAGGTTCTGAAACAACACTTACATATAACGACTAACGATGACTTAACGACTCAGTTAAATATGTGTACATGTAGTGTATTAAGATGTATTAATACACTTTTAGAAGACTTCAAGACATATATCAAATTACTTCTATTTAACAAAAATGCTTACAATTGCATTCTCATTCATTTTCATCAACAATTCTACTCGTATGCACCCGTATTCGTACTCGTACAATACCCAGCTCCTAGACGTATATACTATTGGTATATACATATAATAATTCAGCTCTTAGCAGCCCTTGTGAGTCACCTAACCATGTGGGAACCATTATTTGGCAACTAGCATAAAATATCTCACAAAATTACAAACTAATGTGACCTTAAATGGACATGCATGATCACATTTACAACATCACCATTATCACTCTCATTTTTCAACTTTCATGCATCAAATTGATCTCTCTATTATTCTCTCATATTGTTCTAAGTGTTCTTCATCATTTCTTTCATATTCTACATCAATCTAGCTTATAAATCCTAACCTATATCAACTTATAAAACAGCTACTCAAGAAAACTTCAAGAACACTTTCATGTTTGCAAGTCTACTTCCAAGCTTTCTAATCCATTCCAAGTAATCATCTAAGCTCAAGAAATCTTTCTTATTTACAGTAAGATATCTTTCTAATACAAGGTAATACTCATATTCTAACTTTGATTCAATTTCTATAACTATAACTATCTTATTTCGAGTGGAAATCTTACTTGAACTTGTTTTCGTGTCATGATTCTACTTCAAGAACTTTCAAGCCATCCAAGAATCCTTTGAAGCTAGATCAATTTTTGTTACTTCCAGTAGGTTTACCTACTAAACTTGAGGTAGTAATGATGTTCATAACATCATTCGATTCATATATATATATATATATATATATATATAACTATCTTATTCGAAGATTTAAACTTGTAATCACTAGAACATAGTTTAGTTAATTCTAAACTTGTTCGCAAATAAAGTTAATCCTTCTAAATTGACTTTTAAAATCAACTAAACACATGTTCTATATCTATATGATATGCTAACTTAATGATTTAAAACCTGGAAACACGAAAAACACCGTAAAACCATACGCCGTTGTAGTAACACCACAGGCTGTTTTGGGTTTGATAATTAAAAACTGTTATAAATTTTGATTTAAAAGTTATTCTTCTGGGAAAATGATTTTTCTTATGAACATGAAACTATTTCCAAAAATCACGGTTAAACTCAAAGTGGAAGTATGTTTTTCAAAATGGTCATCAAGATGTCGTTCTTTCGACGAAAATGACTACCTCTTTAAAAATGACTTGTAACCTATATTTCTGAATATAAACTTATACTTTTTCTGTTTTGTTTCATAAATTTCAGTTTATTATGAAACCATAGCAACTTGAATCACTCAAAACGGATTTGAAACGAAGAAATGACGGGTAAAACAAAATTGGATAAATTTGCTAGTTTTAGCTACGAAAATTTTGTAACAAATCTAGACTAAATATATCCTAACTAATTTATATTGTATTATACATATTATTTAATCTTGGGATACCATAGACACGTATACAATGTTTTGACATATCATATCGACCCATCTATATATATATATTTCGGAACAACTATAGACACTCTATATGCAGTATTGCTTGAGTTAGCTATACATGGTTGAGGTTGATTCCAAAATAATAGATATACTTTGAGTTGTGATCTGGCTTGAGACTTGTATACACTAGGTCGTGGATTGATTCGAGATAATATATATTGATTCATTTCTGTACATCTAACTGTGGACAACTAGTTGTAGATTACTAACGTTGGACCGCTAACTTAATAAATAAACTTAAATCATTAAAACGTAATAAAAAATGTTGTGAATATATTTCGATCATACTTTGATATATATGTATATATTTGTTATAGGTTCGTGAATCGATCCGTGGCCAAGTCTTAAATTTCCAACGATGTAAAAATCTGTGAAAGTGAGTTATAGTCCTACTTTTTAAATCTAATATTTTTGGGATGAGAATACATGTAGTTTTATAAAATAGACACAAGTACGTGAAACTACATTCTATGGTTGAATTATTAAACCGAATATGCCCCTTTTTAGTCTGGTAATCTAAGAATTAGGGAACAGACACCCCAATTGACGCGAAGTCTTAAGATAGATCTATTGGGCCCAACAAGCCCCATCCAAAGTACCAGATGCTTTAGTACTTCGAATTTATCATGTCCGAAGGGAGTCCCGGAATGATGGGGATATTCTATATGCATCTTGTTAAGGTCGGTTACCAGGTGTTCACCGTATGAATGATTTTTATCTCTATGCAGTTTCGAAATACCTGATATGAGATGTATAATTATGGAAAAAAAATGAAATCTTGTGGTCTATTATTATAATTTGATAAATATATAGGTTAAACCTATAACTCACCAACATTTTTTGTTGATGTTTTAAGCATGTTTATTCTCAGGTGATTGTTAAGAGCTTCCGCTGTTGCATACTAAATTAAGGACAAGATTTGGAGTCCATGCTTGTATTATATTGCTTAAAAACTGCATTCGAAGGCATATATTGATGTGTAATATTATTGTAAACCATTATGTAATGGTCGTGTGAAAACGCTATATTCTAGATTATCATTATATGATAATCGTCGTAATATTTAAGAAGTTATGGTTTGTTTTAAAATCGAATGCAGCCTTTGAAAAATGTCTCATATAGAGGTCAAAACCTCGCAACGAAATCAATTAATATGGAACGTTTATAATCAATATGAACGGGACATTTTAGTTGGTATTCGAGCGTTGGTCTTTGAGAATCAGAAATTTGCATTAGTGTGTCTAACCGAATTTGTTAGGATGCATTAGTGAGTCTGGACTTCGACCGTGTTTTCTTTAAAAATGATTGCTTAACATTTGTTTGTTGGAAACTATATTTTATTAACATGTAAATATTATGTGATATATTAATCTCTTAACGTGTTTGATATTGTGTGATAGATGTCTACCTCTAATACAAATTCCATCGACTCACCTAATAATAACAAAGAGTCGAATATATATTGGGAAGATTCACAAAATCCCGAAGAGGTATCGGAAGAAGAGGAACCGGAAAAAGAGGAACCGGAAGAAGAGGAACCCGAAGAAGAAGAGGTTCCGGGGGAGGAAATATTAGAAACCACTGAAAAACAGATAAATAAAAGAAAATCCTCAACCAATGGACCAATATTAATAATGGTCAATGGTGTTTCTGCCGAGGAAGCAAAATATTGGGAAGATTACCAGTTTTCCGATGAATCGGATCCCGATGAGGATTCCGATGATGTTATAGAAATTACCCCGACACAATTTGAAAAGGCAAAATAAAATAATAAGGGAAAAGGCATAAAAATAGAAAAACCCGAGTCCGACCCCGATGACCTCTATGTTAACATGAAATGTCCCGATGGAAAATACCGTCAACACCCGTATTTCTTAAGGTTTAGCTATAACCCGGGAACATCTAAACCACTGGGTCCTTCTAAACCATTTGTGAAAAGAACGGCTCGTATTAGGGGAGCACCATATATTCATAGGAAATTAGTGAAACAAACCAAGTTTGAAGAAGAAGAAACAAGTGAGTCGGAATAATGAGTTGTAATCATGCGGTGTAATATATGTAATATTAGTGTGCTTATACTTTCATGTTGTATGTAAAAATTGCTTGTATTATTTGATAATTATCTTTTACGAATGTAATACTCGTCTGTTTTATAGTATAAAAACACAATGGACGTTAAGGATAGACAACAAAAAATTTTAGAAGACCTACCCGGGGACATGATTGTTGAAATCTTGTCTAAAGTCGGTCAGAATTCGTCGGCACAATTATTTACGGCAAAATTAGTTTGTAGAACATTTGAAGAACATTCCAGGCATGCCTTAGTTTATAAAAGGCTTTATTTTAAAAGATGGGGTATATCACATTGGGGTGACCGTAAGTTACGCCTTGTTTTCTTTAAAGTGTTAAATGCAGGGAACCCAAATGCAATTTTACGCTACGGGTTAAGAAGCGATTTTGACTCAACATATCCCAACGTAGGACTTCGTGAGTTAGAAAGAGCCTCTAACATCCAACATAAAGAAGCATGTTATGCTTACGGGTTAGTGATGTTCGCTTCTCACCAAAGTGAGAAAAAGAACATCAGATTACAACTTTTAAATAAAACCTTCCCACAAGTGACGGATTCAGTAGTTGGGGTGAGAAACAGGGTTTTTAAATTATTACGGGGCTGTTGGGCATTACCAAACTCTCGTCCCTTTGACGACGTTACAACATGTTGTCTTGTCAATGGCCACAACGGTTATGTTCCACAAGACCAAGGATGGGAAGTAGTCTTAGTAAAACCAGAATGCATGACTTGTTTCTGGACTTATGAATTACGTGTTTTTATTGCCTTTACTAAATGACTTGCGTATTAACTAGGATTGTTGTCACAACTGTTTTGTATCAAAGTTATTGTGTGCTATATTTCATGCTATATGTATAATAGGGGTATTGTAAGTTTGTAAAATATTGTATAAAATTTGAACGCGAAATATTATTATAATCAGTTTTTCATATAGAATTGTAGTAGTTGAATTGTATATTAGCTACTAAGTATGAACTTAACGGGTAGGTACTTCCCGAATTAAAACTATAAAACGCTTGACCAGTTACACGGGCACTCTCCACGGTCAACATAGTTACACGGGTAATCTACACGAGCCACCAGTAAATTACACGGGCACCCTCCACTGGCTGCCCAATTCTCCACGGGCACCCCGCACGGGCTGCCGGGCTCAGTTTACTCCTATAAAAAGGCTCATTTGCCATCTATTTTAACACACAATTTACTCACAGTCTCCCTTCTTTCTCTTGTTTCTCTCTCTAGCGAAATAAAGGAACTCCAAAGCCAATTACAAGAACTTTTAGAACGTGGTTTCATTCGACCAAGCACATCACCATGGGGAGCTCCTGTTTTGTTTGTCAAAAAGAAGGATGGTACATTCAGGTTGTGTATCGACTACCTAGAGTTGAACACACTTACCATCAAGAACCGTTATCCACTACCGAGAATTGACGACTTATTTGATCAACTACAAGGCTCGTCGGTTTATTCGAAGATCGATTTACGTTCTGGATATCATCAAATGTGGGTGAAGGAGGATGATATTCCGAAAACAGCTTTTAGGACGTGTTACGGTCATTATGAGTTTATGGTTATGCCATTTGGTTTAACTAACGCACCAGCTGTGTTCATGGACCTTATGAACCGAGTGTGTGGACCATATCTTGACAAGTTTGTTATTGTTTTCATCGATGACATACTTATCTACTCAAAGAATGATCAAGAGCACGAAGAACATTTGAGAAAAGTGCTAGAGTTGTTGAGGAAAGAAAAACTGTACGCTAAGTTTTCAAAGTGTGCATTTTTGTTGGAAGAAGTTCAATTCCTCGGTCACATAGTGAACAAAGAAGGTATTCAGGTGGATCTGGCAAAGATTGAAACCGTTGAAAAATGGGAAATCCCGAAAACTTTGAAACACATACGCCAATTTTAGGATTAGCTGGTTACTACAGAAGATTCATCCAAGATTTTTCCAAAATAGCAAAACCTTTGACTGCATTAGCGCATAAAGGGAAGAAATTTGAATGGAAGGATGAACAAGAAAAAGCATTTCACGACCTGTCCTAATCTATCTGAACGAAGTCCATATCGATTATAAATGATTCACAATAGTTGATTACATCGTGAGGTTCATGACCTCTATATGATATATTTTCCAAACATTGCATTCGTTTTTCGAAGGACAAACTTTCTTTACATCGAAAGTTGACGACATGCATGCCATTTCATAATATATCCAACTATAATTGACTTAATAATAATCTTGATGAACTCGACGACTCGAATGCAACGTCTTTTGAAATATGTCATGAATGACTCCAAGTAATATCTCTAATATGAGCAAATGCACAGTGGAAGATTTCTTTCATACCTGAGAATAAACATGCTTTCAAGTGTCAACCAAAAGGATGGTGAGTTCATAGGTTTATCATAACAATCATTTCAATATGTAAATAGACCACAAGATTTTCGTTTATAAATATATGTACACTCGCAAGTGTATAAAACCGTTCTGCTTATGTTGAGGCCCCAGTAACCAACCTTAACAATAATATAATAAGTCATCTTTGCAAAGATGGATATGTACACTCGCAAGTGTATAAATAATCCCCGAAGTACTAAACATCCGTCCACTAGATCTTATGTCTAGTGCAGCCTACAGGATGGGGGTGTTAAGCCCGATAGATCTATCTTTAGGATTCGCGCTTACATGTTCTTATAACATATAACTAAATTACCTATCACATCAATCTGCAGAATATCATTTTTAATCACTTGTCTCTATTTCGTAAAGCATTTATAAAATATTGCATGTATTCTCAGCCCAAAATATATATATTGCAAACGCAATTAAAAAGGAAGTAAATGAAACTCACCTAATGTATTTCGTAGTAAAAATACATATGACGACATTGAACAATTGTAGGATTTGACCTCGGATTCACGAACCTATATAATTCGTATATATATATATATATATATATATATATATATATATATATATATATATATATATATATATATATATATATACTCGTAATTGAACAGTTTCATATTTTATAACTTAATTTATATATTGTATATATATTTAATTTGTGTATGTATTCGAAATGATTAATACTTATATAGTTGTATTAATAAATATATATCTGATTGTTATTTTATATAAAATTACCTATTTTGTTATATATAAATATTTATATGAAAATTGTAAATATGATTAATATATACATATATATAATATTACTTATAAATAAATATATTTTTTTATATACATAAAAATAATATTAGTAAAAATTTGTATTTGATTAAAATGATAACATTAGTAATAACAATACTTGATAATAATAATAATTATAGTAATTTTACTGTTCTTAGTAGTTAGGATAATAATTTTAATAGTATAATAATAATGATACGAATACATAATGATAATTCTAGTAATTGTAAAATGATATTAATACTAATATTTATGAAAGTGATAATAAATTGTATTATTTTAATAATAATTGTGACGATCGCTCCAAATTCATATGGACGAATACGTCATTCATCGATTTCATTGCGAGGCATTTGACCTCTATATGATACGTTTTATAAACATTGCATTCTTTGGAAAAGGTATACCATAATGAATATTTAAATCCAAGGTTTTTGACATCAGATGATTTTTACATATAGACAATCACCGTAAATAATAGTTTACAATAATACTTCCGTTGACAATGCAGTCAAAATAGATACATGATGATGGTTTTGTGAATGCAACGTTTTCTTGAATAAAGCATGTATGACTTCATGCACAAAGCTTGTCTAGCATATAAGCAAACAGCGGAAGACTTCTAGGGAACCTGAGAATAAACATGCAAACAAGTGTCAACACAAAGGTTGGTGAGTTCATAGTTTTAATGTATCGTATAATCTGTATATAAAGGTGGATCACAAGATTTCAGTTATTTCATCCAGAAACGTTTATCAAAATATTCTACAAGATTGAGCACCCTGGTAACTAAACTTAACGTATATATAATTTGTACCCTTTGTATAATCATCTTAATAATATACGCAAACCAACGTGTACGCTTCTCAAATAGCATACGTCCATTAAAAGGCTAGTGCTCTAGCTCGGACGGGGATATCAAGCCCTATGGATCCATATACTACTACTCGTGCCCACCAGTTCTTATAACTGGCAGTTACTAGTTGCCAAAGCTAAGGGATTTTCGGTTCAAACTCAGTGTAGAATTTAGTATGTACTTGTATCCATTGAGTTTAAAATAAAGTGCATGTATTCTCAGCCCAAAAATATAGATTGCAAAAGCAATTAAAAAGGGAGCAAATGAAACTCACCTTAGCAGCATATAAAGTTGTTCACCAAAATGTGACCGAAACTCGGTATATCAAATAATCATAGATCTCAACCTAGAGAACATATGTTGGTCAATAAATGTCTATCAAGCTAGGTCAGGTCATAGTGTATCACAATCCTAATGCTCGAGATCGACACACAAAAGTTATCCAAAGTCGTTTCAAAAAGTCAATTTTGACAGTTGTTTAACCAAACGAGACGTGTTTTATATAAGGATTCATTTACTCAGCTGGTAATATTCAAAAATCCATTTTATCAATCTCGTAAACAAGTTGTTTAAATCCTAATTGCAGATTCAAAAGCAATTTCAATTAACGTCAATTATAATTCAGTTGACCATATCTTTTGATTCGTTCTTCGAAACTATCCGATATCTAAATGAAAAGTTATTGATTTTTCGCCAGCTTTTCGAAAACATGTATATCATATACCTTTTACCAGTAATATATGTATTTAATTCGTGATTCATTATAAACTGTTTAACGACGAAATTTAGTATACAAGCATGTATAAATATATACACTCGAGCACTAGTATGTATACACTATTAATTTATAAAATATAAAATATAAATGCTTACGTATTAATATTGAGATTCAATATTGTGGAAAAGTATGTAGACGTAACGGAGATGATAAACACTAGGTTTGATTCATAAATATACCCCCGAACATTACCCATAACCTCCTTGGCAATAACCCACAATTTCCTTAGCTTTAGCTTGCTCGTAAACTCGTTTTGAAAGTGACACGCTCATAACCTCGTCGTAGTATTTTATGTATTAATAATAATAATAATAATAATAGTAATAATAATAATAATAATAATAATAAGATTAATATTATTAATCTTAATATTAATAATAATAATAATATAAATTATAAATATAATACAGTGTAATATAGATGGATATGTGTGTGTGTGCATTATGCCAGAACTCGATCGAATTTATAGACTTTTCCTGAAATCTGACCCCATGCGATCGCATGGGTTTTGTGGGTAAATGCCATGCGATCGCATGGCCCGTAAATCCAGCTCACATCTGTTTTAACTTCTAGTTTGTCGACATATTAAATAAATATAAATATAATATATATAATTTATATAATTAATTATATATTATATTAAATTCACGTGCATAGTTGATTTGTAATTTTTGTTCCGATAAGTCGTACGTTGTCACACGACTTATGTCCCGGTTCCGGTTTTTCGAACGTCCTTACGTACACTGAGAAAACTGGCATTTTACCTTTCGTGACTCGTACATTTGTCAAAATATAGACTTAACTATCCATAAATTATATCACTCGAAATATAACTTATACATTCGAGTGTTTTGGTCATTTACTTCTATAAATCATCGTCTCGTTATCTATGAAAGTAAATTTAATAATATTGTTTTAAATCAAAACGTTTAATAACCAAGTTAATATTCATAAACACGTTTTAAGTACACATCGCAAGTTATTCATACAATTACAATTCCAACTTATCATATATGTTCAAATAGATATTTAAACCAATAAGTTTAATGTACGGTATCAAACAATTAATACATCGTTACCTTTTCAAGTTATAGTATATATGTATCTATTTACATATAATTGTTCGCGAATCGTCGAGAATAACTTGAATAGTTTAAAAATTTTGAGATTCAGTTTTACAGACTTTGCTTATCGTGTCGGAAATGTTAATCATACAAATATTAAGTTTAAATTTGGTCAGAAATTTCCGGGTCATCACAGTACCTACCCGTTAAAGAAATTTCGTCCCGAAATTTGAGTGAGGTCGTCATGACTAACAATAAAAATGTTTTTATGCCGTACATGTGTTGATAAATAGAGTTTTATTACCGTTAAATAATATAGATAAAACAATCCGATTATTCAAAGCGTATGAGAGAAGTTATCGTAATAGAGTGAAATGGAGAATAGAGATTCGTCTTATCTCTTGATGTAGTAACGATTGATTTTCGGAATTTAAGGAATAGAAAATCTTCATAATTTAAATAAGATTTGATTCTTCGGAATTTAAGGAAATTAGGATTTCCTTTGATTAAATGCATAATCTGCCTCGATTGCTATGTCTGATATTTTGCTATAAATTGATCTCTTCCCTTTCATTTATTTTCACCACTCCTATAATCTTCTTTCTTATTTCATACTTCTTAATAGATTGTGAAAATGCTTAATCCTGTTCTGATTCTTGATATTTTTTTGGCTATCGTATCCTTCATTCTTCTTTTTCATCTACCACCAGAGGAGGTTATTTTCTTCTACTATTACCTTGAGGTTATAGTGTTTTTCATTCTCCCGTGTCTTTATATTGCTATACGCATCGATATACACGGTTTGTAATTTTAGGGTTGTTTTTGGGCTTTATATTTTCCATTATATTTCGGAGCTTCATGATTTCGTTTTCTCTTCCCGACTTTAAGTCAAGGGAATAATAGTCCAAAATTCGTAGGTATGGATTTTGAAATGAACATAGTTAATGTTCTAAGAAAGAAATGGTAATGGCACAATCTGACTTGTCAAATTACCAGAATATCCGAAAAAGACCGAATCATCAAGAAAAATATTTTCTTGATACGTTTGGAGGTTAAATAAAATGAAAGAGTTATGTAACATGGTTCATGATGAGGGTGGGATCTGTGAACCTTTATCACGTTCCATTAGAAACTCAGC
This sequence comes from Rutidosis leptorrhynchoides, assembly GCF_046630445.1. Classification (NCBI taxonomy): domain Eukaryota; kingdom Viridiplantae; phylum Streptophyta; class Magnoliopsida; order Asterales; family Asteraceae; genus Rutidosis; species Rutidosis leptorrhynchoides. The sequence goes on from NC_092333.1 coordinate 486,463,702, forward strand.
ATGACTTACTGTAATATAATCACGTTGATCAAGTGTCATTATATTATACTAACTCATGCTTCAATTCCCAATACTACTTCAAAAATATTCATATTTTAAACTCGAAGGTTTTAGAATTTAGAAACTAAGATAGTTTCTTTTATGATGTAACACAGATATCATAAGGAGAAAATTGATTTCCGATAAGAATGATTATGGAATTATCTCCAGAAATATGGAGGATATTTATAATGAAAGATATGATGATATCTTAGAATTTCTAATATTTAAGATAAGATCATGATGAAGAATATTCTCCGCAAAGGTTTTAGAGTAAGGAGCAAGGTATTCGCTAATGATTTCAGCAGACTATGAATCATTTGGATTCTTTGAAGGTAGATTTAGTCTTTGTGATTTGTCCACAGCCTCCTTCATGGTCTACTCAATCTGTTTTTCAATTCCAAACCTTCTCTTTTTCTCAGCTTTACCACCATACTATGATTTATCATCAAACTTTTGACTATTAAGGTCGTTTATAGTTTTTGCTGCTTCTCCAACATTTTTCCAAAATTCGGAGAACTAGTTTCGTAGTTTGGGGTGTTTTTCGGAAACTTCACATTCGAAGTATGTAAGTCCAGGAGGTAGACGTTATATGTACACATATAACTGTTGGCGTAGACGTGCTACAAGATTTCAAAATACTGATTGCTAATTCCCGATAGTTGGTATGGCAATTGCCGTTACAAGATGTGGATGAGTACATGATACGGTTTCAATGAGTATAAGGATTTTTCGGAAGGTCAAAGATCAATGAAGTTGTTGGTAAATTTACTGCTAATGTGGTGGAACATGAAAGATTCCCCGATAAAAAAAAAATATATGCCAAAGTTACAAGTCTGAAAGGTCGTCGTTGACTGGTTGAACGGTTGATAATACTGGATACTTTGAAAAGAAATGGCAAGGTTATTTTTTTTTTGAAAAGATAGCTTTGAAAGGTTATTTTTTTTGTTAGCTTTGAAAGGTTATTTTTCGGAAGATCAAAGATAGCTTTGAAATTTCAAGGTTATTTTCAGTAATAACAATGCTAAAGGATCTTTCACATTTTTGAAGTCAAAGTATAGCTTTGAAAGATGTAGAGATCTAAGAATGATATCACCCGTTAAATCTTGACTTGTATTCTGAGCCGTCAATATCAGAATATGTAATTGAGTTTGTATGGAAATGATTGTATATCGCTGTGCGCATAGTTAATAATTTTTGAATCAAAGTTGAAGAATGTACAGTATAACATATTAATTGTGAACTTATATATTTCCCGGGAATTACCTACCCGTTAAAGATTTCACAAGTAATATTTTGTACAAAAGAATTTTTATTACCGTTTTTATGAAAATATATGTATGTATATTTTCTTCAGATGTAATACAGATTTGATGAGTTAATATCATATTAAGCTCATTTAATTTTTGACTTGAATTAGAAATGAATAATCTCTAAAATATTAAAGATTTAATAATCTTTACGGAGTATTTCACTAATGTAATCAATACTCAGTTTTATTGATATTTTCTCAGTGAATCATGTTGGTGCTCATGGAACTCTTGCTAACTTTGCAAGGTACGAATGATGTTTTCCAGAAAGTTTCGAATACATCGAAGTTGAAAGTATAAAATCAACCATATAATTGAATAATATACTTAGTTTATTATGAAATGGAATTCATTGAGTTGGAAACAGAGATTGTAGTTAACGATGGTTAAGACATTAACGAAGGATGTACATCATAGCATATTAGTAATATGATTTAACCGAGTAGTACCTACCATTTAAGATTCACACGTAATAACTTGGTACGAAAAGATTTATTTTGATTTCAAAATTCATATATATTAAATATACATAAAATTTCTTCAGGGGAAATGAGTTAATACTTCATCGGTTATTGTTGCTGGTATTTCTTGGTAACTACGGTGCGTATGACGTTGATGCTCATGGAACAGATTGTGAAGTTGAGGTTTGCGATGCGGATGTTGTTGGTGGTGGTAATGGTACTGTTGGTGTTGTTGTCGGTGGTACTGTTGATGCCGGTGATGCTGCTGGTGCTTGTAACCTTTGCACCATATTCTCCAAAGCCACTACCCGAGCACGAAGCTCATTGACTTCTTCTACTACACCGGGATGATTGGTGGTTCGGATGAGCGGATGAATAAGATCCAGAATTTGAGATAGTATATTATCGTGATGAGATATTCTGGAGATGAGAGAGAAAATGGTATTACGAACAGGTTCGCCGGTAAGTGCTTCAGGTTCTTCGCCAAGAGGGAAATGTGGTGGATGGAAGGGATCGCCTTCTTCGTGTCTCCAATAATTAAGTAGGCTACGAACCCATCCCCAATTCATTCAGAATAGATGATGGCTAATTGGTTGATCCATTCCGGTTACACTGTCTTCGGAATTCAGGTGAATATCCATATCGGAATAGCTGTCAGAGTTGAACTAGATACGAGATCCATCTTGTATAATTATGGAGATGATTTTTTTTATATGAATTAGATTATAGAATTTAGTTTGGTATTCTTCAATACATAATTTACATATGTATATATAATACCAAATTCCATAAATCACGGAGAAATTTTCAGAAGATGTCAGGAAAAGTTTACAGTAACAGATACGCTAAGATATGAATTTTGTCTATACACTATTCATGCAATCATTGCAGTAAAACATGTCTAGACTAGGAATGATAAGCAGGTAAATTCTGACAAAAATGATAAGCAAAACTTTTGACATGCAAACACGGTCGAAGTCCAGACTTACTAATGCATCCTAACAACTATCAGTTAGACACACTCATGCAAGACCTGGTTCGCTAGGACCAACGCTCTGATACCAACTGTGACGATCGCTCCAAATCTATATGGACGAATACGTCATTCATCGATTTCATTGCGAGGTATTTGACCTCTATATGATACGTTTTATAAACATTGCATTCTTTGGAAAAGGTATACCATAATGAATATTTAAATCCAAGGTTTTTGACATCTGATGATTTTTACATATAGACAATCACCGTAAATAATAGTTTACAATAATACTTCCGTTGACAATGCAGTCAAAATAGATACATGATGATGGTTTTGTGAATGCAACATTTTCTTGAATAAAGCATGTATGACTTCATGCACAAAGCTTGTCTAGCATATAAGCAAACAGCGAAAGACTTCTAGGGAACCTGAGAATAAACATGCTAACAAGTGTCAACACAAAGGTTGGTGAGTTCATAGTTTTAATGTATCGTATAATCTGTATATAAAGGTGGATCACAAGATTTCAGTTATTTCATCCAGAAACGTTTATCAAAATATTCTACAAGATTGAGCACCCTGGTAACTAAACTTAACGTATATATAATTTGTACCCTTTGTATAATCATCTTAATAATACACGCAAACCAACGTGTACGCTTCTCAAATAGCATACGTCCGTTAAAAGGCTAGTGCTCTAGCTCGGATGGGGATATCAAGCCCTATGGATCCATATACTACTACTCACGCCCACCAGTTCTTATAACTGGCAGTTACTAGTTACCAAAGCTAAGGGATTTTCGGTTCAAACTCAGTGTAGAATTTAGTATGTACTTGTATCCATTGCGTTTAAAATAAAGTTCATGTATTCTCAGCCCAAAAATATAGATTGCAAAAGCAATTAAAAAGGGAGCAAATGAAACTCACCTTAGCAGCATATAAAGTTGTTCACCAAAATGTGACCGAAACTCGGTATATCAAATAATCAAAGATCTCAACCTAGAGAACATATGTTGGTCAATAAATATCTATCAAGCTAGGTCAGGTCATAGTGTATCACAATCCTAATGCTCGAGATCGACACACAAAAGTTATCCAAAGTCATTTCAAAAAGTCAATTTTGACAGTTGTTTAACCAAACGAGACGTGTTTTATATAAGGATTCATATACTCAGCTGGTAATATTCAAAAATCCATTTTATCAATCTCGTAAACAAGTTGTTTAAATCCTAATTGCAGATTCAAAAGCAATTTCAATTAACGTCAATTATAATTCAGTTGACCATATCTTTTGATTCGTTCTTCGAAACTATCCGATATCTAAATGAAAAGTTATTGATTTTTCACCAGCTTTCCGAAAACATGTATATCATATACCTTTTACCAGTAATATATGTATTTAATTCGTGATTCATTATAAACTGTTTAACGACGAAATTTAGTATACAAGCATGTATAAATATATACACTCGAGCACTAGTATGTATACACTATTAATTTATAAAATATAAAATATAAATGCTTACGTATTAATATTGAGATTCAATATTGTAGAAAAGTATGTAGACGTAACGGAGATGATAAACACTAGGTTTGATTCATAAATATACCCCCAAACATTACCCATAACCTCCTTGGCAATAACCTACAATTTCCTTAGCTTTAGCTTGCTCGTAAACTCGTTTTGAAAGTGACACGCTCATAACCTCGTCGTAGTATTTTATGTATTAATAATAATAATAATAATAATAATAATAATAATAATAATAATAATAATAATAATAATAATAATAAGATTAATATTATTAATCTTAATATTAATAATAATAATAATAATATAAATTATAAATATAATACAGTGTAATATAGATGGATATGTGTGTGTGTGCATTATGCCAGAACTCGATTGAATTTATAGACTTTTCCTGAAATCTGACCCCATGCGATCGCATGGGTTTTGTGGGTAAATGCCATGCGATCGCATGGCCCGTAAATCCAGCTCACATCTGTTTTAACTTCTAGTTTGTCGACATATTAAATAAATATAAATATAATATATATAATTTATATAATTAATTATATATTATATTAAATTCACGTGCATAGTTGATTTGTAATTTTTGTTCCGATAAGTCGTACGTTGTCACACGACTTATGTCCCGGTTCCGATTTTTCGAACGTCCTTACGTAAACTGAGAAAACTGGCATTTTACCTTTCGTGACTCGTACATTTGTCAAAATATAGACTTAACTATCCATAAATTATATCACTCGAAATATAACTTATACATTCGAGTGTTTTGGTCATTTACTTCTATAAATCATCGTCTCGTTATCTATCAAAGTAAATTTAATAATATTGTTTTAAATCAAAACGTTTAATAACCAAGTTAATATTCATAAACACGTTTTAAGTACACAATGCAAGTTATTCATACAATTACAATTCCAACTTATCATATATGTTCAAATAGATATTTAAACCAATAAGTTTAATGTACGGTATCAAACAATTAATACATTGTTACCTTTTCAAGTTATAGTATATATGTATCTATTTACATATAATTGTTCGCGAATCGTCGAGAACAACCGAAAGGTATTTGAATAGTTTAAAAATTTTGAGATTCAGTTTTACAGACTTTGCTTATCGTGTCGGAAATGTTAATCATACAAAGATTAAGTTTAAAATTTGGTCAGAAATTTCCGGGTCATCACAATAATAATAATAATAATAATAATAATAATAATAATAATAATAATAATAATAATAATAATAATAATAATAATTCTAACACTAGTAATACTTATAATAATAATAGTATCAGTTTTAATACTTATACAATGATAATAATAATGATAATAACTATAGTACTAATAATATCAATCATAATAATATTAATAATACTAGTAATAATAATAATAATCATGATAATAACAATACAAATAATAATAATAATAATACTTGCAATAATACCAATTTTTATTAATAATAGTAATATAACATTAATAATTAATAATCATAATAATAATAAAAATGATAATGTCAATAATAGTAATAATAATAATAATAATTTTTATGATAAGAACTACCTTCCAATAGCCTCTTTAAAAAATTGCACCAAGACGGGTTCGAACCCGAGACCACTCACTCACCCGCACCATACCCAACCATTATCCCATTCTCGTTTTCCTGATTAAATCCTCACCCATATTTTATTTAAATCTTATGTTTATTTCTCCCTTATTCTTCTTCCTCTTCACAAAGAATTCGATCACCAGAGTAACCATCTATATTGGCTTAAGTTTTAATATATATAATTAAAATGGTAGCAACTTTTATATGTAATTTTAATTTATCAGAAAAGAAATTAAAGAAAAGAAAAAAAAAATGCTGTAATCGTACCTGATATGAACTCGATGAAGTAAAAATCAAATTTCAATTTCTAGATTGTTTTAGATAAAACTTATAACATGAATTAGATCACAAAACGCCCCTATAAACTTTCTGGGTAGTTAATTTAACTTGAAACATCCAATTGACTTTGAATTTTGCCAAGAACACGACGTTTGACTTTTTTTGTGATTAAACTTTGATTCCAAAATTTGGGCTCGTTATGAAAAATTGGAACTTGAATCTTTGCAGTTAGCTTAAACGAAATCTTTCTAACAATACTGCATTTATAGATTTTAAAATTTCATACAAAATCATTCTATTGCTAATCTAACTCAAGAACATGGTCGACCTCTTTATTTTCTGTTTAATTTTTAATTTTCAATGCGAATGTGTTTTTGTCAGGGTGTTTGAGTGAATTGTAACACTTATAATTGTTCTATATTGTTGTATAGCGAATTGGATGTTGACCCTTAACGATATCAGACATGAATCTGACAGAAACGAAAGCTGTAAAGAAAAAAATGTAAAGAAAAAATATTAAATTCGCAAATTGGTACGACTGAAGTTGATGTATAACAAATTTTTGGTTGTATTGTAAACTAAATCCCACTGGTAACGAGATTGAAAACAGAGATCAAAATATGATAGTGATGGAAAACAAATTTAGATTCCTCAGATTTTATATATACAATTATTATTAATAATTATATTAATAATAATAATATTAATAATAATAGTTATTATCTTAATAATAATAATTATTATTATCTTAATAATAATAATAATTAATAATAGTAATGATATTAATTATTATAAAGTAATGATAATAATATGAAAATATTAATTTGTATTATAATGATAACTAAAATCAAACTTAACAATTTTGTATATTTTTTTAACTTATGTAGTTCTAATAATTAACTTGTATTTTATTAAATCAATTTATTATATGTATACCTATATTTATATATATATAAATTTTTATTTACAATAATTGTTCGTGAATCGTCGGGGATGGTCAAAGGGTAATTGCATATATGAAACAGTTCAAGTTTTTGAGACTCAACCTAACCGATTTCGCTTATCATGTCAAAATAATATAAAGATTAAGTTTAAATTTGGTCGGAAATTTCTGAGTCATCACAGTACCTACCCGTTAAAGAAATTTCGTCCCGAAATTTGATTGGGATGGTCATGGCTGACAATAAGTACATTTTCATGATGCACACGAGTTGATAAATAAAGTTTTATCACCGTTGTGTAATATGAATAAACAATTCAATTATTCGAAGCGTATGAGTGAAGCTATCACAAAAGTGTGAAATGAAGAAATAGAGATTCGTCTTAGCTTTTAACGTAGTCAGGGGGGGATTTTCGAAATTTAAGATATTTAGAGAAAATCTACGTAATCTATATAAGATTTGATTCTTCGGATTTTAAGGAAATTAAAATCTCTTTAAATAAATGCAATGATCTGTCTCGATTGCTCTCTCCTATTTACTGCGATTTATACCCTCTTTCTATTTTGGAGCTTCATGCTTTTTTTTCCGCAAGTAATGGTCCAGAATTCGTAGGTATGGAGTTTCGAATTATCATAATATAATAGTAGAAATGAAATGTAGTAGCACAATTTGATTTGGTAAATTACCAGAATTACAGAAGATAGAAATATCAAGAATATATGTTCTTGATATGTTCATGATGATATATGTTCTTGTAACATGGCACATGATGACGTTATAATCTGTGAATCATCACGTTCCATTAGTAACTCAGCATGACTTACTGTAATATAATCACGTTGATCAAGTGTCATTATATTATACTAACTCATGCTTCAGTTCCCAATACTACTTCAAAAACATTCAAATTTTAAATTCAGATTTTTCAAAATTTAGAAACTAAAATAGTTTCCTTTCTGATGTAACACTGATATCGCGAAGAGATAAATGATTTCAGATAAGAATATTTATGAAAATATCTTCAGACATATCGAGGATATTTATAATGAAAGATACGATGATATCTTAGAATTTCTAATATCGATGGATGATGTTGAAGATTTGTTCGTAAAAGTGTAGAGTCAGGAGTAAGGTATTCGTTAATGACTTCAGCAGATACTGATTCATCAGAATTGTTAATGTACAAGTTTAGTCCTTGTGGTTTGTTCAGAATCTCCTTCAGGGTTTGCTCAATTCATTTTTCAGTACCAAAATCTTTGAGATTTTTCAACACTCTACTCTTTATCATCAAACCTTTGACTGTTAAGACACTCTTCAGTTTTCACTGCTTCATTCAGCTTTTTCAACATTCAGGGTAATGATTCGTAGACTGGATTCTTTTTAGAATTTCAGAATAGAAGATCATGATTCTAAGAGATAAATGTTATATATATATATACATATAACTGCTGATGTAGGCATGCTGCGAGATTTCAAAATACTGATTGCCGATTCTCGATAATTGGTATGGCTATTCTCGTTACAAATTGCGGATGAGTACTTGAGAGGGTTTCAATGAATATAATGATTTTTCGGAAAGTCAAAGATCAATGAAGTTGCTGCTAATTTTACTACTAATGTGGTGGAATATAAGCGGTTCCCCGGTAACGATGACGAAAGGCAAGCTTATATATCAAAGTTATAATAAGGCTAATCCGAATGAAATTCGAAGTTGATTTGCTGGAGCTGTGACAAAATTGGCTAATTTGGAGAGGGATTGAAAAATTATTTTCGATAATAACAACGCTAAAGGAGCTAGCACAGATACGTGTTAAACGTTTACTCAGGTTTCGAGTGTTTTTAGGTGCATAACTATATGCATCAATCTTTTCTTCCGTAGATGAGGTGCGGTTGGTTCATTCTCTATATTGAGGTGTTTTCAAGAATTATGATAGGTTTGAACGCAGATTGTAATCGTCAAGATACAAATGAGATTTAAGATGAAATCAAGTGGAAAACTTGAAGAATTATTTAGTTTCATATGTTATAATCAGTATTTTAATTCATTTTAATTGTCCAATATTAGTAGTCCACAGTTGATAGTCCACAGTTAACAGTCCAATAATTCATATATAGCTTAATATATAATATTCGAATTAATTAATACGTATCGTGACCTGTGTACATATCTCAGACTCGATCACAACTCAAAGTATATATATTATTGTAGAATCAACCTCAACCCTGTATAGCTAACTCGGTCATTACTGCATATAGAGTGTCTATGGTTATTCCAAATAATATATATAGATGCGTCGATATGATATGTAAAAACCTTGTATACGTGTCCCGTTATTTAAAGTGCGTAAAATAAATAACAGAAATTAAATGACGATAAATAAAATTACGAGAATATAAATTGCGATAAATAAAATGTAATCAGTTAGCTAGGAACAGTTAGCTAGGAACAATTAGCGTGGATTCGTAACAGAATTTTTCCTCATAGTTAATTTGTTTATTTCTAACAAATTTTATTTTAACAAAATCCCGGAATGGAAATGGGAAAACATTATCATGGATTTCATTACTAAATTGCCAAGGACTGCAAGTGGTTATGATACTATTTGGGTAATAGTCGATCGTCTCACCAAATCAGCACATTTTCTGCCAATGAGAGAAGATGATAAAATGGAGAAGTTGGCACGATTATACTTGAAAGAAGTTGTCTCCAGACATGGAATACCAATCTCTATTATCTCTGATAGGGATAGCAGATTTGTTTCAAGGTTTTGGCAGACATTACAGCAAGCATTAGGAACTCGTCTAGACATGAGTACTGCTTATCACCCACAAACTGATGGGAAAAGTGAAAGGACGATACAGACCCTTGAAGACATGCTACGAGCATGTGTTATCGATTTCGAAAATAGTTGGGATCGACATCTACAGTTAGCAGAATTTTCCTACAACAACAGTTATCATTCGAGTATTGAGATGGAACCATTCGAGGCACTTTATGGTAGAAAGTACAGGTCTCCGATTTGTTGGAGTGAAGTTAGGGATAGATAGATTACGGGTCCAAAAATTATTCAAGAAACCACATAGAAGATCATTCAAATTCAACAACGGTTACAAACCGCCCAAAGTCGACAAAAGAGCTACGCGGACATTAAAAGAAAAGATATAGAATTTGAAATTGGAGAGATGGTCATGCTTAAGGTTTCACCTTGAAAAGGTGTTGTTCGATTTGGTAAACTGGGGAAACTAAATCCAAGATACATCGGGCCATTCAAGATTATAGATCGTGTCGGACCAGTAGCTTACCGACTTAAGTTACCTCAACAACTCGTGGCTGTACATAACACTTTTCACGTCTCAAATTTGAAAAAATGTTTTGCTAAAGAAGATCTCACTATTCCACTAGACAAAATCTAAATCAATGAAAAACTTCAATTCATCGAAGAACTCGTCGAAATAATGGATCGTGAAAAGGCTTAAGCAAAACAAGATACCAATTGTTAAGGTTCGGTGGAATGCTCGTAGATGATCCGAGTTCACATGGGAACGTGAAGACTAGATAAAGAAGGAATACCCGCACTTATTTCCAGAAGATGCGTCAACACCTTCAACCGCTTCAAATTTCGGGACAAAATTTATTTAACGGGTAGGTACTGTAGTGACCCGAACTTTTTCATGATTATATATTAAATGAAAACTATGTTTGCATAATTAAATGTTTCCAACATGTTAAGCAATCAAACTTGTTAAGACTTGATTATTTGAAATGAGTTTCATGTAGACAATTGACCACCCAAGTTGACCGGCGATTCACGAACGTTAAAACTATATATATATATATATATATATATATATATATATATATATATATATATATATATATATATATATATATATAGGGATATATATATAGTTAACATGATATATGATGAGTAAGTATCTCACCAAGTACATTAACAATGAGTTATATACTTAAAATGAAAGTAGTGAATTAAGAAACGCGAAACGATATATAACGGCTATCGTTACAACAACGTCTTACTAAATACATATGTATTATGTTAAGATATTAATACATTATGCTTTACATCATGAAATGATAATTACATATATCATTAAGAGTATTAACAATGAACTACACGAGTAAGATGAGACTACTAACTTAAGGATTTTGAAACAATACATATATGTAACGATTATCGTTGTAATAGTATTTTACACATATATATATATGATATTAAGTATATTAATACACCATGTTAACATGTTAACTTAATAATTTAACATCTCATTTAAGTTTAATAACAATGGATCAATTACATTTAACAAGATCGTTAACTTAAAGGTTCTGAAACAACACTTACATATAACGACTAACGATGACTTAATGACTCAGTTAAATGTATATACATGTAGTGTATTAAGATGTATTAATACACTTTTAGAAGACTTCAATACACATATCAAAGTACTTCTATTTAACAAAAATGCTTACGATTGCATTCTCATTCATTTTCATCAACAATTCTACTCGTATGCACCCGTATTCGTACTCGTACATTACCCAGCTCCTAGATGTATATACTATTGGTATATAGATATAATAATTCAGCTCTTAGCAGCCCTTGTGAGTCACCTAACCATGTGGGAACCATCATTTTGCAACTAGCATGAAATATCTCACAAAATTACAAACTAATGTGACCTTAAATGGACATGCATGATCACGTTTTCAACATTACCATTATCACTCTCATTTTTCAAATTTCATGCATCAAATTGATCTCTCTCTTGTTCTCTCATATTGTTCTAAGTGTTATTCATCATTTCCTTCATAATCTACATTAATCTAGCTCATAAATCCTAACCTATATCAACTTATAAAACAACTACTCAAGAAAACTTCAAGAACACTTTCATGTTTGCAAGTCTACTTCCAAGCTTTCTAATCCATTCCAAGTAATCATCTAAGCTCAAGAAATCTTTCTTATTTACAGTAAGATATCTTTGTAATACAAGGTAATACTCATATTCAAACTTTGATTCAATTTCTATAACTATAACTATCTTATTTCGAGTGGAAATCTTACTTGAACTTGTTTACGTGTCATGATTCTACTTCAAGAACTTTCAAGCCATCCAAGAATCCTTTGAAGCTAAATCAATTTTTGTTTCTTCCAGTAGGTTTACCTACTAAACTTGAGGTAGTAATGATGTTCATAACATCATTCGATTCATATATATATAACTATCTTATTCGAAGATTTAAACTTGTAATCACTAGAACATAGTTTAGTTAATTCTAAACTTGTTCGCAAATAAAGTTAATCCTTCTAAATTGACTTTTAAAATCAACTAAATATATGTTCTATATCTATATGATATGCTAACTTAATGATTTAAAACCTGAAAATACGAAAAACACCGTAAAACCGGACATACGCCGTTGTAGTAACACCGCGGGCTGTTTTGGGTTTGATAATTAAAAACTATGATAAACTTTGATTTAAAAGTTATTATTCTGGGAAAATGATTTTTCTTATGAACATGAAACTATATCCAAAAATCATGGTTAAACTCAAAGTGGAAGTATGTTTTTCAAAATGGTTATTAAGATGTCATTCTTTCGACGGAAATGACTACCTCTTTAAAAATGACTTGTAACCTGTATTTTCGACTATAAACTTATACTTTTTCTGTTTAGTTTCATAAATTTTAGTTCATTATTGTGATGCCCCGTACAAAACCATCGTGTACGAATCATCAACAACAAGATCATTACAAGGTCAAACACTATATGCGTTTTCAAAATAAGTTTGCATTCATGATAAAAGTTGACGTCATAACCAACGTCAATTGTTTTATAACCAAAAGTATGCTTCTATGAACAGAAGCAAGTAATAATAGTACGTGACCCTTAGGTCGTTACAAATCATTGTTCAACAGTAATAAAGTTTGAATGCAAGATAAAATGTTTCATGCGGTAACAACTCTAACAAGGCAGCGGGTGGCTAATCAGCAAGACTAGTACAACAGCGGAAGCAAGCAACATTAAGCACCTGAGAAAGACATGCTTAAAAACGTCAACACAAAGGCTGGTGAGCTATTGTTTAAGTATAACAGTATGTAAGGTAGGCCACGAGATTTCAGTGCTACAAAGAGCGTTTCAAAACAGTATGATAAAGTATATGTTTAACCGTGGGCACTTGGTAACTAACTTAACGTTTATAATCCCCTGAAAGTACACTTGGCGAGTGCAAATGTTTACGAAGTATTAAACACCCGTTAAATGCTAGCGCTACTAGCCCGAGTGGGGATGTGAAACCCTATGGATCCATATCTAAGATTCGCGTTCACCGGTTCAAAAACCAATGACTAAATGTTACCGAGCTAAAGGGAATGTTTATGCCGTTGTATAACCCACACATATATAAAGTTTAAGTACTCGTGCCTAGTATGTAAAACGTAAAATGCGCATGTATTCTCAGTTCCCAAAATAGTTAAAGTAAAAAGGGATGCTATAACTCACAGTGGTAAAGTCGTGGTAAAGTATGACTCGGGAAAAGTAAGCAAGTATGTAGGTCCGAAAAGTCCTCAACCTAAGTCAAAAGTTACTAAGTCAGTAAATCATTCTCGATAGGTTTAAAAGTATATAAATTAGGTCTTAAGGGTCATCATCATTCATCATCAAACAAAAGTATAAAGTATGTTTCATTCTAGAAAAGAGTTTAAAACAAAGGCTGACTTCGGTCAGTCACCACGGCCTCTATACCTACTGAAATAAGGTGAGACCAGTGGCCATGGCTCCATATATAAGTCCTTTAGTTGCTGTAAAAATTCCAGAACAAAACTCGTCTTCATTTGACCGTGGCGACGGTTTAAGTGCGAGTAGGTCAGAATTTTCAGCACAACGTTAAAAGGACATAGTGATGTTCGGAGGGCCGTAGATCCTAAACCGTAACTCGGATTAAGACAAGTCTTAAACGAAAAATTATCTACTCGAACAGGAGCTAACTGAAAATTAACTTTACAGTAGCCCAGGTGATGGTTGAGCAGAGTGGTATAAAATAGTTATTAATTTTAGCAGGAAACACTATTAAATACGATACAATTTTACACAAGATATTTATTTATTTAGAGAATGGATATACTTAAACCTTGCTACAACACTTATAGGCAGTGTACCTAATCGTACAGTAGTGTAGTTTTTAGTAAGTCCGGTTCGTTCCACAGGGAAAATCTTTAAACAAAGCTTAACGCTATATTAGTTTACTTTTATAAAAATACAAATTTATATATAAGTAATATTATTATTATTATAAAGGGGGTTTTTACCGTTTAATGACCGGTTTGTCGATTTTAAAACTTTAGTCGCAGTTAAAACCAAATGTAAAGTATTAAAAATAAATACAAGACTTAAATTAAAGCGTAAAGTAAATAACGATAATGAAATTGCGAATAATAAAAGTGCGATAAAATAAACTTGCAATAATTAAAAAGTACGATAATTAAAAGTGCAATTAAATACAATAACAATAAAAATGCGATAATTAGAAGTGCAATTAAATATAAAATAAAGGAAATTAAATATGAAATAAAAGAATTATGCTTATTTAAACTTCCATAATCATGATGTTTGACGTGTTGATTTTAGTTTTATGCCCATGGGTTAATTGTCCTTTGTCCTGGATTATTTAATATGTCCATATGAATTTGTCCATAATAGTCCATCAGTCATAAATATAAAGAGCGAAAGCCTTCGTCAAATTATTCTTATTCCCGAAGTCAAATATTCCAACTAATTGGGGATTCGAATTGTAACAAGGTTTTAATACTTTGTTTAATGAATACACCAGGTTATCGACTGCGTGTAAACCAAGGTTTTACTACTTTGTTAACAATTACACCAATTACCCTTGAATGTAATCCACCCCTGTTTTAATGAGTCCATTGACTATTAATCCATCCCCGTGTCCGGTCAAATGAACAATAATTCGTACTTATAAATATCCCGCCCATCGTGTCCGATTAAGCGTATGTGGTTATATATAAATACGTCGAATTATAAGTTTCTATATTAAATTAACAAGGTATTATTTAGTTAATATAAAACCCATTAATAGCCCATAGTCTAATTTCCACAAGTGTCGTTCTTTTATTCAAACCCCAATTATGGTACAAAGCCCAATTACCCAATTTTTAGTAATTAGCCCAACTTCATGATTACTTCGGATTAAATAAGAATAATAATAACTTAGCTACGAGACATTAATATAAAAAGGTTGAACATAACTTACAATGATTAAAAATAGCGTAGCGTTACACGGACAGAATTTCGACTTACACCCTTACAACATTCGCTAACATACCCTTATTATTAGAATTATAATTAAAATTAAAATTAAAATATAAATTATAAATATATATATATATATATATATATATATATATATATATATATATATATATATATATATATATATATATATATATATATATATATATATATATATATATATATTTTACGATATAGATAGAGAGATGGATGGATATATTGTAATTTTTGCGATCAGAATTCGTTTGCTTTTATAGGGATTTTCAAAACTTGGGGCTCCGCGACTCGCGGCCCTTTTGGCCTTCAAACTCCGCGAGTCGCGGAGTTTGCTTTTACAGCTCACACGAGTTTGGCTCTTTGTTTACCGACGGTTTTATAAATAAATATAATATATTAAATAATTATAAGAATTATTTAAGTATTATATTATATTTATGTGCATAGTTGACTTGTAATTTTTAGTCCGTTGCGTCGAGCGTTGAGAGTTGACTCTGGTCCCGGTTCCGGATTTTCGAACGTCCTTGCGTACAATTTTATATTTTGTACTTTGCGTTTTGAATCTTGTACTCTTGTAATTTCGAGATGTTTCTTATCAATAATTGGAACCTCTTTGATTGTCTTTTGTACTTTTGAGCTTTTTGGTCGTTTGCGTCTTCAATTCGTCGAATCTGTCTTTTGTCTTCACCTTTTATTATTTAAACGAATATCACTTGTAAATAGAACAATTGCAACTAAAAGCTTGTCTTTCTTGAGGGATAATGCTATGAAATATATGTTCGTTTTTAGCATTATCAAATATTCCCACACTTAAGCGTTGCTTGTCCTCAAGCAATATCGTCTTGAAATACTAGAATCACTTCTTTATTCTTCACACTTTGTACATCAGTGATTTCTATACGGTGGTATAAACAATGGTAGTAACGATATGGTTTACAGTCCCACATGACTATAAAAATTTAGATCCATTAAGGAAATTGGATCTTTATGAAAATATTTGATCTTTTGAAAATTAAATCTAGTTTTTACACTAGATAAGTTTTCCGGAATAACCTTTTACCGGTGTTTGCAAAATATTTTTGTGGGTTTGGTGGGTTTCAGATTTGAAAATTTTAGCTCAAAACTTGCGATTTTGTGTCACCCACTTGCTAACCTTGTATTTGGAAAGCAACACGTCCAGTTTACTTGTCCCGTATATTACCTTTCGGTAAACTACCGTCCGGTTGTAAAGGAAAGTGTTGAACAAGCAACTGTTAAGGCAATGTCCCCTGACATGCTTTTAATTATGGTCTATAACGTGTCGGACGCAATTACTATCCTTGGTAGGAGCAATAGTAAAGCTCACCCTTATGATTTTTCGGTCTGGCACAAGGTCCTGTCTTTGACCACTATGCAACCACCGTTCTTACGGTTGACACCCGATTTAGTTCAGGTGACCTAATGAATTCCAGGTGAATTCCTAGGATTTTACGTTCAATGGTAATGAACGTATTGAAAATAGGGTTTTCAGAAAACAAATCGGTTTGTAATTTTTATCAAAATATTTTCTCGTTCAAGCTCGAGTTTAGATATCATCGAATTCCATGAGTTTGTAATTCTCAATCTTTAAGGTCAATCTCAAGGATTGAGTAATATCAGGCTTAAAAGCTGATTTTTAATCTTTAAGGAGATTATCCTTTCTGGGGATCTGATTCATTAGTCTTATCCAGCTAATTTGCATGGTGCCCCCCCATTTTACGAGATAAATCCTTCTCATGGTTAGGATAAATCTGACCACTTGGCGACCCTGTTTAATGCTGAGGTCCGTGGATTTCCTGCTGATTTTAGTGATGACTTTTCTTGATTTTTCGTCAACCTACAGCTGGTCTGGACGACAACTTCATGACCTAAATCAAGAAGCGCGTGTCTTTTTCGGAAGACTTTACTTCCTTTTAATGATGGAATTGATTCATCGTGTAGATCCATCTATTCTTTTCTTTCATCGGGTAAAACAGTTTAGTTTAGTCCAAAGCAAAAGTATTTTCAGTTATTTGTTACAGATATATGTGACATATGTTTAAGATAACTTGGTAAATATTCCCACATTTGGCTTTTATTTTCCTTTGTATCGTCCTATATTCCATTTTAAATGAATTTTAACATTTTGGTTTGTTTCTCAATTTATGTCCTTTTTGAGGTAACAATAATTTCGGTGTTAAAACCTAGTTTTATCGTTCATAAATATGTTTAAACATGATTTTGAGTTCATTTAATTGAAAATTTTTAAAACTTTTACTAGAATTGGGTAGTCAGTATATAAGACTAGGGCTGTTCTTTATTATCAGAGAGCACTAGATTCTAATACAACTACTGCTTTACTAGTATTTTTAATGGTAACCAAGTGTATAAAGTAAAAAATTTTAAAATCCGAAAGAATTTAACCCCTTCCCACACTTAAGATCTTGCAATGCCCTCATTTGCAAGAAATCAGTAACAATTTAAATTATTGAGGGTGATTTGTGTGAAAATGATTAAATTTTTACCAAAGTTTCCAAATATATTGGCGTTTGTTTGCTGAATGATAAATGGTGCACATCATTTGTTCATTCCGTCTTGTTGTTATTTCACATATATTTTGCATCTTGTCGTCAAAATTAGTTGCTTTTGCTGAACTTAATGCCAGTCTTTGAAAATGCGTTGTTTTACCCTGTTGTGTACATAAGATAAACTGCAAACATATATACATATTTTTGAAGTTTGGTATATTACCCCACATTCAAAAATTATTAAAATCTAAGAATAAAAGTTAGAAAATTATAAAAACTATTACAATATTAACATAAGTATTAAACGTATCAACATTACAAATTACAAAATAAATAAAACTAAGTAGACTAGGGATGATACTGGTACCAATAGGGGTTCCAGGCATAACCATAGGTGCTATAGAATGCTTCGGCAGGGTTATACGTAGGATACGGTGGTTGCATCTCTATAGACCAGGGAGGGAATATGGGTTTCGGTGTAGGAATATAGTTTCTACCTATATGTTGGCAATGAGCTATGATTTGGTTCTGATAAACTTGCCAATCTTCAAATGCTCTCTGTCTAGCATTTTCGTACTCCTGTGAAGCTATAAAACTTTGCATTTCTTGCATCTCATTTCCCCCTCCTACATTACCTTGCTGTTGGTTTCTCTCAACCTGTGGATGTCTACCATGGTATGGTACTGCGGCGTTATTTCGCCTCTTCAAAACTTTCGCACCATGGTATACATTTAAACCTATAGCATCGCGGGGTTCTGGTTCTTCGACTAATAATCCCCCCCGACTTATATCCACACCGAGATATTCAGCAATCAAAGTAATAAAAATACCACCTCCTATTATGCTATGCGGTCTCATCCCCCGAACCATAGCTGATAAATAATAACCCACACAATACGGTATACTTACAGCGCTTTGTGGGTCTCGAATACACATATGGTAAAACAAATCCTGTTCATTTACCTTTTCCTTGTTTTTACCCCTTTGTGTAATCGAATTTGCTAAAAACCTATGAATTACTCTTAATTCAGCTCTATCTATATCCAAATAAGAGTAATTTCCCCCTTTGAAACGGTGATGGCTTGTCATTTGACTCCACACACCGTGTGTATCAAAATTTTTATCTATCTTTCTACCATTTAGTATCAACCCTCTACAATCGGAAGATGCTAACTCCTCAGGCGTATATATATGTAAAGCCTGAGCCATGTCTAGTAAAGACATGTGGCGCATCGAACCTCCTAACAAAAATCTAATAAAAGATCGATCGGTTAAACTAGCTACCCGATCATTCAACTCTATACTACACAACAATTCTTCACACCATACTTTATATACAGGTCTACGCATGGTGAATAAACGTACCCAGTCATTAAAAGTAGAATTACCATACCTCTGTACAAGTAATTCCCTAATTGGCCCGGCCAATTCTACAGCTTCTAAGGGTCCCCATTCTATGACCCTCGGTACCTCAACAACCTTAGAATGAAGAGTATGCAAACCCCTTTGGTATTTTGGATAATCTATCCAAAGTCTGTCAAATCTCAGGTTCAGGTGCAACTCTTCCAAGTGCATATCAGAAAAGGTCATGACTGGATGAGGTATATCTTGCTTGTAGTAGTTATCCACCTCCTGTTGTTCCGCATTCTCAGCAGGAGCATTGCGAGCTTGGGATGAAGATTCACCCCTTTCAGTCTGCAAAACACATCAAACACAATTTTTGTGCATCCAAATATGCATTAGTGTCAGCAAAATCATCAATCAAAATAATTACAATGACATGATCAATTTATATCAAACTTAAGCTCATTTTCACATTTTTATCAAATCTACACTTTTTCAAATAAGCATATATGAAAATGTTCACCAAGTTCATAAGCATTTAACTCAAATAACATGTCAAAATAATCATTACTAGCAATTAAACAAGTCTCAAATGGCATTATCTCTCAAAAATCAAGTTCATGAATTTTAGACTTTGAAAAAGTCCACTTTAATTCTCAAAATCATGTTTAGGCTCAAAGTTTGGATCATTTAACTACCTAAACATGTTACACTACTTAATTTAGCAACAATTCATGACAAAAATCGGCCATAACCTGTTTATATCAAAAAGCCCCAAATTTGCTCAAGAACACAAACCCTAGATTACTCAAAATTTGAAGTTTAAGGCTTCTAATCATGTTAAACAACATCAATCTAGGTTATACAGGCATAATACATAGACAATTTAAGCCTAATTACACTAAAAAGCATCAAAATCAAATTGGGGAAAAAATTGCTCAAGAACACCAAATTTCGGATTAAATGGTGTTTAGGTGTAGAAATTTACCGTTTTTCTTGAGTAATTCCTTGATAGCATCCTTCTCAACATGATTTTAGTAAAAAATTTGGTGATTAACGGTTAAAAATTGTGATTTTGGGGGTGTTTTTGGGGTTTTTTCGCGTATATGTTCGCAGTATTTTTTGGTTTGAGGTGTGGACTGATCAGTTGCAGCTCTTTTTATTTTTTCTGTATTTCGGTCCTCCCGCGACTCGCGGTGTTTGGACCCTTCAAACTCCGCGAGTTGCGGAGTTTGCTTTTTTTTTTTTTTTATAATTATCATTAACTTATAAAACAATTAAGTAAATAATTTTTAAAATTTTGTTTCCCTTATTATTGAGGACGAGGTCGTTTCGGATCGATGTCCTAGTCTGTCCCTCGACAAAATTTTAAAATTTGTCTTTTTGTAGCGATTGTTTTAAAAGCTAAGATTTTTGGTTTTTTAATGTTTTTGGCATACTTTAATTCAATAAGATTAAAAATAATGATAATAAAAGTTCTCGTCCCTCCCTTGGGTAAAGCAATTTCGGTTCAAAGACCTAGTCTTCAACTTACGACGAATTTTAAAAATCATATTTTTAACTTAATGAGATAAAGTAAATTTTTTTGTTTTTAAATTCACACAACTTAAATATTTAAAATGCATAAAATTAAAAATTCATATTTTAAAAATAAAAAAAATTCACACCAATCTTAATTTAAAAATTCATATTATAAATTCACACCAAACTTATATTAATTTTTCAAATATTTACAATTTTAAATATATTGATTTTACAAAGTTTACAATATTAATTTAAGATTTAAATATTAATTTTAAAAACATGATAAAAATAAAATTAAAAATCTTTTTGGCTTTTTATCCCACTTTAATCAATCAAATATTATCAAAAATATGCGCTCCTCTTTTCGGTAAAGTAATTTCGGTTCCAAGACCTAATTTAACTCATGACGAATTTTTGAAATATTTTGGGTTGATTGATTAAAGATATTTATACCTTAAGAATAAACGTTAAATTTCGCAGTGATGTAATAAATTTTTGAATGATATCAATAATTTAGGTCGCCAAACCTAATTTTATTCAATACCAATTTAATACTTTTTAGCGAACAAATTATCGTTTATTATCAAAAGGTTAAAAATAAAAATAAATAAAATAAAAACTGTACAAACATACCTGTGAAATAGATTTCTTAGTTATATGATCTATCCCATTCATAAGATAGTCGGTTTAATTGGTTTTCCATAGCTACATAGGCGTAACCTCGAGCATTCAGTGTCTTTTCTTCTAAACATATGAATGGTCCGTCTCTGCATAAAGTAACAAATTCGGTATTTGAATAGGTTTGATTATTTGAACATTTACCTCCATGTGACCATTTTCCGCATTTGTGACATCTTTCTAGGTGTCGTGCTCTTCTTTTCGCTGCGGATTTTGATTTTCCTTTACCAAATTGTAACTTATTATCTTCGCATCTGGATTCTTTTCTAACTCCGTCCATTCTTTCTCTGATTACTGATACTAGTTCACTCGGTAGTATGTCATTATTACGTTTAGTGATCAAAGCGTGTAGCATTAGACCATGGTTTAGTTCACAGGCAGTCTTTATTTCCTAAAAAAATAAAAATTCAGAATGGGGGGAGAAGACTAGTTCTTTAGGGTCTGCTAGGGAAAGACCATTCGGGTTCCATTTTCGAGAACTACACGAAAATAGATAATCTAACTCTAACAGAAATACATATTATCCTTTAAAGACTTGATTCTCTTCACACTTAGTTAGCTGTGGTGTCGAAATTGTGATTAACATCGTTGTTGACTTCCATCGGACCATATATGTAATGTTTAACTCTGTGACCATTAACTTTAAATTCAATCCCTTTTGAATTTATTAATTCTATCGTTCCGTATGGAAAAACTCTTTTGACTATGAATGGTCCAGACCATCTTGATTTCAATTTTCCAGGGAATAGCTTGAATCGTGAATTGAAAAGAAGAACTTTGTCTCCTTCTTTAAATTCTTTTAAACTTCTGATTCTTTTATCATGCCATTTCTTCGTTCTTTCCTTATAGATTAACGAATTATCGTATGCTTCATGTCTTAATTCTTCTAATTCGTTTAGTTGACTTAATCGTAGACGTCCAGCTTCATGTAAATCAAGATTACATGTCTTCAAAGCCCAAAATGCTTTGTGTTCAATTTTTACTGGAAGATGACATGCTTTTCCATAAACAAGTCTAAAAGGTGTGGTTCCAATTGGAGTTTTGTAGGCTGTTCTAAAAGCCCAGAGTGCATCCTCCAATTTAATGGACCATTCCTTCGGATTTGATCCTACGGTTTTCTCTAGAATACGTTTTAAAGCTCTGTTGGTATTTTCAACTTGTCCACTTGTTTGTGGATGATATGCGGTGGAGATTTTATGAGTTACTCCATATCTTTTAAGAACTTTCTCAAGTTGATTATTACAGAAATGAGTACCCCGATCACTTATTAAAGCTTTCGGTGTTCCAAACCTTGAAAAAAGACGTTTTAAAAAGTTGACTACAACTCGTGCATCGTTAGTTGGGAGAGCTTGTGCTTCCGCCCATTTAGATACATAATCAATTGCTACGAGTATATATAGATTATTATGAGATTTTGGAAATGGACCCATAAAGTCAATACCCCAAATGTCAAATACTTCACATACTTGAATGACATTTTGTGGCATTTCATCACGTTGACTTATTTTTCCGGCCCTTTGACAAGCATCACAGGATTTGCAAAGAAGGTGTGCGTCTTTGTAAATTGTAGGCCAATAGAATCCAGCATCATAAACTTTTCTTGCTGTTAGTTGAGGCCCATAATGCCCTCATGTTGGTCCTGTGTGACAATGGTTTAATATTTTACTAGCTTCATCTCCAAATACACATCGGCGTATTATTCCACCGGGACAACTTTTAAACAGATGTGGATCTTCCCAGAAATAGTGTTTTATATCACTGAAGAATTTCTTTCGTCTTTGGTACGTTAATCCTTTTTCAAGGAATCCACAATCTAAGTAGTTTGCATAGTCTGCAAACCATGGAATTTCTTTATAATCTATCTTCAATAGATATTCATCAGGAAAGTTGTCTTGTATGGCCGATTCATTTAGAACTTCTAATTCGGGATTTTCAAGACGAGAAAGGTGATCAGCGGCGAGATTTTCTGCTCCTCTTTTATCTCAGATTTCAATATTAAACTCTTGTAAGAGTAAGATCCAACGGATTAATCTTGGTTTAGCATCTTGTTTTGAAAATAGGTATCTAAGAGCAGAATGGTCGGTATAGACCACCGTTTTTGCTAGAACGAGATATGATCGAAATTTGTCAAAAGCAAAGACAATAGCAAGGAGTTCTTTTTCAGTAGTTGTATAGTTTGTTTGTGCTCCTTGTAACGTCTTACTAGCATAATATATAGGTTGAAATCGTTTTTCAATTCTTTGTCCTAAAACGGCTCCCATTGCAAAATCACTTGCATCGCACATTAGTTCAAATGGTAGATTCCAATTTGGTGTTATCATGATCGGCGCATTAGTGAGTTTCTCTTTAAGAATATTAAAAGATTTGATACACTCATCTGAAAAGATGAATGGAGCATCCTTTTCTAGGAGTTTATTCATAGGAGTGGCAATTTTAGAAAAATCTTTTATGAAACGTCGGTAAAAACCGGCATGCCCTAGAAAACTCCTAACTCCTCTAACATTGGTGGGATGTAGAAGTTTAGCAATTACATCTACTTTAGCTCTATCCACTTCAATTCCTTCTTTTGAAATTTTATGTCCAAGAACGATGCCTTCTTTAACCATGAAATGGCATTTCTCCCAATTAAGTACTAGATTTGATTGTTCGCATCTAATAAGCATTCGTTCCAGATTAACTAGACATGATTCAAATGTATCACCGAAGACTGAAAAGTCATCCATGAATACTTCCATGCATTCTTCTACCATGTCGTGAAAAATCGCCATCACACACCTTTGAAAGGTTGCAGGGGCGTTGCAAAGTCTAAATGGCATGCGTTTGTAAGCAAAAGTACCATAAGGGCACGTGAATGTGGTTTTCTCTTGATCTTTGGGTGCTATTGGAATTTGAAAATATCCGGAAAATCCATCTAGAAAACAATAGTAACTATTTTCGGCTAATCTTTCCAACATTTGATCTATGAAAGGTAAGGGAAAGTGATCTTTTCTGGTGGCGTCATTTAATTTTCTATAATCAATACATACACGCCATCCTATTACAGTCCTAGTAGGAATAAGCTCATTTTTCTCATTTGTAATGACAGTCATGCCACCCTTCTTAGGCATGCATTGAACTGGGCTTACCCATGGACTATCAGAAATTGGATATATCAAACCTGCATCTAGCAGTTTAATAATCTCTTTTTTAACTACATCTTGCATATTTGGATTTAGTCTTCGTTGGCGTTGTACATACGTTTTATGACCTTCTTCCATAAGGATTTTATGTGTGCAATACGAAGGACTTATTCCTTTAATATCATGAATCTTCCATGCAATGGCTGGTTTATGAGCTTTCAACACAGAAATGAGTTGTGATTTCTCATTTTCAGTAAGAGAAGACGATATTATTACAGGTAATTCAGATTCACCATGTAAATAAGCGTATTCCAAATGGTTTGGAAGTGGCTTTAACTCTAATTTCGGAGGTTCTTCTATCGATGATTTGTATCGATATATGTCTTCTTCTTTTAGCATTTGAATTTCTTCTGTTGTTGGTTCATATCCATTAGCTATAAGTGTAGCTAACATTTCAGCTTCATCAATTGGTTCATTACCTTCTCCTAAAGAACATTCTCCTGTTCCTTGTAATTCTGGAAATTCTTCTAATAATTCTGCATGTGCATCTATAGTTTGAATATAATAACATGTATCATCTGCAGATTGCGGTTGTTGCATTGCTCTATCAACTGAAAAGGTAACACTCTCATCCTCTATACTTAGCTGTATTTAAGAATGGTCTTCCTAATATGAGAGGAACTTGAGAATCTTCTTCCATGTCCAGAACAACAAAATCTACTGGAAATACTAAAGTACCAACTTTAACTAGCATGTTCTCCATTATCCCTCTAGGATATTTTATTGATCTATCGGCTAGTTGTATGCTTATTCTGGTTGGTTTTAATTCTCCAAGGTCTAGTTTAGCGTATAGTGAATACGGCATTAAATTTATACTAGCACCTAAGTCTGCCAATGCTTCTATTGAACTAAGACTACCCAGAAAACATGGAATTGTGAAACTTCCTGGATCAGATAATTTTTCTGGTATCTTATTCAATAGCACTGCTGAACAATTAGCATTCATAGTAACAGCCGAGAGTTCTTCCATTTTCTTTCTATTTGAGATTAGATCTTTCAAGAATTTAGCATATCTAGGCATTTCTGAAATCACATCAATGAAAGGAAGATTTACATTTATCTGTTTAAACATATCCAAGAATTTGGATTGCTCAGCTTCAAGTTTCTCTTTCTTCATTTTACTCGGGTAAGGAAGTGATGGTTGGTATGGTTTAACATAAGGTTTATCCTTAGCTGTGTTATCTTCATTAACCTTTTCAACTACCGGTTCTTTTTCCTTATCTTGATCAGGTTGTGGTACTTGTGGAGTAGGAATAGTTTCATCAGAAGTTACAGGTATTTCCGGTGGTTTAAGTGTTGTACCACTTCTTGTGGTAATAGCTTTAGCTGTTTCATTCCGGGGGTTAGCATTTGTATCACTAGGTAGACTTCCTGGTTTTCTTTCACCTATTAACCTTGCTAGGTTACTTACTTCTTGTTCCAGATTTTGAATAGAAGCTTGTTGATTTCTAAATGCTTGAGCATTTTGTTCATTGGTTTGTTTTTGAGATGTGAAAAACTGCGTTTGAGTTTCAACTAGCTTCGTCATCATATCTTCTAAATTCGGCTTTTTATCATCGGTTTGTTGTGGTGGTTTGTTTTGAAAATTAAGTCTTTGCTGATTGTAATTATTATTGGATACTTGTTGATTGCTAAGACCTTGTTGGTTGTTGTATGGAATATTTCTGTTATAATTCTGGTTTTGATTGTAAATCGGTCTTGGCGGTTGATAATTATTCTGATAATTATTTCCAGGCCTTTGGTTTATGTATGAAATATTCTCTCTTTGTTCCATTGTTAATTCAATACTGAGACAATCTTTTGTCAAATGTGGTCCTCCACACTGCTCACAACTAATTCGTATTGAGTAAATATCTTTAGTCATCTTTTCCATTCGTCTCTCGACAGCATCTATCTTTGCGGAAATGGAATCTAAGTCATGGCTAGAATCGGCTCTAGCTGCTTTAGATGATCTAACGATATCTTTTTCTTGGTGCCACTCATGTGAGTGGGAAGCAGTGTTATCAATAATTTTGTAAGCATCAGTTTCGGTTTTCTTCATAATAGAACTACCAGCTGCTATATCTATGTCTTTTCTTGTAGTGATGTCGCATCCTTGGTAGAATATTTGTACTATTTGACAGGTGTCTAAACCATGTTGCGGACATCCTCTTAATAACTTTCCATATCTAGTCCACGCCTCATATAGAGTTTCATTCGGTTTCTGTGTGAACGTAACAATTTCTGCTTGAAGTCTTACGGCTTTAGATGCAGGAAAGAATTGTTTAAGAAATTTGTCAACTAAAACGTCCCATGTATCAATCGCCCCTTCAGGTAACGATTCCAACCAATCTTTGGCTTCTCCCTTTAAAGTCCAGGGAAATAACATGAGATATATCTGTTCATCCTCTACTTCTCGGATTTTAAATAGTGTGCAGATCCTATTAAAGGTACGTAGATGTTCATTTGGATCTTCCTTCGGCGCACCACTAAATTGGCATTGATTAGTCACCATGTGTAGAATTTGTCCTTTGATTTCATAATCTGGCGCATTAATATCTGGATGAGTAATTGCGTGACCTTGGCCAGTGCGTTTAGCTCTCATTCGGTCTTCCATACTTAAAGGTTCCAGATTCTCCATAATTGAATTTGTTGAATCGGAATCACTAGAGGATTCTGATTTAATGGTTCGTTCCTCAACAATCTCTGTTTGAATGATTGGTGGTTCCGGAGGAAAGTTTAGTGGTTCAGGATCTACGAATCGTTCCTGAATATTCTCCGGATTCTCAATTGTGAGGTCGGGTTCAAAAAATGGATTATCGGAAATTTGAACTGAAGTACTTGCTCGACTGGATGACGATTCTAAAGAAAAATCAACGGCAGTAATATTTGCTAAATGTCTTGATCTGGTTACAGGTGGTGAACGTACAAAAGGTGGTGAACGTCTTGCTCGGTGCATTCACTGAATATCCTATTAGTTTTTAAAAGGAAAGAAAAATTATAATAAGTTATCCAATCAATAGACTTTTCTGATTTTGCCCACGTTTCGAATAGCCAAAAGATGCAGCAGAGGGGCAGGATTCGTTTGGTCTCAATATAATTGAGGACTGTTTGGCTCCCATAACCCGGTCCACGTACAAATCCAACTATTACTACGAACCAGAAAATTTTGATGTCTATCAATTTAACCACTTAAAATAAATTTTCGTAATTTTAAGAAATTTAGATAAGAAGTAGATTAAAAATCTATGTCCTAAAACTAGAATAGCGAGAAATAAGAAAGAAAAAGAGTTCGTCGAAAAAGGTCGAAAAAGAAAAAATAAGAAAGAAAAATAAAAGGCGACGGAAAAATAAAAGAAACTTATAAAAC
The DNA here is from genome assembly GCF_046630445.1 of Rutidosis leptorrhynchoides. Taxonomy (NCBI): domain Eukaryota; kingdom Viridiplantae; phylum Streptophyta; class Magnoliopsida; order Asterales; family Asteraceae; genus Rutidosis; species Rutidosis leptorrhynchoides. The sequence continues at coordinate 486,491,778 of NC_092333.1, forward strand.
TTAAAAATACTTGACTAACCTAACCTTATTACTACAACTAACTTAAAATTATAATCGCAAATTGAGATTACTAATTGGAATGATAATTGATACATAGGTAAAAGGTGCCTAAAAATATTAAAGCTTACAAGAAAAACTAAATCCCAAATGAAAATAACTTAAAAAGAAACTAAAACTTAAAAAGGCGTCGCAAAATTCTAAAGCACCTAAATCTTAGTCTAAAGAAAAAGCACTTAAGGAATTCTACGGCAAAGCCTAAAAATCTAGAAGTAAAAATAACTATGGCAAAAACTATGTTTAAAACTAAATATGAGCTAAAAATACAAATATTATGCTAAAACAATTATAAAGGGATAAAATATAAAAATATACAAAAAGTTGTAAAAAGTACAATTTTTATAAAAATATTATTTTTATATTATTTATTTATTAAAACTACTAATTTTATAAATTAATTAAACTAATTAATACTAAATAAAACAAATTAAATAAAAAGAAACTTTAAAATAAAACTTAATTATAATAATAATAGATAATTAGGGTTTATAATTATAATAATTAATAATTACCCGTAATTAATTATGAATTAGGGTTTCTGTCGGTGTCAGAGTCACTCCGCGAGTTGCGGTAATCGAGGCATTAAACCCCGCGAGTCGCGGGGTTCCAGTTTTCAACTGACAGGATATTTAAAATTCGACGCGTTTTTCTTTTTATTTTTATTTTTTTTATGTTTTATAATTTTCTGTTTTATAATCTAAAAGTTATATATAATAAAAACTTATATTTAAATACTAAAATAAAAATAGAATTACTTTATAATTTTATAAATAAAAATCGTAAAACTAGATTTTATTTTTTTTTCGGTTTTTATATTTATAAAATATATTTATAAAATAAATTAAATAAAACTTATATTTTTACAAACTAAAGAAACTTTATAAAACTTAAATATTTATCAAACTCCTAAAAATATTTATATTTTTCTTTTTCTTTTTATATTTTCAAATTTTTAAAACGTATTTTTATAAAAACGAATTTTAATAAAAGTAAACTAAATTTTTTTTTATTATATTAGCGTTGCGTTTCCGGCTCTTAAACAATTCTCCCCGGCAGCGGCGCCAAAAATAACTTGATGGTTGAGCAGAGTGGTATAAAATAGTTATTAATTTTAGCAGGAAACACTATTAAATACGATACAATTTTACACAAGACATTTATTTATTTAGAGAATGGATATACTTAAACCTTGCTACAACACTTATAGGCAGTGTACCTAATCGTACAGTAGTGTAGTTTTTAGTAATTCCGGTTCGTTCCACAGGGAAAATATTTAAACAAAGCTTAACGCTATATTAGTTTACTTTTATAAAAATACAAATTTATATATAAGTAATATTATTATTATAAAGGGGGGTTTTTACCGTTTAATGACCGGTTTGTCGATTTTAAAACTTTAGTCGCAGTTAAAACCAAATGTAAAGTATTAAAAATAAATACAAGACTTAAATTAAAGCGTAAAGTAAATAACGATAATGAAATTGCGAATAATAAAAGTGCGATAAAATAAACTTGCGATAATTAAAAATACGATAATTAAAAGTGCAATTAAATACAATAACAATAAAAATGCGATAATTAAAAGTGCAGTTAAATATAAAATAAAGGAAATTAAATATGAAATAAAAGAATTATGCTTATTTAAACTTCCATAATCATGATGTTTGACGTGTTGATTTTAGTTTTATGCCCATGGGTTAATTGTCATTTGTCCTGGATTATTTAATATATCCATACGGATTTGTCCATAATAGTCCATCAGTCATAAATATAAAGAGCGAAAGCCTTCGTCAAATTATTCTTATTCCCGAAGTCAAATATTCCAACTAATTGGGGATTCGAATTGTAACAAGGTTTTAATACTTTGTTTAATGAATACACCAGGTTATCGACTGCGTGTAAACCAAGGTTTTACTACTTTGTTAACAATTACACCAATTACCCTTGAATGTAATCCACCCCTGTTTTAATGAGTCCATTGACTATTAATCCATCCCCGTGTCCGGTCAAATGAACAATAATTCGTACTTATAAATATCCCGCCCATCGTGTCCGATTAAGCGTATGTGGTTATATATAAATACGTCGAATTATAAGTTTGTATATTAAATTAACAAGGTATTGTTTAGTTAATATAAAACCCATTAATAGCCCATAGTCTAATTTCCACAAGTGTCGTTCTTTTATTCAAACCCCAATTATGGTACAAAGCCCAATTACCCAATTTTTAGTAATTAGCCCAACATCATGATTACTTCGGATTAAATAAGCATAATAATAACTTAGCTACGAGACATTAATATAAAAAGGTTGAACATAACTTACAATGATTAAAAATAGCGTAGCGTTACACGGACAGAATTTCGACTTACACCCTTACAACATTCGCTAACATACCCTTATTATTAGAATTATAATTAAAATTAAAATATAAATTATAAATATATATATATATATATATATATATATATATATATATATATATATATTTTACGATATAGATAGAGAGATGGATGGATATATTGTAATTTTTGCGATCAGAATTCGTTTGCTTTTATAGGGATTTTCAAAACTTGGGGCTCCGCGACTCGCGGCCCTTTTGGCCTTCAAACTCCGCGAGTCGCGGAGTTTGCTTTTACAGCTCACACGAGTTTGGCTCTTTGTTTACCGACGGTTTTATAAATAAATATAATATATTAAATAATTATAAGAATTATTTAAATATTATATTATATTTATGTGCATAGTTGACTTGTAATTTTTAGTCCGTTGCGTCGAGCGTTGAGAGTTGACTCTGGTCCCGGTTCCGGATTTTCGAACGTCCTTGCGTACAATTTTATATTTTGTACTCTGCGTTTTGATTCTTGTACTCTAGTAATTTCGAGACGTTTCTTATCAATAATTGGAACCTCTTTGATTGTCTTTTGTACTTTTGAGCTTTTTGGTCGTTTGCGTCTTCAATTCGTCGAATCCGTCTTTTGTCTTCACCTTTTATTATTTAAACGAATATCACTTGTAAATAGAACAATTGCAACTAAAAGCTTGTCTTTCTTGAGGGATAATGCTATGAAATATATGTTCGTTTTTAGCATTATCACCAGGTATTCTGATCAGTTCCAGAAAACAGTAAACAGTGTGTTCCGGTGGGTTCTTGGTGCTTGACGTTCATCACGGTTCTCATCCTTGATGCATATAGCTTCAAGTGTACAACTCGTTGATGTGTTTACATCATATTTATCAATTTTTGACCATCATAACACAAGTGTAAGTCTAAGATAAGTAGCACAACTCAATTAAGTATTGCAAGTAGTTTGATGAACCAAAGTTACATCAAGATCTTAGATCCGACACATACATGAAATCTAAAAGTAATATTAAGCTACAAACTCGAAAGTAAACTAACTAATCAAGATCTTAAGTTATAGAACATAGTTCTTAGTTAGATCTTGAAGATCCAAGACCCAAAATTCTAGATCTAAAGTTATTAAGTTAAATCCAACACAAGTGTATGAAGTTATAACTAAAAAGTTATACTTCCATGTTCTTGAACTTACAAAGTTAACTTTTAGTTCCAAGAAAATGATGAAGTAAGTTAAATCTACAAGTAACAAGTTCATGGTTGTTCATACTTTAAAGATTCAAGCCAAGGCTTTGATCTTTAAGAATGTAAACTTTAAGTTTACAAACATGAATCACAAGTTTTACAAATTATTTACATGAATCACAAGTTTTACAAATTATTTACAAACATGAATCACAAGTTTTACAAATTATTTGAAGAACGTTCCAGGCATGCCTTAGTTTATAAAATGCTTTCTTTTGAAAGATGGGGTATATCACATTGGGGAGACCGTAAGTTACACCGTGTTTTCTTTAAAGCGTTAAATGCGGGTAACCCAAATGCAATTTTACGCTACGGGTTAAGAACCTATTTTGACTCAACATATCCCAACGTCAGAATTCGTGAGTTAGAAAGAGCCTCTAACATGCAACATAAAGAACCATGTTATGCTTACGGGTTAGTGATGTTCGCTTCTCACCAAAGTGAGAAAAAGAACATCGGATTACAACTTTTAAATAAAACCTTCCCACAAGTGACGGATTCAGTAGTTGGGGTGAGAAACACGGTTTTTAGATTATTACGGGGCTGTTGGGCATTACGAAACCCTCGTCCCTTTGACGATGTTACAACATGCTATCTTGTCAATGGCCACAACGGTTATGTTCCACAAGACCAAGGATGGGAAGTAGTCTTAGTAAAACCAGAATGCATGACTTGTTTCTGGACTTATGAATTACGTGTTTTTATTGCCTTTGCTGAACGACTTGCGTATTAACTAGGATTGTTGTCACAACTGTTTTGTATCAAAGTTATTGTGTGCTATATTTCATGTTATATGTATAATAGCGGTATTGTAAGTTTGTAAAATATTGTATAAAATTTGAACGCGAAATATTATTATAATCAGTTTTTCATATAGAATTGTAGTAGTTGAATTGTATATTAGCTACTAAGTATGAACTTAACGGGTAGGTACTACCCGAATTAAAACTATAAAACGCTTGACCAGTTACACGGGCACTCTCCACGGTCAACATAGTTACACGGGCAATCTACATGAGCCACCAGGAAATTACACGGGCACCCTCCACTGGCTGCCCAATTCTCCCCGGGCACCCCCCACGGGCTGCCAGGCTCAGTTTACTCCTATAAAAAGGCTCATTTGCCATCTATTTTAACACACAATTTACTCACAGTCTCCCTTCTTTCTCTTGTTTCTCTCTCTAGGATTATGATAATAATTAGCGATTAGCGATAATTACCTAGAGGAGGCGTTAAACGGAGTCTGTAAACGATTGGAGGTGCGTCCGAAGTTGTCACTATTGTACTTTCAGAGCTCGATTAATCTACGGTACTCTTATCTTTTTATACTATCTTTTTGTTACAACCCAAACCAATAACCAACCGATTACGCGAAACAAATTTTTTTTTATAACAGTGGAGTACGCCACGCGCACCACCACAGGATGCGCGGCGCGCACAGGCCCCAAATCAGTTCTGTCTAGTTTTGCAAATTTTCAAATAAAGATCTCCCACTTCCCGACATAATTAGACGAAACGCTTTTCACAACATGTTCTAATATGAAAAACTCATACGATTCAAACATAAAATGAGTTTTACAAAATGGGGCCCACATCGGCCGTTTTACAAGTTTCGTACAAATCATGAGTTTCGACCACATTAGTTTAATTTCCAAATGACACTATGAGCATGGTGTTTGGGGTTAAACTACCCAAGTCTCGGTCAAACTCCAAAAGCTATCACATCCCAAAAGCGTCCCCTAAACAACAAGCGGGATCTCTAATCCAATCGAATGCCCTTACCCTTGTCAACGTCGGAGCCTATAAAAAGATAAACAACGAGAGGGTAAGCAAAGCTTAGTGAATGCAATAATTATATATATACATATATAATATACCTACTTGCATGCACTCATACACCGTAATATTCGCTAGTAACAACAATTAGCATACAAACTCCGAGTATAAGCTAATAACCTCCAAATGTCGCAACTAGCATAATCATTAGCATATTCACCAAAATAATATATTATGCTATACAAAAAGACATACACAAGCTATATGGTTAACCATACACACGTCATGGTGCTACCGGCTCCGTGGTTCACACTATACGTAATGCTATGACGCTACCGGCTCCGTGGTTCACGTCACTACGCATTCGAGTCATACTCTTTTATAGTGCTACCGGCTCCGTGGTTCACACTTCGGTGCTATTGGCTCCGTGGTTCACAACTAATTTTTATAGTGCTACCGGCTCCGTGGTTCACACTTTGATCCTACCGGCTCCGTGGTTCACATCATAGTACACTCACACATACTATGGCATTCCCGGCTCCGTGTGTCATACCATAGCATACAAATAAATACACCATATACATACATGTATAATTACTCCACTCACCTTAACAATTTGGTGACGATTTTATAACTCCGCAAGCTTCAAAGCAAAGTACCTAATATAATAAGTACTCCATTAACACACAAACTAGTTGGACTAAATGCCAACAATTTACACATATGCATTCAATGACTTAATTGCATTAAATACCCCATTTACCAAAACCATCATTTAAGGTCAAGACCCATCATCAATCACTAAAAGCTAGTGATTAAGGTCTAACAACACCGTCTTGCACAAAATTATGACATTTCACACCCATCTTGCCCAACTAGGTCAAAAATTACTCATTTAATCACTTTAATGTCAACACACCCATTTCGGGTCTTCCACAAACCCTCCTAACACCCATTTACTAAACATTTAGGTGTGCTAGTGATGTGGTAGCGGAGGGGTACGTGATAGTACTATATTTTACTACGAAATACGTTACAAATTACACAAGTTTTAATTATTTAGAGAATGGATATACCTAAACCTTGCTACAACACTATAGGCAGTGTACCTAATCGTAGAGTAGTATAGTTTTTAGTAAGTCCGGTTCGTTCCACAGGGAGCGGGCTTATTGCACACTATATTTTTAAACAACTATATTTGTACAAAATATATATAATTATATATAATAATATATAAAATGGGGTTTACCGTTTAATGACCGGTTTGTCGATTTATATTTTAAGCGAAGCGTATAGTAAATGATGATATTTAAATAACAATAAAATAAATAACAATAATTAAAATGACAATAAATAAAAGTACGAGAGAAAATAAAATAAAATATATTATGCTTAATTAAACTTCCGTAACCATGATGGTTGACGTGTTGATTTTAGTTTTATGCCCATGGGTTAATTGTCCTTTGTCCTGGATTATTTAATATGTCCGTCTGGTTTTTGTCCATAACAGTCCATCGGTCATAAATATAAAATGCGAGTGCCCTCGTCAAATTATCCTTATACCCGAAGTTAAATATTCCAACTAATTGGGGATTTAAACTGTAACAAGATTTTAATACTTTGTTTAATAATTACACCAGGATGTCGACTGAGTGTAACCCAAGGTTTTAATATTTTGTTATCAATTATACCAAGTGTCCTTTGTACATAATTTCACCCCTGTTTTAATTATTCTAGTGGCTATTAATCCATTCCCGTGTCCGGTTAAATGAACGATTATTCGTACATATAAATACCCCGCCCATCGTGTCCGATCGAGTGTATATGGTAATTTATAGGGATGCCCAATTGTAAATCTTTATATTAACATTAACAAACTATCATTTAGTTAAACAAATATAAAGCCCATTAATAGCTCATAGTCTAATTTCCACAAGTGTCGTTCTTTTGTCCAAACCCCAATTACCCAATTTTAGTAATTAGCCCAACATCATGATTACTTCGGGTCGAATAAGCATAATAATAACTTAGTTACGAGACATTAATTTAAAAAGGAGAACATAACTTACATTGAGTATTTATCGCGTAGTGTTACACGGACAGAATTTCGACTTCAAAAACCCGTAAAATAACCTTTACATAACCCGAACTAATCTAATATAACACTAATCTATACTATATATATATATATATTTATTTATTTATTATCTTATGGAGTATTATTATTATTATGTTATTATGTTATTTTCATACAGAACTCGAGAGCTTTTATAGCCAGAACTGAAATTCACTGCTCCGCGAGTCGCGGCCATTTTGGCCTTCCAGCTCCGCAAGTCGCGGAGGTTCCAAAACCAGCCCACAAGTTCAAGATCCAAGGCTGCCGACGGTTTTTATTTAAATATATATAATATATAAATAATTTTTATAATTATTTATATATTATATTATATTTATATACATAGTAGACTCGTAATTTTTTTTCCGTTGCGTCGAGCGTTGAGAGTTGGTTCATGTACCGGTTCCGGATTTTTGAACGTCCTTGCGTACGCTGAGATATTTTGTACTTTGCGTTTCGTAACTTGTACTCTTGTCATTTTTAGACGTTCCTTATCAATAAATTGAACCTTTTTAATTGTATCTTGTACTTTTGAGCTTTTTGGACCTTTGCGTCTTCAATTCATTGTTTTCGCCTTTTGTCTTCGCACTTATTTAATATAAATGGATATTACATGAAAATGGAACAATTGCAACTGAAATCTTTACATATCGGAGGGATATTGATACTAAATATATGTTCATTTAGAGCACTATCAAATATCCCCACACTTGAACGTTGCTTGTCCTCAAGCAATACAGTCTTGAAATAAAACACACTAGAATCACTTCTTTATTCTTCACACTTTTACATCAGTGATTTTGATACGGCGGTATAAACAATGATAGTAGCATTTGTGGTTTACAGTCCCACATGACTATGAAAATTTAGATCCGTTAGGAAATTGGATCTTTATAAAAACATTTGATCTTTTGAAAATTCATGCTAGATTTTACCCTAGACAGGTTTTCCGGAATAACCCTTCACCGGTGTTTGCAAAATATTTTTGTGGGTTGGTGGGTTTCAGATTTGAAAATTTTAGCTCAAAACTTATGGTTTTGTGTCACCCACTTGCTAACCTTGTATTAGGAAAGCAACACGTCCAGTTTACTTGTCCCGTATATTACCTTTCGGTAAACTACCTTCCGGTTGTAAAGGAAAGCGATGAACAAGCAACTGTTAAGGCAATGTCCCGTGACATGCTTTTGATTATGGTCTTTAACGTGTCGGATGCAATACTATCCTTTGTAGGAGCAATAGTAAAGATCACCCTATAGTTTTTCGGTCTTGGCAAAAGGTCCTGTCTTCGACCAATATGCAACCACCGTTCTTACGGTTGACACCCGATTTGGTTCAGGTGACCTAATGAATTCCAGGTGAATTCCTAGGATTTTACGTTCAATGAACGCATTGAAAATGGGTTTTCAGAAAACAAATCGGTTTTATTTTTGATCAAAATATTTTCTCGTTCAAGCTCGAGTTTAGATATCATCGAATTCCATGAGTTGTAATTCTCAATCTTTAAAGTCAATCTCAAGGATTAAGTAATATCAGGCTTAAAAGCTGATTTTTAATCTTTGAGGAGATTATCCTTTCTGGGGGTCTGATTCATTAGTCTTATCAAGCTAATTTGCACGGTGCCCCCCCATTGTACGAGATAAATCCTTTTCATGGTTAGGATAAATCTGACCACCTGGCGACCCTGTTTTATGCTGAGGTCCGTGGATTTCCTGCTGATTTTAGTGATGACTTTTCTAGATTTTTCGTCAACCTACAGCTGGTCTGGACGACAACTTCATGACCTAAATCAAGAAGCGCGTTTCTTTTTCGGAAGACTTTACTTCCTTTAAATGATGGAATTGATTCATCGTGTAGATCCATCTTTCATTACAGTAAATTGGGTAAAACAGTTAATTTAGTCCAAAACAAAAGCACTTGCAATAAACTTTACAGAAACATGTGATAGATAGTTTTTAATTGAATAACTTGGTACATTCTCCCCACACTTAGTTTCTTTCTTTGCCTTTTTATTCTCCTTTATTCTATTTTAAATGAATTCAATCGTTTTAGGGTGTTTCTCAATTTATGTCATTTCCGAGGTAACGAAAATTTCGGTATTAACACCTAGTTTTCACCGTTCATAAATATATATAAACATGATTTTAAATTCATTTAGTTGAAAATTTTTTCAAATTTTTATAAAATTTGGCAAATAAGCCAAGTATAAACCCGAGAGAATTTATAACCCTTCCCCACACTTGAGATCATGCAATGCCCTCATTTGCATGAAATCAGACAATAATTATAAATTCATGAGGGTGATTAGTGTAGAAAAGTGATAAAAAATACCCATTTTGTAATTACAAAGCTCATCAAATGATAGATGGCGCGCCTCATCGTTCATTCCTTCTTGTTTTATCACACATGTTTTTTCTTCAAAAACGGTTGCTTTTCTGAACTGTTTGCTAATATATGAAAATGCGTCTTTTACCCTAATCGTGCATTTTTATTAACGAGTTATGCAATAACCCGAACCCCTAATTTAACGTTAAGTGGGGTTAAACTTCCCCACTCTTAGCTGACGACATGTGAAGTCGGTAGAATAAGTTCCACGAATTAGAGTAGTGAGCCAGTTATTTACATCTCGGGTGGTGTATAATATATCAATGGGTTTAAAGTTTAGACTCGCCCGATTGTCACTACTTAATTCTTTTTTAAGTGTAGCTTTTAGTAAATGGATTTGTCTCTTTTCTGGTTCTTGGTCAAATGGATCGATATACATTGACATACATATTTCTATAGGGTGGATAATTCCTAACATTTCCTTCCGTTCATTCTCGGGATCAAAGGTTTCACCTCTATTACCCAATTGGGTGAAATTCAAGGTGTCATTATCTATTAAAGCTCGTAGTTCATCTTCGCTAGATGACTCGTCTATTGAGAATATTGGGTTGGAAGGTTGTGGAATGGTGAATTTCGGGATTGGAGTAGATTCTTCTTCATTAACGGTACTTATTGGTCTCACCATTTTGGTCTCGGGGGTAAAATTTTCAACGTTATCGTTTTCCCAAGAGTGCCAATTTGTCACCCTTACTTCTTCTTTATCCATTGATGGATCGATGATTTTGTCTGTAGAGGCTAATGTGTCGATATGTTGTGAATTTGGTAAGACTGAATAAAAAGTATCATCGGGGTAGTTGGTGATTTCGGAGCTCTCGAATTCATCAAAATTCGATGATATGGGATTTTTTTGAACATGTCTCCTCAGATCAACAGGTGTGTAATTTGATAGAGTTTCAGCTTGCCGGTTTACAAACTCTCTCATTTGTTCATTTTGAGCATCGAGTTCTTCGAGTTTGATTTTTATAATGTTTAAAGAATTTTCGGACACGTAATTTTCCTCGTCTTCTGGTTGTTGACTTTGGATATATTCTTGGGAATAATCCCAATTTGAATTGTGTTCTTCGTAATCGTTCCATTCAGGTTCCGTGGGTGCGTAATTTTCCATAGGAACGTAATAGTAACATTCCCATGTTGAGTGATAATCTCCACAGATTTCACAACCAGTTATTGTTTCGTCGTTCGCGATCCAAGATTGACCGAATGAATTGTTATCAACACTCGTTTGAGGGTATTGATTTAATTGATTTTGGAGTTCAAAAAGAGTTTCCAAGGCCCTGTTTTCAAAATTTTCCATTTTATTGCGATGGACAAATTTTTAGCTACAATGTGGTGCGTTCACTAATTATCCTATTAGTTATAAAAATAGAAAAACTTATATAAGTTGTCCAATTAATAGACTTTTCTGCTTTTGCCCACGTTTCGAATAGCCAAAAGATGTAGCAGGGAGCCAGGCACCTTTAAATCGGAAAAGCCACAACTCAGCCACTAACAAATCCAACTATTACTACGAAGCAGAAAAATGTCAACGTCCATTAATTTAACCGCTTAAATAATTTTTCTTTCCGTTTGAGATATTAGATAAGAAATAGAGAAAATTCTAAGTCCTAAAAACTAGAGCGTCGAGAAATAAGAAAGAAATAGATTGCATGTCGAAAAACGTCGAAAAATAAAAAGGTAGAAAAATAGGCGTCGAAAAATAAAAATAAGAAAGTAGCAAAAAAAACGGCGTCGCAAAATTCTAAAGCACTTAAATCTTAGTCTAAGGAATAAGCACTTAAGGGATTTTACGGCAAGACCTAAAAATCTAGAATTAAAAATAAACTACGGCAAATACTAAACTTAAAACTAATTACGAGCGAAAAATATACAAATTACGCTAAAACAAATAAAAAAATACGACAATATATAAAAAGATATAAAAAGTGATAAAATTACTTATTGTTATAAAAATATTATTATTATTATTTTTATATTATTTATTTTATAAAACTATTAAATTATATATTTATAAAAACTAGATTAAAATTTAAAAATAACAAAGTAAATAAATAAACTAAACTAAATAATTAATTAAGATAACCTAATTAGGGTTTAAATAAAAATAATAATAATTATTACACTGTAATTAATGTGTCGACAGAGGTTACCAGACGTGTCTGAGGGGCTCCGCGAGTTGCAAGGTTCCCAGTTCAAAACCTCCGCGAGTCGCGGGGGTTCAAAATTCAAACGTGACAGGTCAGTTTTACAGGTTCAACGTATTTATTTTATTTTTATTTTATTTATTTTTCTGTTTTGTATTTTTACAAAATATTTTTATATATTAAATAAACACTTATATTTAAAAAAAACCAAAATAGAAATGAAAATATTTTATAAAAACAGATATATATATATATATATATATATATATATGTATATATATTTTTTTTTTTCGGTGTTTAATTTTTTTTTTTAGATTTTATATTGTTTTTCTAAAAATAAAATATAAATATACAAAAATAAATTAAAAATATAAAGTTTCGCCGACTCCCCGGCAGCGGCGCCAAAAACTTGATGTGGTAGCGGAGGGGTAAGTGATAGTACTATATTTTACTACGAAATACGTTACAAATTACACAAGTTTTAATTATTTAGAGAATGGATATACCTAAACCTTGATACAACACTATAGGCAGTGTACCTAATCGTAGAGTAGTATAGTTTTTAGTAAGTCCGGTTCGTTCCACAGGGAGCGGGCTTATTGCACACTATATTTTTAAACAACTATATTTGTACAAAATATATATAATTATATATAATAATATATAAAAGGGGGTTTACCGTTTAATGACCGGTTTGTCGATTTATATTTTAAGCGAAGCGTATAGTAAATGATGATATTTAAATAACAATAAAATAAATAACAATAATTAAAATGACAATAAATAAAAGTACGAGAGAAAATGAAATAAAATATATTATGCTTAATTAAACTTCCGTAACCATGATGGTTGACGTGTTGATTTTAGTTTTATGCCCATGGGTTAATTGTCCTTTGTCCTGGATTATTTAATATGTCCGTCTGGTTTTTGTCCATAACAGTCCATCGGTCATAAATATAAAATGCGAGTGCCCTCGTCAAATTATCCTTATACCCGAAGTTAAATATTCCAACTAATTGGGGATTTAAACTGTAACAAGATTTTAATACTTTGTAGAATAATTACACCAGGATGTCGACTGAGTGTAACCCAAGGTTTTAAGATTTTGTTATCAATTATACCAAGTGTCCTTTGTACATAATTTCACCCCTGTTTTAATTATTCTAGTGGCTATTAATCCATTCCCGTGTCCGGTTAAATGAACGATTATTCGTACATATAAATACCCCGCCCATCGTGTCCGATCGAGTGTATATGGTAATTTATAGGGACGCCCAATTGTAAATCTTTATATTAACATTAACAAACTATCATTTAGTTAAACAAATATAAAGCCCATTAATAGCTCATAATCTAATTTCCACAAGTGTCGTTCTTTTGTCCAAACCCCAATTACCCAATTTTAGTAATTAGCCCAACATCATGATTACTTCGGCTCGAATAAGCATAATAATAACTTAGTTACGAGACATTAATTTAAAAAGGAGAACATAACTTACATTGAGTATTTATCGCGTAGTGTTACACGGACAGAATTTCGACTTCAAAAACCCGTAAAATAACCTTTACATAACCCGAACTAATCTAATATAACACTAATCTATACTATATATATATATTTATTTATTTATTATCTTATGGAGTATTATTATTATTATGTTATTATGTTATTTTCATACAGAACTCGAGAGCTTTTATAGCCAGAACTGAAATTCACTGCTCCGCGAGTCGCGGCCATTTTGGCCTTCCAGCTCCGCAAGTCGCGGAGGTTCCAAAACCAGCCCACAAGTTCAAGATCCAAGGCTGCCGACGGTTTTTATTTAAATATATATAATATATAAATAATTTTTATAATTTTTATAATTATTTATATATTATATTATATTTATATACATAGTAGACTCGTAATTTTTTTTCCGTTGCGTCGAGCGTTGAGAGTTGGTTCATGTACCGGTTCCGGATTTTCGAACGTCCTTGCGTACGCTGAGATATTTTGTACTTTGCGTTTCGTAACTTGTACTCTTGTCATTTTTAGACGTTCCATATCAATAAATTGAACCTTTTTAATTGTATCTTGTACTTTTGAGCTTTTTGGACCTTTGCGTCTTCAATTCGTTGTTTTCGCCTTTTGTCTTCGCACTTATTTAATATAAATGAATATTACATGAAAATGGAACAATTGCAACTGAAATCTTTACATATCGGAGGGATATTGATACTAAATATATGTTCATTTGGAGCACTATCAGCTAGTAATTTGCTAACCAATTTATGTTCATACATCCCAATTAATACTTTAAAACCCTAGGTTAGTTACTATTGAGTCTACATGACTCAATCTTACCCAAGAACACCCAAAATCTCTAAACATGGGTTTTATGTTCACCATTTACCCAAACCCTAACCCTTACACAAAATCAAAGTAAGGAAATTAAAGATAGAACATACCACTACAACCAAAACGTAGCTAGAGAGGAGATGAACAACTTTATAACTCAAGCTAAGACTGAAAACTAGCTCCTTTTTCCTTTGCTTGAGCTTTCTCACACAAGAATCTCACACTATCTCTCTCTAAAATTGAAGTGGATAGGATGAGGTTGTTGGAAATGGAGTGAATGGCACCCCAAGATCTGACCTACTGACATCCAACTCATCTACAAGTGAAATTACCAAAAAGCCTATCAAAATATTTAATTAAAACAAGCAGAACCCGGCTACAGTGAGGAGTGCGCCACGCGCACCCCTATGTGTGCGCTGAGCACACCCAACCCAGATCACTCTCTGACCTCTGTTTTAATATACAAAGTCACCCACACTTCATGTACCATAATTACACTGCTGTACAATTATTATTAGGGTCTTACAACTCTCCCCCACTTGAATCGGAGCGCGTCCTCGCGATCCAAGACACATGACAAGAGGGAAGATAAACTAACACAAACTCCTCGGGCTCCCAAGTAAACTCGGAACCTTTACTCCATCTCCATTGAACTTTAAAAGTTCTCACCTCTTTATTTCTCAATCTTTTGACTTTCTCATCGAGTATAGCAATCGGCTCCTCAATATACTCTAACTTATTGTTTAGCTCGAACTCATCTAATGGCACCCAAGAAGAATCTTCCGCAAGACACTTACAGAGATGGGAAACATGAAATGTATTATGGATCCTCGCAAGCTCTTCGGGTAATTCCAAGCGATACGCGACTTCACCAACATGAGCTAAAACCTTGAATGGCCCAATAAACCGAGGAGCTAACTTTCCCCGTTTTCGAAACTGAATAATACCTTTCCATGGCGAAACCTTAAGCATCACCATGTCACCTTCTAGGAATTCGATCATTCACCTACGTTTGTCGGTATACGACTTTTTTCTATCTTGAGCCTTTTTCAAATGAGCCCGAATCATATCAATCTTACTATTCGTCTCTAAAACCAAATCGATACTCCCGATTTCTCTTTGACCAATTTCACCCCAACAAATCGGAGTTCGACACCTCCGCCCATAAAGCATCTCATAAGGTGGCATCCCGATACTAGTATGATAACTATTATTGTACGAGAATTTCACCAAAGGCAAGTGCTCATCCCAACTACCACCGAAATCAATAATACACGCCCGTAACATATCCTCCAAAGTTTGATTAGTACATTCGGTTGGACCGTCCGTTTGAGGATGATACACCGTGCTCAATTTCAATTGTGTACCCATATCTTCATGAAACTTCTCCCAAAACCGAGATGTGAAACGGGTATCTCGATTCGAAATAGTAGATATAGGAACCCTGTGTCTCACTATCACCTCCTTGATAAACAATTTAGCCAAAGTCTTCGATGATATCGCTTCCCGGATGGGAAGAAACAAGGCACTCTTCGTCAATCGATCAACTATTACCCAAATCGAGTCAAATTGGGTTCTCGCCGTCTTTGGTAATTTTGTAATGAAATCCATGGTAATGTGCTCCCATTTCCATTTCGGGATTTCTAACGGTTGTAACTTACCATACGGCTTTTGGTGTTCGGCTTTCACTTGCAAACACGTGACGCATTATTCAACATACTTAACAACATCACGTTTCATGCCCGGCCACCAATAATCTTTCCTCAAATCAAGATACATTTTCGTCGTGCCCGGGTGAATGGAATACTTTGGCTTATGTGCTTCATCAAGTAGCACTCGTCAATGATCACCCATTTTAGGCACCCACACTCTTCCTTGAAAAGATAACAAACCATGCGGACCTAAGGTAATAAACTCCGTTTGTCCCACGATTCGTTCCTCATGCTTATTGTTAACAAAAGCTTCGATTTGAGTCTCGTCGAGCTTTACAAGGAAATCGTTAGTAATAATCATGCGCAACGATCCCACTCGTATCGCCGGATGTTGACTCTTTCGACTTAATGCATCCACGACCACATTCGCCTTACCCGGATGATAAAGTATTTCACAATCATAGTCTTTCACCACTTCCATCCATCTACGTTGACGATAATTCAAATCTCTTTGATCAAAAAGGTGTTTCAAACTCTTGTGATCCGAATAAATCGTACACTTGACACCATACAAGTAATGGCGCCAAATTTTCAACGCATGCACAACCGCCGCCAACTCAAGATCATGAGTCGGATATCTCGTTTTATGTTCCTTTAATTCTCGAGAGGCATAAGCGATGACTTTACCCCTTTGCATTAGAACACAACCGATCCCATTTAAAGACTAATCACAATAAACCGTCATATCTTCTACACCTTCCGGCAAAACTAACACCGGAGCTTGACATAACTTCTCTTTTAACAATTGAAAAGAAATCTCTTGCTCGTTTTCCCAATTAAATCTAGCGTTCTTTCTCGTCAATTTCGTTAATGGAGAAGCAATTTTAGAAAAAACTTGGATAAACCGACGATAATAACCGGCCAATCCGAGAAAACTTCGGATTTCTGTAGGCGTAGTCAGTCGTCCCCAACTCTTTACCGTCTCAATCTTCTCTGGATCTACTTGAATACCATTTTCGTTCACAATATGGCCAAGGAATTGAACTTCCCTTAGCCAAAATTCACATTTGGAGAATTTAGCATACAACTTCTCCTTCTGCAACGTCTTTAACACACCCCGCAAATGATGTTCATGTTCCTTCATACTCTTCGAATAAACAAGTATGTCGTCGATGAACATAATTACCGACTTGTCCAACATAGGTTGGCACACTCAGTTCATAAGATCCATGAATGCCGCCGGTGCATTCATAAGACCAAAAGGCATTACCACAAACTCAAAATGCCCATAACGCGTTCGAAAAGCCGTTTTCTCGATATCTTCCTCACGGACCCGCATTTGGTGATAGCCGGACCGTAGGTCAATTTTAGAGAAATACGTTGCACCTTGGAGTTGGTCAAACAAATCGTCAATCCTAGGCAAAGGATAACAATTCTTGATCGTCACTTTGTTCAACTCCCGATAATCGATGCACATCTGTATACTACCATCCTTCTTCTTCACGAATAAAACCGGAGCGCCCCATGGCGAAGCACTCTATCGAATGAAACCCTTTTCAAGAAACTCTTGGGTTTGATTTAACAACTCTTGCATTTTCGTTGGTGCTAAACGATAAGGAGTTTTAGCAATGGGGGTAGCTCCCGGAACAAACTCAATGCGAAATTCAACTTGTCTTTCCGCCGGAACACCCGGTAACTCATCCGGAAAAGCGTCTTCAAATTCATTCACCACCAGAATTTCACGAATGGATGGTGGCTCATCTCGAGTATCAACAACATGGGCAAGAAAAGCCATGCCACCACTAACAAGGAAACGACGTGCCCGTGCAAAAGTGCATATCGGCACAAGTCTTCTTCGTTTATCACCGTGAATAATTAACTCTCCCCCACTTGGGGTCTTTACCCGAATAAACTTATCATGGCATGCAATATCGGCTCTATTATGATCGAACCAATCCATACCAACAACGATCTCAAAATCACCCAAAGTCATCGGAATGAGATCGATTTTAAAACTTTCGGCACCAAACACAACATTACAATTTTTACACACATCAACCACTAGCACCGTCTTGCCATCCGTTATTTCAACTTCTATCGGACGACTTAACTTAGCTAACGGTTTATTAAGTTTAGGCACAAATTTTGGTGATACAAACGACAAGTTTGCACCACTATCAAAGAGTATCCTTGCCGGATTAGAATTAACCATGAAAGTACCTGAAACAACTTCGTTAGATTGCTTGGCTTCCTCATTGGTCATCAAATAATTGCGACCCCTAGCCGTACCCGCCACCTTCTCTAACTTCTTAACATGATCATTATTCAAATCGGGACATTCCGGCCTCTTGTGCCCTTCTTTACCACAATTATAACAAGTGAGCTTGGGTGTAGATGATGCATTTGTACAATCACGAGCCATGTGTCCTTGTCGTCCACAATTATAACATTTGAGTCCAAAGCCCCCGGACGCACCCTTCTTCACACTACCAACGCTTTCGGAGCCCTTCTTGCTATTCTTGTTTGAAAAGTTCGAATGGCTCGAACCCTCAAACTTTCTTTTGCCAAAAGTAAAGCCACTCTTTCTCAAAACGAGCGCCTCAAAACCCTTTGCATTGTTGAACAATTCATCAAAGCTTTTTAACACATTTACACTAATCTTTTCTTGATAGTTATCGTTCAAGATTCGGTAAAAATCTTCTTTCAATATTTTATCATTCCCGACATACTCCGGGCAAAATTGGGTCTTTGACAAGAAAACGGATTTGAGAGTGTTCAAATCCATCGACCCTTGCCTCAAGGAACGTAACTCGTCCTTAAGCCTTGTAAGATCGGCCGAAGTTCGGTATTCGTCAAAAAACTCCTTCTTAAATTCATCCCAAGTGAATTCCATGCATTGTTCTTCGCCATAAAGTTGGATCTTCGCGTCCCACTACAATTTAGCATCACCTCTTAACATGCTACAACCATATCTCGTCTTTTTATCGAGAGGGCATTCACATGTACGAAAATCCCCCTCCATATCGGAGATCCAACGAGCACTCTTAAGTGGGTCCCGTTCACCATCGAAGGTGGGAGGTTGAGAGTCCTTGAAATTCTTATAGAAGAAGTCCCGTCTCCCCACATTATCCTCTTAAAGAACGGCCTTAACTTGCTCCTTTACCACATTGACTAGTTGCTCGTCAATCGTATCTAGGAACATCTTCTTAACATCTTCGAGAAATCTGCTTTTTAACGTTTAAAGATGGCCTCAACTTTGGCCGTAAACTCAACGTCCTCACTCGTACTTCCGTCATTGGTGTCGTGTCCATTTCTCATCTTCATTCTATAAAACAGGAAAGATTAAACAACGAAACGAAAGGATTTAACACATATGTATATACATATACACCAGACTACCCCATCTTGCTCAACAATCGTCGTACATCGCTTGTTTGACACGATTTGAACCCGTAACAATGGTAGCTAATCATTGTTACGCAAGCACGTCGCATTAACTTGCTAGTACAACGTCTATCTCGCTTGATGATTGCTAAACGCAACACAAAACAATTAGCGCAAGGTTAATTCACATAAACCTAAGCACTTAACCAACGCCCGATCCGACCCGTCTCCTACAAGTCCCTCATAAAGCGCATACACAATTAAGTCTAAGTCTAGGAACCTATCTCAATTCGCCTAAATCCCTTAGACCATGCTCTGATACCACTTGTAACAACCCAAACCAATAACCAACCGATTACGCGAAACAATTTTTTTTATAACAGTGGAGTGCGCCACGCGCACCACCACAGGGTGCGCGGCGCGCACAGGCCCCAAATCAGTTCTGTCCGGTTTTGCAAATTTTTAAATAAATATCTCCCACTTCCCGACATAATTAGACGAAACGCTTTTCACAACATGTTCTAATATGAAAAACTCATACGATTCAAACATAAAATGAGTTTTACAAAACGGGGCCCACATCAGCCGTTTTACGAGTTTCGTACAAATCATGAGTTTCGACCACATTAGTTTAATTTCCAAATGACACTATGAGCATGGTGTTAAACTACCCAAGTCTCGGTCAAACTCCAAAAGCTATAACATCCCAAAAGCGTCCCCTAAACAACAAGCGGGATCTCTAATCCAATTGAATGCCCTTACCCTTGTCAACGCTGGAGCCTATAAAAAGATAAACAACGAGAGGGTAAGCAAAGCTTAGTGAATGCAATAATTATACATATACATATATAATATACCTACTTGCATGCACTTACATACACCGTAATATTCGCTAGTAACAACAATTAGCATACAAACTCCGAGTATAAGCTAATAACCTCCAAATATCGCAACTAGCATAATCATTAGCATATTCACCAAAATAATATATTATGCTATACAACAACACATACACAAGCTATATGGTTAACCATACACACATCATAGTGCTACCGGCTCCGTGGTTCACACCATACGTAATGCTATGACGCTACCGGCTCCGTGGTTCACGTCACTACGCATTTGAGTCATTCTCTTTTATAGTGCTACCGGCTCCGTGGTTCACACTTCGGTGCTACCGGCTCCGTGGTTCACACCTAATTTTTATAGTGCTACCGGCTCCGTGGTTCACATTTTGATGCTACTGGCTCCGTGGTTCACATCACAACACGTGCACCATGATGCTACCGGCTCCGTGGTTCACATCATAGTACAGTCACACATACTATGGCACTCCCGGCTCTGTGGGTCATACCATAACATACAAATAAATAAACCATATACATACATGTATAATTACTCCACTCACCTTAACAATTTGGTGACGATTTTATAACTCCGCAAGCTTCAAAGCAAAGTACCTAATATAGTAAGTACTCCATTAACACACAAACTAGTTAGACTAAATGCCAACAATTTACACATGTGCATTCAATGACTTAATTGCATTAAATGCCCCATTTACCAAAACCATCATTTAAGGTCAAGACTCATCATCAATCACTAAAAGCTAGTGATTAATGTCTAACAACACCGTCTTACACAAAATTATGACATTTCACACCCATCTTGCCCAACTAGGTCAACAATTACTCATTTAATCACTTTAAGGTCAACACACCCATTTCGGGTCTTCCACAAACCCTCCTAACACCCATTTACTAAATATTTAGGTGTGATAGTAATTTGCTAACCAATTTATGTTCATACACCCCAATTAATACTTTAAAACCCTAGGTTAGTTAATATTGAGTCTACATGACTCAATCTTACCCAAGAACACCCAAAATCGCCAAACATGGGTTTTATGTTCACCATTTACCCAAACCCTAACCCTTACACAAAATCAAAGTAAGGAAATTAAAGTTAGAACATACCACTACAACCAAAACGTAGCTAGAGAGGAGATGAACAACTTTATAACTCGAGCTAAGACTCAAAACTAGCTCATTTTTCCTTTGCTTGAGCTTTCTCACACAAGAATCTCACTCTCTCTCTCTAAAATTGAAGTGGATAAGATGAGGTTGTTGGAAATGGAGTGAATGGCACCCCAAGATCTGACCTACTGGCCTCCAACTCGTCCACAAGTGAAATTACCAAAAATCCCATCAAAATATCTAATTAAAACAAGCAGAACCCGGCTATAGTGAGGAGTGCGCCACGCGCACCCCTATGTGTGCACTGAACGCACCCAGCCCAGATCACTCTCTGACCTCTGTTTTAATATACAAAGTCACCCACACTTCATGTACCATAATTACACTGATGTACAATTATTATTAGGCTCTTACACTTTTATAATGTCTTTCATTATTCTATTGATAGATGATATTGTTGACATGATTAGTGAGTAGTTATCTTTTAGTGTATATTATGCCGTAGTTAGTTACGATGCTGAAATTATGAATGTGTAATGTGATGCTGTTATGGTGCTCTCCGATTATGACTAAACTCAATCGCTTTTCTAACTAATAGAACGTGGTTATAGGCTCTGTTATTGGGAAGTCGCGATCCCCGATTCAAAGTACACTATCCGTTTTCACCCTTAGTAAGAATACTCTACCGGATACATAGTGCGCTTGACGAAGGCACACTGGTTGTAGTACGTCAACCGACACTATGGATTCTGGTAGGTGATCTTTCATAAATGGAAACTCTGATTGACTATTGGAGTACATGGTTGGCCTCAAGCTATGCCACTGTAGTCAGTAGCAT
Source organism: Rutidosis leptorrhynchoides (assembly GCF_046630445.1). Classification (NCBI taxonomy): domain Eukaryota; kingdom Viridiplantae; phylum Streptophyta; class Magnoliopsida; order Asterales; family Asteraceae; genus Rutidosis; species Rutidosis leptorrhynchoides. The sequence continues at coordinate 486,514,042 of NC_092333.1, forward strand.
TTACACATTACATGTATATGAGGAGGCACACCGGTTGTAGTACTCTATGCCTCTGTTATGTATGGTCATGGAAACGGTTTTAGTGTGGATAATGTACATTTACACCATAACGCGGTCTCAGACATTTCACTTCGCTTGAGGGATTCTTTAGTTAATTCAGGAACTGTTTGTTTATATCATAAAGGATTGGACCGTTAGAAAAACCGAACGTATTCATAGAATTTACACTTGTAAATCTGCCCATGGTGCTCATCATGGTTGACTTTCTTTTAAATAAGAACATAACTGATCTTTTACCAATCATTAACGAAAGCATCAGAACACATCACGTTTCTCGGATACGATATTCCTTTTATTCTAGCTGTGCTTAAGAAATTTTAGACCTTAAGGATTACCCAGTGAACCGTCTAGTGTATTCACGTAGTCGTGTTGCTCTGGCGTCAAGGGTATGTGGTGTTGCTGTCTATTCTGAATCATCAAGCCTATCAGTATTACCCAGTGACATGTATTTGACCGGACCGTTTAGGATAGTATAGCAGGTAACTGGTTATAACATATTCATGAGCCGGCATTAAACATATCCAGCATCGTATTAACCAAAGCATCAACATGCACTAGCTTTAGCCTTATCTAAAATACAAATTTTATCCTTTACTGCTTTAATTACTTATATATCTCTATATTTATTATTTAGGATTTAGAAAACAAAAATATACCCCAACTACTCCTTAGAATAATACAAGGTTTACACTATAGCAAAAATGTTCGATTCTGTTGACTCCTTAAACGAACGACCCTATGTCATACTTCCCTTGCTTAACCATAGGAAGGAGTAGTAGATTTAGGCCCTGTAATTATAAATTTAAAACCAATCATCTATGTTGATCACTTAATATGTAACATCCCGCGTTTTTCCGTTAAATTTAATTTTAACACCGTCTTTTTTTTTTTAAACATAATCTTTCGTATTTAAATTAATAGTTTCCGTGAGTAACGTTCATTATATTCCCGCTATTTAATTTTGACATCACCCGTTTACTCGAGCGTTTTAAAAATATTCGTTTGGTTAATTCCCGCACCCGACTACAAACATGAGGGACTTAAGTTGACAAGTGGGCAAAGTGGTGACTAGGTCAAATAGTCAACCACTTCACCTCCTCCATCCATTTCCATCCATCTCCCTCATCTCTCTTTCTCTCTAGCAAGAACACACACACACAACACCCAATTCAATCATTCATCATCTAAATTCGATTTAGGAGGCTTACAACAAAACAAATTACATATTTGGAATCCTCTCTTCATCCTCTACAATTTGATACCAACTTCATCTCGTTTGGGTAACATTTCTAAAACTCTAGATTTCTCTAAATTCGTGTTTTTGATTTGAAATGGTGTTAGTTAGTGTCTATGGCTCAAGTCTAACATGAATATATGTTTGGTTTGCTCGATTTGTTGTTTTTGGAGTAACTAGCATGAACTTGAAATGGGTTTGCTTAATCCTTGATTTTGGATGAGTTAATATTGTTAGATTGTTAAAGTGCATGTTTTAATTGTGTTACTAGTATCACTAGCTTCGTTTTGATGCGTAGGTTGATTAAGAAAACTTCAAAAACATGAATATTGATTTTGTGATGTTTGACTAGGGTTTGATAGTTCTTGACATGAACTTTTGATGCTTGAATGCCATGGAATGTTAATTGTTAGTGATTAGTTGTAATGTATGCTTAATTACCTTCGAAACGGCATATCGTATGTGTAAATTGGATTCCCGAAACTTAAAATGCAATTGATGAACTTGAAACTTTGAAAATGGACTTTTAAACGATCACTTGACGAGAAATCGGTTATGGAAAATGTTGTTTTTGTTTGATGAAACATGTTTAGTTGTGTTCCTTGTCAAAAGAGCTTTCCAACGGTATAAGATACGCTTCCTAATTGTTTACGGTTTGAGTTTTGCGTTTGTTTGAAATTTTACCAAGCCTTGAACAAGTGAAACAGGCCAGGGACCAGGCCACGGCCATTGTCGCGCCGCGGAGCAATTTGTCGCGCCGTGGCCCAAAGGGTGATTTTAGAACATGTTTTTCAAGCTTTCTGACCTTCAACATAGGCATTTGTCGCGCCGCGGAGCAATTTGTCGCGTCGTGACAATTGCCTGTTTCATCCGAACTTCAGCAAACTTGTTTTGGCCATAACTTTTTGACCGTAACTCCGTTTTCGATGAATCAAATATCGTTGGAAACGTAATAAGATTTCCTTTCTAATGGTAAGGTTTTGAAATGTCAACTCAAACTTTATTACAATCGTTCTAACATGCTTTTATACTTGATTCTTGCATGAAACTTGACAACGTGATTCACATGCTATACTATTCGAGTCGTAACGAGCCATAGGACTAATTGAACACATTTCACCCGACCTTGTGTCGTAACCGGTTAATTGATATAACTTACTTGTTTAGGTCAAGGCTAAGCAACTTTCATGCACACGTTTACTTGTTGAAGTACTTTTATACTCGTGCACTCGAGGTGAGATCATAGTCCCACTTTTACTCTTTTAAACTTACTTTTGGGATGAGAAAACATAAACGATTCTTTTGAACTAAGTGAACACAAGAACGGGAAAACAAACATTCTACATACGAGTTTAGAACGAAAATCCTCAATCCGATTATCATTAGTTACATCAGATGGTGTAAGCGGGAACTTATGTTATATGGCCATATGGGTTTGACAAACCCTCATTCAAACGGTTCGCTACCGTTTACGAATGAAATATATTTTCGGGAACAGTGTTGTTCTAGCACTAATTGATGGGGTATTCAACGGACGGAACGTTAAGCCTTGATAATTGGGTGCTCGTGAATATTAACTTTTAGAATGTACTATGGCTTTATCGATGTTGCAAATCTTGTGGTTCAACTTACTATTACTCATTTACTTATTTAAACCTATGATTTCACCAACGTTTTCGTTGACAGTTTCTCTATGTTTTTCTCAGGTCCTTGAACTTAGGTGATACATGCTTCCGCTCATACTATTTGATACTTGCATTGGATGTCGAGTATACTTGCATACGTGGAGCGTCTTTTTGACTACTTTTAATCGTGTCGCATGTGTTTCATACAAACTTTAAACATTGTTATGTACTTGTTATGGAAACTACTTTTGTAAACTTTGAAACACCCTTATTTATGAAATGAATGCGACATACTTTTCGGTCAAACTTTGTTATAAAGACTTACGACCATGTAATGGGACCATACGTAGATGACGCCGTCATTTGACGATTTGTCGGGGTCGCTACAAGTGGTATCAGAGCTTTGGTTGTAGGGATTTAGAGTTCATTGGTGTCAACCCCGAGTCTTAGGGTACATTGGTGAGTCTAGACTACAACCGGCATATAGACTTGACGTAGGAATTACTTGACTATTTGTGCATTTATACTCGAACTCTCTTACTCATATCTACTCTTATCCTATCTAAATCTTGCGTTGTATAATTTAATTGACACGCCACCTTGACTATATGATGTAATGTCGAATGCACATATGAATTAGGGTAATATAATTCCCGGAAATTATATTACGGTGACTCATATGAACATACCGACATTATGACATAAAGAATTTAAGGCGGGTCAAGGATAATTTTCTCTCTATCTTTATCCCATATCACGGTTAGTATCATTTAGAATACTAACCAACGGTATTCTTTTGTTTTGAAGGAACAATGGCTCCTCGTCGTGTACGCCGCAATGAAACTCCCGAACAAGCTCTCGAACGGATGATAGCTACCGCCGTAGATGCGGCCATGGCCGGTCACTCTTCCAACAACAATAACAATAACAACAACAACAACAACAACAACAATGGGGCCGGTAACTCAAACGAGGGATGCTCCTACAAAGCTTTCATGGGGTGCAAACCTCACACTTATGATGGAACCGGTGGACCGGTTGTGCTTACTCGTTGGTTTGAACAAACCGAGGCCGTCTTTAGCATAAGCGGTTGTCGGGATCAAGACAAGGTCAAATACTCCACCCACACGTTCTCCGGTGTTGCTCTCACTTGGTGGAACACCTATGTTCAATCGGTGGGTACCGATGAAGCTCATGCCCTCTCTTGGACCGATTTGAAGGAAAAGATGATTGTCGAATATTTTCCGCGCGAAGAAACCCGAAAGCTTGAAGAAGAACTAAGAGCTTTGAAAGCGGTCAGAAACGATCTTAAAGCTTATAATCAACGCTTCGCCGAACTATCCTTGATGTGTCCTAATCTTGTTAACCCCGAATCTCAAAGGATTGAGCTCTACATGCTCGGTCTTCCAAAAAGCATCAAACAAGGGGTGATGTCATCCAAACCCACTACTCATCAAGCCGCTATGAACATGGCTCACCAACTAATTGAACGGTTGACGAAATCGTAGCGCCGGCTCCTAAGGCCGAGGACAAGTCGGGTGGCAACAAAAGGAAATGGGAAGCCACTCCATCAACCAACTACAACAACAACACCTTCACCAAAAAGCCCTTCAACAACGACGGCAAGAAGGGTTATGTCGGAAACTTACCTTTGTGCAACAAGTGCCACAAACATCATTACGGCGAATGTAACAAGCTAATTTGTCACCGTTGCCAAGGAGTTGGTCATAGGGCCAACAATTGCACAAGCACCGCCCCCGTCGCTCGAAAGGGGCCCAATCCTCCAAGGACGGTCACTTGTTATGAATGTGGCCAAACGGGCCATTATAAGAACGAATGCCCGAAAAAGAAAGCCAACCCCAACAACCGAGGCCGAGCCTTTAACATCAACACCGAGGAAGCCCGAGATGACAATGAACTAGTCACGGGTACGTTTCTTCTCAACAACTCTTATGTTACTTGCTTATTCGATTCGGGTGCCGATAAATGTTTTGTGTCCAAGACTTTAGCTCCTACCCTTTGCACTCCACCACACCCTTTAGATACTACTTATTCCATCGAAGTGGCCGACGGAAAACTCTTAAGTGCCGACACATATTACCGGGGGTGTACTTTGAACATTTTGGGTAAGGAATTTGAAATTGACTTGATACCCATGGAACTAGGAAGCTTTGATGTAATAATCGGTATGAATTGGTTAGTCAAAACGAAATCTCACATTCTTTGTGATCTTAACGCAATCCGAATTCCTATCGAGAATGGTGAACCTTTGATCGTCTATGGCGATAAGAGTTGCACCGGACTCAACCTCGTTTCGAGTATTAAAGTTAGAAAACTACTCCGTAAGGGTTGTTTTGCGATCCTTGCTCACGTTAAGAAAGTCGAGTCCGATGAGAAGCACATCGATGATGTGCCAATTGTTAGTGACTATTCCGATGTATTTCCCGACGAATTACCGGGTCTTCCACCCCATCGACCGGTTGAATTTCAAATCGATCTTATTCCAGGAGCCGCACCCGTAGCGCGTGCACCATATAGACTCGCTCCATCTGAAATGCAAGAATTGCAAAGTCAAATCCAAGAACTACTTGATCGTGGTTTTATCCAACCTAGCCCTTCACCTTGGGGCGCTCCGATTTTGTTTGTTAAAAAGAAAGACGGATCCCTACGAATGTGCATTGATTATCGTGAACTAAATAAATTGACGGTTAAGAACCGATATCCTCTTCCTCGCATCGATGACCTCTTTGATCAACTACAAGGGTCTTGTGTATATTCGAAAATCGATCTCCGCTCGGGTTATCATCAATTGAGGGTTAAGGGGGAAGATGTCTCCAAAACCGCTTTCCGAACTCGTTATGGTAGTTATGAATTCCTTGTCATGCCATTTGGTCTCACTAACGCACCGGCGGTGTTCATGGACCTTATGAACCGCGTGTGCAAACCGTATCTCGATAAATTCGTTATTGTGTTCATCGATGACATATTAATCTATTCTAAAAATGAAGAAGAGCACGAACAACATCTCCGACTTGTGCTTGAACTTTTAAGACAAGAACAACTCTATGCCAAATTCTCCAAGTGTGAATTTTGGTTAAAGGAAGTTCAATTTCTTGGTCATGTTGTAAGTGACCAAGGTATTAAAGTCGATCCAACGAAAATCGAAGCCATTAGCAAATGGGAGACTCCTACTACTCCTACTCACATTCGTCAATTTTTGGGTCTCGCCGGGTACTATCGTAGATTCATCGAAAATTTCTCTTTGGTTGCACGTCCTCTAACCGCATTGACTCACAAGGGAAAGAAATTCATTTGGGCGACCGAACATGAATCCGCATTCCAAATCTTGAAAATAAAGCTAACCACCGCTCCTATCTTGTCACTTCCCGAAGGCAATGATGACTTTGTTGTATATTGCGATGCCTCAAAACATGGTTTTGGGTGTGTATTGATGCAACGAACGAAAGTCATTGCTTATGCTTCTCGACAACTCAAAATTCATGAACGAAACTATACGACACATGATCTCGAACTCGGAGCCGTTGTCTTTGCACTTAAAATGTGGAGACACTATCTTTATGGAACCAAGAGTACTATCTTCACCGATCACAAAAGCCTTCAACACATTTTCGATCAAAAGCAACTAAACATGAGACAACGAAGGTGGATTGAAACCTTAAACGATTACGATTGCGAGCTTTGTTACCATCCTGGGAAGGCAAATGTAGTAGCCGATGCCTTAAGTCGAAAAGAAAGAGCGGTGCCTCTTCGTGTCCGAGCCTTAAACATCACTATCCACACAAACCTTAATAGCCAAATTCGGGTAGCCCAAGATGAGGCTCTCAAGGATGAAAACCTTTCACACGAGCTCTTGAACATTCTCGTCTCTCGATTCGAAATTAGGGAGACCGGACTCCGATATTACGCCGGAAGGATTTGGGTGCCTAGTTATGGGGACCTACGAAGCCTTATTTTAGACGAAGCCCATAAGTCACGATACTCGATTCACCCCGGTGCCAATAAGATGTACCACGACCTTAAACAACTATATTGGTGGCCGAACATCAAAAGGGACGTAGCTACTTATGTTTCCAAATGTTTGACATGTTCCAAAGTCAAAGCCGAACACCAAAGACCGTCCGGGCTACTTCAACAACCCGAGATCCCGCAATGGAAGTGGGAAAGGATAACGATGGATTTTATCACCAAGCTACCAAAAACGACGGGCGGTTTTGATACCATTTGGGTTATTGTTGACCGTCTCACCAAATCCGCACACTTCCTTGCCATGAAAGAAACGGACAAAATGGAGAAACTTGCACAACTTTACATTAAGGAGATCGTAGCCCGACACGGTGTACCATTATCGATTATCTCCGACCGAGATGGCCGTTTCGTTTCTAGATTTTGGCGTACATTGCAAGAAGCGTTGGGAACGCGTTTAGACATGAGCACCGCATATCATCCTCAAACCGATGGACAAAGCGAACGTACAATTCAAACCTTAGAGGACATGTTACGAGCTTGCGTGGTTGATTTCGGAAAAGCTTGGGACAAGCACTTACCTCTCGCCGAGTTCTCTTACAACAATAGTTATCACGCGAGTATTAAAGCCGCACCTTTTGAAGCGCTATATGGCCGCAAATGTCGTTCACCTCTTTGTTGGGCCGAGGTAGGCGACGTGCAAATCACCGGACCCGAACTCATTCACGAAACCACCGAGAAAATCGTTCAAATCCGAGATAGGCTTAGGACGGCCCGAAGTCGTCAAAAGAGCTATACCGACAAACGACGCAACGATCTTGAATTTCAAGTCGGTGACCGAGTAATGTTAAAAGTCGCACCTTGGAAGGGTGTAATCCGTTTTGGGAAACGCGGGAAGCTAAATCCGCGGTATATTGGTCCTTTCGAAATCTTGGAGCGTATTGGAACCGTTGCTTATCGTTTAGATCTTCCGCCTCAATTGAACTCCGTTCATCCTACCTTCCATGTATCTAACTTGAAAAAGTGTCTTGCCGAACCCGATATCGTCATCCCTCTCGAAGAACTTACTATCGATGACAAACTTCATTTTGTGGAGGAACCGGTTGAAATTGTGGACACCTCCGTCAAGACATTGAAACAAAGCCGAATCCCGATTGTTAAGGTTCGTTGGAATGCCAAAAGAGGACCCGAGTTTACTTGGGAAAGACAAGATCAAATGCAAAGGAAGTATCCTCATCTATTCGTGAATTCGGAAACGCAAGATCTCGAGGAAGAAACAACGACTACTACGCCTACTTAAAATTTCGGGACGAAATTTCTTTTGAGGTGTGGATAATGTAACATCCCGCGTTTTTCCGTTAAATTTAATTTTAACACCGTCTTTTTTTTTAAACATAATCTTTCGTATTTAAATTAATAGTTTCCGTGAGTAACGTTCATTATATTCCCGCTATTTAATTTTGACATCACCCGTTTACTCGAGCGTTTTAAAAATATTCGTTTGGTTAATTCCCGCACCCGACTACAAACATGAGGGACTTAAGTTGACAAGTGGGCAAAGTGGTGACTAGGTCAACTAGTCAACCACTTCACCTCCTCCATCCATTTCCATCCATCTCCCTCATCTCTCTTTCTCTCTAGCAAGAACACACACACACAACACCCAATTCAATCATTCATCATCTAAATTCGATTTAGGAGGCTTACAACAAAACAAATTACATATTTGGAATCCTCTCTTCATCCTCTACAATTTGATACCAACTTCATCTCGTTTGGGTAACATTTCTAAAACTCTAGATTTCTCTAAATTCGTGTTTTTGATTTGAAATGGTGTTAGTTAGTGTCTATGGCTCAAGTCTAACATGAATATATGTTTGGTTTGCTCGATTTGTTGTTTTTGGAGTAACTAGCATGAACTTGAAATGGGTTTGCTTAATCCTTGATTTTGGATGAGTTAATGTTGTTAGATTGTTAAAGTGCATGTTTTAATTGTGTTACTAGTATCACTAGCTTCGTTTTGATGCGTAGGTTGATTAAGAAAACTTCAAAAACATGAATATTGATTTTGTGATGTTTGACTAGGGTTTGATAGTTCTTGACATGAACTTTTGATGCTTGAATGCCATGGAATGTTAATTGTTAGTGATTAGTTGTAATGTATGCTTAATTACCTTCGAAACGGCATATCGTATGTGTAAATTGGATTCCCGAAACTTAAAATGCAATTGATGAACTTGAAACTTTGAAAATGGACTTTTAAACGATCACTTGACGAGAAATCGGTTATGGAAAATGTTGTTTTTGTTTGATGAAACATGTTTAGTTGTGTTCCTTGTCAAAAGAGCTTTCCAACGGTATAAGATACGCTTCCTAATTGTTTACGGTTTGAGTTTTGCGTTTGTTTGAAATTTTACCAAGCCTTGAACAAGTGAAACAGGCCAGGGACCAGGCCACGGCCATTGTCGCGCCGCGGAGCAATTTGTCGCGCCGTGGCCCAAAGGGTGATTTTAGAACATGTTTTTCAAGCTTTCTGACCTTCAACATAGGCATTTGTCGCGCCGCGGAGCAATTTGTCGCGTCGTGACAATTGCCTGTTTCATCCGAACTTCAGCAAACTTGTTTTGGCCATAACTTTTTGACCGTAACTCCGTTTTCGATGAATCAAATATCGTTGGAAACGTAATAAGATTTCCTTTCTAATGGTAAGGTTTTGAAATGTCAACTCAAACTTTATTACAATCGTTCTAACATGCTTTTATACTTGATTCTTGCATGAAACTTGACAACGTGATTCACATGCTATACTATTCGAGTCGTAACGAGCCATAGGACTAATTGAACACATTTCACCCGACCTTGTGTCGTAACCGGTTAATTGATATAACTTACTTGTTTAGGTCAAGGCTAAGCAACTTTCATGCACACGTTTACTTGTTGAAGTACTTTTATACTCGTGCACTCGAGGTGAGATCATAGTCCCACTTTTACTCTTTTAAACTTACTTTTGGGATGAGAAAACATAAACGATTCTTTTGAACTAAGTGAACACAAGAACGGGAAAACAAACATTCTACATACGAGTTTAGAACGAAAATCCTCAATCCGATTATCATTAGTTACATCAGATGGTGTAAGCGGGAACTTATGTTATATGGCCATATGGGTTTGACAAACCCTCATTCAAACGGTTCGCTACCGTTTACGAATGAAATATATTTTCGGGAACAGTGTTGTTCTAGCACTAATTGATGGGGTATTCAACGGACGGAACGTTAAGCCTTGATAATTGGGTGCTCGTGAATATTAACTTTTAGAATGTACTATGGCTTTATCGATGTTGCAAATCTTGTGGTTCAACTTACTATTACTCATTTACTTATTTAAACCTATGATTTCACCAACGTTTTCGTTGACAGTTTCTCTATGTTTTTCTCAGGTCCTTGAACTTAGGTGATACATGCTTCCGCTCATACTATTTGATACTTGCATTGGATGTCGAGTATACTTGCATACGTGGAGCGTCTTTTTGACTACTTTTAATCGTGTCGCATGTGTTTCATACAAACTTTAAACATTGTTATGTACTTGTTATGGAAACTACTTTTGTAAACTTTGAAACACCCTTATTTATGAAATGAATGCGACATACTTTTCGGTCAAACTTTGTTATAAAGACTTACGACCATGTAATGGGACCATACGTAGATGACGCCGTCATTTGATGATTTGTCGGGGTCGCTACATAATAGACATTTAGAGACCTAATGACACCGCATAAAATAAATCGTCCGTTTTGTGCACATCAGTTCTTCAGCTGCAGCAACAGCAAAAAACTCACATGTTTTGAGCCAAATTCACCCAATATTGATCATGGACTCGATTTTGACCTCAAAACTGAACACAACTTGTATGTAAAACCTTTTGGAAAATAAATCCACAAGTATTTCACACAAACAACATCAAATTGAACAATTTGACACCAAAAATCTCTTTTGACAAAACCTTACTTACAAACCCCAATCTAACACTAACATCAACATGAAATCAAACAATTTTTACTTTGTTTGACACGCTGATATCATTAACAACAAATTTCTTACACAATCTCAAAAAACGAGATTTGAGGATCTAGGGTTTTAAGTGGGTGAAGAAGTTAGGTACGGGAGTGTTTTGTGAATTTTTTAGAGAAAATGAGAGACATGAGCGGATACATACACTTATTTGGGTTTAAAACTCATACCTCACATCACACGGGTATTTACCAATATCTTTAGTACTTAGTTAGACGACCCTAACGGAGTCCAAATTAAATAAACAAACATGTTCAGTAACCCTTGTCACAAACTGGTGTTAACCAAATAATCAAATACGCTAAACACTTAATTATAATATAAACACATATAATCACAAATATAAACCCAAGGGAAAAACCGTCATCTTACATCTACCTCGGGTTTCTGTGTGTTACAAATCTACCCCCTTAAATATATTCTTTCCTCGGAATCTGGTCTTGGTCAAACAGATGAGTATAACGAGTCTTCATTAACTCTTATGTATCTCATGTAAGGTTCGATCCCAAACTATGTTTCCACTCAATCAACACCTTCAAAATCTATTTCTTTCTCAACTTGATTACTTGTCAGTCAACTATACGAATCAGATCTTCCACCAACTTCTTATTCAAATCAACCTTTAGATCTATCAAAGGTAAAAGCTGTGTCTTATCATCTAGCTTACACTTACATAAGTAACACGCGTTAAAAGTATTATGAATATCAGCTAATGCTGGCGGGAGACCTAAAACCACTGTTTGAGCTTTTATAATCTCACTAATCATAAACGACCCAATAAACATCGGCGCTAATTTACTACATTTACCAAATCCGATAACCTCTTTCCATGACGAATCCTTCAAATACACTCGGTCTCCCACATTAAAAGTTACCTGACGTCTACGTAGATCTGCATACATCTTTTGCCTATCTCTGGCGGCTTTCGATTTCTCTCGGGCAATTCTCAACTTTCTCACCTATTATTTGAACAATCTCGGGACCCACAAAATGTTTCTATCTGGCTTCTAACTAACAAGCCAAAATTCTGCAATGATGGCCATACAACATCTCATAAGGTGGCATCCTTATACTCGAATGATATGAATTGTTATACACGAATTCAACCAACGGCAAATGTGAATCCTACGACCCATCGTATTCTAACAAACAAGCCCTTAACATAACTTCCAAAGTCTGTATAGTTTTTTCGCTCTGACCATCTATTTAAGGATGATAAGCTGTATTTAAGTTAACACGCAAATTCTGTTGTAGAATGTTCCAGAAATTTGACACAAATCTAGAATCTCTGTCTGACACAATCGATAACGACACACCATGATGACTGACAGTCTCTTTCACATATAACTTTGCTAACTCACTTAATGACGCTATCTCACGGGTAGCCATAAAGTGAGCACTCTTGGTCAAGCGGTCAACTATCACCCATATCATGTCATGTCTTTTCTGGTTTCGGGGTAGTTTGATCACAAAATCCATCGTGATATGTTCTTATTTCCACTCGGGTATTTCTAACAGATGTAACGACCCATATGAAATGTCCCGTTCATATTGATTATAAACGTTCCATATTAATTGATTTCGTTGCGAGGTTTTGACCTCTATATGAGACGTTTTTTAAAGACTGCATTCATTTTTAAAACAACCATAACCTTTATTTTATCAATAAAGTTTTCAAAAGCATTACATAGATTATCAAATAATGATAATATAAAATATACTGTTTACACACGACCATTACATAATGGTTTACAATAGAAATATATTACATCGACATATGTTTCTTGAATGCAGTTTTTACACAATATCATACAAACATGGACTCCAAAACTTGTCCTTATTTTAGTATGCAATAGTCGAAGCTCTTAGTATTCACCTGAGAATAAACATGCTTTAAACGTCAACAAAAATGTTGGTGAGTTATATGTTTAACCTATATATATATATCAAATCGTAACACTAGACCACAAGATTTCATATTTCAATACGCATCCCATACATAGAGATAAAAATCATTCATATGGTGAACACCTGGTAACCGACATTAACAAGATGCATATATAAGAATATCCCCATCATTCTGGGACACCCTTCGGATACGATATAAATTTCTAAGTACTAAAGCATCCGGTACTTTGGATGGGGTTTGTTAGGCCCAATAGATCTATCTTTAGGATTCACGTCAATTAGGGTGTATGTTCCCTAATTCTTAGATTACCAGACTTAATAAAAAGGGGCATATTCGATTTCGATAATTCAACCATAGAATGTAGTTTCACGTACTTGTGTCTATTTTGTAAATCATTTATAAAACCTGCATGTATTCTCATCCCAAAAATATTAGATTTTAAAAGTGGGACTATAACTCACTTTCACAGATTTTTACTTCGTCGGGAAGTAAGACTTGGCCACTGGTCGATTCACGAACCTATAACAAATATGTACATATATATCAAAGTATATTCAAAATATATTTACAATACTTTTAATACATTTTGATGTTTTAAGTTTATTAAGTCAGCTGTCCTCGTTAGTAACCTACAACTAGTTGTCCAACGTTAGATGTACAGAAAAAAATTGATATATATTATCTTGAATCAATCCATGACCCAGTGTATACACGTCTCAGGCTAGATCACAACTCAAAGTATATATATTTTTGGAATCAACCTCAACCCTGTATAGCTAACTCCCTCATTACTGCATATAGAGTGTCTATGGTTGTTCCAAATAATATATACACATGGGTCGATATGATATGTCAAAACATTTGCATACGTGTCTATGGTATCCCAAGATTACATAATATATTAGAATACATGTATAATACAATATAAGTTAGCTAGGATATGATTAATATAGATTTGTTACCAATTTTCACGTTGCTACAACAAGAAAAATTATCCAATCTTGTTTTACCCATAACTTCTTCATTTTAAATCCGTTTTGAGTGAATCAAATTGCTATGGTTTCATATTGAACTCTATTTTATGAATCTAAATAGAAAAAGTATAGGTTTATAGTCGGAAATATAAGTTACAAGTCATTTTTGTAAAGGTAGTCATTTCAGTCGAAAGAACGACGTCTAGATGACCATTTTAGAAAACATACTTCCACTTTGAGTTTAACCATGATTTTTGGATATAGTTTCATGTTCATAATAAAAATCATTTTCCTAGAAGAAAAACTTTTAAATCAAAGTTTATCATAGTTTTTAATTAATTAACCCAAAACAGCCCGCGGTGTTACTACGACGGCGTATGTCCGGTTTTACAGTGTTCTTCGTGTTTCCAGGTTTTAAATCATTAAGTTAGCATATCATATAGATATAGAACATGTGTTTAGTTGATTTTAAAAGTCAAGTTAGAAGTATTAACTTTTGTTTTCGAACAAGTTTAGAATTAACTAAACTATGTTCTAGTGATTACAAGTTTAAACCTTCGAATAAGATAGCTTTATATGTATGAATCAAATGATGTTATGAACATCATTACTACCTCAAGTTTTCTGGATAAAGCTACTGGAAATGAGAAAAATGGATCTAGCTTCAAAGGATCCTTGGATGGCTTGAAAGTTCTTGAAGTAGAATCATGACACGAAAAACAAGTTCAAGTAAGATTTCCACTCGAAATAAGATTGTTATAGTTATAGAAATTGAATCAAAGTTTGAATATGAGTATTACATTCTATTAGAAAGATATCTTACTGTAAATAAGAAAGATTTCTTGAGGTTGGATGATCAATCTACAAGATTGGAAGTAAGCTAGCAAACTTGGAAGTATTCTTGATTTTATGAAACTAGAACTTGTAGAATTTATGAAGAACACTTAGAACTTGAAGATAGAACTTGAGAGAGATCAATTAGATGAAGAAAATTGAAGAATGAAAGTGTTTGTAAGTGTTTTTTTGTCGTTGGTGTATGGATTAGATATAAAGGATATGTAATTTTGTTTTCATGTAAATAAGTCATGAATGATTACTCATATTTTTGTAATTTTATGAGATATTTCATGCTAGTTGCCAAATGATGATTCCCACATGTGTTAGGTGACTCACATAGGCTGCTAAGAGCTGATCATTGGAATGTATATACCAATAGTACATACATCTAAAAGCTGTGTATTGTACGAGTACGAATACGGGTGCATACGAGTAGAATTGTTGATGAAACTGAACGAAGATGTAATTGTAAGCATTTTTGTAAAGTAGAAGTATTTTGATAAGTGTCTTGAAGTCTTTCAAAAGTGTATGAATACATATTAAAACGCTACATGTATATACATTTTAAATGAGTCGTTAAGTCATCGTTAGTCGTTACATGTAAGTGTTGTTTTGAAACCTTTAGGTTAACGATCTTGTTAAATGTTGTTAACCCAATGTTTATAAAATCAAATGAGATTTTAAATTATTATATTATCATGATAATATGATGTATGAATATCTCTTAATATGATATATATACATTAAATGTCGTTACAACGATAATCGCTACATATATGTCTCGTTTCAAAATCATTAAGTTAGTAGTCTTGCTTTTACATATGTAGTTCATTGTTAATATACTTAATGATATGTTTACTTATCATAATATCATGTTAACTATATATATATATATATATATATATATATATATATATATATATATATATATATATATATATATATATATATATATATATATATATATATATATATATATATATATATATATATATATATATATATATATATATATATATATATATATATATCCATATATATGTCATCATATAGTTTTTACAAGTTTTAACGTTCGTAAATCACCGGTCAACTTGGGTTGTCAATTGTCTATATGAAACCTATTTCAATTAATCAAGTTTTAACAAGTTTGATTGCTTAACATGTTGGAAACACTTAATCATGTAAATAACAATTTCATTTAATATATATATAAACATGGAAAAGTTCGGGTCACTACAGTACCTACCCGTTAAATAAATTTCGTCCCGAAATTTTAAGCAGTTGGAGGTGTTGACGTATCTTCTGGAAATAAATGCGGGTATTTCTTCTTCATCTGATCTTCATGCTCCCAGGTGAACTCGAGTCCTCTACGAGCATTCCATCAAACCTTAACAATCGGTATCTTGTTTTGTTTAAGTCTCTTAACCTCACGATCCATTATTTCGACGGGTTCTTCAATGAATTGAAGTTTTTCATTGATTTGGATTTTGTCCAACGGAATAGTGAGATCTTCTTTAGCAAAACATTTCTTCAAATTCGAGACGTGGAAAGTGTTATGTACATTCACAAGTTGTTGAGGTAACTCAAGTCGGTAAGCTACTGGTCCGACACGATCAATAATCTTGAATGGTCCAATATACCTTGGATTTAATTTCCCTCATTTACCAAATCGAACAACACCTTTCCAAGGTGCAACCTTAAGCATGACCATCTCTCCAATTTCAAATTCTATGTCTTTTCTTTTAATGTCGGCGTAGCTCTTTTGTTGACTTTAGGCGGTTTTCAACCGTTGTTGAATTTGGATGATCTTTTCGGTAGTTTCTTGTATTATCTCCGGACCCGTAATCTGTCTATCCCCCACTTCACTCCAACAAATCGGAGACCTGCACTTTCTACCATAAAGTGCTTCAAACGGTGCCATCTCAATGCTTGAATGATAGCTGTTGTTGTAGGAAAATTCTGCTAACGGTAGATGTCGATCCTAACTGTTTTCGAAATCAATAACACATGCTCGTAGCATGTCTTCAACCATTTGTATCATCCTTTCGCTCTGCCCATCAGTTTGTGGATGATAGGCAGTACTCATGTCTAGAGTTCCTAATGCTTGCTGTAATATCTGCCAGAATCTTGAAATAAATCTGCCATCCCTATCAGAGATAATAGAGATTGGTATTCCATGTCTGGAGACGACTTCCTTCAAATACAGTCGTGCTAACTTCTCCATCTTGTCATCTTCTCTTATTGGCAGGAAGGGTGCTGACTTGGTGAGACGATCAACTATTACCCAAATAGTATCATAACCACTTGCAGTCCTTAGCAATTTAGTGATGAAATCCATGGTAATGTTTTCCCATTTCCATTCCGGGATTTCAGGTTGTTGTAGTAGATCTGATGGTTTCTGATATTCAGCTTTGACCTTAGAACACGTCAAACATTCTCCTACATATTTAGCAATATCGGCTTTCATACCTGACCACCAAAAATGTTTCTTAAGATCCTTGTACATCTTCCCCATTCCAGGATGTATTGAGTATCTGGTTTTATGAGCTTCTCTAAGTACCATTTCACTCATATCTCCAAATTTTGGTACCCAAATTCTTTCAGCCCTATACCGGGTTCCGTCTTCCCGAATATTAAGATGCTTCTCCGATCCTTTGGGTATTTCATCCTTTAAATTTCCCACTTTTAAAACTCCTTGTTGCACCTCCTTTATTTGAGTAGTAAGGTTAGTGTGAATCATTATATTCATAGATTTTACTCGAATGGGTTCTCTGTCATTTCTGCTCAAGGCGTCGGCTACCACATTTGCCTTCCCCGGGTGGTAACAAATCTCAAAGTCGTAATCATTCAACAATTCAATCCACCTACGCTGCCTCATATTCAGTTGTTTCTGATTAAATATATGTTGAAGACTTTTGTGGTCGGTATATATAATACTTTTGACCCCATATAAGTAGTGCCTCCAAGTCTTTAATGCAAAAACAACCGCGCCTAATTCCAAATCATGCGTCGTATAATTTTGCTCGTAAATCTTCAATTGTCTAGACGCATAAGCAATCACCTTCGTTCGTTGCATTAATACACAACCAAGACCTTGCTTTGATGCGTCACAATAAATCACAAAATCATCATTCCCTTCAGGCAATGACAATATAGGTGCTGTAGTTAGCTTTTTCTTCAATAATTGAAACGCCTTCTCTTGTTCATCCTTCCATTCAAATCTCTTCCCTTTATGCGTTAATGCAGTCAAGGGTTTTGCTATTTTGGAGAAATCTTGGATGAATCTTCTGTAGTAACCAGCCAATCCTAAAAATTGACGTATATGCTTTGGAGTTTTTGGGGTTTCCCACTTTTCAACGGTTTCGATCTTTGCCGGGTCTACCTGGATACCTTCTTTGTTCACTATGTGACCGAGGAATTGAACTTCTTCCAACCAAAATGCACACTTTGAAAACTTAGCGTACAGTTTTTCTTTCCTCAATACTTCTAGCACTTTTCTCAAATGTTCTTCGTGCTCTTGATCATTCTTTGAGTAAATAAGTATGTCATCGATGAAAACAATGACAAACTTGTCAAGATATGGCCCACACACTCGGTTCATAAGGTCCATGAACACAGCTGGTGCATTAGTCAATCCAAACAGCATAACCATAAACTCGTAATGACCATAACGCATCCTAAAAGCAGTTTTTGGAATATCATCCTCCTTTACTCGCATTTGATGATATCCAGAACGTAAATCGATCTTCGAATAAACTGACGAACCTTGTAGTTGATCAAATAAGTCGTCAATTCTCGATAGTGGATAACGGTTTTTGATGGTAAGTTTGTTCAACTCTCTGTAGTCAATACACAACCTAAATGTACCATCCTTCTTCTTAACAAACAAAACAGGAGCTCCCCATAGTGATGTGCTTGGTCGAATGAAACCATGTTCTAATAGTTCTTGCAGTTGGCTTTGCAGTTCTTTCATCTCGCTGGGTGCGAGTCTATAAGGAGCACGAGCTATTGGTGCAGCTCCTGGTATAAGATCTATTTGAAATTCAACAGATCGATGTGGAGGTAGTCCCGGTAATTCTTTCAGAAATACATCGGTAAATTCTTTTGCGACGGGAAAATCATTGATGCTCTTTTCTTCAGTTTGTACTTTCTCGACGTGTGCTAGAACAGCATAGCAACCTTTTCTTATTAGTTTTTGTGCCTTCAAATTACTAATAAGATGTAGCTTCGTGTTGCTCTTTTCTTCGTACACCATTAAGGGTTCTCCTTCTTCTCGTACAATGCGAATTGCATTTTTATAACATACGATCTCTGCTTTCACCTTCTTCAGCCAGTCCATGCCAACTATTACATCAAAACTCCCTAACTATACTGGTATCAAATCAATCTTAAATATTTCGCTACCCAGTTTAATTTCTCGATTCCGGCATATATAATCTGCTGAAATTAATTTACCGTTTGCTAATTCGAGTAAAAATTTACTATCCAACGGCATCAATGGATAACTTAATTTAGCACAAAAATATCTACTCATATAGCTTCTATCCGCACCCGAATCAAATATAACGTAAGCAGATTTATTGTCAATAAGAAACGTACCTGTAACAAGCTCCGAGTCTTCTTGTGCCTCTGCCGCATTAATATTGAAAACTCTTCCGCGGCCTTGTCCATTCGTGTTCTCCTGGTTCGGGCAATTTCTAATAATGTGGCCTGGTTTTCCACTTTTATAACAAACTACATTGGCATAACTTGCTCCGATACTACTTGCTCCGCCATTACTCGTTCCGACACCATTTGTTCCTTTCGTTCTGTTAACCCCTGGTCCGTAGACCTCACACTTCACCGAACTATGACCATTTCTTTTACACTTGTTGCAAAATTTGGTGCAGAACCCCGAGTGATAATTTTCACACCTTTGGCATAGCTGCTTCTAATTGTTGTTGTTGTTGCGGTTGTTATTGTTGTTGGGATGATTGTTGTAGTTGTTGTTGTTGTTGTTGTTGTTGTTGTTGTTGTTGTTGTTGTTGGGCCGTTTGTTGTAGTTGCGATTGATGTTGCGATTGTTGGGATAGTTGTTGCGATTATTGTTGTAATTGCTGTTGTTGTTGTATTGGTGATTCTTATCACCGTTTTCCTCCCTCTTTCTTTTGACTTGCTTCACATTGGCCTCTTCAGCCGCCTGTTCTTTAATTCTTTTCTCAATTTGGTTCACTAGTTTGTGAGCCATTCTACATGCCTGTTGTATGAAGGCGGGCTCGTGTGAACTTATATCTTCTTGGATTCTTTCCGGTAATCCTTTCACAAATGCGTCGATCTTCTCTTCCTCATCTTCGAACGCTCTCGGACACAATAGGCACAATTCTGTGAATCGTCTTTCGTACGTGGTAATATCAAATCCTTGGGTTCATAACCCTCTAAGTTCTGTCTTGAGCTTATTGACCTCGGTTCTGGGACGGTACTTCTCGTTCATCAAGTGCTTGAATGCTGACCACAGTAGTGCGTAAGCATCATCTTATCCCACTTGCTCTAGATAGGTATTCCACCATGTTAACGCAGTACCTGTGAAGGTATGCGTAGCGTACTTCACTTTGTCCTCTTCAGTACACTTACTTATGGAAAACACCGATTCGACCTTCTCGGTCAACCGTTTCAATCCGATCAGTCCTTCGGTTCCATCAAATTCCAAAGGTTTGCAGGCAGTGAATTCTTTGTAGGCGCATCCTACACGATTTCTTGCGCTGTTAGCTGCATTGCTAGATTCGGAGTTATTGTTGGTATGTAGCGCAGCCTATACTACGGCTATGTTTGCAGCAAGAAAGGTACGAAATTTCTCTTCGCTCATATTCATGGTTTGTCGAGTAGTCGGTGCCATTTCCTTCAAATAGTCAAATGAAACAAGTTAATCATACAGAATATTAAGAGTAGTCAATAGTATCTCGTAGCATAATATGAACTCATTTATAAAATCTTTTTCTTCATATTAGCGTTTTATAAGTTTAAATTCGGGTAGTACCTACCCGTTAAGTTCATACTTAGTAGCTAATATACAATTCAACTACTACAATTCTATATGAAAAACTGATTATAATAATATTTCGCGTTCAAACTTTTTCACAATATTTTACAAACTTACAATACCGCTTATTTTACATATAACATGAAATATAGCACACAATAACTTTGATACAAGATAGTTGTGAAGATAATTCTAGCTAGTACACAAGTCGTTCAGTAAAGGCAATAAAGACACGTAATTCATACGTCCAGAAACAAGTCATGCATTCTGGTTTTACTAGGCCTACTTCCCATCCTTGGTCTTGTGGAACATAACTGTTATGGCCGTTGATAAGACTGCGTGTTGTAACGTCGTCAAAGGGACGAGGGTTACGTAATGTCCAACAGTCCCGTAACAATCTAAAAACTTTGTTTCTCACCCCAGCTACTGAGTCCGTCACTTGTGGGAACGTTTTGTTTAATAGTTGTAGCCCGATGTTCTTGTTCTCACTTTGGTGAGAAGCGAACATTACTAACCCGTAAGCATAACATGCTTCTTTATGTTGCATGTTAGCCGCTTTTTCTAAATCACGAAGTCCTATATTCGGATATATTGAGTCAAAATAATTTCTTAACCCGTTGCGTAAAATAGCATTTGGGTTCCCCGCAATATATGCGTCAAAGTTAACACATCGTAACTTATGGATTTCCCAATGTGATATCCCCCATCTTTCGAATGAAAGCCTTTTATAAACCAAGGCATTCTTGGAACGTTCTTCGAATGTCTTACAAACTGATCTCTCCTTAAATAGTTGTGCCGAGGAATTCTGACCGACTCTAGACAAGATTTCATCAATCATGTCTCCGGGTAGGTCTCTTAAAATATTGGGTTGTCTATCCATTTTGTGTTTTTATACTGTAAAATAGACAAGAGTTAGATTCATAAAAAAAAATACTTATTAATACAAGCAATTTTTACATATATCATAAAGCATAAGCACACTATATTACATATATTATACCATACGAATACAACTATCTTATTCCGACTCGTTCGTTTCTTCTTCTTCGATTTTGGTTCGTTTTGCTAAGTTTCTAGTTATATATGATGTTCCCCTAATACGAGCCGTCGTTTTCCACATTAGTTTAGAAAAACCTGGTGGTTTAGAGGTTCCCGGGTTATTGTCACAACTTAAGAAATACGGGTGTTGACGATACATATAAAGTTCATCGGGTTTGGAATCAAATTTATCTATTTTTATGCCCTTTCCCTTATTGTTCTCTTTTTCCTTATTAAATTGTGTTGGGGTAATTTCTATAACATCATCGGAATCCTTGTCGGGATCCGATTCATCGGAGAATTGGTAATCCTCCCAATACTTTGCTTCCTTGGCGGAAACACCATTGACCATAATTAACTTTGGTCGGTTGGTTGAGGATTTTCTTCTACTTAACCGTTTTATTATTTCACCCACTGGTTCTATTTCTTCTGGTTCCGATTCTTCTTCCGGTTCCGATTCTTCTTCCGGTTCCGACTCTACTTCCGGTTCCTCTTCGGGAACTTGTGAATCAGTCCATGAATCATTCCAATTTACATTTGACTCTTCATTATTATTAGGTGAGTCAATGGGACTTGTTCTAGAGGTAGACATCTATCACATAATATCAAACACGTTAAGAGATTAATATATCACATAATATTCACATGTTAAAAATATATAGTTTCCAACAAAATTTGTTAAGCAATCATTTTTCAAGTAAACACGGTCGAAGTCCAGACTCACTAATGCATCCTAACAAACTCGATAAGACACACTAATGCAAATTTCTGGTTCTCTAAGACCAACGCTCGGATACCAACTGAAATGTCCCGTTCATATTGATTATAAACGTTCCATATTAATTGATTTCGTTGCGAGGTTTTGACCTCTGTATGAGACGTTTTTTAAAGACTGCATTCATTTTTAAAACAACCATTACCTTTATTTTATCAATAAAGGTTTCAAAAGCATTACGTAGATTATCAAATAATGATAATCTAAAATATACTGTTTACACACGACCATTACATAATGGTTTACAATAGAAATATATTACATCGACATATGCTTCTTGAATGCAGTTTTTACACAATATCATA
Organism: Rutidosis leptorrhynchoides; assembly: GCF_046630445.1. Lineage (NCBI taxonomy): Eukaryota > Viridiplantae > Streptophyta > Magnoliopsida > Asterales > Asteraceae > Rutidosis > Rutidosis leptorrhynchoides. Next base: position 486,536,872 of record NC_092333.1, read on the forward strand.
CAAACATGGACACCAAAACTTGTCCTTATTTTAGTATGCAACAGCGGAAGCTCTTAGTATTCACCTGAGAATAAACATGCTTTAAACGTCAACAAAAATGTTGGTGAGTTATAGGTTTAACCTATATATATTGAAAGGACCCGTTCATATACATTATAAACGATTCACAATAGTTGATTACATCGCGAGGTATTTGACCTCTACATGATACATTTTACAAACATTGCATTCGTTTTTAAAAGACAAACTTTCTTTACAACGAAAGTTGATGGCATGTACACCATTTCATAATACATCCAACTATAATTCGCTTAATAATAATCTTGATGAACTCAATGACTCGAATGCAACGTCTTTCAAAATATACCATGAATGACTCCAAGTAATATCCTTAAAATGAGCTAATGCACAGCGGAAGATTTCTTTAATACCTGAGAATAAACATGCCTTAAAGTGTCAACCAAAAGGTTGGTGAGTTCATAGGTTTATCATAACAATCATTTCAATATATTAATAGACCACAAGATTTCCGTTTATAAATATATGTACACTCGCAAGTGTATAAAAGTATTCTATAAGTTGTAGGCACCCGGTAACAAGCCTTAACGTTCATGTTTTACCCTCTGAAGTACACCAGATCAGGTGTGTTTAAAATAACCTCGAAGTACTAAAGCATCTTATAGTCAGGATGGGGTTTGTCAGGCCCAATAGATCTATCTTTAGGATTCGCGCCTACCGTACATAGACAAGTAGTTTAATGTTACCAAGCTAAGGGTATATTTCTGGTTTAAACCCACATAGAATTAGTTTTAGTACTTGTGCCTACTTCGTAAAACATTTATAAAACAGCGCATGTATTCTCAGCCCAAAAATATATATTGCAAAAGCAATTAAAAAGGGGGCAAATGAAACTCACAATACTGTATTTCGTAGTAAAAATACATATAACGTCATTTAACAAGTGCAAGGTTGGCCTTGGATTCCAGAACGTATCAATATTGAGATTCAATATTGCAGGAAAGTACGTAGACGCAACGGAGATGATAAACACTAGATTTACCTCACGAGCATACCCATGAACCATACCCATCACCTCCATAGCTATAACCCATAATTTCCTTAGCTTCGACTCATTAAAAAAAACTATTTGGAAATCACTCGGACAGCACTCCATCGTAATATTTTATGTATACTAATAATATCTTGAAATAATACAGAGCAAATATATATATGTATATATAAATCGATTGAGAGAGTTTAGAGAAATATATTTTCAAGTTTCTATGAAATAATGAAACCTATTGAATTCTATTTATAATAGATTTTTGAATTATTAAAGTGAATTATTAAAGTATGAATTATTAAAGTGAATTATTAAAGTATGAATTATTAAAGTGAATTATTAAAGTGAATTATTAAAGTATGAATTATTAAATTGAATTATTAAAGTATGAATTATTAAAGTGAATTATTAAAGTATGAATTATTAAAGTGAATTATTAAAGTATGAATTATTAAAGTGAATTATTAAAGTTAAAGTAAAGTAAAAGTAAAGTAAAGGTAAAGTTAAAGTATAGTAAAAGTATAAAAACTATGTATGTATAATACGCGTATAAATATATATAATATTAATTTAAATCGTTATATATATTTAATGAAATAAAATATAAATATCGTTATATTTATTATACTGGTTAAGTAATGAGTTATCAAAAGTGATTCTAGATATTTATAAAAGTTATATACGTTTTAATAATAAAGTTCTTTTTAAACTGAAAACGTCTTTGTATGTTTGAAAATAGATTAATAGAATATTATGGAAACCAATTCTCCACTAACTTTTGTCTAACTTTCGTAAATGACACTTTTTGTTTTTATTTATAAATAGCTTTACAAATTATTCTGAATATCGTTAAGAGGAATAGATTTTCTCAAATCATAGTGGACCTCTCAATAGAGACTTGTAATCATAATTCAATGTTTCTGATAATTCAATCATTTAATATATATTTTTTTAATTTCGTCGAAAATCATATTGAAACAAATACGTTCGTGTAAAGTATTATACGTTTAATACTTTATTAATATTCTCAAGTTATAATATATATATATACATATACATATCTATTTCTATATAACGGTTCGTGAATCGTCAGAATTTGGTCGAGGTTATAATGAATGTATGAACACAGTTTAAAATTCTTGAGATTTAACTTAACAAACTTTGTTTATCGTATCGGAATAATATAAAGATTAAAGTTTAAATTTGGTCGGAAATTTCCGGGTCGTCACAGTACCTACCCGTTAAAGAAATTTCGTCCCCGAAATTTGATAGAGGTCGTCATGACTAACAATGAGAATGTTATTATAACGATTATAGAGTTTTATCATGTTTAAGAAGAATGGATAAAATAATTCGATTAGTCGAAGCGTGTGAGTGAAGTTATCATAAATGAATGAAATAAGATAATAGTGATTCGTCGTATCTTTTGATGTCATCACGATTGATCTCCGAAAAGAAAATCTTTGTAATCTATATTGGATTTGATTATTCGGCGATTAAGGAAATTATGATCCTCTTCGAATTAATGTGATAATCCATTTTGATTTCTCTGTCGGATATTTCACTATAAATCCACCTCATTTGTTTTCTTACAACTCACACCTTCTCAACTCATATTTTAAAGTATTTGTCAATATGCTTCATCCCGTGCTGATTCTTGATATACTCCTCACTTTCATATCTGTCGCTCTTCTTTTTCATCTGCCTCCGAAAGAATATATTTACTTCTACTATACTCTTAGTTTTATAGTGTTTTTAGTTCTCCCGTGTCTTTATATTGCTATATGCATTGATATATACGGTTTGTGATTTCTGGGTTGTTGTTGGGTTTTATATCTTCCCTTATATTTCAAAGTCCTTGCTTATTCTATAATCATTGTCATCCACAGTTAATGCTCTCTTCTATTTGCTATGATTTATACTCCCATTTCTAGTTCGGAGCTTTGTCCTTTCGTTTCTTCTTCTTGCGATTAAGCACCGCTTGTAATGGTCCAGAATTCGTAGATATAAATTTCGGAATGAACATTGTTAATGTTCTATGAAGGAAATTGTAATGACACGATCTTGACTTGTCAAATTACCAGAATACCTCGGAAAAGGCCGAATCATCAAGAAATATTTTCTTGATATTTAGAGAACAAAGAGAATACAAGAGTCGTGTAACATAGCACATGATGACTTTATGATCTGTGAATCATCATGTTCTATTTAGAAACTCAGCATGAATTACTGTAATATAATCACGTTGATCAGGTGTCATTATATTATACTAACTCATGCTTCCGCTCACAACACTTCTTCAAGAATATTCCTATTTTAAACTCGAATGTTTCAGAATTTAGAAACTAAAATAGTTTCTTTTATGATATAATATAGATAGCGTGAAGAGGTAAATGATTTCAGATAAGAATAATTACAAAAATATCTTTAGAAGTATGGATGATATTTATAATGAAAGATACGATGATATCTTAGAATGTCTAATATCAGAGGATGATGAAGGATATTGTCCGCAGGGGTTTAGAGTCAGGAGTAAGGTATTCGTTAATGACTTCAGCAAGTACTGAATCATTTGGATTCTTTGAAGGCAGGTTCAGCCTTTGTAATTTGTCCACAGCCTCCTTCATACTTTGCTCAATCCGTTTTCCAGTTCCAAATCTTCTATTTTTCTGAGCTTTGTCAATACACTATCCTTTATCATCCAACTTTTTACTGTTAAGGTCGTTTACCATTTTTGCTGCTTCATCAGCATTTTTCAAAATTTCGAGAACTGGTTCGCAGTTTAGGGTGTTTTTCAGAAATTTCTCATTCAAAGAATGTAAGTCTTGGAGGTAGACGTTGTGTGTATATGTAATTGTTGATGTAGACATGCTACGAGGTTTCAAAATACTGATTGCTGATTCTCAATAATTGGTATGGCAATTCTTGTTATAAGGAACGAATGAGTATATGATAGGGTTTCGATAATTATAATGATTTTTTTTTTTAGAAAGTCAAAGATCAGTGAAGTTGTTGGAAAGTTTATTGCTAATGTGGTGAATATAAATGATTCCCCGGTAACGTTGGCGAAAGGGAAACGTATCTATCGAGGTTATAATAAGACTGTTTTGATTGAGAAGTCGAAGTTGACTTGCTGGAGCTGTGACAAAACTATCTATTTTGAAACGGAATTGAAAATTTATTTTAGCTAGTAAATGTCAAAGGGTCTAACACGGATACGTGTCGAACTATGACTTGGGTTTTGAGAGTTTTTCAGGTGTATAACTGTGGGTAACATGTGGTTGGATCATCATCTCGATTGTTCCTTAGTTGAAGTGTCTTCAGGAATTTCGAAAGGTTTGAGCACATATTGTAATCGTTAATACATATGATGTTCTAACACAGTTTTGAAGTCAAAGTATAGCTTTGAAAGATATAGGAACTAAGAGTGATGATACTGGATATATTTCGAATTGAATTATGCGATTTCAAAATCAGAATATGTAATTGAATTTGAATGAGTATGATTGTTTTGATTTATATGAAAGAATGGATATTGTTGTGAAAGTAGGGAGTATAGTTGATGATTGCTGAATCAGTTTCGAAAAATGTAATATATTAATTGTGAATTTATATATCTCTCGGGTATTACCTACCCGTTAAAAAAACTTTCACAATTAATATTTTGTACAAAAGAAGTTTATTACAGTCTTTATGAAAATATATGTGTATATTTTCTTTAGATGTAATATAGATTTAATGAGTTAATATTAAATTAAACTCATTTGTTTTATGGTTGGAACTAGAATTGAGTAATCCCTAAAACTTTATAAATTGCATAAGTATTTCTTCAATAATATTGAAATTATGAATCATTACTTTGTTATTTGTTGGTTTTCGTGAAATTCTTGTGAACTTCGCAAGGTATGAATGATGTTATTTGAAAAGTTTCGAGTACATCGATGATGAAAGTGTAAAATCAAACATATATTCGAATAATACACTTGATTTATTATGAATTAGATTTTTATTGAATTGAGACAGAGATTGTAATTAACGATGGTTAAGTTGCGGACGAAGGACGTACATCATTGCATATTTGTAATATGAATTAACTGAGTAGTTAAGATTCACACATATTAGCTTAGTACGGGAAGATTTATTATGGTTTAAAAATTTATACATATAAAATATACATATAAATCTTTCGATTGGAAATGAGTTAATACTTCATAACTCGTTGATACAATATATTTGTTGTTGATTCGTAATGATGTCCACAATGATTCTTGAACTGACAGAGTTTATGATGTTACATGTGCTGTTGATTCTGACGATACTGACGGCACTGACCGTGTTGATGATCCTACGGTCCTGTTGATGCTGTTGGTAAAACAATTCTAGCTTGTAAATAGTACACCATTTTCGATCAAAGTTTCTACTCTACCATCTCCGTACACTCATCCGATTTATGGTCAGAATTAAATAATCTCTAAGATTTTGGAGATTACATAACTGCCGCAGAGATATCTCTTCAATGAAGTTTATGAATTAATACTTCATCGTTTGTTGTTGTTGTTGATATTCCTGGATATTTACAGGGCGTATGATGTTGATGTTTGAGGTACAGATTGTGATGTTGCGGTGTGGGATGTGGATGTTGTTGTTAGTGGTGGTGATGGTAATGTTGGTGTTGCTGATGGTGGTATTGTTTATGCTGCTGGTGCTGCTGCTGGTGTTTGTAACCGTTGCACCATATTCTCCAAAGCCACTACCTGAGCGCGAAGCTCGTTGACTTCTTCTATTACATCGGCGTGATTGTCGCTTCGGACAAGCGAATAAATAAAATCTAGAATTTGGTGTAGTATGTAATCGTGACGAGATACTCTAGAAATAAGAGAGAAAATGGTGTTTCGGATAGGTTCGCCGGTAAGTGCTTCAGGTTCTTCGCCAAGAGGGCAATGTGGTGGATGGAAGGGATCACCTTCTTCTTGTCTCCAAGGATTAAGGAGGCTACAAACCCATCCCTAATTCATCCAGAATAGATGATGACTAATTAGTTGATCCATTCCGGTCACACTGCTTTCAGAACTTGAGTGGGATTCCATTTCAGAATCCGAGGGACTTGAACTAATGACGAATTCCATTTCGTACGATTGAATAAAGAATTTTTCGATATGAAATGATTTTCCGGCTATCGGGTGGTATTCTAATTATATAGAGCAAAAGGTTTCGTAGATTACGGAGGAATTTACGGAATATGTCAGGCAAAGTTTACCGTAACAGATACGCTAAGATATGAATTAGCAGATACGCTAAGATATGAATTTTGTCTATACACTATTCATGCAATCAATGCAATAAGATGTGTCTAGACTAAGAATGATAAGCAGATAATTTTCGACAAGAATGATGAGCAAAACTTTTGAAATGCAGACACAGTCGAAGTCCAGACTCACTAATGCATCCTAACGACTATCAGTTAGACACACTAATGCAGACCTGGTTCGCTAAGACCACCGCCCTGATACCAACTGAAAGGACCGGTTCATATACATTATAAACGATTCACAATAGTTGATTACATCGCGAGGTATTTGACCTCTACATGATACATTTTACAAACATTGCATTCGTTTTTAAAAGACAAACTTTCTTTACAACGAAAGTTGATGGCATGTACACCATTTCATAATACATTCAACTATAATTGGCTTAATAATAATCTTGATGAACTTAATGACTCGAATGCAACGTCTTTCAAAATATACCATGAATGACTCCAAGTAATATCCTTAAAATGAGCTAATGCACAGTGGAAGATTTCTTTAATACCTGAGAATAAACATGCCTTAAAGTGTCAACCAAAAGGTTGGTGAGTTCATAGGTTTATCATAACAATCATTTCAATATATTAATAGACCACAAGATTTCCGTTTATAAATATATGTACACTCGCAAGTGTATAAAAGTATTCTATAAGTTGTAGGCACCCGGTAACAAGCCTTAACGTTCATGTTTTACCCTCTGAAGTACACCAGATCAGGTGTGTTTAAAATAACCTCGAAGTACTAAAGCATCCCATAGTCAGGATGGGGTTTGTCAGGCCCAATAGATCTATCTTTAGGATTCGCGCCTACCGTACATAGACAAGTAGTTTAATGTTACCAAGCTAAGGGTATATTTCTGGTTTAAACCCACATAGAATTAGTTTTAGTACTTGTGCCTACTTCGTAAAACATTTATAAAACAGCGCATGTATTCTCAGCCCAAAAATATATATTGCAAAAGCAATTAAAAAGGGGGCAAATGAAACTCACAATACTGTATTTCGTAGTAAAAATACATATAACGTCATTTAACAAGTGCAAGGTTGGCCTCGAATTCCCGAACGTATCAATATTGAGATTCAATATTGCAGGAAAGTACGTAGACGCAACGGAGATGATAAACACTAGATTTACCTCACGAGCATACCCATGAACCATACCCATCACCTCCATAGCTATAACCCATAATTTCCTTAGCTTCGACTCATTAAAAAAAAACTATTTTGAAATCACTCGGACAGCACTCCGTCGTAATATTTTATGTATACTAATAATATCTTGAAATAATACAGAGCAAATATATATATGTATATATAAATCGATTGAGAGAGTTTAGAGAAATATATTTTCAAGTTTCTATGAAATAATGAAACCTATTGAATTCTATTTATAATAGATTTTTGAATTATTAAAGTGAATTATTAAAGTATGAATTATTAAAGTGAATTATTAAAGTATGAATTATTAAAGTGAATTATTAAAGTATGAATTATTAAAGTGAATTATTAAAGTATGAATTATTAAATTGAATTATTAAAGTATGAATTATTAAAGTGAATTATTAAAGTATGAATTATTAAAGTGAATTATTAAAGTATGAATTATTAAAGTGAATTATTAAAGTTAAAGTAAAGTAAAAGTAAAGTAAAGGTAAAGTTAAAGTATAGTAAAAGTATAAAAACTATGTATGTATAATACGCGTATAAATATATATAATATTAATTTAAATCGTTATATATATTTAATGAAATAAAATATAAATATCGTTATATTTATTATACTGGTTAAGTAATGAGTTATCAAAAGTGATTCTAGATATTTATAAAAGTTATATACGTTTTAATAATAAAGTTCTTTTTAAACTGAAAACGTCTTTGTACGTTTGAAAATAGATTAATAGAATATTATGGAAACCAATTCTCCACTAACTTTTGTCTAACTTTCGTAAATGACACTTTTTGTTTTTATTTAAAAATAGCTTTACAAATTATTCTGAATATCGTTAAGAGGAATAGATTTTCTCAAATCATAGTGGACCTCTCAACAGAGACTTGTAATCATAATTCAATGTTTCTGATAATTCAATCATTTAATATATATTTTTTTAATTTCGTCGAAAATCATATTGAAACAAATACGTTCGTGTAAAGTATTATACGTTTAATACTTTATTAATATTCTCAAGTTATAATATATATATACATATACATATCTATTTCTATATAACGGTTCGTGAATCGTCAGAATTTGGTCGAGGTTATAATGAATGTATGAACACAGTTTAAAATTCTTGAGATTTAACTTAACAAACTTTGTTTATCGTGTCGGAATAATATAAAGATTAAAGTTTAAATTTGGTCGGAAATTTCCGGGTCGTCACATATATATATATCAAATCATAACACTAGACCACAAGATTTCATATTTCAATACGCATCCCATACATAGAGATAAAAATCATTCATATGGTGAACATCTGGTAACCGACATTAACAAGATGCATATATAAGAATATCCCCATCATTCCGGGACACCCTTCGAATATGATATAAATTTCGAAGTACTAAAGCATCCGGTACTTTGGATGGGGTTTGTTAGGCCCAATAGATCTATCTTTAGGATTCGCGTCAATTAGGGTGTCTGTTCCCTAATTCTTAGATTACCAGACTTAATAAAAAGGGGCATATTCGATTTCGATAATTCAACCATAGAATGTAGTTTCACGTACTTGTGTCTATTTTATAAATCATTTATAAAATCTGCATGTATTCTCATCCCAAAAATATTAGATTTTAAAAGTGGGACTATAACTCACTTTCACAGATTTTTACTTCGTCGGGAAGTAAGACTTGGCCACTGGTCGATTCACGAACCTATAACAAATATGTACATATACATCAAAGTATATATTCAAAATATATTTACAACACTTTTAATACATTTTGATGTTTTAAGTTTACTAAGTCAGCTGTCCTCGTTAGTAACCTACAACTAGTTGTCCAACGTTAGATGTACAGAAAAAAATTGATATATATTATCTTGAATCAATCCACGACCCAGTGTATACACGTCTCAGGCTAGATCACAACTCAAAGTATATATATTTTTGGAATCAACCTCAACCCTGTATAGCTAACTCCCTCATTACAGCATATAGAGTGTCTACGGTTGTTCCAAATAATATATACACATGGGTCGATATGATATGTCAAAACATTTGCATACGTGTCTATGGTATCCCAAGATTACATAATATATTAGAATACATGTATAATACAATATAAGTTAGCTAGGATATGATTAATATAGATTTGTTACCAATTTTCACGTTGCTACAACAAGAAAAATTATCCAATCTTGTTTTACCCATAACTTCTTCATTTTAAATCCGTTTTGAGTGAATCAAATTGCTATGGTTTCATATTGAACTCTATTTTATGAATCTAAACAGAAAAAGTATAGGTTTATAGTCAGAAATATAAGTTACAAGTCATTTTTGTAAAGGTAGTCATTTCAGTCGAAAGAACGACGTCTAGATGACCATTTTAAAAAACATACTTCCACTTTGAGTTTAACCATGATTTTTGGATATAGTTTCATGTTCATAAGAGAAATCATTTTCCCAGAAGAACAACTTTTAAATCAAAGTTTATCATAGTTTTTAATTAACTAACCCAAAACAGCCCGCGGTGTTACTACGACGGCGTATGTCCGGTTTTACAGTGTTCTTCGTGTTTCCAGGTTTTAAATCATTAAGTTAGCATATCATATAGATATAGAACATGTGTTTAGTTGATTTTAAAAGTCAAGTTAGAAGGATTAACTTTTGTTTGCGAACAAGTTTAGAATTAACTAAACTATGTTCTAGTGATTACAAGTTTAAACCTTCGAATAAGATAGCTTTATATGTATGAATCGAATGATGTTATGAACGTCATTAATACCTCAAGTTTTCTAGATAAAGCTACTGGAAATGAGAAAAATGGATCTAGCTTCAAAGGATCTTTGGATGGCTTGAAAGTTCTTGAAGCAGAATCATGACACGAAAAACAAGTTCAAGTAAGATTTCCACTCGAAATAAGATTGTTATAGTTATAGAAATTGAATTAAAGTTTGAATATGAGTATTACCTTATATTAGAAAGATATATTACTGTAAATAAGAAAGATTTCTTGAGGTTGGATGATCACTCTACAAGATTGGAAGTAAGCTAGCAAACTTGGAAGTATTCTTGATTTTATGAAACTAGAACTTGTAGAATTTATGAAGAACACTTAGAACTTGAAGATAGAACTTGAGAGAGATCAATTAGATGAAGAAAATTGAAGAATAAAAGTGTTTGTAAGTTTTTTTGGTCGTTGGTGTATGGATTAGATATAAAGAATATGTAATTTTGTTTTCATGTAAATAAGTCATGAATGATTACTCATATTTTTGTAATTTTATGAGATATTTCATGCTAGTTTCCAAACGATGGTTCCCACATGTGTTAGGTGACTCACATGGGCTGCTAAGAGCTGATCATTGGTGTGTATATACCAATAGTACATACATCTAAAAGCTGTGTATTGTACGAGTACAAATACGGGTGCATAAGAGTAGAAATGTTGATGAAACTGAACGAAGATGTAATTGTAAGCATTTTTGTTAAGTAGAAGTTTTTTGATAAGTGTCTTGAAGTCTTTCAAAAGTGTATGAATACATATTGAAACACTGCATGTATATACATTTTAACTGAGTCGTTAAGTCATCGTTAGTCGTTACATGTAAGTGTTGTTTTGAAACCTTTAGGTTAACGATCTTGTTAAATGTTGTTAACCCAATGTTTATAATATCAAATGAGATTTTAAATTATTATATTATCATGATAATATGATGTATGAATATCTCTTAATACGATATATATACATTAAATGTCGTTACAACGATAATCGTTACATATATGTCTCGTTTCAAAATCATTAAGTTTGTAGTCTTGATTTTACATATGTAGTTCATTGTTAATATACTTAATGATATGTTTACTTATCATAATATCATGTTAACTATATATAGATCCATATATATGTCATCATATAGTTTTTACAAGTTTTAACATTCGTGAATCACCGGTCAACTTGGGTGGTCAATTGTCTATATGAAACCTATTTCAATTAATCAAGTCTTAACAAGTTTGATTGCTTAACATGTTGGAAACACTTAATCATGTAAATAACAATTTCATTTAATATATATATAAACATGGAAAAGTTCGGGTCACTACACCATATGGTTTCTGATGTTAAGCTTTCACTTGAGCACTAACATTACACTTTTCAACAAATTGAGAGACATCTGTTTTCATAGTCGGCCACTAATATACTGAATTCAGATAATGATACATTTTATTATTTCCTGGATCTACTGTCAATCTGGATTTGTGAGCTTCTGTCAAGATTAAACCCCTCAATTCTCCAAGCTTAGGCACCCAACTACGATTATTTAAAGTCTTAGGTCCATGTGAGTCATCAATAGGGTCTAGTTTTTGTTTATTCATAAGTTCATATTTAAAATGTTCATCCTCCAAAGCACAGGCTTGAATAGTTCTTATTTGGTCAATCAAATCTGATGTAATACCTAAACGAAGAAATTTCACATTCTCGCCAGATTTTTACGACTTAACGCATCTGCAACTACGTTCGCTTTACCGGGATGGTATTTAATTTCACAATCATAATCTTTAATCAATTCTTGCCATCGTCTCTGAAACATATTCAATTCTTTCTGCGAGAAGATATACCAAAAAATCTTGTGGTTAGTACAAATAACACAATGGGTTCCATACAAATAGTGTCTCCATAATTTCAAAGCAAAAACTACTGCAACCATTTCAAGATCACGCACTTAGTAATTATTCTCATGAATTTTTAGCTAACTCGAAGCGTAGGCAATTAGTTTGTCTCTCTGCATTAATACACAACCCAACTCGGCTAATGACGCATAACAATAAACCACAAAGTCATCTTAACCTTCTGGTAAAGATAACACTGATGCCTTATATAACAATTGTTTTAATGTTTGAGAAGTCTTTTCTTGTTCATCACTCCATTAAAAGGTTACATTTTTTAGAGTCAACTTAGTATACGGCCCCGCGATGAACGAAAAATCTTTATTAACCTGCGATAATAACCAACTAATCTCAGAAAACTCTTAATCACAGTTGGAGTCCTGGGAGAATTCCAATTCATTATCGCTTCTATCTTGGTCAGATAAACTTTTATAGCTTTGGCACAAATCACATGACCCGAAAACTAAACTTTTCTTAACCAAAACTCACACTTTGAGAATTTTGCATACAACTTTTCACATTTTAACAGTTCCAAAACCTGTCTTAAATGAATCACATGCTTGACTGTCTTAGAATACACAAGTATGTCATCGATGAACACTATCACAAACTTGTCAAGAACCGGGCGGCACACTCTATTCATAAAACCATGAAAAATGTCGGCGCATTCGTCAACCCAAACGACATGACCAAAAACTCGTAATGATCATACCTCATTCTGAACGTTGTCTTTGGTATATCCGATTCCGCAACACGAACTTGATGATACCTTAAATGCAAGTCTATCTTGGAAAAATATGAAGCACCCTATAATTGATCAAACAAATCATCTATTCTATGTAACGGGTACTTATTTTTCACTGTTCTCTAATTCAACTCATGATAATCGATACACGTACGCACTGTACCATATTAATTTTTAACAAACAATAACGGAGCACCCCACGATGAGAACTAGGTCAAATAATCCAACGATAGCAATTCCTGAATCCGAGACATCATCTCACGGATCTCAGACGGAGCTAAATGATACGGGGCTTTAGCAACTGGAGTAGTTTCCGGAACTAACTCAATCTTATACTCGACCTCTTTTACTGGTAGCAATCCTGGTAACTCATCCAGAAACACTTCAAGAAATTCAGAAACTGCCAGAATATCGGCTATTGTTTTCTTTTCTTTCTTAGCATCAATCACATGCACTAAAAACGATTCATAACCCTTTGCTAAAGACTTCTCCACTTTCATCATTGATATATTAACAGAAAACCATACATACCTCGTTCCCTTCGGGCCACAACATGAGTACCATTGGTCATACGGAAGGTAATAGTTTTCATGTCACACTTAATGCTGGCCTTATGGAGGCTCAGCCAGTTCATGCCTATTACTACATCACAGCTACTAATATGAAACATTATGCAGGACATATCAAAAGGTCTTCCATCAATTTCTATGCTAACCCCAGACACATACGTTGTAACTGGGATCATCTTACCATCAACTACCTCTAATCTTACAAGCTCAGACAATACTGTAGCATGTAACTTAATCTTAGCACAGAATCCTAAAGACATGAATGTCCTATTCGCACCGAATTCAAACAATACTCTAGTAGGTATTGAGTTGATTAAGAACATACCGGTAATCACATCATCAGTTGCAGTAGTTGTCTCAACTGACATCTGAAAAGCCCTGGCCTCTGCTGATGAAGGGTTCTTCCTCTTCTGCCCACTCGAGGCAGTACACCCTCCAATTGATGCCGAACGCGCACCTGACCCTGCCTCAGAACTACCACTTTTAGACAGACAACTAGATGCACGATGCCCTGGATGATGACAACACCAGCACACACTACTCGAATGTCTAACTAACTCAAGCTCAGCATCCTTATCTTGAGCCTCTTATAAATTTGCTTTACAATTCATAAAATATAGTTTTGTTGTTCATCATCTAATTCATAACCTTCATTAGGTGCTCTGTATGTTCCGGGGTTCGATGGGCCAGTAGCGTTCGCATCTCTATCGGCCATACATGTTCTACAAAACTGTAACACCCCTAACTTATAAAGCTCTAATAAATGGTATAAAAATAACTTATAAGGGCATTAATCTTATTCAAAGTCAAACCGAAGTCATGGTCAAAGTTAACCAATATTTTTATAAAGTATTAATAAACCTATATAAAGTACTAAATCTTGAAATAAAGATCTCGAAGGCAAAAGTGCTAAGTCCACTTTAACTCTACACTCTTCCCTCGTTCCCAAAGCCTACTTGAATACCTGTCGTATAAGGAAAAAATGGAATACGACTGAGCCAAAGCCCGGTGAATGGATATAACAAAGAACGGAGGATAGTATGACATGCAAATACTTTTACGCAAAAGAACTTATTTTCAAAACAAACTTATTTTCAAAATGGACTTATTTCAACAGAACTTACTTTATCAAAGTGAACCTTTTTTTCAAAGCAAAGTACGAATATGTATAGATCCACAATACCAAAGATGTCAATATATCAAAATATAGTACAAACACCAATTTCATAAAATAATGCACTAAGAGTCAAAACAAATAGGTAACAAAGTATCAAAATGAAATCATAAAGGTAGCTACTCCCTTAATCATTCATATCGCTGACGTTTTGTATGACATTGCGATAAACGTCCACCGTCAAAACAAACAAAATTCTAGGATCGATCCATACGCCTCCTATCAAAATATAATAACAAAGAACTCGTGCCACCACCGGGTAATCAAAAGGAGACGCCGTAGATATAACAAAATACACCGCTACGGTCGATGCCACATTATCAGTGTCACAATAATGCTCTCATGGGACCTCCATGAATAGGTTATTCTTAGGCACATTTTAAGAAACCGTTTTAACTATAATATATTTACAAAATTCCAAATACTTTTCAAGCGATTAATGAACACTAAAATATGTTTAAAAAGAAATAATAAAATGTGCTTGAATATTTTACTCTTGACCAACACTTAATATGTTATATAAAATGATATGAGTTTTACTTAAAATCACGTGTCACCCCAACCATTTGGTCTAACTTTTACCACTAGTCATTTACATAATATTTTAGCCCTTTTATGAATTAACAACTTAAATGGAACTTAACGAGACATGTAAAGCCACATTGAATGAGGGACACTCAATACGAATCATCGTATCATTCGCGACACAAACACACGTTCTTTACCGAACTTTTTGGGACATTTCGAGGCCGTTTTTGGGACATTTTCGGGCTGTTTTCGAGGCTGAATTGCAGCTGTTAAGTGGCTGATTTCGGGACCATTTTGGTTGGGATTTTCGAGACACGGTTTTAACGCAATTTCTAAAGACCAAAATATTATGATTCCTCAATTATCAAACACAATTAGCAACCTCGTTAGTACATCAAAATGAGGAAAGTCATAACACAATTTATAGACTAACAAACATAATGAATCATGAAATAAGAAAAATATAATATACACACTTCAAAGACTACTAAACAAAATAATTTTTTAAATAAGCATGTCATACCAATAGGATTTATATACAATTCAAATAAAGTTTTGAGAGGAAAGAATTTACCGAAACAATCCTAGAACCACCTAGAATATCAGTACCTTATCTTCAATAATGAAATTCCAAAGAAGAAAGAATCACCAAATGAATACGATCACCAAACCGAATCTAACAAATACAATAATATGAGCACTAAATACATACAAATAGGAAGTATGTAATATCTATTATTTTATAATATCATTATATGATTCTTATGTGTTTATATCTTCTTATCAAAAATTATTAAAACCCATTATTTCCTTTGTATTATAACCACCAAAACCAAAAGCATGAAAGGTTGACATATGTTTAACATGATTTTTAAGTAGTTTTATCTTAAAATTTTAGATCTTATAATATGTTAGTATATTCTTAAAAATGTGAAACAAAAAAAAATTGAAACATTACCTTGATATTGAACACCAAAACAACCTTATTTTTCTTTTAAAATGAATCAAATACTTAGTAATTTGGAGAGTTAAAATTTGTAGGTTGGTTTTTTTTTTTTTTTTTTTTTTTTTGCTAGAGAAAAGATTGAATAAAGATAAAAACTCATGTATGTTGTATTGAAATTGTGACTTCATGTATGCATAAATTAAATGATCATTATTTTGGAGATTAAAGCTAGTTAATTTTACAAGTTACAAAATGAGTTATAGTGTAATCCAAAGGTCTTTTTTTATGAGCTAGTAATGTATTAAATTAAGCAAATGATTAAAAGAATCCAAGATTAATAGTTGTAGAATTTAAAGTATTACTACTAAAAGTACAAGACTTACAAATTAATTAATCATATTACAAGCTAATTAATAATAATTACAAGTTATGTTAACTTTACTATATTACAAGTTAGGACAAATAACATATAGTAGGCTTATGATAATAAATTAATTAAAAAGTGCATAATTTATGAATTTATTAGACATGTGATAACATTATTAATATCTAACTTATGATAACTTTATTATTAAACAATCTTAGGTAAAACTAATCATATTAAACTTAGGATATAATATAAATTTCTACTTATAAATAGTTAGCCTCTCAAAACATAAGTTTTAGATATTATTAAAGTTATGGTGTTAATTTTATGGGGTGTTACAAACTCTACCTACTAAAAAAATTTCGTCCTCGAAATTGTAAGAAGTTACGAAAATGAAACACACCAAATATCAAACAAATGAGGGTTTATGCGTGTAGCTTAATTTTCAATGAATTTTGCAGGGTTTTAATGTAAATTATATTAATTAATATAATATTATTCTATTTTTTTTAACATACGGGGTAATGACTATTAATGGTCCAATATTTATAGTTATATATGAGACGTCACATTTTTCAAACGTAAGTAACTTATATTCATAATTGCTTATAAAACTCAACAACATACTCAACGATAAAATACTCTTACGATTATCATGTTTCAAGTATATAAACAAATTACATATTCCAGATCCTATAAGTGTTCATTATTAATCCAAGTGGAGTAAATATAACATTTAATATTTCCTAATAATATTCCATGACTCCGTAAGTTCATACATAACAACTTAATCACAATCGCTTCGGCCGGACTTGATATGATTAATTTGTATATGTATGTTCCTATCGTTATCACTTCATACTATAATTCAATTTTTTTCACATATGTAACTAAAGATATCATCTAGTAAGGTTGATAATTATTATCAAATTAAATATGATGCATGCTAAAGCTATAATTATTAATTTCATCTTTATTCATTTCTTTTCTTCACATTAGCGTATACTATATTATTAGGAGCTAAAGACAATAAACACTAAACCATATAAATTCAAAACATGCAACCAAAACATATGCATATAATATTCAATTTAATCATAATATGTTTACTCCTAAAAGTTATTAGTTGTTGATCATTAATTTAGTGTGCTCATTTTTTTTTTATTTCAATAATGCATTTATATCTAAATACATGTAATAAATCGTCAAATACATTTCTAACAATTTTAACATATTACTCACATAATATAATATTAATATTAATAGTAATAATAACGTGAGAGTTAATTGCACACTTATCAATTTCATGAGTATCCTCTTACATATATCGATTGATACGAACGAGAATATAAAAAACGTCAAATCGGCTATAAATGTAACTAATTTTTTTATAGGATCATCATTATTATACTTACTATAATAAATGTATACATACAAATTATTAGATGTAATTTTCTCTCTACTGTATAATGACATGGAAGACATTAATTGAGTTCAAACACATATATTTTTATAATTACTCTGACAAAGATAATGATCACCCTACATTAACGTTAAAATATAATCCTTATAATTGCATCTTAAAAGGAGCATTTTTTTTCTCCTATCATTTTTAAAACTCATTAACATTTTTATATACCTTACGAACGAACTTATGAAACACTTAAAAACTCATAAGGTTAAATAAACACATATTGAATCAAATATCGCTAACGAAAATTGAGAGAGCATACGAGTCGAAAACGGACGAAATGGGGGATAAAAAGATGAGCGAAATCATATATGATAGGATGAAGTAGGAAAGTATACGAGAGTGATATAGCGATAACGAATCATAAATGTTCTACCCCAAACTCACAGGCCAAACTTAAGAATAACTACAGTTTCGAACCTAAAGCTCTGATACCATTCTGTAACGCCCCTAACTTACAAAGCTCTAATAAATGGTATAAAAATAACTTAAAAGATATAAGGGCGTTAATCTTATCCAAAGTCAAACCGAAGTCATGGTCAAAGTTAACCAATATTTTTATAAAGTATTAATAAACCTATATAAAGTAGTAAATCTTGAAATAAAGATCTCTAAGGCAAAAGTGCTAAGTCCACTTTAACTCTACACTCTTCCCTCGTTCCTAAAGCCCACTTGAATACCTGTCGTATAAGAAAAAAATGGAATACTACTGAGCCAAAGCCCAGTGAACGGATATAACAAAGAACGGAGGACAGTATGACATGCAAATACTTTTACGCAAAAGAACTTATTTTCAAAACAAACTTATTTTCAAAATGGACTTATTTCAACATAACTTACTTTATCAAAGTGAACCTTTTTTCAAAGCAAAGTACGAATATGTATAGATCCACAATACCAAAGATGCTAATATATCAAAATATAGTACAAACACCAATTTCATAAAATAATGCACTAAGAGTCAAAACAAATAGGTAACAAAGTATCAAAACGAAATCATAAAGGTAGCTACTCCCTTAATCATTCATATCGGTGGCTTGTACGGGCACACGACCCTAGCTAATCAGGCTAGTGTCTACCGATAGTCCTACCTGCTTGTGAAGACCCGTCCTAATCCATCCGGACGAAGTCCATATCGATTATAAACGATTCACAACAGTTGATTACATCGCGAGGTACTTGACCTCTATATGATACATTTTACAAACATTGCATTCGTTTTTGAAAAGACAAACTTTCATTACATCGAAAGTTGACAGGCATGCATACCATTTCATAATATATCCAACTATAATTGACTTGATAATAATCTTGATGAACTCGATGACTCGAATGCAACGTCTTTTGAAATATGCCATGAATGACTCCAAGTAATATCTATAAAATGAGCAAATACACAGCGGAAGATTTCTTTCGTACCTGAGAATAAACATGCTTTAAAGTGTCAACCAAAAGGTTAGTGAGTTCATTAGTTTAACTTAAACAATCGTTTCCATCATTTTAATAGACCACAAGATTTCAGATTTCCATTTCTCATAAACATACGTCCCATGCATAGAGACAAAAATATCATTCATATGGATTGAACACCTGGTAACCGACATTAACAATATGCATATATAAGAATATCCCCATCATTCCGGGATCCTCCTTCAGACATGATATAAATTTCGAAGTACTAAAACATCCGGTACTTTGGATGGGGCTTGTTGGGCCCGATAGATCTATCTTTAGGATTCGCGTCAATTAGGGTGTCTGTTCCCTAATTCTTAGATTACCAGACTTAATAAAAAGGGGCATATTCGACTTCGATAATCCAACCATAGAATGTAGTTTCACGTACTTGTGTCAATTTCGTAAAACAGTTATAAAAGTTGCGCATGTATTCTCAGCCCAAAAATATAAAGGGTAAAAAGGCAAATGAAACTCACGATACTGTATTTTGTAGTAAAAATACATATGACGTCATTGAACAATGCAGGGTTGGCCTCGGATTCACGAACCTATATCAATTGTGTATATATTAATACGTATAATGTAAGTTACAAAATTTCATTTATTAATATGTATTATTTATATATTATAGTTTTGTAGAATTTATTCTAACCTTTATTTTAAAACGTATACTTATATTATATTTTAAGTTATATTTTATATATATATATCGATTTTATGTATATATATCTATAATGATTTACGTTTATATAAATAGTGACATTAATATATTTATATACATATATTTGTGGTTAATATTGTATTTATGAAATTTTATTAGTTTGTTATGTGAATTATTAATACAATCCTAGTATATACCATAAGTATATATATAGTGTACAAAAGATTTATTTGTTAAAATAATAATTTAGATAATAATGATTTACTAATAATAATAATAATTTTATTAATAATGATAATACTAATAGCAAAAAAAATGAAAATGATAACTGTTAATGATACTAATAATAATAACTCTAAAATAATAGTAATACTAATACCATACTTATGTTAATAATAAGGGTTCTAATATTTATAAAATGATAAATGATAATCATAATAATACTAGTAAATATTAATGATGATACTGATAAATATGATATTATTAATTGTAAATGTACTGATGATACTATTATTTATAAACCGGTACAAATTCTAATATTGATGATAATAATATATTTTTATTTCCTTCATAATAATAATAATGATAATCATAATCATAATCCTAATGATGATAAAATACTAAAATGATAAGTTTATTACTAATAATAATATTATTAATACCTATCATAATAATAATAGTAATGTCTATAATACTTTCAAATATGATAACAAGTATGATACTAATAATAACAATAACAATAACAATCAAAACAATCACAATAATAATAATAATACTAATAATAATTAATATATAATAACAATAATAAAATTAGAAAAGAGAACTACCTCACATGAAAAGAGTTTCAAAAAAAAAAAAAAACTACCGTCCTCTGGACTCGATCGCGTGACCACATGCTCACACGCAAACACTCTCGACCATCCCACTAATTCTGATTCTCTGTACTAATATCGAATTTAAATTTTATATATAAACTGTTTTTCTTCTATTCCTCTTCTTCTCCACAAGTCTCATGGATTCAACAAAACATCAATAACCAAAAAAAAAAAAAAATCGGGGTTCCCTTTAAAGCTTCAAAACATTACCGAAAAAAAAATAATTTGGGTTCTAAAATAAAAAAAAAAAAACACTAAAGGCCTACTGCAGCGTCGGTTCTTGGAACAAAACAAAAAAAATTGATTTCGTAATAGATAACATTATAGATAATGTTTATAACACGAAATAGTTTTCTAAACATGTATAAAAACTACTGGAATCGTCAATTTGATCAGAAACATATACACGAACGCGAATTTGTCTCAAGAACAATTGTTGACTTTTTTTAAACTAAACTTTGACTTCAAAATTCAAGATCGATATAAATATTTGAGAGTTGAGATTTTGCAGATAGATTCAAAGAAAGATTTCTAACCTTTCTGTATTTTTAGATTTTGAAACTTTATTCGAAATTGAATTAAGAGAAAAAAAAATTGGAGCGTGCAGAGAAGAAGAAAAAAAAATATCGCTGTGCTCTTTAATCCCATTGGATTTCTTTTTTATTTGATTTGCAATTATACATAATCATGTTGTAATAATAGAGATCGGTTGATAAAAAATGGATAAAATGTCAACACAGGTTCACGAGTTGGGAGCAGGAAAGAAACAAAAAAAATAATAATAATAGAGATAAAGGATACAAAGGTCAAGCGTATAATATAGATGCGCCGTTTAAAGATTTTCTCTCTCCGTACAAACTTAACGTTCACAAGAATCATATCACATCCAAATTTTTGCCTGTATATAACAATCCAATAGTAGAGAATTAATAGTCACCACCATCACCATCTTACTCGTAATATCCTAAGGATCCTAACCGAACTAGCCTTGCCGGTGTCGGAGCTACCACGCGCCGCCAGGAGCAACCGCCGGAGGTGGGTTTATTCCGACGAACTAACGGCGTGTGGAATATCACCGCCAACCTATCTTGCCAGGGACTGTTTTTTCGCAGAGGAATCAACTTCGTTTCTGTTCTACGGCTCCACTCGGTCCCGTCGGTCACCGCCGCTTACTACCGGAAATCAATTTTTCCGGCCGGTTACCTCTTTCCCTTTTTTGTGCTATCTGCTTTTCATGTTATGATGTTGTTTCCGTTTACATATTAGATTGCTTTTTCTTCTATATCCTTATTATATCTACTATTATATCTATACGTATTTCTATATTTATACGGAGTATCTATTATTTATATCCTATTCTACTGTTAACGTATGGTGGTATTTTACTGGTATATATTTTAATTTATTTCATTTGTGTATTACCTTTTTATTTTAGTCCATATTTACATAATAAAACTAAATATTAAATTAATATAGAAACATACTGCTTTATTTCCTCACTTCGTTTGTATCTTATTTGTGTTATTTTGGTACAACTGGTATTCCATATTTTTTTTAGTGTACTTTTGGTTGTGCTGATTTTAGGTAGCATTTTTTTATTTTTTTTATTTTTTCACTTGTTGCGGTTTACTCGACTTGCATAGGGTAAGATAGACACTAGGCATTCTCATGGTTACTTGAGGTCATGTCCTTCTTGTTCAGGGGCGGGTAGGTCCATAGGGCTTAGAAGTGGAAATAGGTTAGCGAAACCGGTTAGGATTAGAGCAGGTAGTTGGAATGTGGGGACTCTGACCGGCAAACGGTATGAACTAGTGGAGACTTTACGCAAACGTAAAGTGGACATTTTGTGTGTCCAAGAGACTAGATGGAAGGGTCGAGGGGCGGCTAAGGTCAAGGACTACAAGTTGTGGTTCTCGGGATCGAGAGTAGCTAGAAACGGTGTTGGCATCATTATAGGCCCACCCTATAACAATAATGTCGTGGAGGTGGGTAGACGGAGTGATAGAATTATGTCGGTTACGTTAGTTATCCAGGAGGTGACCTACACGGTCATAAGCGCTTATGCACCTCATGCGGGCCTGGGAGCAGCTGAAAAGAGACTCTTTTGGGAATCGTTAGACGAGGTTGTGAGGAGGTGCCCCCCGGACCATCGTTTACTTATTGGTGGAGATCTAAATGGTCATATAGGAACAGATGTCGAGGGTTACCCGGGTGCCCACGGAGGCTTTGGGTATGGAGTAAGAAATGAAGAAGGGTTCTCTATTCTCGAATTTGCAGTTGCTCACGATCTGGTTGTGGTGAATTCATTTTTCAAGAAGACGGAAGCTCAATTAGCGACTTTTCACAGCGGGGGTCATAGCACCCAGATTGACTATTTGTTACTTCGCAAAGGGGATTTTAGGACATGTAGGGACTGTAAGGTCCTGAATGAATTGACATGCTCCTCCCAACACAGACTGGTGGTCATGGATCTGGTTACCCAGAGACGAGTCACCAAGAGTGTCAGATTCGTGCAACCTAAAATCCGGTGGAAGAAGCTGAGCGGTGAGAAGGCAGAGACTTTTAAAACTGCTGTTGTAGGAAGATTTGGTGCAGAAGTGGAAATGGGACCCCAGAATGATGCTGACCAGATGTGGAATTGTCTAGCGTCCACCATTAGAGAAGTAGCCAAGGAAGCCTTAGGTGTGGCACTAGGAACATCGAGAGGACATAAATCTGATAGAGAATCATGGTGGCTTAACGACGAGGTTCAAAGCAAAGTCGAGATCAAACAACTAAGGTTTAGGGAGCTCATCTCTTGTCAAGAGGGGACTCCGGTTAATAGACTTAGGGTTTTAGAGAGATATAAAGAAGCCAAAAGAGAAGCTAAGAAGGCTGTAGCTCGTGCAAAAGAAAAGGCATACGAAGATTTGTACATGAAACTAAACTCCAAAGAGGGAGCAAATGATATATATAGAATAGCCAAAGCTAGGGAGCGAAGGCGCAGGGATCTAGATAACATCAAGTTTATCAAAAATGAAGGTGGTCAAACCCTAGTAAAGGAAGACGAAATTAGGAAAAGATGGGAAGAGTATTTCTCATCTCTTTTCACTGGGGGAAGATCTCAGCGTTACGAAGAGTTGCTAGGCTCTGATAGAGATCAGTTCCGGAACAACATAGAGTGTGAGAGGATCAACGAAGAGGAAGTAAGATTGGCACTACGAAAGATGGGGAGAAATAAAGCTGTGGGGCCAGACCAGATCCCTATTGAGGCGTGGCGGTGCCTTGGAGATGATGGTGTTAGGTGGTTGACTTGCCTTTTCAACAATGACGCTTCGAAGCTCTAAAATGCCTATGGAGTGGAGGGTGAGCGAGACTATCCCCATCTATAAGAACAAGGGGGACGCTCAAAGCTGCAGCAACTATAGAGGCATAAAACTACTTAGCCATACTATGAAGCTTTGGGAGAGAGTGATTGAGACTAGAATGCGAAGCGAAACAAATGTTTCGGAAAACCAATTTGGTTTCATGCCAGGGCGCTCGTCGATGGAGGCAATCCATATTATTAGGAACCTAATGGAGAAGTATAGAGAAAAACAAAAGAACTTGGAGATGGTTTTCTTAGACTTGGAAAAGGCCTATGATTGCGTTCCACGAAACTTGATTTGGAAGACCCTTAATGGTAGAAGTATCCCGAGTACATATATTAGTGTTATTAGGGATATGTACGATGGGGCGAAGTCTTGCGTTCGAACGCCGGTTGGAAGTACCGAAGTCTTCCCAATAGAAGTAGGCTTGCATCAAGGTTCGGCCCTCAGCCCTTTTCTTTTTGCTTTGATCCTTGATGAGCTTTCTCGAGGGATACAAGAGTGTATCCCTTGGTGCTTGATCTTTGCCGATGATATTGTGCTTGTGGCCGAATCTAAGGAGGAGCTTAATAGAAGACTGGAGCAATGGAGAGTGGCCTTAGAAAGTAATGGTTTACTAATTAGTAGACAAAAGACGGAATATCTTAGATGTGATTTTGATAGGATCATTGAACAAGAGGATGGAGTGAACATCTGCATTGGAGACCAGATCTTGCATCCGCAAACCTCGTTTAGATACCTAGGCTCGATGCTCCACAAATCGGGGAGGATCGATGAAGACGTGACACACCGTATTAAAGTAGGGTGGATGAAATGGAGGGCAGCGACTGGGGTCTTATGCGACAAGAAGATCCCTCTAAAGCTGAAAGGGAAATTTTACAAGGTGGCAATTAGACCTGCTATGCTATATGGATCAGAATGTTGGCCAATGACGAAGGCACAAGAGAGAAGGATGGAGGTGGCAGAGATGAGGATGCTGAGGTGGATATGCGGTAAAACAATGCTAGATATGATCCCAAATAGCGTTTTTAGGGAGAACCTGAAAGTCAGAAGCATCATCGACAAGCTAAGAGAAGAACGACTTCGATGGTTTGGACATGTGAAGAGGCGACCCCCTACTGCACCTGTTAGGAGAATCGAGGCACTGACGGTTGACGGAGTAAGGAGAAGGGGTAGACCTACTCGTAGGTGGGATGATAGAATTAAGCTCGACTTGAAGGAACTTTTATTGACCGAGGACATGACTTCTGATAGGCTTACGTGGAGGACTAGAATTAGAATAGACGAGTAGGTTGTTGTTTGTTTTGCATTTGTGGGTCTGTGTGTTTGTGTGTTTACCTGGACTTCTTCTTGGTTTTGTGTATGTATGTATGTGCTGGTTCGTATGAGTTTGTTTGGTTGTAGGGTATGTATGTTTGCTTGTGTTGGTTTGTTTGCATGTTTATGTTTAGGGTTTGGGTTATGGTTGCTAGCATGTGATGTAGGTATGTTTTTGGGTATGCATGTTTATGTTTGTTGGTATGCGTGCTTTTTTGTTGGCCGTCATGTCTATGGTTGTATGCTCGTATGTTCTCGTATGTATGTATGCGTATGCAGGTATGTTGGTATGTAGTGTAGCATTTCCCGTCATCCCTTGAGCTTCGCACGGCAGTCTAAGGTACGTTCCCATATATATATATATATATATATATATATATATATATATATATATATATATATATATATATATATATATATATATATATATATATATATATATATATATATATATTTATATTTTATGGCTCTACTAAGTGAGTCAACGGCAAGCATCGATTTATTGGCGACTTTACCGCCACTTAGAGCCTAAATTAAACCCCAGGCATGATGTAAAACCCATGAAGATTTGATCTCACCATTTTCATGGCGTCTCGTTTGTATCGTTTTTTTTTTTTTTTTTTTTTTTTTTTTTTTACTTTCTGGCCGGAGGTCCCTGGAAGCAATCTCTCTATCTGACGAATATAGAGAGAAAGGAATTTCTCTACTCTTGGGAGTGTTACACTCGGGGTGGAGAAATGATCGCTCTTTATTCTAGGATAGAGGAAGGATTGTCTACGATCAACCTCCCCCATACCCCACATTGGTGGGATTGGGTATTGTTGTTGTTGTTGTTGTAATAATAATAATACCATACTAATTATGATAATATTAATATTTTATCGATAATAATAATATTAGTAATAATAATCTAATTTATACATCCAATTTCATCTTTATATGATATAAAGTGATATTATGAATACAAATATTGATATTTGACGATACAAATAACATTACTACAACAACTATATTTGTATTTAAATTTAATTTATTAATATCATCTATTATTATGTAATATTTAATAATTATGTAATATGTATTGTAACATATACTGAATATTATATATTTATGCATTTTAATATAAATATATTATAATATTTATTTACATACTAATTATATTATACTTATGTATGTAATTATGAAAAATATAAATGTTTTATATATGTAAGTATTATATATATTTATTAAAATAGTACATTATTTCATCATAGATATATTATAAATTTCTACATATACATAATATAATAATTATGTATAAAATCATATATATATATATATATATATATATATATATATATATATATATATATATATATATATATATATATATATATATATATATATATATATATATATATATATAGTTATATTTATGTATATATGTATACTACCATATATATAAAATCATGTTTTAAATGTTGAGTAGATGATTAATTATGTATATTAAACAATTAACTACAAAGTATAACATTGTACATTTAATATTTTGATAACGTTGGTAAAATATGTTTGAATCATTTATATACAATATACTATATATATTCAAAATGAAAATCTTTAGTTATTAAATGTTATCTTTTATAATAACAAAATTACTTAATAGTTCATTAATACTAATATAATTAGTTTTATATATAATTATTTATAGACAAAATTACGCGCGTCGTCCCTGAACTTGTATCCAGTCTTCTCAGGTCATCCTTAAAGTTTTTTTTTTGCTGACGTCGTCCCTGAACTTGTACTTTGTAACTCTGGTCGTCCCTCCGTCTACATTCTGTCCAATTTCTCCGTTAAATCATACCATGTGCGAGACACATGAGGGTCTTTTAGTCTTTTATCACTGTTTAAAATAATCTAATTAAGTTTTATCTTTTCTATTCTAATTTTATCTTTTTTTTTTCAAAATCCATTTTCAGCTACCAAAATTTATCCAGCCAATTCAGAAACCTTAATTCATCCCCCAGATCAAAATCCTAAATCAACTAAACCCACTATTGCTAAAAAATCAAAAAACAACTTAATGGTGCTGATATCATTGAACAACACTATAAAAAATAAAAATAAAAAAAAGAACAAAAAACTTAGTACCACCATTCAATCTTTCATCTAAGTATCTAAGTATATAAATATATAATATATAATTTTGCTTATATCAAAATTAACAAAGCCAAATCACAAAGTCAGATCTATGATAATTCTTGTATTACCATCAGCACCGCCATCATTTTGAGAAGATGAAATAAGATCTGGGTTTGTCTCATCATTCCGGTAACAAGCACCACAGATCTGGGTTTGAGAAGATGAACAGTAGCGGTAGCATGTTCTTCATGAAAATTAATTTATACGATTAGTTGTTAGTAGGCCTTGAATCCTTCATGTAAAACGTTCAAAATCACCTCCTTAATACTCGACTATCAACAATTCAACCAGAAACAACATCTAAATCACGAATTTGATGATGAACGAATCGTTGACTTTTGTATTTTTGATGTTTGACCAGCAAATTCGTTCTCAGTTCTTCAAGTTAGGATTTAAAATTTTGCAGAGAGTTTCAAGATTAGATTTAGAACATAACTGTATTTTTACTTTTCGCTATAACATCTCAGATTGATTCGGAGCTCAAATCGGTTGATGAAGAACATAAACGATGAACACAATCTGAATCTCATTAGATCGTTGTTGTAAATCTGATATGATGATCGACGGAGCTTAAGATTGAAATTAGGAAAAGTTTTCCGTAATCAATTCCATGTGAGAATCATCAATTATTGAAGTTCAATTTAGAGAGTGATGAAACTCATGAACACAGGTACTGTAGCAGCAGCTTTTAATCTGATTTTGTGAAACCCAAATGATAAAAGGACTGAAATACCCTCACATGATTCGCACATGATTCAGTTTAACAGAGAAATTGGACGGAATATAGACGGAGGGACGACCAGAGTTACAAAGTACAAGTTCAGGGACGACGTCAGCAAAAAAAAAAGTTTAAGGATGGCGTGAGAAGGCTGGATACAAGTTAAGGGACGACGAGCGTAATTTTGTCTTATTTATATTTACATTCTTAGTTACAATTAAAGGTTCGTGAATCGTCGGAAATAGTTAAAGGTCAAATGTTATCATGAAATAGTTCAAACATAATGAGACTCGGTTTAATAGACTTTGCTTATCGAGTCGAATCATATAAGATTATGTTTAAATTTGGTCGGAAATTCCCGGGTCATCACAGTACCTACCCGTTAAAGAAATTTCGTCCCGAAATTTGAGTGAGGTCGTCATAGCTAACAATAAATATGTTTTCCTGACGAATATGAGTTGATAACTTGAGTTTTATCATCATTAAGTAATATGGATAAAAATAATTCGATTATTCGAAGAGTGCGAATGAAGCTATTCACAAAAGGATGAAATGAGAAACAAAGATTTGTTTTTAACTTTTGACGTAGTCAGGTTTGAATTTAGAAAATAAGGCGCGTCTTAACTTTTGACATTGCCTTGGTTGAATTCCGAAATTTAAGGGATTTAAAGAAAATCTTGAAGATCTATAAAATCTGATTCTTCGGGATTTATGGAAATTAAGATCTCTTTAATTAAATACGGTGATCTGCCCCGATTACTACGTCTGATATTTCCAGTATAAATTAAGCTCTTCCTTTCCATTATTCTCACCATTCTTATACTTTCTTTCTTAGTTCATACATCCAAAAGATTCTGAAAATGATTAATCCAGTTCTGATCCTTGTCCTCATCCTTACTATCGCAACAATCATTCTCCTTTTCCAACTTCCACCAGAGGAATATGCTTTCTTCTACTTCGCCCTCGGGATTATAATGTTTTTAATTCTCCCGTGTCTTTATGTTGCGATAAACATTCATATACACGGTTTGTAATTTATGTGTTGTTATCGGACTTTATATTCTCCCTTATATTTCAAAGCTCTATGCTTTTGTTTTCTCTTCCTGACTTCAAGTCAAGCGAATAATGGTCCAGAATTTATAGATATAGAGTTTCGAATGATTATAATGTTCTAAGCATGAAGGAACGTGATAGCACGATTTGATTTTCAAATTTATCAACATCACGGAAGATAGAACCATCAAGAATACATTTTCTTGATTTGTTACGGAGTTAAGTAGGATGAAAGAGTTATGTAACATGGCACATGATGACGTTATGATCTGTGAATCATCACGTTTCATTTAGAAACTCAGCATGACTTACTGTAATATAATCACGTTGATCAAGTGTCATTATATTATACTAACTCATGCATCAGTTCCCATCATTACTACAATAACATTCATATTTTAAGCTTGAAAATTTACAGAATATAGAAACTAACAGTTTCTATATGATGTAATACTGATAGCACGAAAAGATTAATGATTTCAGATAAGAATAAGAATAGTTATAAAAATATCTCCAGAAATATGGAGGATATTTATAATGAAAGGTACGATAATATCTCAGAATATCTAAGATCAGAGGATGATAGAAACTATTGTCTGCAAGGGTTTAGAGTAAGGAGCAAGTTATTCACTATAGACTTTAGCAGACATTGAATTATTTGGATTCTTTGAAGTCAAACTTATTCTTTGTGATTTATCCACGGCTTTCTTCATAGTTTCGCATAATCTGCTTTTCGGTACTATATTTTCTATTGAATGTTTCCAATATATTGATACACAGGAAGCACGAAGAGGTATATAATTTCGGACGAGAATATTTATGAAAATATCCTCAGAAATATCAAAGATATTGATGATGATATTTTGGAATTTCTAAGTTCGACGGTTGATGGAGAAAGATTTTCCGCAAGATTTTAACATGACTTCGGAGCAAGATATTCTCTAAAGATTTCAACGAATCCAGAATTACCTGAATCCTTTGAATATAGGATTTGGTCCTTGTATTTGTCCTTGGTCTCCTTCATGGGTAACTCAATCTGTTTTTCAATACCCAATTTTCTATCGAGCGTTCCTAACACTCCTTTCTTTATCATCAAACTTTTGTCCGTTTAGACCATCTACCATTTTTCTGTTTCCTCTGCATTTAATGCTATGATATCTAAATCATCGGTTATTAATCCGAGGTGGTTTCAGGAGAATTGTGTTTTTAGATGATTAAACGCTGATGGTAATATGATGGAATATGAAAGGTTACCTGGTAACAATAAAAGAGCACGCGTATATATAAACGTTATAATAAGGTTGTTTCGTACGAAAAGTCGAAGTTGACTTGTTGGAGCTGTGACAAAATTGGCTAATTTTGAAAAGGGATCGCAAAGTTGTTTTTGTTAATAAATGCCAAAGGATCTGACGCGGCTACGTGTTGAACTTTTACTCAATTGCCGAGAGTTTCTCAGGTGCATAACTATATGCATAAATCTTTCCTTCCGTAGATGAAGTGCGGTTGATTCATCCTATCGATTGAGGTGTTTTCAAGAATCATGAAAGGTTTGAACGCAGAATGTAATCGTGAAGATACAAATGAGGTTTAAGATGAAATCAAGTGGCAAACTTGAAGAATTGTTTAGTTTCATATGTTATATTCAATATTTTAATTCATTTTAATTGTCCAATGTTATTAGTCCACAGTTGATAGTCCACAGTTGACAGTGCAATCATTCATATATAGTTTAATATATAATATTTGAATTAATTAATACGTATCGTGACCCGTGTACATGTCTCAGACTCGATCACAACTCAAAGTATATATATTATTATAGAATCAACCTCAACCCTGTATAGAGAACTCGATCATTACTGCATATAGAGTGTCTATGGTGATTCCAAATAATATATATAGATGTGTCGATATGATATGTCAAAACCTTGTATACGTGTCCCGATATTTAAAGTGCGTAAAATAAATAACAGAAATTAAATGACGATAAATAAAGTGCGTAAAGTAAATAACAGAAATTAAATGACAATAAATAAAATTGCGAGAATATAAATTGCGATAAAATAAATTGCGATAAATAAATTGCGATAAATAAATTGCGATAAATAAAATGTAATACGGAATTAACAGTTAGCTAGGAACAGTTAGCTAGGATTTTGTTAGCGTGGTTTCTTAATAAAATTTAATATTGTTAATTAGTCTGTTTCTAATCAATTTTTATTGTGTCCATTATTTCTTCATTATGCCACTTGTTGGATTCTGATAGGTCAAAATTCAAATATGAAATTGAATTTGAATGAAAATAGTTATTCTTTGGTGAACGGATAAGTATCCCGGTGGTTGTAAATAGGATAGTGAATAACTGTTGAATCAGATTCGAAGAATATACAGTGTAACTTATTAATGTGAAATTTAAATATTCCTCGGGTATTACCTACCCGTTAAAATATTTTTATTATTAACAGTTTGTACAAAAGAATTTTTAATTACAATCTTTATGAAAACATATATACATATATATATTTTCTTCAGATGTAATCATGAATTTAATGAGTTAACATGATTTTAAACTCATTTAGTTTTCAGTTGGAACTAGAATAAATAATCTCTAAAACATTAGAGATTACATAATCACCATGTCGAACGAAGATAACTGATGTAGAATGTCATGTAGAATGATGATTATACTCGAGGTATAGATTGAGATGTTGAGGCATGTGATATTGAAATTTGGATTGTTGGTGGTACTGTTGGTGCCGGTGATTTGGATGAAGCTGGTACGTTTTGCACCATATTTTCCAAGACTACAACTTATGCGCGAAGTTCGTTAACTTCTTCTATTACACCGGGATGATTGTCGGTTTGGACGAGCAGATGAATGAGGTTTAGAATCTGAGATAGTATATGATCGTGATGAGATACTTTGGAAATGAGAGAGAAAATGGTGTCTCGAACAGGTTCTCCGGTAAACGTTTTAGGTTCATTGTCAAGAGGTGAATTTGATTAGTGGAAATGATCGCCTTCTTCGCGTTTCCATTGATTAAGTCGACTACGAACCCATCTCCAATTCATTCAGAATAGATGATGGCTAATTGATCGATTCATTTCGGTTACTCTGCTTTCGGAGCTCGAGTGGAAATCCATATTGAAATAGCTGTCGGAATAACTATCGAAATAGCTATCGAAATCTGATGGACTCGAACTGGTTGAGGGATTCATCTCGTACGATCAGATGAAGGATTTTCGATAAGAAATAGATTATAGGATGTAGATTAGTACCCTGCAATACATAATTTACATATGCATATATAATACTAAAATCCCATAAGCTACGGAGGAATCTACGGAAGCTGTCAGGCAAAGGTAACAATAATAGATACGCTAAGATATGAATTTAACTATACACTGTCTATGCAATAAAGGCAGTAAGACGTGTCTTAGACTTTAAGGATGATAAGCAAATAATTTTTCGACACTAAATGATAAGCAAAACTTTTGACATGCAAACACGGTCGAAGTCCAGACTCATTAATGCATTCTAACGACTATCAGTTAGACTCACTAATGCAAGACCTGGTTCGCTAAGACCACCGCTCTGATACCAACTGTGAAGACCCGTCCTAATCCATCCGGACGAAGTCCATATCGATTATAAACGATTCACAACAGTTGATTACATCGCGAGGTACTTGACCTCTATATGATACATTTTACAAACATTGCATTCGTTTTTGAAAAGACAAACTTTCATTACATCGAAAGTTGACAGGCATGCATACCATTTCATAATATATCCAACTATAATTGACTTGATAATAATCTTGATGAACTCGACGACTCGAATGCAACGTCTTTTGAAATATGCCATGAATGACTCCAAGTAATATCTATAAAATGAGCAAATACACAGCGGAAGATTTCTTTCGTACCTGAGAATAAACATGCTTTAAAGTGTCAACCAAAAGGTTGGTGAGTTCATTAGTTTAACTTAAACAATCGTTTCCATCATTTTAATAGACCACAAGATTTCAGATTTCCATTTCTCATAAACATACGTCCCATGCATAGAGACAAAAATATCATTCATATGGATTGAACACCTGGTAACCGACATTAACAATATGCATATATAAGAATATCCCCATCATTCCGGGATCCTCCTTCGGACATGATATAAATTTCGAAGTACTAAAACATCCGGTACTTTGGATGGGGCTTGTTGGGCCCGATAGATCTATCTTTAGGATTCGCGTCAATTAGGGTGTATGTTCCCTAATTCTTAGATTACCAGACTTAATAAAAAGGGGCATATTCGACTTCGATAATCCAACCATAGAATGTAGTTTCACGTACTTGTGTCAATTTCGTAAAACAGTTATAAAAGTTGCGCATGTATTCTCAGCCCAAAAATATAAAGGGTAAAAAGGCAAATGAAACTCACGATACTGTATTTTGTAGTAAAAATACATATGACGTCATTGAACAATGCAGGGTTGGCCTCGGATTCACGAACCTATATCAATTGTGTATATATTAATACGTATAATGTAAGTTACAAAATTTCATTTATTAATATGTATTATTTATATATTATAGTTTTGTAGAATTTATTCTAACCTTTATTTTAAAACGTATACTTATATTATATTTTAAGTTATATTTTATATATATATATCGATTTTATGTATATATATCTATAATGATTTACGTTTATATAAATAGTGACATTAATATATTTATATACATATATTTGTGGTTAGTATTGTATTTATGAAATTTTATTAGTTTGTTATGTGAATTATTAATACAATCCTAGTATATACCATAAGTATATATATAGTGTACAAAAGATTTATTTGTTAAAATAATAATTTAGATAATAATGATTTACTAATAATAATAATAGTTTTATTAATAATGATAATTCTAATAGCAAAAAAAATGAAAATGATAACTGTTAATGATACTAATAATAATAACTCTAAAATAATATTAATACTAATACCATACTTATGTTAATAATAAGGGTTCTAATATTTATAAAATGATAAATGATAATCATAATAATACTAGTAAATATTAATGATGATACTGATAAATATGATATTATTAATTGTAAATGTACTGATGATACTATTATTTATAAACCGGTACAAATTCTAATATTGATGATAATAATATATTTTTATTTCCTTCATAATAATAATAATGATAATCATAATCATAATCCTAATGATGATAAAATACTAAAATGATAAGTTTATTACTAATAATAATAATATTAATACCTATCATAATAATAATAGTAATGTCTATAATACTTTCAAATATGATAACAAGTATGATACTAATAATAACAATAACAATAACAATCAAAACAATCACAATAATAATAATAATACTAATAATAATTAATATATAATAACAATAATAAAATTAGAAAAGAGAACTACCTCACATGAAAAGAGTTTCAAAAAAAAAAAAAAAAAAAAACTACCGTCCTCTGGACTCGATCTCGTGACCACATGCTCACACGCAAACACTCTCGACCATCCCACCAATTCTGATTCTCTGTACTAATATCGAATTTAAATTTTATATATAAACTGTTTTTCTTCTATTCCTCTTCTTCTCCACAAGTCTCATGGATTCAACAAAACATCAATAACCAAAAAAAAAAAAAATCGGGGTTCCCTTTAAAGCTTCAAAACATTACTGAAAAAAAAATAATTTGGGTTCTAAAATAAAAAAAAAAAAACACTAAAGGCCTACTGCAGCGTCGGTTCTTGGAACAAAACAAAAAAAATTGATTTCGTAATAGATAACATTATAGATAATGTTTATAACACGAAATAGTTTTCTAAACATGTATAAAAACTACTGGAATCGTCAATTTGATCAGAAACATATACACGAACGCGAATTTGTCTCAAGAACAATTGTTGACTTTTTTTTAAACTAAACTTTGACTTCAAAATTCAAGATCGATATAAAGATTTGAGAGTTGAGATTTTGCAGATAGATTCAAAGAAAGATTTCTAACATTTCTGCATTTTTAGATTTTGAAACTTTATTCGAAATTGAATTAAGAGAAAAAAAAATTGGAGCGTGCAGAGAAGAAGAAAAAAAAAATATCGCTGTGCTCTTTAATCCCATTGGATTTCTTTTTTATTTGATTTGCAATTATACATAATCATGTTGTAATAATAGAGATCGGTTGATAAAAAATGGATAAAATGTCAACACAGGTTCACGAGTTGGGAGCAGGAAAGAAACAAAAAAAATAATAATAATAGAGATAAAGGATACAAAGGTCAAGCGTATAATATAGATCCCTACTGTTTTTTTTTTTTAATTAATAATAATAATATATAATAACAATACTATTAATATCTAATAATATTAATAAAATTAATAATAATGATAAATATAATATTAATGATAATAATAATTGTAAAAATGATAATAATAATAATAATAATAATAATAATACCATACTAATTATGATAATATTAATATTTTATCGATAATAATAATATTAGTAATAATAATCTAATTTATACATCCAATTTCATCTTTATATGATATAAAGTGATATTATGAATACAAATATTGATATTTGACGATACAAATAACATTACTACAACAACTATATTTGTATTTAAATTTAATTTATTAATATCATCTATTATTATGTAATATTTAATAATTATGTAATATGTATTGTAACATATACTGAATATTATATATTTATGCATTTTAATATAAATATATTATAATATTTATTTACATACTAATTATATTATACTTATGTATGTAATTATGAAAAATATAAATGTTTTATATATGTAAGTATTATATATATTTATTAAAATAGTACATTATTTCATCATAGATATATTATAAATTTCTACATATACATAATATAATAATTATGTATAAAATCATATATATATATATATATAGTTATATTTATGTATATATGTATACTACCATATATATAAAATCATGTTTTAAATGTTGAGTAGATGATTAATTATGTATATTAAACAATTAACTACAAAGTATAACATTGTACATTTAATATTTTGATAACGTTGGTAAAATATGTTTGAATCATTTATATACAATATACTATATATATTCAAAATGAAAATCTTTAGTTATTAAATGTTATCTTTTATAATAACAAAATTACTTAATAGTTCATTAATACTAATATAATTAGTTTTATATATAATTATTTATATTTACATTCTTAGTTACAATTAAAGGTTCGTGAATCGTCGGAAATAGTTAAAGGTCAAATGTTATCATGAAATAGTTCAAACATAATGAGACTCGGTTTAATAGACTTTGCTTATCGAGTCGAATCATATAAGATTATGTTTAAATTTGGTCGGAAATTCCCGGGTCATCACACTGCTGAATCAGTGTTAAGACAACATGACATTTACTCAACCTCCATAGGCCCAATTGACCTCATACGGACTCTAACCTCCACTGGTCCGGTCACGGGTCCCCGACCTCCACAAGCCCGGCGGGTGCCTAACACAGTACGCACATACGATCACATAGCAACAGCAACTTCAAGCATGCAATATCGTACAAGCATGAAAACCATTTTATAAACATGGCAATCACATCACACTAAAGCATGGTAATAGAATAAACACAATAGCATGACATGCTACTTAAACTCTATCCGGAGATTGACCCGCTCATCGATTACCAGCAGCAACTAAGTAATCTACTTCTGAGCTTCTTCCTTGTTCTTATCGCTTGAGAACAATAAAAACCAAGTTAGTATAGTGCTCAAATCAAAAATTAGACACGCGGCCAGCATAACAGCTAAAAACTGACACTTCGCATAAATTTTCCAAAATCACACTATCGGTAGCCTGTCCTAGACAGTCAATCAACTGTATTTAGTCTGACGGTCTGCTGTCTCTACAAACATAAACGATCAACTATCAAAGTCAGGCGATCGACTGACACACTTTGACGGTCGACTGTGTTCTTCAGCTGCAGCAGCAGCAAACTCGCGAGTTTTGAGCCAAATTCACCAAATCTCGATCTTTGACTCGATTTGACCTTAAAACTGAACAAAATTTGTTTATAAAATCTTTTGAGACATAAACCCACAAGTATTTCACAGAAACAACATCAAATTGAACAATTTGACACCTAAAATCACTTTTGACTAAATCTAACTTAAAAACCCCAATTTAACACTAATTGGACATGAAATCAAACAAATCTTACCTTGTTTCACACACTGAAATCACTAGCAACAGATTTATTACACAATCAACCTCAAAAACGAGATTTGAGGATCTAGGGTTTCAAGTGGGTGAACAAGTTAGGTACGGACCAGTGGAGGCATGAGACTTGTAACCGGGCCTGCGGAGGTTAGAGTCCGTATGAGGTCAACCGGGCCTGTGGACGTTGAGTTCATGTCGTGTTGTCTGTGTACTGATTCAGCAGGAAGGACTATTGGTAGACACTAACCTAATCAGCTAAGGTCGTGTGCCCGTACAAGCCGCCGATCCTCGTATTATCTATACTTGTATGCTAGTTGGTTGTTAGCATGATTGTGGTGTTGTATGCATGTTTGGTACTTAAGCTTGTCTATTAGATAGATTCGATTCACTTAGCCGAGTGTTAATCCCCCATATTCCACCCTTGCAGGTTTAGGTACCGCCAATTAGCGCCGAGTGCAGGTGCTGATGACATGTTTGACGTGTGAACTCTGATGTGACATTTGTAACTGATGTTTTGTATTAATGTAACACCATTGTGTATTTTTAAATTTAAATACGTGAATTTATTTAATGATGTACTTAATGTTGTGGTTTAAATATTAATGTCTTTCGCCGTGTTTTAAAAAAAATGGCTGGTGTTACAATTTATGTTCTTGAATTTTCGTAATTGAATATTGATGAAGATCTGAGTTATATGTATATATGTATATGTAATATGTATATGTATATGTTTCCGGTTTTAAGAATTGAAATAAAGTTTGACTTTTAGGTTATACCTCATATTGCATGGGTTTAATTAGGTGGAAATATAGATATAGATGCGTTTTGCGTATTAATCGTTAGTGTATATATATGATTTCATGGGTTTTAAATTCGGTGAATTAATAAATTTCATAGGTTTTGAAGTAATAAATTACTAAAAATTTGAGTTATTAAAATTAGGGTTTGTAATTTTTGTAAAGAACAAGTCATATGAAGATGAAACAAATGGTAAAAAGACGATTTTACCCTCACATGCATTGCACATGTTAAAGTTTAACGGATTTAGTCAAAAGAAGTTTGACGGAGTGATGCGGATTGTAAATTTTTGATAAATAAAGGATTTTAAAGGGGAAAAAAACCCGAGAGACGCTGTTAGCAATATAGGGTATAATAGATTAACCAACAAAACAAAAAAGTCTATTAAAGAAAAAACGTTATACTTTTGGCTAACTATTTTTGCAGTGACCCAAGAATTTTCATTGCTGACTCATTTATTTACATATTTTGTTAAATGTAATTTAGTATATCTAGTAGGGCGTTAAAGTAATGCATCGTGCATTGAACGAGTTTTACACTAGTAATTAAATAAGTTGGTCTTACTAATAGTGCTAGGTGTTTTGTTAATCCGTGATTACTGGATAGACGGGCTCACGGGCTACCAACTCCTAATCAATGATTAAAGTAAACATGATA
The DNA here is from genome assembly GCF_046630445.1 of Rutidosis leptorrhynchoides. NCBI lineage: Eukaryota > Viridiplantae > Streptophyta > Magnoliopsida > Asterales > Asteraceae > Rutidosis > Rutidosis leptorrhynchoides. The sequence goes on from NC_092333.1 coordinate 486,576,197, forward strand.
TAACATATAACATGTTTATGTTTTGTTGATCGTGGACATTAGATTAACACACGATTCCTACAAGGTATCTTTGACCTAATCTTAGATTAGCTTAACTATTACCATTAACTAATGAATGAATAACAACATAACCATAATCACAATGCTTTCTAGTTTAAAAACTTATTCATTATTTAATTATACACAACAATCTCATATATCCCATTCATATCATTCATATGCATATGCATATATCAGAGGATTATATTTCTTTGAATTTTTTACTAATATACGGAGTAATCGCTAACGTTTCAAATGATCGGATAATATTCATAATGATACGCATACCCGATTAGCTCGTGTAGCGTATCAAACATCTTCGCTAGGTGAGCCAAGCATGATGCGCGCTAATATGATAAGCGCTATAATCACTAAGCCGCGTTGTTTCCTCGTCAGCGCAGTAGTGACGTATGGATGTCAGGCGATGTTGTAGCTAGCAGGGGTGTATGGCAGGCAAGAGTCAGATCCGACAAAACACCTTTTACTTTTGTCGGACCAGCTCACTCACGAAAGTACTATTTGCAGGCCACGATCTTGCTGACACTATTACGTGGCAATAGAAGACAAAAAGGATCGCCCTATAAATAGCGGACTCGAATCCACGAAGCAGGGATATGTTCTTGGAGAACTTACACACATACTATTTTAAGTATCCACGTACGGACCTTCCGCGCAATTGTACCCGCGCTACCGGACTTAAAGCATTTCACTAGACACTCTTGATATACAGGTAACGTGCTATGAACATAAACCCTATAACCCAGCGCGAGCCATCGCTGACCGGACTACCCGCCGATGGTGGGTCTATGTTTAACCACCCCCGCTGAGATCCTCATCTCGCAGGGGGTTATTCACGGTACTTCGGACCCGAGAGTTAAACTCAGTTCACCCTTAAATCCCCCTTCTTTGATGTCAAGCATGGACCGAACCCGACCCGAATATTCTATGCTTGGTCATTTGGCGCCATCTGTGGGACACTCAAGTTAAAAGATTTCGATTTGATCTTTTTTCTGTATGTCCACTAACAACTCGTGTGACGACCCGGAAATTTCTGACCAAATTTAAACTTGATCTTTATATGATTTCGACACGATAAGCAAAGTCTGTAATGTTGAGTCTCGTAAAATTTTGAAACTATATTCATGAAATCAATTACCCTTTGACTGTGTTCGACGATTCACGAACAATTAATTGTAAATATATATGCGTGTATATAAATATATAAATAATAATTTGAAATATAATTTGAAGTATTATAGGTTGTTGATATTAAAAATTAATTATGTAAAGTAAAATAAAAATAGGATATTATAATAATTATTATTTAAAATATATCTATATATAAATAAGTATATTAAAAATAAATATTAAATGATTGTAATACTCGTTTGATGTTCTGATTGATATTAAGCAAGTTAAATTCAAACTTATGTGATTTTAAAATAAACGGTGATCTGAAAATGAGTAATATAAATTTTAGGCTTATTAAAAATGTATATAAGAACTATTTGTTGAATTTTAAAATTTTTTATATTTTACTTGGGGTTGGGAACGAATAATTAATGTAATTTTTATTTAATAGTCAATGATCGAATTTTATACCATAATGACCAAAATAAATAAATATAGTTAATTTAAAAATTTGGGATTTTTCTGAAGACTTTTATCCGTCACTGATTTCAAATAGTGCACGATACACAGTCCGTTAAAACTGTCGGCAGATAAATCTAAATTATGAGGCTGCTAAACTATTTAGATTACTGTTTCTACACGTTTCTTTTAGATAAATTGATTAATGATTAATTAATGAGTAATGATTAATTTACTATTATTATTAATTATTATTAATATTATATTATTATATTGAATTATTAGATTTACTGTGTTTGTTCTAATCTAAACTATCTAATTCCTTATATACAGACATATATATGACTCTTAAGCAATCACCTTTTATCTATCGACTATCACATTTAGAACAACCACCATCTCCCCCACAATCCATTAATTTAACTATCAAATTGCTTGCCATGGTTCCTATTCGAAGACTACAACCGAAACCATCACGGAAGCCACTACCATCTTCACTCTTCGAAACAAACACCATAACCGGAATCGTGTTACTCATTTGCTACTCTTAACTTGTTTCTACCTTTGTTTTGTTCGAGAACCTACGACACCACCAATGCTACTGCAGATTGTCTTCAACCTAAATACCACCCACAACCTTGAAAACCGCCACTTGCTATGCTGCTATCTTGTTTTTATTCTGTGTTTATCACGAAACAAAGACCTCCTGTTGATAAACCCATATCATCACAAACCCATTTATTATTTTGCTTACTGTCAATAACCTAAATCATAGAACCCTACGACTACGGTTAAGCTGCTACACACTCCAGTTTCCTGTTTCTGTTTACGGCTCAAACCAAAAACCCCGTGTAACATGGTCGACTAAAATTGCTACTATATGCGCTGATGTATAACGAGGACCAAACCATCACCACTTTCTATTCGAAGTTTCTGTCTCTTGTTCATCGAAACCCACAACTACATCAAACCCACCACCTTCATTAAACCCAACCAAAAACCACCTATTGACTGCTGCTGTACGACTGGTTCTATCACACCAAACAACAAACCACCATTTACAGCAACCAATGGCTGCCACAACCACCGCAACCATCTTTCATCTCTTTTCTTCTCTTCTCTTCTCTTCTCTCTCTACCTCCCATCTCTCTCCACTTTCTTTCTTGTTCGTGCACTATCAAATCTATGCTATTGCTACAGCCGTGAAACACCACCATCCTGCTGTAACCCTATGTGAACCACCACCACAAACCCATCTAATCAATCACTGTTTTTGCTGATATTTCTATTCGATGACCACTCAACCATGAACCCTTTTGAGATACTATTGTTGGAATATATAAATTCTGCTCAATTAACTTCTAGTCAAGAAAACCTACTGAACCTTTATTAAACCCCACAGTCGGCTGTGATAATATCTTAATAAAGCTAAGGATAGTGGGATACCTGATAATGAAAAATCACGTGTTAATGCCGTTTCTTTTTGTGTTTCGGTTCTTGTGGTGGGCCGAGGCAAACACACCCATCAAAGGGATTTATTTATACATGTTTAAATAAATTACTTGGGCCATGTTCCTATTAGTATTATTGGACCGAGACTTTTAATTTATGATAATGAAGATTTTGTGATGTTATGATGATGAAGTTATGAAGAATATTAAAACTAGAAGCGGTATTTTTTTTATTTCAGTTCCGTCGAACCAGAGAAAAACCAAACAACCCTTTATCACCTTGGGCTTATTTTAAACTGTTGGGCCATATGTATACATATTGTAGAGATTGGGCCGAAATCAAATTACGAATTGGGCCGAAATCTAGTTAAAAGAAATTTTGTATCAAATAAATCAGAAAAATGGAATTGCTTGAATGGTTTAGGAGTGTTTGCATTATTCAGGAGGTCATGGGTTCAAGCCTGGACTTTGCCATTATTTTTGAGAAAACTCATTAAGGTAGTCTTTTTATCATTATTATTATTATTATTATTATTATTATTATTATTATTATTATTATTATTATTATTATTATTATTACTATTATTACTATTATTATTACTATTATTATTATTATTATTATTATTATTATTATTATTATTATTATTATTATTATTATTATTATTATTATGGATATAAAAGAGGTTAATTATGACTAAATTTGAATATATTAAAATGTTAGTAAAAGATGATACGGAAGAAGATTATAATTATATTAACACATGTACGATAAAAATTATGATTATGAATTAGAACTAACGAGTTCATATTTATAAGTTAGGAGTTAGGCACGAAGATTATTATGACTATTGATATTATTATTATCATTAAAAATATCGTTATTTTTAAAATTATCATTTTTATTAAAACTATCATTTTTATTAAGACTATCATGATTAGTAAGATTATCCTTTTTACTAAAATTTTCATTATTAGTAAAACTACCATTTTTACTATCATTAATATTAATATAATTACTATTATTATTATTATTGATATAATTTTATCAAATAAATATTAGTTATATAAAAATATATTTAATACATATAATCTAACTATATTAATAATTCTATAATAAATATTAATTAGTTATCTAAAGTATATGATATACTTAGTTTACTATTTTAATATAATAGATATATAGATATATATATAACAATTGAAATAACAAATATATTACTATTTTAAAATATGTAATATATTATATAAATAATACATATATACTAAGTTGATTATTATTACATGTTAAATTATATGTTTTAATACATATAAATGATATATGTTCGTGAATCCGAGGTCAACCCTACACTTGTTCAATGTCGTCATATGTATTTTTACTACAAAATACAGTATTGTGAGTTTCATTTGCTCCCTTTTTAAATTCTTTTGCAATATATATTTTTGGGACTGAGAATTCATGCGCTGCTTTTATAAATGTTTTACGAAATAGACACAAGTAATCGAAACTACATTATATGGTTGAATGATCGAAGCCGAATATGCCCCTTTTTGCTTGGTAACCTAAGAATTAGTAAACCAGTCTACTAAATGACGCGAATCCTAAAGATAGATCTATTGGGCCCAACAAACCCCATCCGTTGTAGCGGATGCTTTAGTACTTCGAGTTTTTATATCATGTCCGATGGATGTCCCGGAATGATGGGGATATTCTTATATGCATCTTGTTAATGTCGGTTACCAGGTGTTCAATCCATATGAATGAATTTTATGCAGATGAATGATGTTTATGATAAATGGAAATTAAAATCTTGTGGTCTATTAAAAATTGATATGATTGTTATGATAAACCTATGAACTCACTAACCTTTTGGTTGACACTTGAAAACATGTTTATTCTCAGGTTTGAAAGAAATCTTTCGCTGTGCATTTGCTCATTTTAGAGATATTACTTGGAGTCATACATGGCATATTTCAAAAGACGTTGCATTCGAGTCGTTGAGTTCATCAAGATTATTATTAAGTCAAGTATAGTTAGATATATTATGAAATGGTATGCATGCCGTCAACTTTCGATGAATGAAAGTTTGTCTTTTAAAAACGAATGCAATGTTTGTAAAATGTATCATATAGAGGTCAAGTACCTCGCGATGTAACCAAATGTAATGTATTCGTCTAGATGGATTAGGATGGGCCTTTACAACTCGCTTGTTTCTTTTTGATACAGTAACATGTGTTGAAATGACTAGCAAGCAAGAAATACCTAAGCCTGCGCAAGCGCGAGCTACCTTGCCCACAGGACATAAGCCAGCCATCAAGGGATCTGCGGGAACTTCTGACGGCGCGCCACCAAGAGGTGCCCAGATACCTCCCCCTGGCGCATTCGCGTTATCTTTCAAGACACCGAAAGCGATTAGGACGATACCATGGGCCTCGAACACCACAAGCACGAGATTCGCCCCCATTTACCCCATGACTAAATCTGCGCGCAATAGCCCTAGACATACTATCAGTCCTGCTGGCCCGCAAGGCACGCAGCCTCGCCTTCGCCTCGAAGGGATGCCTCCCCAACCACCCCAGGATCTAGCGCCACCACTTTCGCGCAGGGAACTTCGCCCGCAGGAAGAGGAGCATCCACGGAATCACCGGCTCGAACACGCAAATAGCGCGCCCACAACCAAGCCAACCTGATTTACGCTTTGATGAACGCCGTGCCAGATGATATGGTACATGAATTTGAGCAACCCGGAAAGGCCGAGCTCATGATCAAAAACTTGTATGCGGGAATGAAAGGAGTACCAGTCAAACCCTCTTTTGAGACCATTCCTACAGGGGAAAAGTTTTCAGCCCACATACTGAACCACATCTCAACGCCGCTGCCCAAGATACCACTCACCTTGGGGTATTACGACGGATTCTTGGATCTTGATGACTTTTTGCAGAAGTATGAGGGAATAGCGTGAAACCAGCGCTGGGCCGATGAGACAAAATGTATGGAGTTCCCTCCACTGCTCGAAGGTGTCGCTTGACAGTGGTTCAACAACCTTCCAGTGCCAGTTATAAGCTGTTACGATGACCTTCGAACACACTTCCTGCTCAACTTTCATAACATGCGTGCAACTCGAAGGACGCATGTTGAATGTCATGACATCAAGCATGAGCGAGGGGAATCTTTGGGACAGTTCATCGATAGGTACTGCTAAGAGGTGGCCAGAGTCCCCAACTGCGCTGAATCATTGAAGGTATCTGGTTTTATACACGGAATCTGTCGGGAGCGCCACCTAACATTATGGCAGAGACTTAGGAAGCGTCCTACAGAAATGCTCGCAGAAGCAATAAGGGAAGCACATGAACACATGCGCGCTGAAGAAAACACCACCAGGTACTCGAGTTACAGAGATTCGGAGAACAGTCGGCGCAACGGTTACGACTCACCAAGGGGTGGGCTCCAGTCAGGTGGTTTCGGGAGAAACCCACACGACTCCAGCCCCTACCGCCACCATGGTAACAACCATCACAGCGACAGGAAGCTCCAGCGAAACCATCAGGGGAACAACAACAACAACCAGCAACATCATCTGAACAGGGATAGCGACACCAGGGAAAACAAACAAGCCTTAATCAGAAGCCTCACCAAGAGTTTGAAAGAGATCTTTGTGACTGAGCCTATCTCAAAAACATTTGAGAAACCCGCGTGCATGTCTGAGTACGCGCGACGTGATAAGTCTAAGTTCTGCGACTTTCACGATGACTTCGGACATGAGACCAATCGTTGCAAATTGTTGGTTGATAAGGTGGTCGTTTGCCTCAAGCACGGAGAGTTGAAACACTTGAAACCAGGGAAAGATGAATCAGGTGGGCATAAGAAGGAAAGCGAAAGAGTCGAGAAGGATAAGGTCATCTATGTCTTTTCATGGGAGAAGAAGAAGGAAGTTAAGAAAGAGCCACTGTTGCCGTATGAAACCCTCAAGGCAAACCTCCCACGCGAGCCCATTTAGGAAAGGGAATGCGCTCCTCTGGTGGTAGAAGATTACTTGCCTGAATGCACTTCACACATTGATAAAATTCTCATCAATACTGGCAGCTGTGTCAATGTCATGTTCTTTTATTGCTTCGAGAACCTAGCCTACACAGTGAAGCGCAACCTAAGAAAGGTAAAGCAGCAGTTTAGAGGGATAACTGGGGACCCCGCTTGGTCAAAGGGGATACTTGGGACAGCGTTAACCTTGCGAGACGATCAACACAAGGAAAGGGCGCACACGATGGTGGTTGACTTCAAAGTGATACGCGCTGAATCAGAATACGATGCTATCCTTAGACAACCGGCATTATCACACTTCGCCATCAGCACCTGCCTTTATCGAGGGATCATAACGCTACCCACCCCGCTAGGAGAAGCCATGCTCAAGTCCAAAGTGACCGCGGAGGACTGTCGACTTTGACAGGTACGCGTAAACATATGTAGCTAATCGTTTCAAAGATTAAAATCACAGATCATGTGTGAAATGTCCCGTTCATATTGATTATAAACGTTCCATATTAGTTGATTTTGTTGCGAGGTTTTGACCTCTATATGAGACGTTTTTCAAAGACTGCATTCGTTTTTAAAACAAACCATAACCTTTATTTTATCGACAAGGTTAAAAAGTCACCACCTAGATTATCCAGAAATGATAATCTAAAATATCACACTAACACACTACCAATACATATTGGTTTACAATATTAATATGTTACAACAAAGTAAATCTCGAATGCAGTTTTAAACAATATTATACAAGCATGCTGACACCAAATCTTGTCCATATTTTAGCATGCAACAGCGGAAGCTCTTAATAATCACCTGAGAATAAACATGCTTTAAACGTCAACAAAAAATGTTGGTGAGTTATAGGTTTAACCTATATATTTATCAAATCGTAATAATAGACTACAAGATTTCATATTTCAATATACATCCCATACATAGAGATAAAAATCATTCATATGGTGAACACCTGGTAACCGACCTTAACAAGATGCATATAGAATATCCCCTATCATTCCGGGACTCCATTCGGACATGATGAATTCGAAGTACTAAAGCATCCGGTACTTTGGATGGGGCTCGTTGGGCCTAATAGATCTATCTTTAGGATTCGTGTCAATTAGAGTGTATGTTCCCTAATTCTTAGATTACCAGACTAAAAAGGGGCATATTCGGTTTAATAATTCAACCATAGAATGTAGTTTCATTTACTTGTTTCTATTTTGTAAAACATTTATAAAACTGCATGTATTCTCTTCCCAAAATATTAAATTTTAAAAGTGGGACTATAACTCACTTTCACAGATTTTTACTTCGTCGAGAATTAAGACTTGGCCACTGGTCGATTCACGAACCTATAATAAATATGTACATATATATCAAAGTATGTTCAAAATATATTTACAACATTTTAATACGTTTTGTTGTTTAAGTTTATTAAGTCAAATGTCCTCGTTAGTAACCTACAACTAGTTGTCCACTGTTAGATGTACAGAAAATAAAGCAATATATATTATCTCGAATCAATCCACGACCTCGTGTATACAAGCCTCAGGCTAGATCACAACTCAAAGTATATATAATATTTTGGAATTAACCTCAACCCTGTATAGCTAACTCCAACATTACTGCATATAGAGTGTCTATGGTTGTTCCGAAATATATATATATATAGATGGGTCGATATGATATGTCAAAACATTGTATTCATGTCTATGGTATCCCAAGATTACATAACATATTAGAATACATGTATAATACAATATAAGTTACCTAGGATACGATTAATATAGATTTGTTACCAATTTTCATGTAGCTACAACAAGAAAAATTATCCAATCTTGTTTTACCCATAACTTCTTCGTTTTAAATCCGTTTTGAGTGATTCAAGTTGCTATGGTTTCATATTGAACTTAAGTTTATAAATCTAAATAGAAAATGCATAAGTTTATAGTCAGAAATACAGGATACAAGTCATTTTTGTAAAGGTAGTCATTTCAGTCGAAAGAACGACGTCTAGATGACCATTTTGGAAAATATACTTCCACTATAAGTTTAACCGTGATTTTTAGATATAGTTTCATGTTCATAAGAAAAATCATTTTTCCAGAAGAACAACTTTTAAATCAAAGTTTATCATACTTTTTAATTAACTAACCCAAAACAGCCTGCGGTGTTACTACGACGGCGTATATCCGATTTTACGGTGTTTTTTGTGTTTTCCAGTTTTAAATCATTAAGTTAGCATATCATATAGATATAGAATATGTGTTTAGTTGATTTTAAAAGTCAAGTTAGAATGATTAACTTTTGTTTGCGAACAAGTTTAGAATTAACTAAACTATGTTCTAGTGATAACAAGCTTAAACCTTCGAATAAGGTACTTTTATATATATAAATCGAATGTTATGAACATCATTACTACCTCAGGTTTTTTGGATAAACCTACTGGAAATGAGAAAAATAGATCTAGCTTCAAAGGATCCTTGGATGGCTTAAAAGTTCTTGAAGCAAAATCATGACACGAAAACAAGTTCAAGTAAGATTTCCACTCGAAATAAGATTGTTAAAGTTATAGAAATTGAATCAAAGTTTGAATATGAGTATTACCTTGTATTAGAAAGATATCTTACTATAAATAATAAATATTTCTTGAGGTTGGATGATCACTCAAAGTGGATTTGCAAGATTGGAAGTAAGCTAGCAAACTTGGAAGTGTTGTTGGTGTGTTCTTGAGTAGTTGTTTTATAACTTGGTTTATGTGTGGATTTATGAACAGGTTGAGCTAGATTTTGATGAAGATGATGAAGAACACTTAGAACAATGGAAGAACACTTGAGAGAGAGTAGTTTGATGCATGAAAATTGAAAATGAAAGTGTGTTTGTGGTTCATCATTCACGTGAAAGTAGGAGTCAATATAGGCTCCATTAGTTTGTTGTTTTGTTAGATATTTCTTGCTAGATGTTGAATGATGGTTTCAACATGTGTTAGGTGACTCAAAAGGGCTGCTAAGAGCTAATCATTGAAGTATATATACCAATAGTAAATACATTTAGAAGATGTATATTGTACGAGTACAAATACGAGTGCATACTAGTAGAATTGTTGATGAAAATGAATGAGGATGTAATCGTAAGAATTTTTGTTAAGTAGAAGTACTTTGATAAGTGTCTTGAATTCTTTCAAAAGTGTATGAATACATATTAAAACACTACATGTATATACATTTTAACTGAGTTGTTAAGTCATCGTTAGTCGTTACATGTAAGTGTTGTTTTGAAACCTTTAGGTTAACGATCTTGTTAAATGTTGTTAACCCATTGTTTATTATATCTAAAGAGATGTTAAATTATTATATTATCATGATATTATGATATATTAATATATCTTAGTATAATATATATACAGTTAAATGTCGTTACAACGATAATCGTTACATATATGTCTCGTTTCGAAACACTTAAGTTAGTAGTCTTGCTTTTACATATGTAGTTCATTGTTAATATACTTAATGATATGTTTACTTATCATTTAACATGTTTATATATAGTGTAACAATATCTTAAAATGATTCATATGTAATTAGTAAAACGTTGTTATAACGATAATCGTTATATATATCGTTTTCAAGTTTCTTAATTCAATAGTCTTATTTTTATGTATATAACTCATTGTTAAAATACCTAATGAGATACTTACTTATCATAATATCATTTTAACTATATATATATATATATCCATATATATGTCATCATATAGTTTTTACAAGTTTTAACGTTCGTGAATCACCGGTCAACTTGGGTGGTCAATTGTCTATATGAAACCTATTTCAATTAATCAAGTCTTAACAAGTTTGATTGCTTAACATGTTGGAAACACTTAATCAAGTAAATATCAATTTCATTTAATATATATAAACATGGAAAAGTTCGAGTCACTACAGTACCTACCCGTTAAATAAATTTCGTCCCGAAATTTTAAGCAGTTGGAGGTGTTGACGTATCTTCTGGAAATAAGTATGGGTGTTTCTTCTTCATCTGATCTTCTCATTCCCAGGTGAACCCGAGTCCTCTACGAGCATTCCATCGAACCTTAACAATTGGTATCTTGTTTTGCTTAAGTCTTTTAACCTCACGATCCATTATTTCGAAGGGTTCTTCGATGAATTGAAGTTTTTCGTTGATTTGGATTTCGTCAAATGGAATAGTGAGATCTTCTTTAGCAAAACATTTCTTCAAATTCGAGACGTGGAAAGTGTTATGTACAGCCGCGAGTTGTTGAGGTAACTCAAGTCGGTAAGCTACTGGTCCGACACGATCAATAATCTTGAATGGTCCAATATACCTTGGATTTAATTTCCCTCGTTTACCTAATCGAACAATGCCTTTCCAAGGTGCAACTTTAAGCATGACCATCTCTCCAATTTCAAATTCTATATCTTTTCTTTTAATGTCAGTGTAGCTCTTTTGTCGACTTTGGGCGGTTTTCAACCGTTGTTGAATTTGGATGATCTTCTCGGTAGTTTCTTGTATTATCTCTGGACCCGTAATCTGTCTATCTCCCACTTCACTCCAAAAAATCGGAGACCGACACTTTCTACCATAAAGTGCTTCAAACGGTGCCATCTCAATGCTTGAATAGTAGCTGTTGTTGTAGGAAAATTCTGCTAACGGTAGATGTCGATCCCAACTATTTTTGAAATCAATAACACATGCTCGTAGCATGTCTTCAAGATTTTGTATTGTCCTTTCGCTCTGCCCATCAGTTTGTGGATGATAGGCAGTACTCATATCTAGACGAGTTCCTAATGCTTGCTGTAATGTCTGCCAGAATCTTGAAATAAATCTGCCATCCCTATCAGAGATAATAGAGATTGGTATTCCATGTCTGGAGATGACTTCCTTCAAATACAGTCGTGCTAACTTCTCCATCTTGTCATCTTCTCTTATTGGGAGGAAGTGTGCTGATTTGGTGAGACGATCAACTATTACCCAAATAGTATCAAAACCACTTGCAGTCCTTGGAAATTTAGTGATGAAATCCATGGTAATGTTTTCCCATTTCCGTTCTGGAATTTTGGGTTGTTGAAGTAGACCTGATGGTTTCTGATGCTCCGCTTTGACCTTAGAACACGTCAAACATTCTTCTACGTGTTTAGCAACATCGACTTTCATACCCGGCCACCAAAAATGTTTCTTGAGATCTATGTACATCTTCCCCGTTCCAGGATGTATTGAGTATCTGGTTTTATGAGCTTCTCTAAGTACCATTTCTCTCATATCTCCAAATTTCGGTACCTAAATCCTTTCAGCCCTATACCGGGTTCACTCTTCCCGAATATTTAGATGCTTCTCCGATCCTTTGGGTATTTCATCCTTTAAATTTCCCTCTTTTAAAACTCCTTGTTGCGCCTCCTTTATTTGAGTAGTAAGGTTAGTGTGAATCATTATATTCATAGCTTTTACTCGAATGGGTTCTCTGTCCTTTCTGCTCAAGGCGTCGGCTACCACATTTGTCTTCCCCGGATGGTAACGAATCTCAAAGTCGTAATCATTCAACAATTCAATCCATCTGCGCTGCCTCATGTTCAGTTGTTTCTGATTAAATATGTGTTGAAGACTTGTGATCTGTATATATAATACTTTTGACCCCATACAAGTAGTGCCTCCAAGTCTTTAATGCAAAAACAACCGCGCCTAATTCCAAATCATGCGTCGTATAATTCTGCTCGTGAATCTTCAATTGTCTAGACGCATAAGCAATTACTTTCGTTTGTTTCATTAATACACAATCGAGACCTTGCTTTGAGGCGTCACAATATATCACAAAATCATCATTCCCTTCAGGTAATGACAATATAGGTGTCGTAGTTAACTTTTTCTTCAACAATTGAAGCGCTTTCTCCTGCTCATCCTTCCATTCAAATTTCTTCCCCTTATGCATTAATGCAGTCAAAGGTTTTGCTATTTTGGAAAAATCTTGGATGAACCTTCTGTAGTAACCAGTCAGTCCTAAAAATTGGCGTATATGCTTCGGAGTTTTTGGGGTTTCCCACTTTTCAAAGGTTTCAATCTTTGCTGGATCCACCTGAATACCTTCTTTGTTCACTATGTGTCTGAGGAATTGAACTTCTTCCAACCAAAATGCACACTTTGAAAACTTAGCGTACAGTTTTTCTTTCCTTAACAACTCTAGCACTTTTCTCAAATGTTCTTCGTGCTCTTGGTCATTCTTTGAGTAAATAAGTATGTCATCGATGAAAACAATGACAAACTTATCAAGGTATGGTCCACATACTCGGTTCATGAGGTCCATGAACACAGCTGGTGTGTTAGTCAACCCAAACGGCATAACCATAAACTCATAATGACCGTAACGCATCCTAAAAGCTTTGGAATATCATCCTCCTCCACCCGCATTTGATGATACCCAGAACGTAAATCAATCTTCGAATAAACCGATGAGCCTTGTAGTTGATCAAATAATTCGTCGATTCTCGATAGTGGGTAGCAGTTCTTGATGGTAAATTTGTTCAACTCTCGGTAGTCGATACACAACCTAAATGTACCATCCTTCTTCTTGACAAACAAAACAGGAGCTCCCCAAGGTGATGTGCTTGGTCGAATGAAACCACGCTCTAAAAATTCTTGTAACTGACTTTGTAATTCTTTCATTTCGCTGGGTGCAAGTCTGTATGGAGCACGAGCTATTGGTGTAGCTCCTGGTACAAGGTCTATTTGAAATTCAACAGATCGATGTGGGGGTAATCCCGGTAATTCTTTCGAAAATACATCGGGAAATTCTTTTGCGACGGAAACATCACTGATGTTCTTTTCTTTAGGTTTAACTTCCTTGATGTGTGCTAGAATGACGTAATAACCTTTTCTTATTAGTTTTTACGCCTTCAAACTACTAATAAGATTTAATTGTTGTTCTTTTCTCCGTACACCATTAAAGGTTTTTCTTTTTCACGCATAATGCGAATCGCATTTTTGTAACAAACGACATCTGCTCTCACCTTTTTCAACCAGTCCATGCCAATTATTACATCAAAACTCCCTAACTCAACTGGTATTAAATCAATTTTAAACGTTTCATCCCCCAGTTTAATTTCTCTCTCCCGACATATATTATCTGCTGAAATTAATTTACCGTTTGCTAATTCGAGTAAAAATTTATTGTCCAAAGGTGATAATGCTAAAAACGAACATATATTTCATAGCATTATCCCTCAAGAAAGGCAAGCTTTTAGTTACAATTGTTCTATTTACAAGTGATATTCGTTTAAATAATAAAAGGTGAAGACAAAAGGCAGATTCGACGAATTGAAGACGCAAACGACCAAAAAGCTCAAAAGTACAAAAGACAATCAAAGAAGTTCCAATTATTGATAAGAAACGTCTCGAAATTACAAAAGTACAAGATTCAAAACGCAAAGTACAAGATATTAAATTGTACGCAAGGACGTTCGAAAATCCGGAACCGGGATCAGAGTCAACTCTCAACGCTCGACGCAACGGACTAAAAATTACAAGCTAACTATGTATATAAATATAATATAATATATAATTAATTCTTAAAATTAATATATATATTATAATATATTTATAATTCGTCGGCAAACAAAGAGCCAAAGCTGGGTGAGCTGTAATTTCAAACTCCGCGACTTGAGGAGTTTGAAGAAGGAAAATGCCGCGAGTCGCGAAGTTCCCCTGGACTCAATTCCCTATAAAAGCCAACGCAGTTCGACGAGTTTTAATCCATAAAATCTCTCTTTCTCTATATGTAAACGTAATATATATATATATATATATATATATATATATATATATATATATATATATATATATATATATATATATATATTAATTTTAATTTTAATTTTAATTTTAATTTTAATTCTAATAATAAGGGTATGTTAGCGAATGTTGTAAGGGTGTAAGTCGAAATTCTGTCCGTGTAACGCTACGCTATTTTTAATCATTGTAAGTTATGTTCAACCTTTTTAATTTAATGTCTCGTAGCTACGTTATTATTATGCTTATTTAAAACGAAGTAATCATGATGTTGGGCTAATTACTAAAATTGGGTAATTGGGCTTTGTACCATAATTGGGGTTTGGACAAAAGAACGACACTTGTGGAAATTAGACTATGGACTATTAATGGGCTTTATATTTGTTTAACTAAATGATAGTTTGTTAATTTTAATATAAAGATTTACAATTGGATGTTCCTATAAATAACCATATACATTCAATCGGACACGATGGGCGGGGGTATTTATATGTACGAATAATCGTTCATTTAACCGGACACGGGAATGGATTAATAGCCACTAGAATTATTAAAACAGGGGTGAAATTATGTACAAGGACACTTGGCATAATTGTTAACAAAGTATTAAAATCTTGGGTTACACTCAGTCGACATCCTGGTGTAATTATTAAACAAAGTATTAAAATCTTGTTACAGTTTAAGTCCCCAATTAGTTGGAATATTTAACTTCGGGTATAAGGATAATTTGACGAGGACACTCGCACTTTATATTTATGACTGATGGACTGTTATGGACAAAAACCAGACGGACATATTAAATAATCCAGGACAAAGGACAATTAACCCATGGGCATAAAACTAAAATCAACACGTCAAACATCATGATTACGGAAGTTTAAATAAGCATAATTCTTTTATTTCATATTTAATTTCCTTTATTTTATATTTAATTGCACTTCTAATTATCGCACTTTTATTTATTGTTATTGTATTTAATTGCACTTTTAATTATCGTACTTTTTAATTATCGTAAGTTTATTTTATCGCACTTTTATTTATCACAATTTCATTATCATTATTTACTTTACATTAAGTCTTGTATTTATTTTTAATTTTGGTTTTAACTGCGACTAAAGTTTTAAAATCGACAAACCGGTCATTAAACGGTAAAAACCCCCCTTTATAATAATAATATTACTTATATATATATATTTGTATTTTTATAAATTTAAACTAATATAGCGTTAAGCTTTGTTTAAAGATTTTTTCTATGGAACGAACCGGACTTACTAAAAACTACACTACTGTCGATTAGGTACACTGCCTATAAGTGTTGTAGCAAGGTTTAAGTATATCTATTCTATAAATAAATAAATATCTTGTGTAAAATTGTATCTTATTTAATAGTATTTTTTTGTAAAATATAAGCTATTTTATATACACCTAGCGAGAACATCAAGTATTTTTGGCGCCGCTGCCGGGGAACTCAATTTCTTGCTTAAACGCCGGAAGCGCAACGCTAAATATAAAAAAAAAATTTATTTTTAGTTTACTTTTATAAAAAGACGCTTTTGTAAAAATACGTTTTAAATATTGAAAACATAAAAAGAAAACAAAAATATAAATATTTTTAAGAGTTTGTTAAATATTTAAGTTTTATAAAGTTTCTTTATTTTTATTTTATAAAAATATAAGTTTTATTTAAACATTTTGTTTTTATTTAAAACATAAAATCAAAAACCGAAAAAAAATTTATATATAAATCTAGTTTTAAGATTTTTATTTATAAAATTGTAACATATTTTTATTTCTATTCTAGTTTTTAAAATATAAGTTTTATTTAAATTATATAAATATTTTAATTAAATTAAAAACAAAAAAATAAAAAAATATATATGTAAATAAATAAAAAAACCGAAACCTGTCAAACGAAGCTACCTAATCTGAATTTTCGAACCCCGCGACTCGCGGAGTTTTCCAGCTTCGGGCACCGCAACTCACGGAGCCGCCCTGACACACGTGACCAGAAACCCTAATCGCAATTAATACGGGGTAATTATTATTATTATTAACTTTAAACCTAATTAGGTTATTTATATTATATTAATTAGTTTAGTTATTTTATTATTTGTATTATTTAGTTAAATTAGTTTAATTAAAATATAAAATTAATAGTTTTATTAATTAAATAATATAAAAATAATATTTTTATAAAAATTGTAATTTTTACAACCTTTTAGTATATTTTTATATTTTGTCTCTTTTTAATTGTTTTAGCGTAATATTTGTGTTTTTCGCTCATATTTAGTTTTAAACATAGTTTTTGCTATAGTTATTTTTACTTCTAGATTTTTAGGCTTTGCCGTAAAATCCCTTAAGTGCCTTTTCTTTAGACTAAGATTTAAGTGCTTTAGAATTTTGTGACACCTTTTTAAGTTTTAGTACCTTTTTAAGATATTGTCATTTGGGATATAGTTTTTCCTATAAGCTTTAATAGTTTTAGACGCCTTTTACTATGTATCAATTATCATTCCAATTAGTAATCTCAATTTGTGATTATAATTTTAAGTTAGTAATAGTAATAAGGTTGGGTTAGTCAAGTGTTTTTAAGTTTTATAGTCACTCTTTTTTAATCTTTTTCTTTTTCGACCTTTTTCGACGCGCTCTTTTTCTTTCTTATTTCTCGCTATTCTAGTTTTAGGACATAGATTTTTATTCTACTTCTTATCTAAATTTCTTAAAATTACGAAAATTTATTTTAAGTGGTTAAATTGATAGACATCAAAAATTTCTGGTTCGTAGTAATAGTTGGATTTGTACGTGGACCGGGTTATTGGAGCCAAACAGTCCTCAATTATATTGAGACCAAAGGAATCATGCCCCTCTGCTGCATCTTTTGGCTATTCGAAACGTGGGCAAAATCAGAAAAGTCTATTGATTGGATAACTTATATAATTTTTCTTTCCTTTTAAAAACTAATAGGATATTCAGTGAATGCACCGAGCAAGACTTTCACCACCTTTTGTACGTTCACCACCTGTAACTAGATCAAGACATCTAGCTAATATTACCGCCGTTGATTTTTCTTTAGAATCGTCATCCAGTCAACCAAGTACTCCAAGTCAAATTTCCGATAATCCATTTTTTGAATCCGACCTCACAATTGAGAATCCGAAGAATATTCAGGGACGATTCGTAGATCCTGAACCATTAATTTTTCCTCCGGAACCACCAATTATTCAAACAGAGATTGTTGAGGAACGAACCATTAAATCAGAATCCTCTAGTGATTCCGATTCAACAAATTCAATTATGGAGAATCTGGAACCTTTAAGTATGGAAGACCGAATGAGAGCTAAACGCACTGGCCAAGGTCACGCAATTACTCATCCTGACATTAATGCGCCAGATTATGAAATCAAAGGACAAATTCTACATATGGTGACTAATCAATGCCAATTTAGTGGTGCGCCGAAGGAAGATCCAAATGAACATCTTCGTACCTTTAATATCATCTGCACACTATTTAAAATCCGAGAAGTGGAAGATGAACAGATATATCTCATGTTATTTCCCTGGACTTTAAAGGGAGAAGCCAAAGATTGGTTGGAATCGTTACCTGAAGGGGCGATTGATACATGGGACATTTTAGTTGAAAAATTTCTTAAACAATTCTTTCCGGCATCTAAAGCCGTAAGACTTCAAGGAGAAATTGTTACGTTCACACAGAAGCCAAATGAAACTCTATATGAGGCGTGGACAAGATTTGGAAAATTATTAAGAGGATGTCCGCAACATGGTTTAGACGCCTGTCAAATAGTACAAATATTCTACCAAGGATGCGACATCACTACAAGGAAAGACATCGATATAGCAACTGGTGGTTCTATTATGAAGAAAACCGAAACTGATGCTTACAAAATTATTGATAACACTGCTTCCCACTCACATGAGTGGCACCAAGAAAAAGATATCGTTAGATCATCTAAAGCAGCTAGAGCCGATTCTAGCCATGACTTAGATTCCATTTCTGCAAAGATAGATGCTGTCGAGAGACGAATGGAAAAGATGACTAAAGATATCCACTCAATACGAATTAGTTGTGAGCAGTGTGGAGGACCACATTTGACAAAAGATTGTCTCAGTATTGAACTAACAATGGAACAAAGAGAGAATGTTTCATATCTAAACCAAAGGCCTGGAAATAATTATCAGAATAATTATCAACCGCCAAGACCTATTTACAATCAAAATCAGAACTATAACCGAAATATTCCATACAACAACCAACAAGGTCCTAGCAATCAACAAGTATCCAACAATACTTACAACCAGCAAAGACCTAATTTTCAAAACAAACCACAACCCGATGATAAAAAGCCGAATTTAGAAGATATGATGACGAAGCTAGTTGAAACTCAAACGCAGTTTTTCACATCTCAGAAACAAGCGAATGAACAAAATGCTCAAGCATTTAGAAATCAACAAGCTTCTATTCAAAATCTGGAACAGGAAGTAAGTAACCTAGCAAGGTTAATAGGTGAAAGAAAACCAGGAAGTTTACCTAGTGATACAAATGCTAACCCCCGAAATGAAACAGCTAAAGCCATTACCACAAGAAGTGGTACAACACTTAAACCATCTGAAATACCTGTAACTTCTGATGAAGCTATTCCTACTCCACAAGAACCATAACCTGAACAAGATAAGGAAAAAGAACCGGTAGTTGAAAAGGTTAATGAAGATAACACAGCTAAGGATAAAACTTATGTTAAACCATACCGACCACCACTTCCTTACCAGAGTAAAATGAAAAAAGAAAAACTTGAAGCCGAGCAATCTAAATTCTTGGATATGTTTAAACAAATAAATGTCAATCTTCCTTTCATTGATGTGATTTCAGGAATGCCTAGATATGCTAAATTTCTGAAAGATCTAATCTCAAATAGAAAGAAAATGGAAGAACTCTCGGCTGTTACTATGAATGCTAATTGTTCAGCAGTGCTGTTGAATAAGACACCAGAAAAACTATCTGATCCAGGAAGTTTCACAATTCCATGTTTTCTGGGTAGTCTTAGTTCAATAGAAGCATTGGCAGACTTAGGTGCTAGTATAAATTTAATGCCGTATTCACTATACGCTAAACTAGACCTTGGAGAATTGAAACCAACAAGAATAAGTATACAACTAGCCGATCGATCAATAAAATATCCTAGAGGGATAATGGAGAACATGCTAGTTAAAGTTGGTACTTTAGTATTTCCAGTAGATTTTGTTGTTCTGGACATGGAAGAAGATTCTCAAGTTCCTCTCATATTAGGAAGACCATTCTTAAACACGGCTAAAGCAATGATAGACGTGTTTGGTAAGAAACTGACCCTGAGTATAGAGGACGAGAGTGTTACCTTTTCAGTTGATAGAGAAATGCAACAACCGCAATCTGCAGATGATACGTGTTATTATATTCAAACTATAGATTCACATGCAGAATTGTTAGAAGAATTTCCAGAATTACAAGGAACAGGAGAATGTTCTTTAGGAGAAGGAACTGAACCAATTGATGAAGCTGAAATGTTAGCTACATTTATAGCTAATGGATATGAACCAACAACAGAAGAACTTCAAATGCTAAAAGAAGAAGACAGATATCGATATAAATCATCGATAGAAGAACCTCCGAAATTAGAGTTAAAGCCACTTCCAAACCATTTGGAATACGCTTATTTACATGGTGAATCTGAATTACCTGTAATAATATCGTCTTCTCTTACTGAAAATGAAAAATCACAACTCATTTCTGTGTTGAAAGCTCATAAACCAGCTATTGCATGGAAGATTCATGATATTAAAGGAATAAGTCCTTCATATTGCACACATAAAATCCTTATGGAAGAAGGTCATAAAACGTATGTGCAACGCCAACGAAGACTAAATCTGAATATGCAAGATGTAGTTAAAAAAGAAATTATTAAACTGCTAGATGCAGGTTTAATTTATCCAATTTCTGATAGTCCATGGGTAAGCCCAGTTCAATACGTGCCTAAGAAGGGTGGCATGACTGTCATTACAAATGAGAATAATGAGCTTATTCCTACTAGGACTGTAACAGGATGGCGTGTATGTATTGATTATAGAAAATTAAATGACGCCACCAGAAAAGATCACTTTCCCTTACCTTTCATTGATCAAATGTTGGAAAGATTAGCCGGAAATAGTTATTATTGTTTTCTTGATGGATTTTCCGGATATTTTCAAATTCCAATAGCACCCGAAGACCAAGAGAAAACCACGTTCACGTGCCCTTATGGTACTTTTGCTTATAAACGCATGCCATTTGGACTTTGCAACGCCCCTGCAACCTTTCAAAGGTGCATGATGGCGATTTTTCACGACATGATAGAAGAATGCATGGAAGTTTTCATGGATGACTTTTCAGTCTTCGGTGATACTTTTGAATCATGTTTAGTTAATCTTGAACGAATGCTTATTAGATACGAACAATCAAATCTAGTACTTAATTAGGAGTAATGCCATTTCAAGGTTAAAGAAGGCATCGTTCTTGGTCATAAAATTTCAAAGGAAGGAATTGAAGTGGATAGAGCTAAAGTAGATGTAATTGCTAAACTTCCACATCCCACCAATGTTAGAGGAGTTAGGAGTTTTCTAGGGCATGCCGGTTTTTACCGACGTTTCATAAAAGATTTTTCTAAAATTGCCACTCCTATGAATAAACTCCTAGAAAAGGATGCTCCGTTCATATTTTCAGATGAATGCATTAAATCTTTTAATATTCTTAAAGAGAAACTCACTAATGCGCCGATCATGATAACACCCAATTGGAATCTACCGTTTGAACTAATGTGCGATGCAAGTGATTTTGCAATGGGAACCGTTTTAGGACAAAGGATTGAAAAAAGATTTCAACCTATATATTATGCTAGTAAGACGTTACAAGGAGCATAAACAAATTACACAACTACTGAAAAAGAACTCCTTGCTATTGTCTTTGCTTTTGACAAATTTCGTTCATATCTCATTCTAGCAAAAACGGTGGTCTATACCGACCATTCTGCTCTTAGATACCTATTTTCGAAACAAGATGCCAAACCAAGACTAATCCATTGGATCTTACTCTTACAAGAGTTCGATATTGAAATCCGAGATAGAAGAGGAGCAGAAAATCTCTCCGCTGATCATCTTTCTCGTCTTGAAAATCCCGAATTAGAAGTTCTAAATGAATCGGCCATACAAGACAACTTTCCTGATGAATATCTAGTGAAGATAGATTATAATGAAATTCCATGGTTTGCAGACTATGCAAACTATTTAGTATGTGGATTCCTTGAAAAAGGATTATCGCACCAAAAACGAAAGAAATTTTTCAGTGATATAAAACACTATTTCTGGGAAGATCCACATTTGTTTAAAAGTTGTCCCGATGGAATAATACGCCGATATTTATTCGGAGATGAAGCTAGTAAAATTTTAAACCATTGTCACACAGGACCAACAGGAGGGCATTATGGGCCTCAACTAACAGCAAGAAAAATTTATGATGCTGGATTCTATTGGCCTACAATTTACAAAGACGCACACCTTCTTTGCAAATCCTGTGATGCATGTTAAAGGGCCGGAAAAATAAGTCAACGTGATGAAATGCCACAAAATTTCATTCAAGTATGTGAAGTAATTGACATTTGGGGTATTGACTTTATGGGTCCATTTCCAAAATCTCATAATAATCTCTATATTCTCGTAGCCATTGATTATGTATCTAAATGGGCGGAAGCACAAGCTCTCCCAACTAACGATGCGCGAGTTGTAGTCAATTTTTTAAAACGTCTTTTTGCAAGGTTTGGAACACCGAAAGCTTTAATAAGTGATCGGGGAACTCATTTCTGTAATAATCAACTTGAGAAAGTTCTCAAAAGATATGGAGTAACTCATAAAATCTTCACCGCATATCATCCACAAACAAGTGGACAAGTTGAAAATACTAACCGAGCTTTAAAACGTATTCTAGAGAAAACAGTAGGATCAAATCCGAAGGAATGGTCCATTAAATTGGAGGATGCACTCTGGGCTTTAGAATAGCCTACAAAACTCCAATTGGAACCACACCTTTTAGACTCGTTTATGGAAAAGCATGTCATCTTCCAGTAGAAATTGAACACAAAGCATTTTGGGCTTTGAAGACATGTAATCTTGATTTACATGAAGCTGGACGTCTACGGTTAAGCCAACTAAACGAATTAGAAGAATTAAGACATGAAGCATACGAAAATTCACTAATCTATAAGGAAAGAACGAAGAAATGGCATGATAAAAGAATCAGAAGTTCAAAAGAATTTAAAGAAGGAGACAGAGTTCTTCTTTTCAATTCACGATTCAAGCTATTTCCTGGAAAATTGAAATCAAGATGGTCTGGACCATTCATAGTCAAAAGAGTTTTCCCATACGGAACGATAGAATTAATAAATTCAAATGAGATTGAATTTAAGGTTAATGGTCACAGAGTTAAACATTACATAGATAGTCCAATGGAAGTTGACAATGAAGTTAATCACAATTTCGATACCACAGCTAACTAAGTGTGGGGAGAATCAAGTCTTTTAAAGGATAATATGTATTTTTGTTAGAGTTAGATTTTCTGTTTTCGTGTAGTTCTCGAAAATGGAACCCGAATGGTCTTTCCCTAGCAGACCCTAAAGAACTAGTCTTCTCCCCCCATTCTGAATTTTTATTTTTTTTAGGTTTTTACGAAATGAAGACTTCCTGTGAACTAAACCATGGTCTAATGCTACACGCTTTGATCACTAAACGTAATAATGACACACTTCCGAGTGATCTAGTATCAGTAATCAGAGAAAGATTGGACGTAGTAAGAAAAGAATCCAGATGCGAAGATAATAAGTTACAATTTGGTAAAGGAAAATCAAAATCCGCAGCGAAAAGAAGAGCACGACACCTTGAAAAATGTCATAAATGCGGAAAATGGTCACATGGAGGTAAATGTTCAAATAATCAAACCTATTCAAACACCGAATTTGTTACTTTATGCAGAGACGGACCGTTCATATGTTTAGAAGAAAAAATACTGAATGCTCGAGGTTACGCCTATGTAGCCATGGAAAACCAATTAAACCGATTATCTTATGAATGGGATAGATCATATCACAAAGAATACTATCTCACAGGTAAGTCTGTACAGTTTTTATTTTTATTTTTATTTTTAACCTTTTGATAATAAACGCTAATTTGTTCGCTATAAAGTATTAAATTGGTATTGAATAAAATTAGGTTTGGCGACCGAAATTATTGATATCATTCAAAATTTTATTACATCACTGCGAAATTTAACGTTTATTCTTAAGGTATAAATATCTTTAATCAATCAACACAAAATATTTCAAAAATTCGTCATGAGTTAAATTAGGTCATGGAACCGAAATTACTTTACCGAAAAGAGGGGCGCATATTTTTGATAATATTTGATTGATTAAAGTGGGATAAAAGCCAAAAAGATTTTTAATTTAATATTGTAAACTTTTTAAATTAATATATTTAAAATTGTAAATATTTGAACAATTAATATTTTTAATATAAGTTTGTATAAAAACAAAAATATAATATAAGTTTGGTGTGAATTTATAATATGAATTTTTAAATTAAGTTTGGTGTGAATTTTTAATTTTTAAAATATGAATTTTTAATTTTATGCATTTTTAATTTAAGTTTGGTGTGAATTTAAAAACAAAAATTTACTTTATTTTGCTAAGTTAAAAATATGATTTTTTTCGTAAGACTAGGTCTTTGAACCGAAATTGCTTTACCCGAGGGAGGGACGAGAACTTTTATTATCATTATTTTTAATCTTATTGAATTAAAGTATGCCAAAAATATTAAAAAACCCAAAAATCTAAGCTTTTAAAACAATCGCTTGAAAAGGACAAATTTTAAAATTTTGTCGAAGGACGGACTAGGACATCGTTCCGAAACGACCTCGTCCTAAAACAAAGGAAAACAAAATTTTAAATTTATTTTATATTTGTTTTATAAGTTAAAGATTTTATTTAAAAAAAAATCAAACACCGCGACTCGCGGTATTTGAAAGGGCCAAATGCCGCGACTCGCGGAGGGTCCAAAACACAGAAAAAAATAAAGGCTGAACAGATCA
The DNA here is from genome assembly GCF_046630445.1 of Rutidosis leptorrhynchoides. Taxonomy (NCBI): domain Eukaryota; kingdom Viridiplantae; phylum Streptophyta; class Magnoliopsida; order Asterales; family Asteraceae; genus Rutidosis; species Rutidosis leptorrhynchoides. Next base: position 486,601,257 of record NC_092333.1, read on the forward strand.
GTCCCAACACAACCAACACCAAAATACTGCGCAAACACCCGAAAAACACACACCAAATTCGCAATTTTTGATCGTTTTTCATCAAATCTTTTACTAAAATCATGTTAAGAAGGATGCTATCAAGGAATTACTCAAGAAAAACGGTAAATTTCTACACCTAAACACCATTTAATCCGAAAATTAGTGTTCTTGAGCAATTTTTTTTCCCAATTCGATTTTAATGCTTTTTAGTGTAATTATGCTTAAATTGCTTGTGTATTATGCTTGTATAACCTAGATTGATGCTATTTAACATGATTAGAAGCTTTAAACTTCAAATTTTGGGTAATCTAGGGTTTGTGTTCTTGAGCAATTTGGGGCTTTTTGATATAAACAGGTTATGGCTGATTTTTGTCATGAATTGTTGCTAAATTAAGTAGTGTAACATGTTTAGGTAGTTAAATGATCCAAACTTTGAGCCTAAACATGATTTTGAGAATTAAAGTGGACTTTTTCAAGTCTAAAATTCATGAACTTGATTTTTGAGAAATAATGCCATTTGAAACTTGTTTAAATGCTAGTAATGATTATTTTGACATGTTATTTGAGTTGAATGCTTATGAACTTGGCGAACATTTTCGTATATGCTTATTTGAAAAAGTGTAGATTTGATAGAAATATAAAAATGAGCTTAAGTTTGATATAAATTGAACATGTCATTGTAATTATTTTGATTGATGATTTTGCTGACACTAATGCATATTTGGATGCACAAAAATTGTGTTTGATGTGTTTTGCAGACTGAAAGGGGTGAATCTTCATCCCAAGCTCGCAATGCTCCTGCTGAGAATGCGGAACAACAGGAGGTGGATAACTACTACAAACAAGATATACCTCATCCAGTTATGACATTTTCTGATATGCACTTGGAAGATTTGCACCCGAACTTGAGATTTGACAGACGTTGGATAGATTATCTAAAATACCAAAGAGGCTTGCATACTCTTCATTCTAAAGTTATTGAAGTACCTAGGGTAATAGAATGGGGACCATTAGAAGCTGTAGAATTGGCTGGTCCAATTAGAGAATTACTTACACAGAGGTATGGTAATTCTACTTTTAACGATTGGGTACGATTATTCAGCATGCGTAGACCTGTATATAAAGTATGGTGTGAAGAATTATTATGTAGTATAGAAATAAATGATCGGGTAGCTAGTTTAACCGATCGATCTTTTATTAGATTTTTGTTAGGAGGTTCGATGCGCCACATGTCTTTACTAGACATGGCTCAGGCCTTACGTATATATACGCCTGAGGAGTTAGCATCTGCCGATTGTAGAGGGTTGATATTGAACGGTAGGAAAATTGATGAAAATTTTGATACGCATGGTGTATGGAGTCAAATTACTAGCCATCACCGATTTAAAGGGGGAAATTACTCTTATTTGGATATAGATAGAGCAGAGTTAAGAGTAATTCATAGGTTTTTAGCTAATTAGATTACACAACGAGGTAAGAATAAGGAAAAGGTAAATGAACAGGATTTGTTTTACCACATGTGTATTCGAGACCCACCAAGCGCTGTAAGTATACCTTATTGTGTGGGTTATTATTTATCAGCTATGGTTAGGGGCATGAGACCGCACAGTATAATAGGAGGTGGTATATTTATTACTTTGATTGCTGAATATCTCGGTGTGGATATAAGTCGGGGGGATTATTAATCGAAGAACCAGAACCCCACGATACAATTGATTTAAATGTATACCATGGTGCTAAAGTTTTGAAGAGGCGAAATAACGCCGCAGTACGATATAATGGTAGACATCCACAGGTTGAGAGAAACCAACAGCCAGGTAATGTGGGAGGGGGAAATGAAATGACAGAAATGCAAAGGTTTATAGCTTCACAAGAGTATGAAAATGCTAGACATAGAGCATTTGAAGATTAGCAAGTTCATCAAAACTAAATCATAGCTCATTGCCAACATGTAGGTAGAAACTATATTCCTACTCCATCGCCCGTATTTCCTCCCTGGTCTATAGAGATCCAACCACCGTATCCTATGTATAACCCAGCCGAAGCATTTTATAACACATATGGTTATGCATGGAACCCCTACTGGTATCAGTATCATCCCTAGTTTACTTAGTTTTATTTATTTTATAATTTGTAATGTTGATACATTTAATACTTATGTTAATATTGTAATAGTTTTTATAATTTTCTAACTTTTATTATTAGATTTTAATAATTTTTGAATGTGGGGTAATATACCAAACTTCAAAAATATGTATATATGTTTGCAGTTTATCTTATGTACACAACAGGGTAAAACAATGCATTTTCAAAGACTGGCATTAAGTTCAGCAAAAGCAACTAATTTTGACTACAAGATGCAAAATATATGTGAAATAACAACAAGACGGAATGAACAAATGATGTGCACCATTTATCATTCAACATAAACAACAATATGTTTGGAAACTTTGGTAAAATTTAATCATTTCTACGCTAATCACCCTCAATAATTTAAATTGTTACTGATTTCTTACAAATGAGGGCATTGCAAGATCTTAAGTGTGGGAAGGGGTTAAATTCTTTCGGACTTTTAAAATTTTTTATCTTAAACACTTGGTTACCATTAAAAATACTAGTAAAGCAGTAGTTGTATTAGAATCTAGTGCTCTCTGATAATAAAGAACAGCCCTAGTCTTATATACTGACTACCCAATTCTAGTAAAAATTTTCAAAATTTTCAATTAAATGAACTCAAAATCATGTTTATACATATTTATGAATGATAAAACTAGGTTTTAACACCAAAATTATTGTTACCTCGGAAAGGACATAAATTGAGAAACAAACCAAAATGTTAAAATTCATTTAAAATGGAATAGAGGACAATAAAAAGGAAAATAAAAGCCAAGTGTGGGAAAAATTACCAAGTTATCTTAAACATATGTCACATATTTCTGTAACAAATAATTGAAGATACTTTTGCTTTGGACTAAACTAAACTGTTTTATCCGATGAAAGAAAAGAAGAGATGAATCTACACGATGAATCAATTCCATCGTTAAAAGGAAGTAAAGTCTTTCGAAAAAGAAACGCGCTTCTTGATTTAGGTCATGAAGTTGTCGTCCAGACCAGCTGTAGGTTGACGAAAAACCTAGAAAAGTCATCACTAAAATCAGCAGGAAATCCACGGACCTCAGCATAAAACAGGGTCGCCAAGTGGTCAGATTTATCCTAGCCATGAGAAGGATTTATCTCGTACAATGGGGGGCACCGTACAAATTAGCTTGACAATACTAATGAATCAGATCCCCAGAAAGGATAATCTCCTTAAAGATCAAAAAAATCAGCTTTTAAGACTGATATTACTCAATCCTTGAGATTGACCTTAAAGATTGAGAATTACAAACTCATGGAATTCAATGATATCTAAACTCGAGCTTGAACGAGAAAATATTTTGATCAAAATTACAAACCGATTTGTTTTCTGAAAACCTATTTTCAATGCGTTCATTACCATTGAACGTAAAATCCTAGGAATTCACTTGGAATTCATTAGGTCACCTGAACTAAATCGGGTGTCAACCGTAAGAACGGTGGTTGCATAGCATGGTCAAAGACAGGACCTTATGCCAGATCGAAAAATTATAAGGGTGAGCTTTACTATTGCTCCTACCAAGGATAGTAATTGCGTCCGACACGTTATAAACCATAATTAAAAGCATGTCAGGGGACATTGCCTTAACAGTTGCTTGTTCAACGCTTTCCTTTACAACCGGACGGTAGTTTACCAAAAGGTAATATTCAGAACAAGTAAACTGGACGTGTTGCTTTCCCAATACAAGGTTAGCAAGTGGGTGACACAAAACCACAAGTTTTGAGCTAAAATTTTCAAATATGAAACCCACCAAACCCACAAAAAGAATTTGCAAACACCGGTAAAGGGTTATTCCGGAAAACTTATCTAGGGTAAAAACTAGATTTAATTTTCAAAAGATCAAATGTTTTCATAAATATCCAATTTCCTTAAAGGATCTAAATTTTATAGTCATGTGGGACTGTAAACCATATCGTTACTACCATTATTTATACCACCATATCAAAATCACTGATGTACAAAGTGTGAAGAATAAAGAAGTGATTCGTGTGATGTATTATATTATTTCAAGTTATGTATTGCTTGAGGACAAGCAACGTTCAAGTGTGGGAATATTTGATAATGCTAAAAACGAACATATATTTCATAGCATTATCCCTCAAGAAAGACAAGCTTTTAGTTACAATTGTTCTATTTACAAGTGATATTCGTTTAAATAATAAAAGGTGAAGACAAAAGGCAGATTCAACGAATTGAAGATGCAAACGACCAAAAAGCTCAAAAGTACAAAAGACAATCAAAGAGGTTCCAATTATTGATAAGAAATGTCTCGAAATTACAAGAGTACACGATTCAAAACGCAAAGTACAAGATATTAAATTGTACGCAAGGACGTTCGAAAATCCGGAACCGGGATCAGAGTCAACTCTCAACGCTCGACGCAACGGACTAAAAATTACAAGTTAACTATGTATATAAATATAATATAATATATAATTAATTCTTAAAATTAATATATATATATATTATAATATATTTATAATTCGTCGACAAACAAAGAGCCAAAGCTGGGTGAGCTGTAATTTCAAACTCCGCGACTTGCGGAGTTTGAAGAAGGAAAATGCCGCGAGTCGCGGAGTTCCCCTGGACTCAATTCCCTATAAAAGCCAACGCAGTTCGACGAGTTTTAATCCATAAAATCTCTCTTTCTCTATATGTAAACGTAATATATATATATATATATATATATATATATATATATATATATATATATATATATATATATATTAATTTTAATTTTAATTTTAATTCTAATAATAAGGGTATGTTAGCGAATGTTGTAAGGGTGTAAGTCGAAATTCTGTCCGTGTAACGCTACGCTATTTTTAATCATTGTAAGTTATGTTCAACCTTTTTAATTTAATGTCTCGTAGCTAAGTTATTATTATGCTTATTTAAAATGAAGTAATCATGATGTTGGGCTAATTACTAAAATTGGGTAATTGGGCTTTGTACCGTAATTGGGGTTTGGACAAAAGAACGACACTTGTGAAAATTAGACTATGGGCTATTAATGGGCTTTATATTTGTTTAACTAAATGATAGTTTGTTAATTTTAATATAAAGATTTACAATTGGACGTCCCTATAAATAAACATATACATTCAATCGGACATGATGGGCGGGGGTATTTATATGTACGAATAATCGTTCATTTAACTGGACACGGGAATGGATTAATAGCCACTAGAATTATTAAAACAGGGGTGAAATTATATACAAGGACACTTGGCATAATTGTTAACAAAGTATTAAAACCTTGGGTTACACTTAGTCGACATCCTGGTGTAATTATTAAACAAAGTATTAAAATCTTGTTACAGTTTAAGTCCCCAATTAGTTAAAATATTTAACTTCAGGTATAAGGATAATTTGACGAGGACACTCGCACTTTATATTTATGAGTGATGGACTGTTATGGACAAAAACCAGACGGACATATTAAATAATCCAGGACAAAGGACAATTAACCCATGGGCATAAAACTAAAATCAACACGTCAAACATCATGATTACGGAAGTTTAAATAAGCATAATTCTTTTATTTCATATTTAATTTCCTTTATTTTATATTTAATTACACTTCTAATTATCGCACTTTTATTTATTGTTATTGTATTTAATTGCACTTTTAATTATCGTACTTTTTAATTATCGCAAGTTTATTTTATCGCACTTTTATTTATCACAATTTCATTATCGTTATTTACTTTACATTAAGTCTTGTATTTATTTTTAATTTTGGTTTTGACTGCGACTAAAGTTTTAAAATCGACAAACCAGTCATTAAACGGTAAAAACCCCCATTTATAATAATAATATTACTTATATATATATTTGTATTTTTATAAATTTAAACTAATATAGCGTTAAGCTTTGTTTAAAGATTTTCCCTGTGGAACGAACCGGACTTACTAAAAACTACACTACTGTACGATTAGGTACACTGCCTATAAGTGTTGTAGCAAGGTTTAAGTATATCCATTCTATAAATAAATAAATATCTTGTGTAAAATTGTATCGTATTTAATAGTATTTTCTTGTAAAATATAAGCTATTTTATATACACCTAGCGAGAACATCAAAAGGCGTCAGTGGACAACTTAATTTAGCACAAAAATCTCTACTCATATAGCTTCTATCCACACCCAAATCAAATAAAACATAAGCAGATGTATTGTCAATAAGAAACGTACCCGTAACAAGCTCCGGGTCTTCCTGCGCTTCTGCCGTATTAATATTGAAAACTCTTCCGCGGCCTTGCCCATTAGTATTCCCTTGGTTTGGGCAATTTCTAATAATGTGGCCCGGTTTTCCACATTTATAACAAACTACGTCGGCATTATTTGTTCCGACCTTATTTGTTTCTTTATTTTTGTTGTTCTTTGGTCCGTAAACCTCACATTTTGCCGCTCCATGACCACTTCTCTTACACTTGGTGCAAACTGTTGTGCAAAACGCATTCGGATGGTACTCTGCACACCTGAAGCATGGTTATTTCTGTTGTTTGTTGTTATTGAGATTGTTGTTGGGATTGTTATTGTTGTTGAAACGGTTGTTGTAGTTGTTGTTGTTGAGATGTTTGTTGTAGTTATTGTTAGGATTGCGGTTATTGTTGAGATTGTTGTTGCAGTTGTGGTTGTAATTGTTATTGTTGTTGTACTGGTGACTCTTGTCACCGTTTTCCTCCCACTTCCCCTTGAGTTATTTCGTATTGGCTTCTTCGGCCGCCTGTTCTTTAATTCTCCCCTCAATCTGATTTATGAGTTTATGACCCATTCTACTTGCCTTCTGTATGGAAGTAGGCTCGTGTGAACTCACATCTTCTTGAAACCTTATTGGTAACCCTTTTACAAACGCGTCGATCTTCTCTTCTTCATCTTCGAACGCTCCCGGACACAATAGGCACAACTCTGTGAATTGTCGTTCATATGTGGTAATGTCGAATCCTTGTGTTCGTAACTCTTTAAGTTCTACCTTGAGCTTATTGACTTCGTTTCTAGGACGGTACTGCTCGTTCATCAATTGCTTGAATGCCGACCATGGTAGTGCGTAAGCAGCATTTTGTCCTACATGTTCAAGATAGGTGTTCCACCACGTTAATGCTGCGTAGCGTACTTAACTTTGTCCTCTTCAGTACACTTACTTATGGCAAACACCGATTCGACCTTCTCGGTCCACCTTTTCAATCCAATTGGTCCTTCGGTTCCATTAAATTCCAAAGGTTTGCAGGCAGTGAATTCTTTGTAGGAGCATCCTACACGATTTCTTGTGGAATTAGTTCCACTGCTAGATCCAGAGTTATTGTTATTTTGCATCGTAGCCTGTACTGCGGCTATGTTTGCTGCAAGGAAAACACGGAAGTCTTCCTCACTCATGTTCAAATTCTGACGAGTTGCCGGTGCCATTTCCTTCAAAAATAGCCCAAAGAATTAAGTTAATCATATAGAATTTTAAGAGTAGTCAATAGTATTTTGTAGCATAGTATGAACTCATTTATAAAAGCTTTTTCTTCATATTAGCGTTTTATAGTTTTAATTCGGGTAGTACCTACCCGTTAAGTTCATACTTAGTAGCTAATATACAATTCAACTACTATAATTCTATATGAAAAAACTGATTATAATAATATTTCACGTTCAAATATTTATATAATATTTTACAAACTTACAAAACCGCTATTATACATATAGGATGAAATATAGCACATAATAACTTTGCTACTTGGCAGCTATAAAGGCAATTCAAGTTAATACGTAAGTCGTTCAGCAAAAGAAATAAAGACACGTAATTCATAAGTCCAGAAACAAGTCATGCATTCTGGTTTTACTAAGACGACTTCCCATCCTTGGTTTTGCGGAAAGTAAACGTTATGACCATTGGCTAGGCAGCATGTAGTAATGTCGTCAAAAGGACGAGGGTTTCGTAATGTCCAACAACCCCGTAATAATCTAAAAACCTTGTTTTTCACCCCAACTACTGAATCCGTCACTTGTGGGAAGGTTTTATTTAAAAGTTGTAATCCGACGTTCTTTTTCTCATTTTGGTAAGAAGCGAACATCACTAACCCATAAGCATAACATGCTTCTTTATGTTGCATGTTAGAAGCTCTTTCTAACTCTTGAAATCCTATGTTGGGATATGTTGAGTCAAAATAGGTTCTTAACCCGTAGCGTAAAATTGCATTTGGGTTCCCCGCATTTAATGCTTTAAAGAAAACACGACGTAACTTACGGTCTCCCCAATGTGATATACCCCACCTATCAAAGGAAAGCCTTTTATAAACTAAGGCATTTCTGGAAAATCTTTCAAATGTCTGACAAGTTAAATTCGCATTAACTAAATGTGTTGATGAATTCTGACAGACTCTAGACAAGATTTCATCAATCATATCCTCTGGTAGGTCTTCTAAAATATTCGGTGGTCTACCTTTAACGTCCATTTTGTGTTTTTATACTGTAAAATAGACAAGGATTAGATTCGTAAAAGATAATTAACAAACAATACAAGCAATTTTTACATAGAATATAAAAGTACAAGCACACTACAATACATATAATACACAACATGATTACAACCCTCTAATCCGATTCACTAGTTTCATCTTCTTCGGACTTGGTTCGTTTTCCTAATTTTCTAGGGATATATGGTGTTCCTCTAATACGAGCCGTCATTTTCCACAATGGTTTAGAAAAACCTGGTGGTTTAGAGGTTCCCGGGTTATTGTTACATTTTAGGAAATACGGACGTTGTCGATACATATAAAGTTCATCGGGGTTGAAATCAGGTTCTCTATTTTTATACCTTTTCCCTTATTATTTTCTTTTGCTTTATTAAATTGGGTCGAGGTAATTTCTATAACATCATCGAAATCCTCATCAGGATCCGATTCATCGGAAAATTCGTAATCTTCCCAATATTTTGCTTCCTTGGCGGAAACACCATTGACCATTTTTTACTTTTGTCCGTTGGTTGAGGATTTTCTTTTATTTAATTGATTTACTATAGGTATCAATATTTCTTCCTCCAGTTCCTCCTCTTCCGGTTCCTCTTCTTCCGGTTCCTCCTCATCCGGTTCCTCCTCTTCCGGTTCCTTTTCGGGAATTTGTGAATCTTCCCAAAGTATATTCGACTCTTCATTATTATTAGGTGAGTCGATGGGATTTGTACTAGAGGTAGACATCTATCACACAATATCAAACACATTAAGAGATTAATATATCACATGTTAATAATATATAGTTTCTAGAAAAAAAATGTTAAGCAATCGTTTTTGAAGAAAAACACGGTCGAAGTCCAGACTCACTAATGCATCCTAACAAACTAAGTAAGACACACTAATGCAAAAATTCTGGTTCTCTAAGACCAACGCTCGGATTCCTTTTTGAAATGTCCAGTTCATATTGATTTTAAACGTTCCATATTAATTGATTTCGTTACGAGGTTTTGACCTCTATATGAGACGTTTTTCAAAGACTGCATTCGTTTTTAAAACAAACCATAACCTTTATTTTATCGACAAGGTTAAAAAGTCACCACCTAGATTATCCAGAAATGATAATCTAAAATATCACACTTACACACTACCAATACATATTGGTTTACAATATTAATATGTTACAACAAAGTAAATCTCGAATGCAGTTTTAAACAATATTATACAAGCATGCTGACACCAAATCTTATCCATATATTAGCATGCAACAGCGGAAGCTCTTAATAATCACCTGAGAATAAACATGCTTTAAACGTCAACAAAAATGTTGGTGAGTTATAGGTTTAACCTATATATTTATCAAATCATAATAATAGACCACAAGATTTCATATTTCAATATACATTCCATACATAGAGATAAAAATCATTCATATGGTGAACACCTGGTAACCGACCTTAACAAGATGCATATATAATATCCCCTATCATTCCGGGACTCCCTTCGGACATGATGAATTCGAAGTACTAAAGCATCCGGTACTTTGGATGGGGCTCGTTGGGCCCAATAGATCTATCTTTAGGATTCGCGTCAATTAGGGTGTCTGTTCCCTAATTCTTAGATTACCAGACTAAAAAGGGGCATATTTGGTTTAATAATCCAGCTATAGAATGTAGTTTCATTTACTTGTGTCTATTTTGTAAAACATTTATAAAACTGCATGTATTCTCATCCCAAAATATTAGATTTTAAAAGTTTGACTATAACTCACTTTCACAGATTTTTACTTCGTCGGGAAGTAAGACTTGGCCACTGGTCGATTCACGAACCTATAACAAATTTGTACAAATATATCAAAGTATGTTCAAAATATATTTACAACATTTTTAATACATTTTGCTGTTTTAAGTTTATTAAGTCAGATGTCCTCGTTAGTAACCTACAACTAGTTGTCCACAGTTAGATGTACAGAAAATAAAGCAATATATATTATCTCGAATCAATCCACGACCTCGTGTATACAAGCCTCGGGCTAGATCACAACTCAAAGTATATATAATATTTTGGAATCAACCTCAACCTTGTATAGCTAACTCCAACATTACTGCATATAGAGTGTCTATGGTTGTTCCGAAATATATATATAGATGGGTCGATATGATATGTCAAAACATTGTATTCGTGTCTATGGTATCCCAAGATTACATAATATATTAGAATAAGTATGGTTTCAAATTTGTAACAACCCAACCCGTATTAAAACCGGCCCATAAAATTTTTTCCCTTTAATACGCTTTAAATAATACTTTAGGTCCCAATTGTGTTTCCATAAACATCTTTAATACAATAGAAGGTTTAATAAACCTTAAAACATTTAATACATTAGTTAATTGTCCAAACGGACGTACACGACCCGACTAGTTTAGTTTCCAACAAAACCGAGCATGGTGATTTGGGACTACGCTACCCAAATCCTAATCGAATACAAAAGCAAGATCTTCTAAGCAACCTAGCCAAGATCTCTAATCCCCAAGGTTACCCGAGCCGCCGAGCATGCGAACCTATAAAAATATCAACAACGAGAGGGTAAGCTAACGCTTAGTGAATTATAATATACTACATACATATATATACATAAAATGGACACGCCACACAAATATCCAAATACCGCATACCGGAGCATCCAAGCATAAAGGCAAGCTAGTCTAAGCATATCGTAAGATCACTAAGCAATGAGCTAAAGATACATCCATAAAATACAAGTTCACCAACAACGATGTGAACAATGCTAATAAACTACACCCGGAGGGTTAGCTATATCACGACAAAACAACGTTATACGTATACAAAATATACATATATATATATATATATATATATATATATATATATATAACTCGAATAACATAAAATGCTTACGCTTACAACGCAATAACCATGGTTAACCAAGTACAAGGGAATGGTACTACGAATTTCCCATCGGTGTTCCCAAAAACCGTTAGTGTACAACGAAATATATCACTAACCCCTGGGTGGTATCGATCGCCCAAACTTAAAACCCACCCGTCACGTGTAATGTGGTATCGAATGCCCGAACTTTAACCCACACTACACGCCCACACACACACCTATATGACATGGTATCGAATGCCCGAACTTTAAACCTATATCATATATTGACCCGATGTGGTATCGATCGCCCGAACTTAAACCCACATCGAACCTCGTACAAGTAAATACATTATATACACACATGTATAATCATTCCACTCACTATATTAACCCTTCATCATTGGGGTTATATAAGTCCACATCACACGCCCATGTGATAACGTACACACAAAGTGTGCACCTCGCCAACGTGGTCAACCAAAACGCACAACCGTGCCAATTGGACCTATACACAAGTCCAACAATTCCACCTATACGAGAAGTGAGCTCTATAACCGAGAACCCCTTCACCCGACCCACACCCATCCTACACATACATATGCATATAGGATATTAACACTCACCTTGTCGCCTTGAAGAATGCTTCCAAGAATCCGCAACTCGTCAATGGAAAGTACCTATTCCATTATCACAAATTCAACAACACACTTAGATTGGATTTACAAACCAACCCAATTTGACACTTAGTGCAAATTCGACCCAAATGCACTTCCAAGTACAAACCGCGCCCAAACTAACCAATAATCATTAACACAAGTGATAATGGTCCTAATATGTCAATTAAACCCAAACACAAGTGTTAAACACTTATCGTTCTCAAAATCGCCCATAAACCCTAATTTTGACCCATAAGGTCAAAATCTCACCATTTACAAGTTTTGACACCAAAACATGTTTAACTCGGTTTTATACTTCAACTTAATCCATTTTAAGTTTACAAACCTCATTGAATCGACATTCGGGTTATAATCCTCAACAAACTCTAATTTCGACTCTAGTCAAAATTAGTCAACCACAATAACCCTAAAAGTCTCCAAAACATCAATAATCACTAATACTAGTGATTATACACCATCCTCAAGTCTTAAACATGGTTAAATCATTAACCAACCCAAAACCCGCCTCTAACACTTACAAACCCGAATCTTGGTGTTAATCTCCAATTAACAACTAAATGGGTTCCATCTATGAATCATACAATCAAAAGCCCTAAATTTGAATGAAGAACACAAAAACGAATTTCAGAGTTAGAGCTTACCACTAGTATCACCGTGTAGCTAAGAACGAGGAGAACAAACTTGTCAACTACGCCAAAGATCAAAACCCGCTTCTTCCTTTCCAAAATCCCACTTGAATCACTTGGGGTATTTGAGTTTCTTGGGAGAAAATGAAAGAAAAAGGAAAAGAAAATAAGAAATGAAATGAATGGATTAGGTTAAATCCTCAAATCTGGCTCAAACGCAAAAAGACCAAATTGCCCTTGAACTTCATTTAAAATTACAAGAATCTGGTGCCAGTTCGTGCAGTATGCCGCGCCGCGGCCTTAAATGTCGCACCGCGACATTTGACTAAGTCTGGGATCATTTTATAACTAACTTCTGATCTAAATTTCAATAGAATGCCACGCCGCGGCCTCGTTTGTCGCGCCGCGACCCAAAACTCGACCTGATCCCTTCTCCCGCGTACAAGACTTTAACACCCGAACACGTCTCAAATCCTTCAAACTCTAGTCGTACCTACACAATACACCTATATATCATGTACGGAGAAAAACGGGGTGTTACAACTCTCCCCCACTTAAATTCGATCACGTCCTTGTGATCCTAGTCACAAACCCAAACGGACCCACACTCAATGGTCCTCGAACATGCGTTTCAAACCGTCTTCTACCACAATTTCACTAACTCGGAGGTTAATCCAATGACAAGTCACACACTTGCTCGCATTCCGAGACGTACAATACACGCAACAACCGAAGTCTACAACGATCCCTTAGACAATTCTTCTCAAAGAGTTACCCTTAACAACTAAATCATCACCCGCGATTTATCAAATTCCATAATTCCGAGCACTAGCACTAACTCAATCCCTCACATTGGGAAAACTCAACCAATCTCGTATCGAGATATCAATTCCTTAGCATACCCTTACCGAGTGCGACGCTAAAAATAACCAAGTCTCAACCTAAGGTCAACAACCCAAAACGATGAAGACCGAACCAAACGAATCCTTACGGATAACACCAATCACTAAACATCCCTTGTAATGCGCAATACGACCAATACGCAACTACCGTACAACATCACAAGCAACGGCTAAAATCGTTAGCGCCCAAAACGACCATGGCAACGCTAACCCAAGGTGTACAAAATCGACTATCGTCACACCCGTAGCAACAGGTGAGCGAAACACGGCTATCGCATCACTAATCATACAACATGGTCCTCAGGACCCCACCATTGGCGTATAAAACACCCAATAGATCACACATCAACAACAATACGCAATGTCGACATTCGACTCGATGTTGGTCGAGAAGAGCGGTAGGTCAAATACGTTAACCACTCACCAACCATCGCAACGCGCACGTGACCGACGAGGCCGACGAAAAGTGCCACCGAGACTTTAACACTTACCTCAATCACATATGTGGCCGACGAAGAGCGATAGGTCAAACGTTAATCACTCGCCACATAACCAACTACCTACATGTGACCGACGAAGAGCGATAAGTCAAACATTAATCACTCGTCACATGCCTCACACATGGCCAAACCAAAGCGATTCCTAACGAAAAACGCATTCCACATACCAACAAGTAGCCAACGAAAAGCGAATCCTAACGGATAACACTTACTACTTATCACATACCAACCGTGGTCTACGAAAAGTGAATCCTCGCCATTGGATAGCACTTGCCACAATACAACAAGCAAACTAAGTATATATACGCATACATAGAATCATTCCACTTAACTTGGAATCTCCCGCACACGAACCATACGTAGGCATAAAACATTGCTAACAAGATCGAGCAAGAACCGCCTATCACGCCCATAGGCACAAAACAATATTTCTCTTAGAAGAGAACCCGACACACACATCCCTTAACCGAGGGATTTCACCTTGCTCATCAAATACGCCCATTATCTCCCAACGAGATTCATCACATTACCACCACCGGTGATATTTCAAATCCAAATTCATAAGTACAATTTAACCAAAATTGTACTCTACTACAAATCGACCAAAACTAGGTCCTGACAAGAATTCCGGATCTATCAAAAGCATCATCCGCAATCTCACACTAAAATTTCCTCGTACGGGAGTGTAACTCCCCCACTTGGAACTACGTTCCATAACCGCATTTTATACAACCGTACCTTGATACCAAAGGTAGACTTTACCAACAATTGGGTTCACACGACCCATCACTACATCTCGCTCTAATCTTCAGCACATGAAGGATTTCAACCAATCCTTAACACTTCGAACGAAAAGTGTACCGCAAATTACATAACTCTACCCTCGCAATCATCCAATTGCTATAGCTTGTCAAACTTCACCCGATCACTCATGTACTTAAGGGTTTCACTTCGGTACCCTAAGTACAATGTAACCACAACACAATCAGAGTCAAACACCACGCTAGTAGGTATAAAATAGGCACCTAATGTCGCGTCACATAGACTCCTTTACCAACGTACATCGAGATCCAAAACACTCGATTTCAAGGGTTTCATCCCACCCGTCGAACCTCATGGTTCATCAACTCCAACACACAAGCGAACACGCGCTTAACAATCGAACACCAAAACCCATTTCCATGGCTTGGTAGAAACATTTCCCAAATACTAAGGAATGCTTGGTTGCACCAAGTCTTACGCCCTTCTCCCAACAATCAAATGTCACCATAGGGTACTTCCATTAGGAACGTCACCCATAACAACAACATGCACAACACAATGCATTTAATAAACTCAAATTCAACGGCACTTAATAAATAATCAAAGGACATATTTATTAAAATGAAACGTACCTTAACGTCTCCTTGCCGCACCCGCCCCCGCTAACTTGGGACATTCCGACTTACGATGTCCTTCTTCTTGGCAATTGAAACACACCATACCATCACCCTTTGGTACCGAACATTCCCAAGACTTGTAACCCCTCATGCCACAATTGTAACATCTAGATGCACTAGAATCCGATATACCCATCCGCGTACCACTCGTGCTCACACTCGGACCCTTAGTCCTCGTACTCGGAGCACCATACGAAACAACCCTTCTCTCACTTGAAGGTTCACCAATCTTTGATCGCGTATGTGACTCGAAACCTCTAGCCATGGCGAATAATTCCGCAAAAGATTTCGCCTGAACTCTGCTAATCTTACTCTTCAAGTCATCATTCAAGGTTCGATAGAAATCCTGCATCAACAAATGATCATTCCCCAAATACTCCGAGAAAAAATGAGCCTTCGCCATAACGGTTCACCACCGACAAGATCAATCTTACCATCCAACCAATCCTTTGCCCTACCCTGCAACAAATTAGTAGCGAGTCTCGTCTTCCTCTCCAGAGGGCATTCAATAGTACGAAAACACCCTTCGACATCCGAGATCCAAGTTGTGCTTACCAAAGGATCCGGTTTCCCGTCATACATAGGGGGTTTAGTCCTCATGAAGCTCTTAAGGCAACGCTCCATTTCACTACTACCCCGAAATTCGGAATACTTCCTATCCATTTCTTCTCGAAACGCACTCATTTGCTCCACAACGGCGGCCGCAACTCTAGAGTTAAACTCAGCATTGTTCATCTCGATCCCACTTCCCGTCGCCATTCTAAGGAATGCAAAGCGATTAGATCATGAACGTATAAAGCACACACACAACACCGCCCCATCTTGCTAAACACTCATCGTACATCACTTGATAGACACGATTTGCACCCGTAATAAGGTTTGCAAGTCTTTATTACGCACACACATCGTCTCAACTCGTTAGTACAACGACCGCCTCGCTCGATGATATAACCAACACAACGACGATTCCACGCGATATAAACACACGCAAGGGAATAGCATCACAACACAAGCCAAAAATCCTAGTTAGTCCACCTACAGACAAGGCACTAACTATAACCAGTTCCGACCCGTTCACCTACAAGTCCCGCAACAAATAAGCACACACAAAAGTCTAAGTCTAGACACCTATCTCAAGTCGCCTAAATCCCTTAGACCATGCTCTGATACCACTTGTAACAACCCAACCCGTATTAAAACCGGCCCATAAAAATTTTTCCCTTTAATACGCTTTAAATAATACTTTAGGTCCCAATTGTGTTTCCATAAACATCTTTAATACAATAGAAGGTTTAATAAACCTTAAAACATTTAATACATTAGTTAATTGTCCAAACGGACGTACACGACCCGACTAGTTTAGTTTCTAACAAAACCGAGCATGGTGATTTGGGACTACGCTACCCAAATCCTAATCGAATACAAAAGCAAGATCTTCTAAGAAACCTAGCCAAGATCTCTAATCCCCAAGCTTACCCGAGCCGCCGAGCATGCTAACCTATAAAAATATCAACAATGAGAGGGTAATCTAACACTTAGTGAATGATAATATACTACATACATATATATGCATAAAATGGACACGCCACACAAATATCCAAATACCGCATACCGGAGCATCCAAGCATAAAGGCAAGCTAGTGTACAACGAAATATATCACTAACCCCTGGGTTATATCGATCGCCCGAACTTAAAACCCACCCGTCACGTGTAATGTGGTATCGAACGCCCGAACTTTAACCCACACTACACGCCCACACACACACCTATATGACATGGTATCGAACGCTCGAACTTTAAACCCATATCATATATTGACCCGATGTGGTATCGATCGCCCGAACTTAAACCCACATCGAACCTCATACAAGTAAATACATTATATACACACATGTATAATCATTCCACTCACTATATTAACCCTTCGTCATTGGGGTTATATAAGTCCACATCACACGCCCATGTGATAACGTACACACAAAGTGTGTACCTCGCCAACGTGGTCAACCAAAACGCACAACCGTGCCAATTGGACCTATACACAAGTCCAACAATTACACCTATACGATAAGTGAGCTCTATAATCGAGAACCCCTTCACCCGACCCGCACCCATCCTACACATACATATGCATATAGGATATTAACACTCACCTTGTCGCCTTGAAGAATGCTTCCAAGAATCCGCAACTCGTCAATGGAAAGTACCTATTCCATTATCACAAATTCAACAACACACTTAGATTGGATTTACAAACCAACCCAATTTGACACTTAGTGCAAATTCGACCCAAATGCACTTCCAAGTACAGACCGCGCCCAAACTAACCAATAATCACTAACACAAGTGATAATGGTCCTAATATGTCAATTAAACCCGAACACAAGTGTTAAACACTTATCGTTCTCAAAATCGCCCATAAACCCTAATTTTGACCCATAAGGTCAAAATCTCACCATTTACAAGTTTTGACACCAAAACATGTTTAACTCGGTTTTATACTTCAACTTAATCCATTTTAAGTTTACAAACCTCATTGAATCGACATTCAGGTTATAATCCTCAACAAACCCTAATTTCGACTCTAGTCAAAATTAGTCAACCACAAGAACCCTAAAAGTCTCCAAAACATCAATAATCACTAATACTAGTGATTATACACCATCCTCAAGTCTTAAACATGGTTAAATCATTAACCAACCCAGAACCCGCCTCTAACACTTACAAACCCGAATCTTGGTGTTAATCTCCAATTAACAACTAAATGGGTTCCATCTATGAATCATACAAATCAAAAGCCCTAAATTTGAATGAAGAACACAAAAACGAATTTCGGAGTTAGAGCTTACCACTAGTATCACCGTGTAGCTAAGAACGAGGAGAACAAACTTGTCAACTACGCCAAAAAACCCGCTTCTTCCTTTCCAAAATCCCACTTGAATCACTTGGGGTATTTGAGTTTCTAGGGAGAAAATGAAAGAAAAAGGAAAAGAAAATAAGAAATGAAATGAATGGATTAGGTTAAATCCTCAAATCTGGCTCAAACGCAAAAAGACCAAATTGTCCTTGAATTTCATTTAAAATTATAAGAATCTGGTGCCAGTTCGTGCAGTATGTCGCGCCGCGGCCTTAAATGTCGCGTCACGACATTTGACTAACTCTGGGATCATTTTATAACTAACTTCTGATCTAAATTTCAATAGAATGTCGTGTCGCGGCCTCGTATGTCGTGCCGTGACCCAAAACTCGAACTGATCCCTTCTCCCGCGTACAAGACTTTAACACCCGAACACGTCACAAATCCTTCAAACTCTAGTCGTACCTACACAATACACCTATATATCATGTACGGAGAAAAACGGGGTGTTACAAAATTGAACTTAAGTTTATGAATCTAAACAGAAAAAGTATAAGTTTATAGTCAGAAATACAGGTTACAGGTCATTTTTGTAAAGGTAGTCATTTTAGTCGAAAGAACGACGTCTAGATGACCATTTTGGAAAACATACTTCCACTTTGAGTTTAACCATGATTTTTGGATATAGTTTCATGTTCATAAGAAAAATCATTTTCCCAGAAGAACAACTTTTAAATCAAAGTTTATCATAGTTTTAAATTAACTAACCCAAAACAGCCCGCGGTGTTACTACGACGGCGTATATTCGGTTTTACGGTGTTTTTCGTGTTTTCTGATTTTAAATCATTAAGTTAGCATATCATATAGATATATAACATTTGTTTAGTTGATTTTAAACGTCAAGTTAGAAGGATTAACTTTTGTTTGCAAACAAGTTTAGAATTAACTAAACTATGTTCTAGTGATTACAAGTTTAAACCTTCGAATAAGGTAGTTTTATATATATGAATCGAATGATGTTATGAACATCATTACTACCTCAGGTTTTGTGGATAAACCAACTGGAAATGAGAAAAATAGATCAAGCTTCAAAGGATCCTTGGATGGCTTGAAAGTTCTTGAAGCAAAATCATGACACGAAAACAAGTTCAAGTAAGATTTCCACTCGAAATAAGATTGTTAAAGTTATAGAAATTGAATCAAAGTTTGAATATGAGTATTACCTTATATTAGAAAGATATATTACTGTAAATAAGAAAGATTTCTTGAGGTTGGATGATCACTCAAAGTGGATTTGCAAGATTGGAAGTAAGCTAGCAAACTTGGAAGTGTTGTTGGTGTGTTCTTGAGTAGTTATTTTATAATTTGGTTTATGTATGGATTTATGAACTAGATTGAGCTAGATTTTGTTGAAGATGATGAAGAACACTTAGAACAAAGGAAGAACACTTGAGAGAGAGTAGTTTGATTCATGAAAATTGAAATGAAAATGTGTTTGTGAGTACATATCTTCACGTGAATTAGGATGGCATTATAGTCTCCATTAGTTTGTAATTTTGTGAGATATTTCATGCTAGATGTTAAATGATAGTTCCCACATGTTAGGTGACTCACATAGGCTACTAAGATCTGATCATTGGAGTGTATATACCAATAGTAAATACATTTAGAAGCTGTGTATTGTACGAGTACAAATACGAGTGCATACGAGTAGAATTGTTGATGAAAATGAATGAGGATGTAATTGTAAGCATTTTTGTTAAGTAGAAGTACTTTGATAAGTGTTTTGAAGTCTTTCAAAAGTGTATGAATACATATTTAAACACTACATGTAAATACATTTTAACTGAGTCGTTAAGTCATCGTTAGTCGTTATATGTAAATTTTGTTTTGAAACCTTTAAGTTAACGATCTTGTTAAATGTTGTTAACCCATTGTTTATTATATCTAATGAGATATTAAATTATTACATTATCATGATATTATGTTGTATTAATATATCTTAATATGATATATATACATTTAAATGTTGTTACAACGATAATCGTTACATGTATGTCTCGTTTCGAAATCCTTAAGTTGTAGTCTTGTTTTTACATATGTAGTTCATTGTTAATATACTTAATAAGATATGTACTTATCATAATATCATGTTAACTATATATATATATATATATATATATATATATATATATATATATATATATATATATATATATATATATATATATATATATATATACATATATATGTCATCATATAGTTTTTACAAGTTTTAACGTTCGTGAATCGCCGGTCAACTTGGGTGGTCAATATGGCTATACGAAACCTATTTCAATTAATCAAGTCTTAACAAGTTTGATTGTTTAACATGTTGGAAACACTTAATCATGTAAATAACAATTTCATTTAATATATATATAAACATGGAAAAGTTCGGGTCACTACAGTACCTACCCGTTAAATAAATTTCGTCCCGAAATTTTAAGCAGTTGGAGGTGTTGACGTATCTTCTGGAAATAAGTGCGGGTATTTCTTCTTCATCTGATCTTCTCGTTCCCAGGTGAACTCGGATCCTCTACGAGCATTCCATCAAACCTTAACAATTGGTATCTTGTTTTGCTTAAGTCTTTTAACCTCACGATCCATTATTTCGACGGGTTCTTCGATGAATTGAAGTTTTTCATTGATTTGGATTTCGTCTAACAGAATAGTGAAATCTTCTTTAGCAAAATATTTTTTCAAATTCGAGACGTGGAAAGTTTTATGTACAGCCGCGAGTTGTTGAGGTAACTCAAGTCGGTAAGCTACTGGTCCGACATGATCAATAATCTTGAATGGTCCAATATACCTTGGATTTAATTTCCCTCATTTACCAAATCGAACAACGCCTTTCCAAGGTGCAACTTTAAGCATGACCATCTCTCCAATTTCGAATTCTATATATTTTCTTTTAATGTCTGCTTAGCTCTTTTGTCGACTTTGGGCGGTTTTCAACCGTTGTTGAATTTGGATGATCTTCTAGGTAGTTTCTTGTATTATCTCCGGACCCATAATCTGTCTATCCCCCACTTCACTCCAACAAATTGGAGACCTACACTTTCTACCATAAAGTGCTTCAACCGGTGCCATCTCAATGCTTGAATGGTAGCTGTTGTTGTAGGAAAATTCTGCTAACGGTAGATGTCGATCCTAACTGTTTTCGAAATCAATAACACATGCTCGTAGCATGTCTTCAAGCGTTTGTATCGTCCTTTCGCTCTCCCCATCAGTTTGTGGATGATATGCAGTACTCATGTCTAGACGAGTTCCTAATGCTTGATGTAATGTCTGCCAAAATCTTGAAATAAATCTGCCATCCATATCAGAGATAATAGAGATTGGTATTCCATGTCTGGAGACGACTTCCTTCAAATACAGTCGTGCTAACTTCTCCATATTGTCGTCTTCTCTAATTGGCAGGAAGTGTGCTGATTTGGTGAGACGATCAACTATTACCCAAATAGTATCAAAACCACTTGCAGTCCTTGGCAATTTAGTGATGAAATCCATGGTAATGTTTTCCCATTTCCATTTCGGGATTTCGGGTTGTTGAAGTAGACCTGATGGTTTCTGATGCTCAGCTTTGACCTTAGAACACGTCAAACATTCTCGTACATATTTAGCAACATCGGCTTTCATACCCGGCCACCAAAAATGTTTCTTGAGATCCTTGTACATCTTCCCCGTTCCAGGATGTATTGATTATCTGATTTTATGAGCTTCTCTAAGTACCATTTCTCTCATATCTCCAAATTTTGGTACCCAAATTCTTTCAGCCCTATACCGGGTTCCGTCTTCCTGAATATTAAGATGCTTCTCCAATCCTTTGGGTATTTCATCCTTTAAATTTCCTTCTTTTAAAACTCCTTGTTGCGCCTACTTTATTTGAGTAATAAGGTTATTGTGAATCATTATATTCATAGCTTTTACTCGAATGGGTTCTCTGTCCTTTCTACTCAAGGCGTCGGCTACCACATTTGCCTTCCTCGGATGGTAACGAATCTCAAAGTCGTAATCATTCAACAATTCAATCCACCTGCGCTACCTCATGTTCAGTTGTTTCTGATTAAATATGTGTTGAAGACTTTTGTGGTCGGTATATATAATACTTTTGACCCCATATAAGTAGTGCCTCCAAGTCTTTAATGCAAAAACAACCGCGCCTAATTCCAAATCATGCATCGTATAATTCTGCTCGTGAATCTTCAATTGTCTAGATGCATAAGCAATTACCTTCATTCGTTGCATTAATACACAACCGAGACCTTGCTTTGAGGTGCCACAATATATCACAAAATCATCATTCCCTTCAGGTAATGACAATATAGGTGCCGTAGTTAACTTTTTCTTCAACAATTGAAACGCTTTCTCCGGCTCATCCTTCCATTCAAATTTCTTCCCTTTATGCGTTAATGCAGTCAAAGGTTTTGCTATTTTGGAAAAATCTTGGATGAACCTTCTGTAGTAACCAGCCAGTCCTAAAAATTGGCGTATATGCTTCGGAGTTTTCGGGGTTTCCCACTTTTCAACGGTTTCAATCTTTGCTGGATCCACCTGAATACCTTCTTTGTTCACTATGTGTCCGAGGAATTGTACTTCTTCCAACCAAAATGCACACTTTGAAAACTTAGCGTATAGTTTTTCTTTCCTTAACAACTCTAGCACTTTTCTCAAATGTTCTTCGTGCTCCTGGTCATTCTTTGAGTAAATAAGTATGTCATCGATGAAAATAATGACAAACTTGTCAAGGTAGGGTCCAGAAACTCGGTTCATGAGGTCCATGAACACAGCTGGTGCGTTAGTCAACCCAAACGGCATAACCATAAACTCGTAATGACCGTAACGCATCCTAAAAGTAGTCTTTGGAATATCATCCTCCTTCACCCGCATTTGATGATACCCAGAATGTAAATCAATCTTCGAATAAACCGTTGAGTCTTGTAGTTGATCAAATAAGTCGTCGATTCTTGGTAGTGGGTAGCAGTTCTTGATGGTAAGTTTGTTCAAATCTCGGTAGTCGATACACAACCTAAATGTACCATCCTTCTTCTTGACAAACAAAACAGGAACTCCCCATGGTGATGTGCTTAGTCGAATGAAACCACGCTCTAAAAGTTCTTGTAACTGACTTTGTAATTCTTTCATTTCGCTGGGTGCGAGTCTGTATGGAGCACGGGCTATTGGTGCATCTCCTGGTACAATGTTTATTTGAAATTCAATGGATCGATGTGGGGGTAATCCCGGTAATTCTTTCGGAAATACATCGAGAAATTCTTTTGCGACGGAAACATTACTGATGTTCTTTTCTTCAGGTTTAACTTCCTCGATGTGTGCTAGAATGACATAACAATCTTTTCTTATTAGTTTTTACGCCTTCATACTACTAATAAGATTTAATTTCGCGTTATTCTTTTCTCCGTACACCATTAAGGGTTTTCCTTTTTTCCGTACAATGCGAATTGTATTTTTGTAACATACGATCTCTGCTCTCACCTTTTTCAACCAGTCCATGCCAATTATCACATCAAAATTTCCTAACTCTACTGGTATCAAATCAATCTTAAATGTTTCACTAACCAGCTTAATTTCTCAATTCCGACATATATTATCTGCTGTAATTAATTTACCGTTTGCTAATTCGAGCAAAAATTTATTATCCAAAGGCGTCAGTGGACAACTTAATTTAGCACAAAAATCTCTACTCATATAGCTTCTATCAGCACCCGAATCAAATAAAACATAAGCAGATGTATTGTCAATAAGAAACGTACCCGTAACAAGCTCCGGGTCTTCCTGCGCTTCTGCCGCATTAATATTGAAAACTCTTCCGCGGCCTTGCCCATTAGTATTCCCTTGGTTAGGGCAATTTCTAATAATGTGGCCCGGTTTTTCACATTTATAACAAACTACGTCGGCATTATTTGTTCTGACCTTATTTGTTTCTTTATTTTTGTTGTTCTTTGGTCCTTAAACCTCACATTTTGCCGCGCCATGACCACTTATCTTACACTTGGTGCAAACTTTTGTGCAAAACGCATTCGGATGGTACTCTGCACACCTGAAGCATGGTTGTTTCTGTTGTTTGTTGTTATTGAGGTTGTTGTTGGGGTTGTTATTGTTGTTGAAACGGTTGTTGTAGTTGTTGTTGTTGGGACATTTGTTGTAGTTATTGTTAGGATTGTGGTTATTGTTGCGATTGTGGTTGTAATTGTTATTGTTGTTGTACTGGTGACTCTTGTCATCATTTTCCTCCCACTTCCTTTTGAATTATTTCGTGTTGGCTTCTTCGGCTGCCTGTTCTTTAATTCTCCCCTCAATTTGATTTATGAGTTTATGAGCCATTCGACTTGCCTTCTGTATGGAAGCGGGCTCGTGTGAACTCACATCTTCTTGAATTCTTATTGGTAACCCTTTTACAAATGCGTCGATCTTCTCTTCTTCATCTTCGAACGCTCCCGGACACAATAGGCACAACTCTATGAATCGTCGTTCATATGTGGTAATGTCGAATCCTTGTGTTCGTAACTCTTTAAGTTCTACCTTGAGCTTATTGACTTCGTTTCTAGGACGGTACTGCTCGTTCATCAATTTCTTGAATGCCGATCACGGTAGTGCGTAAGCAGCATTTTATCCTACCTGTTCAAGATAGGTGTTCCACCATGTTAACGCAGTACCTGTGAATGTATGCGTAGCGTACTTAACTTTGTCCTCTTCAGTACACTTACTTATGGCAAACACCGATTCGACCTTCTCGGTCCACCTTTTCAATCCAATTGGACCCTCAGTTCCATCAAATTCCAAAGGTTTGCAGTGTAAGACCCAAATATTTTATTGTACTTATGTATGTATAAGTTATTCAAGCTGTGGGGTTTAGGTTGTATTTAATTAAAAGGCAAAAGAAGCTGAACTAGGCATTTGGCGCGCCGCGCCATTACGGGCTGACAGCTCACTTTGTTTTTAATTAGATATTTTGAGGGCAATTGGGTAAATTCACTTGAGGGCCGACCTTAAGGCCCTAGATCAGTTTTGGGGAGCCTCATAACTCCATTTTCATCTACTTCACTTCTTCCAATTTAGTTTCTAGAGAGAGAGAGATTCTTAGTGGGGGAAAGCTTGAATCAAGGAAGAAGGAGGCGATTTCGGATCAAAGTGCGGGTATTAAAGTTGTTCATCTTTCCTCTAGCTACGTTTTGATCATAGTGGTATGCTCTAATCTTGATTTCCTTGTTTAATTTGTGAAAGGGTTAGAGTTAGGATTAATGATGAACTTAAAACCCATTTGTGGGTGAATGGGGTGTTTTTGGATGAATTTGGGTCATGAAGACTCAAAGATGACTAACTAGGGTTTTCAAGTGTTAGATTGATGATTATGAACTTAATTGGTTAGTTAAAGTACTAGAACACTTTAATGATATGTAAATGGGTGTTATTGGGTATGGATGACCTAAATGGGTGTGTTGACTTTGAAATGGGTCAAATGAGTCTTTAATGACCTAAGCGGCCTAGCAAGTATGAAAACGAGTTAGCCTTGTGACGTAAGTGTGTTTTAAACCCATCTTGACGAATGATTAGGGTTTTGGTGTGTGTTGACCCAATTTAGGGTTAAGGGTGCAAATGGGTTGAAATTGCACCTTGGGTCAAAATGGCTTAGAATGGTGAAAGGGTTTGGTTGACCGACTTGAGTTTGCGTTTGATTATATGTATAATGTGATAGGTACGTTACTTTGAGGTTTCGCAAGCTCGGGTATCTTTTCACAAGACTTTGAGGTGAGTGGAATAATTATATGCGTATGTATATAATGTATCTATTTGTTGTAGCGTAAAATGTGTAGTGTCGAGGTGCTAAGACACCATGTTTCACGTGAAGAGTGTAGCATCGAGGTGTTAAGATGCCACTCGGGTGTAGCATCGAGGTGTTAAGATGCCACCTAGGAGTGTAGTGTCGAGGTGTTAAGACGCCACTCCGTAAATTTATGAGTGATGCATCGAGGTGTTAAGATGCCACTCGAGGTGATGTGCCGAGGTGTTAAGGTGCCACCCTAGGGGTTAGTGGTGCGAGGTGTTAAGTGCCCTAACGGATGTTGTGAACACCGATGGCGTTTTCGCGAGCGTCGTTCCCTTGTACTATTGGTTAACCATGGTTATTTGTGTGGTAAGCATATTTTATTATTCGAGTTATATTTATATGCGGTTGTTATGCTAGCTTGTGGTATTGGAGGTTTATAGCTTGTTATTGCGACGATAAGCTAATTGTGTTTGTTAGCATGTTTGCGGTTTGTGTAAGTGTATGCAAGTAGGTATAATTATATATGTATCCGTATAATTATTGCATTCACTAAGCTTTGCTTACCCTCTCGTTGTTTACTATTTTTATAGGTTCGGTTGTGGACAAGGGTAAGGGCATTATCATGGATTAGAGATCCCGCTTGTTGATTAGGGGACGCTTTTTGGAAGTGTTAGTTCCTGGAGTTTGACCGAGACTTGGGTAGTTTAATCCCAAACGCCATGCTCGTAGTGTAGTTTGGTACTTAAACTTTTTGGCGGTCGAAACTCATATTTTGTATTAAACTCGTAAAACGGCCGAAGTGGGCCCCGCTTTGTAAAACTTATTTTACGTTTGAATTGTGTTAGTTTTACATATTTGAATGTGTGGTTAAAAGCGTGTCGTCTAAAAATGTCGGGAACTGGTCGATCTTTTTCGCATTTTGAAACTTTCCGGACAGGCCCGAATGGGGCGCCGCGCGGCCATCCTGGCGCGCCACGCCACTTCTCTGTACAGCAAATTTTTCTTTTTTTATTTTGTATTCTGGTCGCGGTTTGGTTTGGGTTGTTACATGCAGGCAGTGAATTCTTTGTAGGAACATCCTACACGATTTCTTGTGAAATTTGTTCCACTGCTAGAACCAGAGTTATTGTTGTTATTTTGCATTGCGGCCTGCACTGCGGCTATGTTCGCAGCAAGGAAAACACGAAAGTCTTCCTCACTCATGTTCAAGTTCTGACGAGTTGTCGGTGCCATTTCCTTCAAAAATAGCCAAAAGAATTAAGTTAATCATATAGAATTTAAGGGTAGTCAATAGTATTTCGTAGCATAATATGAACTTATTTATAAAAGCTTTTTCTTCATATTAGCATTTTATAGTTTTAATTCGGGTAGTACCTACCCGTTAAGTTCATACTTAGTAGCTATTATACAATTCAACTACTACGATTCTATATGAAAAACTTATTACAATAATATTTCGCGTTCAAACTTTTATACAATATTTTACAAACATACAATACCACTATTATACATATAGGATGAAATATAGCACATAATAACTTGTTACTCGGCAGCTATAAAGGCAATTCTAGTTAATACGCAAGCCGTTCAGCAAAAGAAATAAAGACATGTAATTCATAAGTCCAGAAACAAGTCATGCATTCTGGTTGTATTAATATTATTTCCCATCCTTGGTTATGAAGCAGATAACCATTATGACCATTAGCTAGGCAGCATGTTGTAACATCGTCAAAAGGACGAGGGTTTCGTAATGCCCAACAGCCCCGTAATAATCTAAAAACCTTGTTTCTCTCCTCAACTACCGAGTTCGTCACTTGTAGGAATGTTTTGATTAAAAGTTGCAACCCAATGTTCTTTTTCTCAATTTGATGAGAAGCGAACATTATTAATCTGTAAGCATAACATGCTTCTTTATTTTGCATGTTAGAAGCTCTTTCTAAAGAATGGAGTCGTATGTTGGGATATGTTGAGTCAAAATAGGTTCGTAACCCGTAGCGTAAAATTGCATCTGGGTTTCCCACACTAAATGCCTTAAAGAAAACTTGGCATAATTTAAAGTCTCCCCAATGTGATATACCCCACCTATCAAAGGAAAGCCTTTTATAAACTAAGGCATTTCTGGAAAGTCTTTCAAATGTTTGACAAGTTAATTTCGCCATAACTAAATATGCTGATGAATTCTGACCGACTCTAGACAAGATTTCCTCAATCATATCCTCTGGTAGGTCTTCTAAAATATTCGGTTGTCTACCCTTAACGTCCATTTTGTGTTTTTATACTATAAATAGACAAGGATTAGATTCGTAAAAGATAATTAACAAACAATACAAGCAATTTTTACATAGAACATAAAAGTACAAGCACACTACAATACATATAATACACAACATGATTACAACCCTCTAATCTGAATCACTGGTTTCTTCTTCTTCGGACTTGGTTCGTTTTCCTAATTTTTTTGGGATATATGGTGCTCCTCTAATACGAGCCGTCGTTTTCCACAATGGTTTAGAAAAACCTGGTGGTTTAGAGGTTCCCGGGTTATTGTTACAATTTGGGAGATACGGATGTTGCCGATACATATAAAGCATCGGGGTTGGAATCAGGTTTCTCTATTTTTACACCTTTTCTCTTATTATTTTCTTTTGATATATTAAATTGGGTCGAGGTAATTTCTATAACATCATCGGAATCCTCATCGGGATCCGATTCATCAAAAAATTGGTAATCTTCCCAATATTTTGCTTCCTCGACGGAAACACCATTGACCATTTTTAACTTTGGTCCGTTGGTTGAGGATTTTCTTTTATTTAAACGATTTACTGTAGGTATCAATATTTCTTCCTCCGGAACCTCTTCTTCTTCCGGTTCCTCTTCTTCCGGTTCCTCCTCTTCCGGTTCCTCTTCTTCTGGTTCCTCCGCTTCCGGTTCCTCTTCAGAAATTTGTGAATCTTCCCAATATATATTCGACTCTTCATTATTATTAGGTGAGTCGATGGGATTTGTACTAGAGGTAGACATCTATCACACAATATCAAACATGTTAAGAGAATAATATATCACATAATATTTACATGTTACAATTTGTAGTTTCCAACAAAAGTGTTAAGCAATCGTTTTTAAAGAAAACACGGTCGAAGTCCAGACTCACTAATGTATCCTAACAAACTCGATAAAACACACTAATGCAAATTTTTGGTTCTTTAAGACCAACGCTCGGATACCAACTGAAATGACCCGTTCATATTGATTATAAACGTTCCATATTAATTGATTTCGTTGCGAGGTTTTGACCTCTATATGAGACGTTTTTCAAAGACTGCATTCGTTTTTAAAACAAACCATAACCTTTATTTTATCGACAAGGTTAAAAAGTCACCACCTAGATTATCCAGAAATGATAATCTAAAATATCACACTTACACACTACCAATACATATTGGTTTACAATATTAATATGTTACAACAAAGTAAATCTCGAATGCAGTTTTAAACAATATTATACAAGCATGCTGACACCAAGTCTTATCCTTATATTAGCATGCAACAGCGGAAGCTCTTAATAATCACCTGAGAATAAACATGCTTTAAACGTCAACAAAAATATTGGTGAGTTATAGGTTTAACCTATATATTTATCAAATCATAATAATAGACCACAAGATTTCATATTTCAATATACATTCCATACATAGAGATAAAAATCATTCATATGGTGAACACCTGGTAACCGACCTTAACAAGATGCATATAGAATATCCCCCATCATTCTGGGACTCCCTTCGGACATGATGAATTCGAAGTACTAAAGCATCCGGTACTTTGGATGGGGCTCGTTGGGCCCAATAGATCTATCTTTAGGATTCGCGTCAATTAGGGTGTCTGTTCCCTAATTCTTAGATTACCAGACTAAAAAGGGACATATTCGGTTTAATAATCCAGCCATAGAATGTAGTTTCATTTACTTGGGTTTATTTTGTAAAACATTTATAAAACTGCATGTATTCTCATCCTAAAATATTAGATTTTAAAAGTGAGACTATAACTCACTTTCACAGATTTTTACTTCTTCGGGAAGTAAGACTTGGCCACTGGTCGATTCACGAACCTATAACAAATATGTACATATATATCAAAGTATGTTCAAAATATATTTACAACATTTTTAATACGTTTTGCTGTTTTAAGTTTATTAAGTCAGATGTCCTCGTTAGTAACCTATAACTAGTTGTCCACAGTTAGATGTACAGAAAATAAAGCAATATATATTATCTCGAATCAATCCACGACCTCGTGTATACAAGCCTCAGGCTAGATCACAACTCAAAGTATATATAATATTTTGGAATCAACCTCAACCCTGTATAGCTAACTCCAACATTACTGCATATAGAGTGTCTATGGTTGTTCCGAAATATATATATAGATGGGTCGATATGATATGTCAAAACTTTGTATTCGTGTCTATGGTATCCCAAGATTACATAATATATCAGAATACATGTATAATACAATATGAGTTAGCTAGGATATGATTAATATAGATTTGTTACCAATTTTCACGTAGCTACAACAAGCAAAAATATCCAATCTTGTTTTACCCATAACTTCTTCGTTTTAAATCCGTTTTGAGTGATTCAAGTTGCTATGGTTTCATATTGAACCTAAGTTTATGAATCTAAATAGAAAAGGTATAAATTTATAGTCAGAAATACAGGTTACAAGTCATTTTTGTAAAGGTAGTCATTTCAGTCGAAAGAACGACGTCTAGATGACCATTTTGGAAAACATACTTCCACTTTGAGTTTAACCATGATTTTTGGATATAGTTTCATGTTCATAACAAAATTATTTTTCCAGAAGAACAACTTTTAAATCAAAGTTTATCATATTTTTTAATTAACTAACCCAAAACAGCCCGCGGTGTTACTACGACGGCGTATATTCGGTTTTACGGTGTTTTTCGTGTTTTCAGGTTTTAAATCATTAAGTTAGCATATCATATAGATATAGAACATGTGTTTAGTTGATTTTAAAAGTCAAGTTAGAAGGATTAACTTTTGTTTGCAAACAAGTTTAGAATTAACTAAACTATGTTCTAGTGATTACAAGTTTAAACCTTCGAATAAGGTAGTTTTATATATATGAATCGAATGATGTTATGAACATCATTACTACCTCAGGTTTTGTGGATAAACCTACTGAAAATGATAAAAATAGATCTAGCTTCAAAGGTGTGACGACCCGAAAATTTCCGATCAAATTTAAACTTAATCTTTATATGGAATCTTATTATGATTTCGACACGATAAGCAAAGCCTACTAAACTGTGTCTCAAAATTTTTGAAACTATTAATATGTATCATTTAACCTTTGACTGTGCTCGACGATTCACGAACTTTTTACTGTAAATAGAAATGTATATATAAATAATTATACATGTAAATAATTATATAAAATAAGTTAAATATATTTATTACCTATTATGTGATTTAGTTTTTATGAAAGATAATTTAAAAATAACTAAAACTTGTTATTGTGAATATATTTAGGGCAGATTAAATATAAATGATTACGAACATAATGTGTCAACATTAGCAAAATATTTAATGTATAATGTTATACTTCGAGTTTACATGTTTCTATATATATAATTAACATACAACAACAACAACAACAACAACAACAACAACAATACCCAATTCCACTAAAGTGGAGTATGGGGGAGGTTAGATGTAGGCAGTCCTTTCCTCAACCATAAATTAAAAGGGAAGTCATTCTTCTACCCAGGATACCTATCGGTCCCCAAGTAGAGGAAGTCGTCCCTCCCTATTCTGTAGAGCAGAGAGGCTGCTTCCTAGGGACCTCCGACCAGAAAGAACCATGAAATCCGATATGTGAAGTAAAAATATACAAGTAAAGTTGGCAAAATAGAAGCTTTACCATGAATAATGTATACTCCAATACGATATATATATAGGTAAATAAAGCATATAACAATATTGAGTAATATAACATATAATTAAAATATGTGAG
Organism: Rutidosis leptorrhynchoides; assembly: GCF_046630445.1. Taxonomy (NCBI): domain Eukaryota; kingdom Viridiplantae; phylum Streptophyta; class Magnoliopsida; order Asterales; family Asteraceae; genus Rutidosis; species Rutidosis leptorrhynchoides. Next base: position 486,633,609 of record NC_092333.1, read on the forward strand.
TGTCAAATATGCAAGTATAACAAGTCATGTAAGTACAATAAGTATACGTAAATATGTTGGTAAGAAGCATGTAGGTATAATATGCAGTATAAAATAGATGGTATACTATGTAGGCATAGACAAATAAGTATGCTATGTTAGCATAAAAACATGTGATATGTAAGTACGTATAAATTAATTGCTATATAATGTAATACAAACATGTAACCATATAGTGCAATAAAGCATGTGAATATGCTACAATAAGTATAGATATATTATATATCCATAAAACATGTCCAGCCAATACGTAAAGTTCCACGAAAAAAAAAGAAAAAAAAACATATATGAAGTAATAAAACTTGACAATTAAAACATAATTATATATGTAACCGTTTGAATATGTATATAATTTTTTTTATACTTAACCAGTATTATATGTATATTATTAACACGTGTAAGTTATTATATTATTATTAATGTTACTAATATCATTAATAAAACTAATAAGATTATTATTATCATTTTTATTATTATTATCGTTATTAGTAATCAAAATCATTAAAATTATCATCATTGTTAATAATAAGATTATTATTTGTCATATTATTACTAAGCTCTTTATTAATAATATTATTAATAATATTATTATTAGTATTACTAATAACCTTAATATATTTAAATTTATTAAATAAATAAATAAAAAATTTAAGAAATTGATATATATACATATATGAAAAGTTATATAAATACATATTCATATATAAATACATATACATATATATACAAGTATAAAAATACGGTATATACAAATAATTATGAGATAAATATGTAATTCAGTTTCATGTCATTGTTATATCTGTGTAATCTGTCTGCTTGATTGATAAATATGTCTATATCTAAGATCACAAGGTACTACAAATTATTCGATTCGGTTTATGACTTTATCTGATTCTTATTTTCTGTATTTTCTTTCTCTTGTCTTCTACTTCTACCGAATATTCTTGTCGACACAATCTTGCTACAAAACAAATTGACCAAGTCTCGTTGTTGTAGTAATCGTTCTATTTCACTTACGCTCTATGAAATTATTGCTGCATTTAAATCAGATAACAAGAACAGAAAATATAGAAACCCACTCGATATCCCTGTACACCACAATCGTTTCTTGTTCTTCCTCAACCACGATCAAACGACCCCTTAAAACCTTGCACCATCCATCAAACACCACCACCTCTATCTCTCTTAATTCTGTCCGAGAAAAAAAAAACTAGCTGCTATATTTATGTTGATAATCGAATATCACCACAAACAACCCATCCTCTTCAACCTAAACACCAAACTACCACCATGAAGCATTCTTTCACTTCTCAATAATCAACAATCTCAAAATTCAATACAAATAAATAAATATATAAATAAAGACTCTTAAACATTCAAACCTTCATGACGGTTTCGGGTACATGATCTTCATTTACAATACTTGAAACACGACAACCTCATCAGATGAGAATCAAGAGAGTCGTGAAGACCACTGGTGTTGTATACTATTGGTTTTGTTTCTACTTGTAGTTGCTCGACAACTATACAATCACCACCATCATAACCAACCGCCTATAAACGTCACCCATTTGTTTCTGTTACGGCCATGGACGGCTGCTGTTTCAGTGGACGCTGTAAACTACCATCACCACAGGTTATTACACCTCTATTTCTCTCTCTCTCTCTCTCTCTCTCTCTCTTCCATGTTGTCTATTTATTCACGACTGCACAAAAAGAACTACTGTTGCAACCCGTTGTAATTCTGCTGCTACTTATGTTGCTTCCGTTTCTGGTTTAGATTGAAACCACCCAATCCATCTACTATGTTAACGTGTTCCTGCTGCAGCAAAAATTATTTTTTTATTTCACTCGTTGAAGACATAGAAGTTGATAGGCAATAAGGAAACAAATTGAATTGTTGGCAATTTAAAGTGGTGTCAACTTGATGAATGGTGTATTAAATTATAAAGGCTTATCAATTCCCACTCAAACGAATATATGTGAGATAAATTAAAGCCATGATGGCCGACAAAAAGAAAAAAAAAAAAGAGAGTTGTTGGCGTTTGACATGTGAGCTACTACATTATTTTTTTTTTCGGTCTTCTTGTGATGAATCAAATAACCAAAGATAAGTTTAGCGGGTATATATATAAAATAGATGTAGGCCGTTTTATGATTAATGATGGATATGCTGTTGGGCCATAGCAAAAGCTCAATTAATTTTTGTTTTCAACAAAGAAGGAAACGAATCGTATGGGGTGTTGTGGATTGATACAGTGATGATACTTTAAGTGATTACCAAAACCTTAAATGGTACATGGACTAATTACTAGTTGGGTAATTTAACTTAGGCTTATGAAATTGTTATTGGACCGAAGGAGATTTGGGCCAGAGTATAGAGATGGAGACTAGTTAGATTAGATGATATTAAGATGATATATGAAACGTGATGATGATGCTCAGTTGTTATAATGGCCATGATGATAAACTTAGGAAACGATTATGATGAGGTTGTTGTGATTAAATTGATAATGATAATTGGGTTTTAAGTTAAGAAGAAAAAGAGAACAAAATAATATGGGTTAAATATATGTTAGGTCAGTAATATTTGAGAAAACAAAGACAGTTGAATGATTAGGGGTGTTGGCAGGAAGTGAGAGGTCTCAGGTTCGAGCCCAAGCTGAGGCATTTTTTTTTTGAAAACTTGTTACCTTAAGGTAGTATTATTATTATTATTATTAGTATTATTGTTGTTGTTATTATTATTATTATTATTATTATTATTATTATTATTATTATTATTATTATTATTATTATTATTATTATTATTATTAGTATCATTATAGTTACAACTACAATTATTATTAGTATTACCACTATCAAAACTATCATTTTAAAAAATAAATCTTTTGTACATAAAATGTACTTATTACATATACTATAACTATATTAAGATTTCATATAAACATTATTTATATAAATACTTACATATAACAAACTATCGGGTTTTAAATATAACACTAAACATATATTTATATATATAGATATATTAATATAACTAAATGAATAAATATTAATTATTTTAAATGTATATATAAAAAATAAATATAAATAACATATGAATTAAGATATAATAAATATAAATAAAGTATATGTTTTAAATAAAAAGTAGTATAAAATTTATATAACTACCAACGCATAAATATTATATAATTAATAAATGAAATTATGATATTGCCATTATATGTGTTAATATATATATAAATGATATAGGTTCGTGAATCCGAGGCCAACCCTGCATTGTTCCGTATCGTCGTACAAATATTTTTACTACAAAATATTGTATGGTGAGTTCATTTGCTCCTTTTTTTACTCATTACATTTTTGGGCTGAGAATACATGCAAATGCTTTATTAACTGTTTTACAATATTTATATGTGTGAGTTCATTTGATTCCCTTTTTACTCTTTACATTTTTGGGACTGAGAATACATGCGCTGTTTTTACAACTGCTTTATTAAATGCTTTTTGAAATATATTTTGAACTGCGAATATACGAAATACTTTTATAAATGTTTGACGAGATAGACACAAGCAAAACATTCCTCGAATGAATTATTATGCAGACAGAAGTTCTGCGGATTATTATTGAATTATGTGGACATGATAATTGCCACCATTGAATTATGTGGACATGATAATTGCCACCATTGAATTATGTGGACATGATAATTGCCACCATTGAATTATGTGGACATGATAATTGCCACCAATTGAAGTGAATGTTATGTATCGAGAGAATGATTTTATACACAGGTTATGTGTATATTATTTTTGTGCACGAGATATGTGTACGGTTACTAAGTTTTATGAAAGATGATTTCGTACACGAGAAAGGTGTATTGTATTTAAAAGACATCGCATGTACATTACAGGTGGGAATAGGATTCGGGCCCATTTGTACCATGCAGCATTTAAATCTTGTGGTCTATCAAAATGATGAATTTTATTGATTTATGATAAACCTATGAACTCACCAACCTTTTGGTTGACACTTTAAAGCATGTTTATTCTCAGGTATGAAAGAAACCTTCCGCTGTTCATTTTTTCATGTTAAAGATATTACATGGAGTCGTTCATGGCATATAGAAGTCAGTTCATCACAATGGTACCAGATGTTATTGTATTCGTTCAGAAGAATTTGGACGAGGTATGACAAAAGGATCCTTGGATGGCTTGAAAGTTCTTGAAGCAAAATTATGACACGAAAACAAGTTCAAGTAAGATTTCCACTCGAAATAAGATTGTTAAAGTTATAGAAATTGAATCAAAGTTTGAATATGAGTATTACCTTATATTAGAAAGATATCTTACTGTAAATAAGAAAGATTTCTTGAGGTTGGATGATCACTCAAAGTGGATTTGCAAGATTGGAAGTAAGCTAGCCAACTTGGAAGTGTTGTTGGTGTGTTCTTGAGTAGTTGTTCTATAACTTGGTTTTTGTATGGATTTATGAGCTAGATTTTGTTGAAGATGATGAAGAACACATAGAACAAAGGAAGAACACTTGAGAGAGAGTAATTTGATTCAAGAAAATTGAAATGAAAATGTGTTTGTGAGTACCTATCTTCACGTGAATTAGGATGGCATTATAGTCTTCATTAGTTTGTAATTTTGTGAGATATTTCATGCTAGATGTTAAATGATGGTTTTCACATGGTTAGGTGACTCACATGGGCTGCTAAGAGCTGATCATTGGAGTGTATATACCAATAGTAAATACATTTAGAAGCTGTGTATTGTACGAGTACAAATACGAGTGCACACGAGTAGAATTGTTGATGAAAATGAATGAGGATGTAATTGTAAGCATTTTTGTTAAGTAGAAGTACTTTGATAATTGTCTTGAAGTCTTTCAAAAGTGTATGAATACATATTTAAACACTACATGTAAATACATTTTAACTGAGTCATTAAGTCATCGTTAGTCGTTATATGTAAATGTTGTTTTGAAACCTTTAAGTTAACGATCTTGTTAAATGTTGTTAACCCATTGTTTATTATATCTAATGAGATATTAAATTATTACATTATCATGATATTATGATGTATTAATATATCTTAATATGATATATATACATTTAAGTGTTGTTACAACGATAATCGTTACATGTATGTCTCGTTTCGAAATCCTTAAGTTAGTAGTCTTGTTTTTACATATGTAGTTCATTGTTAATATACTTAATGAGATACATACTTATCATAATATCATGTTAACTATATATATATACATACATATGTCATCATATAGTTTTTACAAGTTTTAACGTTAGTGAATCGCCGGTCAACTTGGGTGGTCAATTGTCTATACGAAACCTATTTCAATTAATCAAGTCTTAACAAGTTTGATTGCTTAACATGTTGGAAACACTTAATTATGTAAATAACAATTTTATTTAATATATATAAACATAAACATGGAAGAGTTCGGGTCACTACACTTTTGCCTTCTTCTCGCGCTTACGATTGTGCCCACTTTCAGTTGGGGCCTCAGTCACCTTGGGTCCTTCTGCACCCACTCGCTGCTCGGCACCACCAGAGCCACTAGTTCCACCAGAGCCAACACCTTGAACATTAGGGTCAGTGCTTGAGCGTTGCTCACCCTCATTCCCAGTTTCGGGTGTCTCAGTGTAGACACCTTCGATATCGCGGGACGCGAGAAGCCTGTCTAGACGCATCACTGCAAATTCAAAAAAGATAAGTTAGAACAGAAGCCATGGAAAGAAGACAAGTACAAAATTAGCGCCCGTCTGCCGCCTACCATTATCAATGGCATCTTTGATAACTGGCAGGGCGGGCGGATGGGGACATAAGTTAGCAACCCGCAATATATCGATGCTATACTGACGAAGGGGAAGTTCGCTGTTATAGAAATGCTCAAGTCTCCGCTGATCTTCTGGGAAAGGGGAGGTCTGATGTTTAGCTGCGCATTTGTAGCTTCTATGTGCCATGCTCAAATATTTCTATACGCGAGAAGGATAAAAGAATCATTAATGAAGAAGAACGAGTTCTTCCACTTCTTGCGCACCCCGGCTTTCAGGCGCTTTACAAAGTTAATCCGATCAATAAAGGAGTACCAACTTTGTTGGTTTTTACGATAGGAAAATACGTTCTTAAATAAATCCAGCGACGGAGGAAACTGGTAATGGTGACAAATCATCTCAAAAAGGGTAACACGACACACGCTGTATGGGTGCAGCTGGCCCATACCGATGTTGAAAAGGCTAAGAACCTCCATGAAAAAAGGGGTAGAAGGGTATCGCACGTTCCCTTCAAGCATGACTTGCCGATACACGGTGACCTTGCCATCAATAACGTCACACGCGCGCTGATTGAGACGACCCATCCTAATCCATAAGGACGAATACAATAACATATGGTTACATTGCGAGGTAATTGACCTCTATATGATACAGTTTACAAACACTGCATTCGTTTTAAAAGAAAAACTTTCATTTACATCGAAAGTTGACAGGCATGCATATCATTTCATAATATCCAACTATAAATGACCTATTCTGTCATTTATTTAATAATATTCTTTATTGAACTCAATGACTTGAATGCAACGTCTTTTGAAATATGTCATGAATGACTCCAAGTAATATCTTTAAAATGAGAAAATGCATAGCGGAAGATTTCTTTAAACGTGAGAATAAACATGCTTTCAAGTGTCAACCAAAAGGTTGGTGAGTTTATTAGTTTATCATAATCATTCATTTCCATCATTTTAATAGACCACAAGATTTCCAGATATTTAATTGTACACGTAACCCGAGTACAAAATAATACGCGTAACCGGTGAATTAAAAATCATTCATATGGTGAACACCTGGTAATCGACATTAACAAAACGCGTCTAGAATATCCCCATCATTTTGGGACTCTCATCGGATATGATAAAATCGAAGTACTAAAGCATCCGTAACCCGGATGGCGTTTTTAGGCCCAATAGATCTATCTTTAGGATTCGCGTCAATTAGGGTGTCTGTTCCCTAATTCTTAGATTACCAGACTAAAAATGGTGATATTCGATTCGATAATCCAACCATAGAATGTAGTTTCGATTACTTGTGTCTATTTTGTAAAATATTTATAAAAGCAACGCATGTATTCTCAGTCCAAAAATATATATTGCAAAAGCATTTAAAAGGGGATTAATGAAACTCACGATACTGTATTTTGTAGTAAAAATACATATGACGACATTGAAAAAATGCAAAGTTGGCCTCGGATTCACGAACCTATATTAAGTATATATATTCATATATTGGTCAATATCTGTCTAACAATTTAGGTCAGGTCATAGTGTATCACAATTCTAATGCTCGAGATTATCATGCAAAAGTCAACAAAAGTCAATTTGACCCAAAATGATTTACAAAATCTATAAATGTTTATTATATAATTTAAATAGTCATTTTATATATTTAAATATATTTATCAGGTTTTATTAAAGTAAATAATAAAAGTCATTTATTGAAATATATATATGATAAAAATATACATTTATATATCTTAAGTAATAAAATTTATAAAGTTCACTTAATATCATAAAAATATAGTGGTATGTATTATTAATGTAATTATATTACGCGTGGTAAAAATATATTTGTATTACATATTTATTTGATAAAATAATAATGATAATAATAATAAAAGTTGTATTATTTTGTAATAATAATAATTATTATTATTCTACTAATAATAACGATATTTATATTTACTAATGATGATGATAATTCTAAACATAACGATACTTTTTATTAATAACTTTAATAATAATAATAATAATAATTCTATTCAAAATAATAATTTTTAATAATACTAAAATGATAATAATAATGATATTTTATAATAGCAATGATATTTCTATTAAAAATGATAATTTTAATAAAATGGAAATTTAATATTATTGATACTTTTAATAATAATAATAATAATGAAAAACGATATTTCTATCAATATATTACAATATCATGATACATATACTCTTTATTTCCTAATCGATTTGTTTAATAGCTTTTAGTCCTCTTTTATATCGCATTCATAATAATGATATCATAATAATTAGATGATACTAATATTAGTTTTTGTGATAAAAATATTAATAATAATAAATATAATAATAATATTAATGATAATACTAAATATTATAATAATAATAATAATAATAATAATAATAATAATAATAATAATAATAATAACGATAATATTAATAATAATCTTAATGATAATAATGATAGTAATACTAATAACAATATCAACTTTAATGATAATACTTATAACGATATTGATATTAATAATAATAATAATAATAATAATAATAATAATAATCATAATAATAATCATAATAATAATAATAATAATAATAATAATAATAATAATAATAATAATAATAATAATAATAATAATAATAATAATAATAATAATAATAATTAGATAATAATTATAACGACGATAATAACGACGATAGTAATAATAATCATTTCAACAATAATACTAAAATTATTATTAATAATTCAGTTGACTATATCTTTTAATCCGTTCATCGAAACAACACGATTCCTAAATAAAAAGTTATTGATTTTTTGCCAGCTTTCCAACGACATGCATATCATATATCTTAACTCAGTAGTATATTTATTAAATTCAGGATTCATCATAAATTATCTATCGATAATATTAAGCGTACAAGCATGCATAATCCTATATACTCGAGCACTAGTAAGGGATACACTATTAATATATAAAAGTTAAGTTATGAGTGCTCACGTATCAATATTGAGATTCAATATTGCAGGAAAGTATGTAGACACAACGGAGATGGTAAACACTAGTTTGACTCACGATCATACCCTCGAATAATACCCATAACCTCCATAGCTATAACCCATAATTTCCTTAGCTCTATTTCGCTTGAAAACCAGTTTTGTAAAATGACTCGCTCATAACCCGTCGTAGTATTTTATGTATAATAATAATAAGATTAATAACAATATTAGTCTTAATATTAATTATAATAACAATAATAATAATAATTATATTATATATATATATATATATATATATATATATATATATATATATATATATATATATATATATATATATATATATATATATTCAGAGAGATTGAGGTCGAGGAAACAGATGGAGAAATGAATCAGAAAACGTTCGATATTTAAAGGAACTTGGCGGCCACCTACTACCCATGCGATCGCATGGGTTTGTGGGTATCCAGCCATGCGATCGCATGGCTCATGGATCCAGCTCACATAGCATTTTAATTCATGCCGACACCCAATTTAATATTATATATATAAATATATTTAATCTATATAATTAATTAAATATTATATTATATTTATATGCATAGTTAGCTTGTAATTTTAACACCGATGATTTGTACGTTGTCACTCGACTTATGTCCCGGTTCTGATTTTTCGATCGTCATTTCGTACGCTTAGAAAACTGATACTTTATGTTTTGTGTAACGTACCTTTATATATAACAAGACTCAAATCAATGAAAAAGTATCCCACTCAAAGTGTAAATTAATCATTTGAATGTTTTGGTTATTTGCTTCTATAAATTATCGTCTCGTTATATATACATACATATATATATATATATATATATATATATATATATATATATATATATATATATATAATAGTATCTTTTTAACTCAAAACGTTTTATATTAAATTTATTACATTGTAAAATATGTATATATATTCATTTCGAAATATATATTTGAAATATTTATTTAACAATATATAGTTTTTCAAAACTAATTATATTTTAAAGTTTTTGATATTTCAACATTACAGACTTTGCTTATCATGTCGGAAACATATAAAGATCAAGTTTAAATTTGGTCGGAAATTTCCCGGTTGTCACAGTACCTACCCGTTAAAGAAATTTCGTCCCGAAATTTGATTAGGATGGTCATGGCTGACAATAAGTATGTTTTCATGATGCTTACGAGCTGAAAATTAGAGTTTTATCATCAGCGAGTAATATGGATAACAATTTGCTTAAGTGAAGCGTACGAGTGAAGTTATCACAAAAGAGTGAAATGAGTAAGTGTAGATTCATCATATCTTTTGACGTAGATAGGATTGATTTTCAGAGTTTAAGAGATTTGGAGAAATTCTTCGTAACAAGATTTGATTCTTCGGTAATTAAGGAAATTAGGATCAGCTTTAAATGCGATCATCTGTTTTGATTGCTCTGTCGAATATTTTACTATAAATCCACCCCTTAATTTCCTTACAACTTACACCTTCTATTCTTTCTCCCTCATCTCATACTTTAAAGTATTTGTCAATATGCTTCATCCAGTCTTGATTCTTGATATACTCCTAACTTTCATATCTATCGTTCTTCTTTTTCATCTGCCACCGGAGGAATCTATTCACTTCTACTATACTCTTGGTTTTATAGTGTTTTTAGTTCTCCCGTGTCTTTACGTTGCAATACTTATTGATATACATGGTTTTTAATTTATGTATTGTCATCGGGCTTTATATCTTTCCTTATTTTTCAGAGTTCCTGCTTCTGTCTTTCTATAATCATTGACACTCACAGTTAATGCTCTCTCTTATTTGCTGCGATTTATACTCCAATTTCCATTTCAGAGCTTCATTCTTTTGTTTTCTCTTCTTGTCATTAAGCACCGCATGTAATGGTCTAGAATTCGTAGATATGAATTTCAGAATGAACATAGTTAATATTCTAAGAAGGTAATTGTAATAGCACAATCTTGATTTGTCAAATTACCAAAATATCCCGAAAAACACCGAATCATCAAGAAAATATTTTTCTTGATATGTTTAGAGGTTAAGTAGAATACAAGAGTCGCGTAACATGGCACATGATGACGTTATGATCTGTGAATCATCACATTCTATTTAGAAACTCAGCATGACTTAATGTAATATAATCACGTTGATCAAGTGTCATTATATTATACTAACTCATGCTTCAGTTCCCAACACTACTTCAAAAGTATTCATAATTTAAATTCGAATTTTTCAAAATTTAGAAACTAAAACAGTTTCTTTTCTGATGTGATGCAGATAGCGCGAAGAGATAAATTATTCCAGATAAGAATAATTATGAAAATATCTTTAGAAATATCAAGGATATTTATAATGAAAGATATGATGGTATCTAAGATCGAAGGATGATGAAGAATATTGTTCGCAAGGGTTTAGAGTCAGGAGTAAGGTATTCGTTAATGATATCAGTAGATACTAAATCATTTGGATTCTTTGAAGGCAGGTTTAGTCTTTGTGATTTGTCCACAGCCTCCTTCATAGTTTGCTCAATCCGTTTTCCAGTTCCAAACCTTCTCTTTTTCTGAGCTTTGCCAACACACTATTCTTTATCATCAAACTTTTGACTGTTAAGGTCGTTTACAGTTTTTGCTACTTCATCAGCATTTTCAAAATTTCGAGATCTAGTTCGCAGTTTTTGGTGTTTTTCAGAAACTTCACATTCGAAGTATGTGAGTCTAGGAGATAGATGTTATATGTACACATATAACTGTTGGCGTAGACATGCTGTGAGATTTCAAAATACTGATTGATGATTCCCGGTAATTGACATGGCAATTATTGTTACAAGATGTGGATGAGTATATGATGGAATTTTAATGAACAAATATAATGGTTTTTTAGAAAGACTTACGCCAAAGAATAATGAAGTTGCTGGTACATCTGCTGATAATGTGGTGGAATATAAAAGGTTCCCTGATAACGATGGTGAAAAGACAACGTATATCTCAAGGTTATAATAAGGCTAGTCCGACTGAAAAGTCGAAGTTGACTTGCTGGAGCTGTGACAAAATTGACTACTTTGGAAAAGGATTGCAAAGTTATTTTTGCTAATAAATGCCAAAGGATCTAACACATATATGTGTTAAAATTTTACTTAGGTTTCGAGAGTTTTCTAGGTGCATAACTGTGGATTACATGTGGTTGGATCATCTTCTCTATTGTTCATTAGTTGAGGTATCTTCAGGAATTTCGAAGTGTTTTATGAATAGAAGTGATGTTCTAGCACAGTTTTGAAATCAAAGTATAGCTTTGAAAGCTGTAAAGATCTAAGAGTGATGTCTTCTGTTAAATCTTGACTTGAATTTTGATTTGTCAAAATCAAAATATGTAATCAAATTTGGATGAGGATGGTTGTTTTGATTTCTATAAAGAATGTATATCGTTGTGAAAGTAGTGAGTATAGTTGATGATTGCTGAATTAGAATCGAATAATGTAACAAATTAATTGTGAATTCATATATCTCTCGGGTATTACCTACCCGTTAAAAGTTTCACAAGTAATATTTTGTACAAGAAAATTTTTATTACAGTCTTTATGAAAATATATATATGTATATTTTCTTCAGATGTAATACAGATTTAATGAGTTAATATAATATTGAACTCATTTAATTTGTAGTTGGAATTATTATTGAGAAATCCCTAAATCTTTTGAAATTACGTAACCTTTGCTGAGTATTTCTTCCACTTGAATGAAATTGTGAATTACTACTTCGTTATTCATCTATTGATATTTCTTTGATGGATGATGTTGGTGTTCGTGGAATTCTGTTGAACTTCGCAAGACACGGATGATGATTTCTATAAATTTTTGAGTAAATCGAAAATGAAGGTGTAATATCAAACATGTATTTGAATAATACACTTAGTTTATTATGGAACGGAATTCATTGAATTTGAAACAGAGATTGTAGTTAACGATGGTTATGTCATTAACAAGGGATGTACATCATTGCATATTAGTAATATGAACTAACCGAGTAGTATCTACCATTTTTCAATTCATACATAATAGCTTAGTACAAAAAGATATATTATGGTTTTAAAATTTATAAGATATACATATAAATTCTTTAGAGGGAATGAGTTAATACTTCATAACTCGTTGATACAATATACTCGTTGTTGATTAGTGATGATGTCCGCGGTGATTATGAAACTGGCAATGTTTGTGATGTTGTAGATGTTGTCGGTGCTGGTGATGCTGTTGGTACTGATAATGCTGTATAAAAAGTCTAGCTTGTAAATCACGCACCATTCCTGTCAGGGTTTTACTTCATTATTCCTATCCACCCACTCATCTGATTTAAAATTTGAACCAGAATATATAATTTCTAAAACTTTTAGAAACCCCATATTCTCTGCAGAATATTTCTTCGATGAAGTTATGAATCAATACTTCACCTTTTGTTGTTGTTGGTATTCCTTGGTATCTACAGGGCGTTTGACGTTGATGTTCGTGGGACAGATTGTGAAATTGAGGTTCGCGATGCGTTTGTTGTTGGTGGTGGTAATGGTACTGTTGGTGTTGTTGTCGGTGGTTCTGTTGATGCCGGTGTTGCTGTTGGTGCTTGTAACCTTTGCACCATATTCTCTAAAGTCACTACCCGAGCGCGAAGCTCGTTGACTTCTTCTATTACACCGGGGTGGTTGTCGGTTCGGACGAGCGGATGAATAAGATCTAAAATTCGAGATAGTATATAGTCATGACGAGATACTCTGGAAATGAGAGAGAAGATGGTATTACGAACAGGTTCGCCGGTAAGTGCTTCATGTTCTTCACCAAGAGGGAAATTTGGTGGATGGAAAGGATCGCCTTCTTCTTGTTTCCATTGATTTAGTCGGCTATGAACCCATCCCCAATCCATCCAAAATAGATGACGGCTAAGTGGTTGATCCATTCCGGTTACACTTCTTTCAGAGCTCGTGTGGAAATCCATATCGGAATAGCTGTTGGAATCTAGGGAATTTGAACTGGATACGGGATCCATCTTGTAAAATTAGGGAAATGATTTTTGATATGAAATAGATTATAGGATTTAGATTGGTATTATTCAATACATAATTTGCATATGTATATATAATACCAAAATCCCATAATTTAAGGAGGAATCTTTGAAAAATGCCAGGTAAGGTTTAAAGTAACAGATATGTTAAGATATGAATTTGTCTGTGCACTATCTATGCAATGAATGCATAAAACGTGTCTAGACTTAGAATAATAAGTAGGTAATTTCCTACGAATGATAAGTAGATGATTTCTGACTAGAAACGATAAGCAAAACTTTTGACATGCAGACACGGTCGAAGTCCAGACTCACTAATACATCTTAATAATTATCAGTTAGACACACTAATGCAAGACCTGGTTCGCTAAGACCACCGCTCTAATACTACATGAGACGACTCGTCCTAATCCATAAGGACGAATACAATAACATATGGTTACATTGCGAGGTAATTGACCTCTATATGATACAGTTTACAAACATTGCATTCGTTTTAAAAGACAAACTTTCATTTACATCGAAAGTTGACAGGCATGCATACCATTTCATAATATCCAACTATAAATGACCTAATCTGTCATTTATTTAATAATATTCTTTATTGAACTCAACGACTTGAATGCAACGTCTTTTGAAATATGCCATTAATGACTCCAAGTAATATCTTTAAAATGTGCAAATGCACAGCGGAAGATTTCTTTAATACCTGAGAATAAACATGTTTTCAAGTGTCAACCAAAAGGTTGGTGAGTTCATTAGTTTATCATAATCATTCATTTTCATCATTTTAATAGACCACAAGATTTCCAGATATTTAATTGTACACGTAACCCGGGTACAAAATAATACGCGTAACTCGCGAATTAAAAATCATTCATATGGTGAACACCTGGTAATCGACATTAACAAAACGCGTCTAGAATATCCCCATCATTCCGGGACTCTCATCGGATATGATAAAATCGAAGTACTAAAGCATCCGTAACCCGGATGGGGTTTGTTAGGCCCAATAGATCTATCTTTAGAATTCGCGTCAATTAGGGTGTCTGTTCCCTAATTCTTAGATTACCAGACTAAAAAGGGTGATATTCGATTCGATAATTCAACCATAGAATGAAGTTTCGATTAATTGTGTCTATTTCGTAAAATATTTATAAAAGCAACGCATGTATTCTCAGTCCCAAAAATATATATTGCAAAAGCATTTAAAAGGGGAGTAATGAAACTCACGATACTGTATTTTGTAGTAAAAATACATATGACGACATTGAACAAATGCAAAGTTGGCCTCGGATTCACGAACCTATATTAAGTATATATATTCATATATTGGTCAATATATGTCTAACAATTTAGGTCAGGTCATAGTGTATCACAATCCTAATGCTCGAGATTATCATGCAAAAGTCAACAAAAGTCAATTTGACCCAAAATGATTTACAAAATCTATACATGTTTATTATGTAATTCAAAAAGTCGTTTTATATATTTAAATATATTTATCAGGTTTTATTAAATTAAATAATAAAAGTCATTTATTAAAATATATATATGATAAAAATATACTTTTATATATCTTAAGTAATAAAATTTATAAAGTTCACTTAATATCATAAAAATATAGTGGTATGTATTATTAATGTAATTATATTACGCGTGGTAAAAATATCTTTGTATTACATATTTATTTGATAAAATAATATTGATAATAATAATAAAAGTTGTATTATTTTGTAATAATAATAATTATTATTATTCTACTAATAATAAAGATATTTATATTTACTAGTGATGATGATAATTCTAAACATAACGATACTTTTTATTAATAACTTTAATAATAATAATAATAATTCTATTCAAATTAAAAAAATTTAATAATACTAAAATGATAATAATAATGATATTTTATAATAGCAATGATATTTCTATTAAAAATGATAATTTTAATAAAATGATAGTTTTAATATTATTGATACTTTTAATAATAATAATAATGAAAACGATATTTCTATCAATATATTACAATATCATGATACATATACTCTTTATTTCCTAATCGATTTGTTTAATAGCTTTTAGTCCTCTTTTATATCGCATTCATAATAATGATAGTAATCATAATAATTAGATGATACTAATATTAGTTTTTGTGATAAAAATATTAATAATAATATTAATGATAATACTAAATATTATATAATAATAATAATAATAATAATAATAACGATAATATTAATAATAATCTTAATGATAACAATGATAGTAATACTAATAAAATGACAACTTTAATGATAATACTTATAACGATATTGATATTAATAATAATAATAATAATTATTATTATTATTATTAGATGATAATAATAATAACGACGATAGTAATAATAATCATTTTAACAATAATACTAAAATTAATAATAATTCAGTTGACTATATCTTTTAATCCGTTCATCGAAATCACACGATTCCTAAATGAAAAGTTATTGATTTTTCGCCAGCTTTCCAACGACATGCATATCATATATCTTAACTCAGTAGTATATGTATTAAATTCAGGATTCATCATAAATTATCTATCGACAATATTAAGCGTACAAGCACGCATAATCCTATATACTCGAGCACTAGTCAGGGATACACTATTAATATATAAAAGTTAAGTTATGAGTGCTCACGTATCAATATTGAGATTCAATATTGTAGGAAAGTATGTAGACGCAACGAAGATGGTAAACACTAGTTTGACTCACGAGCATACCCCCGAATAATACTCATAACCTCCATAGCTATAACCCATAATTTCCTTAGCTCTATTCCGCTTGAAAACCAGTTTTGTAAAATGACTCGCTCATAACCCGTCGTAGTATTTTATGTATAATAATAATAAGATTAATAACAATATTAATCTTAATATTAATTATAATAACAATAATAATAATTATATTATATATATATATATATATATATATATATATATATATATATATATATATATATATATATAGAGAGAGAGAGAGAGAGAGAGATAGAGAGAGAGAGATTGAGGTCGAGGAAACAGATGGAGAAATGAATCAGAAAACGTTCGATATTTAAAGGAACTTGGCAGCCACCTACTACCCATGGGATCGCATGGGTTTGTGGGTATCCAGCCATGCGATCGCATGGCTCATGGATCCAGCTCACATCGCATTTTAATTCTTGCCGACACCCGATTTAATATTATATATATATATATATATATATTTAATCTATATAATTAATTAAATATTATATTATATTTTTATGCATAGTTAGCTTGTAATTTTAACACCGATGATTTGTACGTTGTCACTCGACTTATGTCCCGGTTCCGGTTTTTCAATCGTCGTTTCGTACGCTTAGAAAACTGATACTTTATGTTTTGTGTAACGTACCTTTATATATAACAAGACTCAAATCAATGAAAAACTATCCCACTCAAAGTGTAAATTAATCATTTGAATGTTTTGGTCATTTGCTTCTATAAATTATCGACTCGTTATACATATATATATATATATATATATATATATATATATATATATATATATATATATATATATATATATATATATATATATATATATATATATATATATAATAGTATCTTTTTAACTCAAAACGTTTTATATTAAATTTATTACATTGTAAAATATGTATATATATTCATTTCGAAATATATATTTGAAATATTTATTTAACAATATATAGTTTTTCAAAACTAATTATATTTTAAAGTTTTTGAGATTTCAACATTACAGACTTTGCTTATCATGTCGGAAACATATTAAGATCAAGTTTAAATTTGGTCGGAAATTTCCGGGTTGTCACACTGATTAGGGAGAGGCGCTATGGGATTCAAATCAGCTAACGGCGGGTACCAATCTACCAACAGCGCGATCTTTCGCGCTGTCATTACGGACCTAATAACTTCGCAATTCGGGGGCTCACCAGTAGAAGAAGAAGATGCCATCTATTAACAATATAGTCAAAATACCGTAAGCGAAAGAAACTAAACGCGCGCTAACCTGAAGAAATTAGAGTCGAAACCAAAGAAGCAACGAGAAGTGAATCGAGAAGAGTTTGCAAGATCGATGGAAGCAAAGAAGAGTAAAAATGTGGAGAGAAGATAATGAGGTATTTATAGGGAGTAAAAACATGGAAGACGTCTCAAAGGGAAGTTGAAAAGGGACGGTTAAAAACGAATGGCGGAGATGCTGCCAAGTGTCGGAAAGAAGCGAAGCATGATGTACGAGGTAACAAAAGGTAGCTGAAGTGACAGCACGGTCACTGTAGCAATATGACAAGTGCCGCCAAAAATACCTTGCATTTAATGTAGCAATACTCCGTACTACCCCAAAACTTTGTGCAGATTTCATGTTCTACATTTGCGCGCAGAAGAAACAAATACACAAACAACGATATTACATGTCATATGGATTACACAACCAGGATCCCGACTTTTCGCTCTCTCCAGACAAATAAATCGGAAAATAATTATAAAGTCTGGTCCACGTCATCACCAATCAAACGAAACCTTAAATCTTCTGTTTCAGTGTCACATCAATGATCCCAATCCGAGATTTAGGTCTGTAATGTTCATCTGTATCCACCTCCTCAATTTCCTGGATCACAAATTCAAATCAGTAACAATTTTTATAATGTCTCTCAACTAAATAGAAGATGATAACTTGTAGTATTATATTTACTACCTGAACGATGTCTTCTCCCTTAATCACACGTCCAAAAACATTTAGTTTCGCATTTAGATCTGGAATTGGCGCTGTTGTAATGAAAATATCGAATCCTTCTTTCTCGTGTTTCATGTTAGATGTACCGAGCATGAAAGCCTCATGCTTTAATCTGTATATGAGAAAAATTAAACTTAAGAAACGCAACTTATATTCCGAAAAAGAAAAGTAATGTTGTAAACGATGGTGGTTGAATGAGACCTTTTCTCGAGCTGATTGTAGTGCTTCTCTCTAGAAGTCCAGTCATCGATAACTGCATGATTTTCAGAGTGACCTCCTTGGATTACAAAATGTTTGACTACACGTTGAAATAGCATCCCTTTAAAGTGCCCCTTCTGACTGCAAACACATTACTATCTAGTCAGATAATAAAAACTACTCCAATGGAGGTAGGAAGATGGGCGGGTTGTGTGATGGGTAAAATTAGGTTTGGGTTACAACTATACCTGGCAATTGGCAATTGAGACTCATACTCTCGAATTTGGGTCAATTGGGTCTTGAGTGAAATTAGGCATGGCAATGTAAACCGAAACCTAAAAAAAGGTCCAATGGGTTTCCTTCCCAACCTATTGGGTCTTATACCAAATTAAAGTGAACAGGTACAATGGGTATCAATTCCTAAAGCTCAATAAGTAGAGATAGGTCTAATTATTCTTGTGAATGGGCCAAATTGGTCAAGCATTACAAGTTTCATTCGTCAAACATTTATGAAAACAATCATGGTTATATCATTAATTATGTATATAAAGTATTAATAATTTCGTACATATATAAACCGCAAATATAAACGTAAAATGTATCCATAAATGTAAAAGTAGATGACCCGTTTGGAACCACGACCCATTTCAACCCGTTAGCCAACCCGAACCAACCTGACCCATTTGGACTCATTTAAAAATCTAACTTGTTTGACCCATGGCCCATTTCAACCCAAAACCGTTTTGACCCGTTACCCAAACCAACCCACCCAACCTGACCCGTTTGCCTGTATAGTTAGAACAAAACGCCATTATTACGGCTTAAAACCGGGTTAGGTTGGGATAGCCATGAAGCACTTATTACTCCATTTCTTTAAGATACCTATATATAAAATTAATGTGTTTGAACCATGTATACAAAAAAAACAATAAACATTATTACTTTAAATCTTTTGACAGAAGAATCAAGGAGGTCATACTTGATAACAATAGACTTTGGGTGACTTTTAACCTGTTCAATCCATTCTCCTTCTAAGTAATTGATTGTTCGACCAATTTGAGATAAAGCGCAACCCAAATCGACCCATTACAAGGTAAATGGTTCCTATAAGCCGGCTCTAATAAAACATATCAACCACTACAAGTTTAAACTGTTGAAGTGGTGGAACTCGAGAATACGACACTAGCCACATTAGACGTCAGAGTATAGAAATATTAGCACGATACAATTTCTTCTACTTATGTAGAGAAAATCAACTTACTATCTAATTACCTAAATATAATTAAAAGGGAAATTTTTTATATTTTCCATCTAAGTTTGCGAAAGGTCATATATACCCAAACATGCTCTAGAAAATAATGTACATCATCCTGACCTGTGAAAACTTCTATTTTTGTTATATACGATACTTAGCAAGTTTAGAGGGAGGTATATGAAACCCTAAATAGAGGGCATGGTGTTTTATGGTAATAGTAACACTCACCAGGCATCAATAAATTCATCGACAACTTCAGGCGAACCTTCCTTGTAAAGTTCAACCGTAATCAAACCTTTAGACGTGTTGAAAATCTGGACACATGCCAAAAAAGAAAAAAATGTTTAAAAAACTGTCGACCATGAAATAAAGCCAAAATGATAATAACACAAAGTTTCAAATGAAACAACACAAGTGAAAGCACATAACCGAGGTAGTAAAACTTACAGCATATCTAGGAACGTCAGATTTCTTTGAATCGGAAAAATCATCTTCAACCTGAGGCATAAAGAGGCGAAATTCACAATATAAGTGTTATAGGTTTAATATCACCTGAAATCTTGAAAGAAAGTAAAAAAAAAAAAAAACATTACGCATAAGAATGTTATAATGCAGCATCTCCCAAATCCAAATATTCCCACAAATATCACATTTCTCAATCGCTAAAAAAATAAATGCCACTACACGACAAAGATAGACATAATGTACCAACACTCGTACCTGAAAAGTAGACTTTCCTTCCTCAGCCTGAATTACTGATCTGAAAGCAAAATACACATCACTCATTAGGTATGTTTACCTTCAGGGTTACAAAACAAGGAATTACTCGGCAAGTACTCTGTTTTTGCAACTCGGCGAGAAGTCGGTCAAAACTCGGTCAGCTAAAACTCGAGATTACTCGGAAAATCAGCCAAAACTTGGAAAGTCGGTCAAAGTCAAACTTGGTCAACATCCGAGTACTCCCCGAGTACTGCTCGAGTTGCCGAGTACTCCCCTAGAAGCGATTTTTGCAACCTTGCAATTATTATATACATATGATTTTTGCAACCTTGCAATTATTATATACATACGACCACGACCTACTAACCTAGTTCTTATAACATTCATATGCAAGCAATATGAATACATTTTATGAAGATAATCAATACCAAATGGCATACTTTAACATAATTCAAAGAAAATACGTACAAAATCACCGACATAAAGTTTTACGCTTTTCTCGTGACTGCTAAAAAGTGGAAAGATAACAAACCTTTGAGACCAGTGTCTGTGTGTAACAAAGAGAAAAAACACCGTAACAATGGTAACTACACTATACAACGCAATAGTGGGAACACTGATACTTCTTGGTGCTTTCTTCTTTTTACTTTGTTGTAACAAAGCTTGAGGTTTAATCCTCGCCATTATTAATCCCTATTATATCGAAATAGATTCAACCTTACACAATCGGTTACAGTATCTCAAGGCAATCTGCATGAAACAAGTAGATATACTGGAATCAAAGGCAAAAATAAATTTAGATCTATAAGATAATGCCTAAATACATATAGATGGATGTATTATATATAGATATATGATTAGATATGTTTAGCAAGTTAACAACATATTCGAGACAAAATCCAAGTTCATTTGAGACTGCTAAAAGACTCGAGGACTGTAAAACAAAGATGGGTAGTAACATCGAAAAATGAATATCCCTAAATGCCTAACGTAAGATTCGAAAATCACACAAGAATAAAAAGATAAAGGACCCTTACTGCACCATAAAGTGATAAGCACTTTCCTCTCCCGCCCTTTTTCCCCCTAATTGCCCTCTATAATCCGATTTACCAAATACCTAAAAGATTGATTATTATTTTTACATTATCAAACGCATAAATATATCCAAACACTATTATTGTATACCGTGTTTTGCTACAAGTGATAATCTAATTCTAATTATATAAAATTCATAATCAATTTTCAAAACGCAAATCCAAATTTGAGACGGATTGTTTTCCAGGGGTAACAAATGAAACTTTTACAGTGTGTATCTGTGTATGTAGATACAAACTATGTCTATAACGAATTAATTTCTAAATTCGGCCTAAGTTTTAGTCGATCTTTAGTAATCTATGTATCACTTACACAAAAGAAAGAGAATTTAACAACTAACGAAATAATCTTGTAAGTTTGTACAATCATCTAAAAGGTTTGTAGGTAAGATATAATTTTATATAAGATAATACTTAATATATATAAAAAGTTATTAATATAATGATGAGAAAAGGAAACATGAAACCCTAGAATATTATAAAGTGAAAATAAGTGAGGAATTGAGTGTATACTAACCTGGAAGAAGGGAAGAATTGAATAACCTTTTATTGTTTTGTTTGAGAATCACCTCCCTTTGTGGATTGGTATTCCGACGAACTTTTATTTTATTTTTTTAAAATTCTATACTAATTCCAACAGAAAGCAGACATACATACATACTTTCAGGTTTCTATTACTCCGTATTTTGCACGGTTTTTGTTAATATTTGTGGTAGCCCAAATTACGGTTATCTATTCTTCAAATTTGGGCCGGCTTGTTTCACCGGCACCATCCAAAAATATTCTTCCTTCTTTTTTTCTCTTTTTTTTTTCTTTTTATTATGGGAAATTGATCAAAATACACTTTTTCTTTATTTTAAAGGCTTCATACAAAATACACTTTTTTAAAAAAAATTATCTTTTTACACCAATCGGTAGACGGGATTTCTGTCTACCACCTTTATCTGTCGTCTACTATTATTTTTACAAAGTAGTCGACAGTTTTTTCGTCGACTACTCAATAACGGTGGTCTCCTACGTAGTAGACGAAGTTATAAGGCAGTAGACGTAACCCTGATAGACTACCTAAAAACATTTAAAAGTTAACATTTAATAAAAGTAGTAGACAGTTTTTTCGTCGACTACTCAATAAAGGTGATCTACTATATAGTAGACGAAGTTATAAGGCAGTAGACGTAACCCTGGTAGACTACCTAAAAAACACAATTTTTTTTGGTAGGCTACCAGGGTTACGTCTACTGCCTTATAACTTCGTCTACTAAATAGTAGACCACCTTTATTGAGTAGTCGACGAAAAACTGTCTGCTACTTTGTAAAAATAATAGTAGACGACAGATAAAGGTGGTAGACAGAAATTCCGTCTACCGAATGGTGTAAAAAGACAAAAAAAAATTAAAAAGTGTATTTTGAACAATTTCCCTTTTATTATTGGTGGTTAAAAGTAATTAACGGTGTTCGAACGCGATGTCAGAACCCGCTACCCGAACCTTTCCAGGAGCGAACATTACAGTCTTACCGCCCGCCCTTCAGGAGAAAATCCACACGACGAATCCATACGAGCATCACGTCTGGTAAAACCCCCCCTCGGGTGAGACTCGAATGCAAAACGTCCGCGACCACCGAGCCCCGTAAAATGAACGGATAACTTCAAAAACAATATTTTGCGGTTCATAAGGATCAAACCTCTGAGCTCCCTATTTGATTTGGCTTTGGATCAAATTTGTTGCCTAAAATTCTTGAGGAGGGTATAAACAAGTTTATTACCCGCGGATTTTCGAAAAGATTATATATGAAAATTTTATTAGTCGTTTGCTTTATTAACTAAATAAATATGATATACAAATTAAATTCTCATTCTATTCTAGTGGGAATTTGTCTTCCATAACTTGGTTATACTGTTATAGTGGTGTTTTTCATATTATAAATCTATTTACAGATTTTCTTAAAAATAAAATATGAGTTGTGATATGATGGTTGAGTAACGTAAAGTGGTTTTGGTGAAACAACTAGTGTCGAAAACGATTGTATACAACACAAACAATAAAATATAGCAACAGCAACACGGCAACAGCAACAAAACCCAATACTATATAAGTGGTGTATGGGGAGGTGAGATGTAGACAATCTTTTCCCTATCGAAGAATAAAGACAAGTCACTTCTCCACCCGGAGTGAAAACGCTCTCCGAGGTATAGAAAGTCATCCCTCTCTCTATTCGACGGATAGAGAGATTGCTTCCGAGTGGACCTCCGGCCAATAAGTAGGATAAAAAATTTTTGAAAAATAAAATAAAATAAAATTAAAAATAAAATTGAGACGCCATGAAAGTGGTAAAATCAAATTTTCATGGGTTTTAAATCATGCCTATAATTTACTTTAGGCTTTAAGAGTCAGTCAAGTCGCCAATAAATCGACGTGTTGGGAAATTACGGCCTCACTAATTCCCAACACCCAGCCCAATGATAATAGTAAAGAAATAAGAACAATACACAACACAAGATTTAACGTGAAAACTCCAAAACAGGATAAAAACCACCGGCCCTCAAAGAGAGAAATACACTATATCGCAAATTGTTACAATGATATAGACGAATCTTTTAAGCCAACTACACTCTCCAAAATATTTAACTAATACAACTCTCAAACAAGAGTAAGAAAGAAAGAAATAATCAAATACTTAAAGTCTATTGATTGGTGCAAATTGGAATGAAGACTTAGCCCTCCTTTTATAATCAAGTCACCTACCTCCAACTTTCTCCTCCCACCTATGTGGGATAACATCCTTCACAAAGTAACCATATCAATTTTTTCTATCAAAAAATAAAACCAACAAATCTCCACCTTTTTTATAGAAAAAGATAATCATACTTCAACATTATAAGGATAACCGATATAGATGCTTCCTCGACGACAACTTCAAGATCCTCATCTTCATGCCGATGACATTATCTCCCAAGAGACAAAACTTGCATCTTTACCGAACATTGTCTAAACCGACAATCATTGTCATCACAGACAATCATAACTCTTAACAAGAATTATCATACTCTACCATTAAGAGTATAGCACTTAGAATATCACATTTCAAGCATTTCACCTCGGCACATGTTGTTGAACAACCAGCTGAAACTTTATGGTGCAACTTCCCTGTTTGGCTTTCCCGAAAGTCCCATCAACTACAACATCAGTTTTCACCACACAACCTGCATCAACGCCAAACCAATGCCCATGTGTAATTGTGGAACCGCTAACAAACATCCCTTTCCACGGTAGCGCGGACACACCATGAGGATGGTGTGACTTCAGAGGAATTCGTCACTCTCCGTAACAACGGAGACAATGTTAGCGTCTTTGGAGCCATTTTCCGGATTAGCTCCACCTGGACAATTAACCCTTACATGCCCAGTCTTCCCGCACCTCTAGCATACCAGATTCTTCCCAGAGTTTTTCTTTCGCCTATCCGAACACAACACTATCGTATCTCCTGATGACGAGACCTCGTTACCTTCCAGTCTTTTCTCTTCGGATAGGAGCTTGCTAGTAACGTCTTCAAACTTCAGAGTTTTCTTCCCATACATCAAAATAGGTTTCATGTGTTCATAAGACGATGATAAAGATAATATCAACCTCAAAGCTTTATCTTCATCATCCGTTTTAACTCCAATAGCCTCCAGTTCTGAAACAATACCGTTAAGAATACTTAGATGATCTGAAATCTTTGAACCCCCATCCACGCAGAGTATGAAATTGTTCTTTAAGACACAACCGATTTGAGATGCCCTTTCCCTGGTACAACTGCTCTAGTTTAACCCAAAGCTCCTTTGCCGTTGATAACCCGTGCACATTTGCAAGCACGTTCTTTGCAAGACACAAACGAATCGCACTTGCTGCCCTCAAATCCATATCATCCCATTCTTCTTCATCGAACTTACTGCTAGAATCACTGCCGGGAACAAAGGTGGGTTTACCTTTCAATGCCTTGTGTAACCCGGACTGAATCAACACATCCTTTACTTGAACCTGCCATAAGCCAAAATTGATCATCTCATCAAATTTCTCTACATCAAACCTCATTGGACTGAACTTCGACATCGTATCCGTATCCTATAAACAACACTTTCTCTGATTTTGCTCACGTTTCGACTGTCCGACAGATGTAGTGGAGTAGCGCACAGGATCCGTTAAATTGGAAAATCTAACACCCGGTCCACTACAAATTCTAGACACCACTTACTCCGAATCAGAAAAAATATTATCTAACCAGATACCCTATACGATCAATAGACCTCGTTTCTGATGTGGACGATCCACTCCCGTGACAACCACAGAGCATACTCCGACTCCTATAACCGAGACCCCCGTCAAACCTGACGCTCTGATACCAGTTGTTGGGAAATTACGGTCTCACTAATTCCCACCACCCAGCCCAACAATAATAGTAAAGAAATAAGAACAATACACAACATAAGATTTAACGTGGAAACTCCAAAACAGGATAAAAACCACCGGCCCCCAAAGAGAGAAATACACTATATCACAAATTGTTACAATAATATAGACGACTCTCTTAAGCGAACTACACTCTCCAAAATATTTAACTAATACAACTCTCAAACAAGAGTAAGAAAGAAAGAAATAATCAAATACTTAAAATGTATTGATTGGTGCAAATTGGAATGAAGACTTAGCCCTCCTTTTATAACCAAGTCACCTACCTCCAACTTTCTCCTCCCACCTATGTGGGATAACATCATTCACAAAGTAACCATATCAATTTTTTCTATCAAAAAATAAAACCAACACGACGCTTGTTGTCGACTGAATAACTAGAGCCGTATGTTATAAACAACGTGGTTAGAATTGATTATTCAGTGAATAGTGATGGGGCATCATTTAAAAATAGGAGTGTTCTATATGGTTCAAGTAGGACTGTAAATGAGCCGAGCTACTCGAGCTCGACTCATTAAAAACTTGATTCGAGCCGAGCCGAGCCTAAACGAGTTCGAACCCGAGCTTTAACATATTTTGAAGCTTGTTTAGTAAACGAGCCCAAGCTCGAGCTTTGTATTTCGAGCTCAAACAGACTTACGAGCCTAAACGAAGTTTTTATTTATATACACTTAATTACGTAGTACTATTTTATAATAATATAACATAATTACATAATAATTATAATAAGTTATATATAGTTAAACTATTAATAGTAAATCTTATTATATGTGAATAAAAAATACACAAAAATAAATATGTGATATAATTATATAATAAAATATTAGCAAAAAATGTTACGTAATAAACGAGTTGAGCTCAAACTTGTATAATATCAAACGAGCCGAGCTCGAGCTTAAAATATTATGCTCTAATCGAGTTGAGCTCGAGCTCAAGCTTTGTGGATATCAAACGAGCCGAGCTCGAGCCTAGTCGAGCTCGAGCCTAGTCGAGCTCGGGCTTGGCTCGTTTCGTATGAAATGATGAAGTGTGGCATATTTGTTACACTAAATACAAATGATCAAAAAAGAACTTATCAAATCTAATCTAATCTAATATTCTTCTTATACATAACATAAAATGTATTTTTTTCATAACAAGATAACCATACACTTAGATTAAGGATCTTAATCGTCTCAAATTATATTTTACATGATAGATTAAATTGTATTTTTTATGAGAAATAAAATGAATTTCTTATTAATTACTATATTTATATTTATTATTTATTTTTCTTATATAGGATTTAAGATTAACATCATTACTTGCAAACAAGTAAACATGACCATCATGTTACTCAACAAGAATTCAACTATTATATTACCATTACCATACTATCTAATAGACAAATATCAAGAATAGTAATTAGGGCATTCTTGTCCTTTCACTTTTTTTAAATTTTTTACTTTTAACTAAATTTCATTACACTAACAAAACCCCCCCACGCTTTATTCACAAATTCAAATCGACCCCTCCAAACATAGGGTAAAGTGTCAAATAACCATTTTCATAAAAAAATCCTTAAATAAACTCCAACCAAATATTCAGCGGGTCATATCTTCTCGCTCGCAACGAGTTAAATTTTTCGACACCATCGTTAAACTCGAAATAATTTAGAAACACAATGTCACTAACTATACGCAAAACGGACGCTTTTTAAAAAACGCTAAATATTTAGGGTACTTTTCATCAAGGTTGTAAAAGTCGCGAGTCGGTGACGCATCGGTCGAGACCTAAAATGGACGCGTCGGCCGAGTCGGGGGACGCGTCGGGGACGCATCGATCGTTGACCAACGTTGACTTTATTAATAATTTCTTAAATATATATTTATATATGTATAGAATAGTTGATTTTGTACCATAAATTTCTTAAATAAGAACTTGAATTTAAATACAAATAACCTTCAAACTCAATGAATGTTACGGAGTGCATTATTAGTAAGGACAAAGAGAAAAGAGCGGCCCTAAAAATGAAAACAAACCCTAATTTTAAAACATATCACATCTGGACGAAAATTTGACTGATTTTGACCGATTTTGACCAACTTTGACCGAACTTTTACCTTTGACCGTCTTTTGAGTCGTTTTCAGAAAAAACGGGACGGAGAACTCAAAAAAATGACGCATCGGCCGACGCGTCGGCCAAGTCGGCCGACTTTTACAACACTGCTTTTCATACACGTTTGATTTTGCGTAAAATTTTTAAAAGTTGACAATCTCATAGCGAAACGCGGAGATGCACATATATTGTTAATTTAAAATAACATTTAAATCTTTCACGGGTTATACCTTTTGGTTCGACTCGAGTTGTGCTTCAACGACATCATCGTTAGCCACGAAATAATTTTACAAACTAAACGCAATAAAATACATTGAAAACCGAACCCCCGGCGCGAAGCGAGGGTTCGAAAACTAGTTAGTATCATTTGCATCCGGTCTTTAAAAAGCGGAGCAACTTTAACTTTAACTTTAACTTTAACTTTAACTTTAACTTATAGATTAAAAGGGGGAGATATTAAAAGTGTGTTGATATTTTCACTATTTTTTATTTTTTATTTTTCAAAAAGAAAGATAAACTTTATATAAACATATAGAGAATTCATTTAAAGAATGAAACTCCTACAAAATTTTCTTTTTTTTGGAAAGCAAACACAAGCACCCAGTAAATTGTCCACGACGAGGCTCGAACTCACAACCTCAAGGTTGATGAGTTACCTGATACAACTAAGCCATAAGCTCTTTGGTGAAACGCTTACAAGACTTACAATCACAAAACAAACTAACAAGCTCGACTATAACAATCAAACGGAACGAGAGTTCCCGATTAAACCTAAGGAAAAGCCGATGACAAAATCTACAAACTAAAAACGGACAAATCAGAAGTCAGCCAAGAAGAGGGTAACAAATGTACACGATAAATGCGAGATTTGAAGCCACCTAAACAACATGATTGAAACTGAGAGGTAGCCGTCAACCAAGAATCACATATCCTTGACGAATTTAGAAAGATTCTTCATCACGGCACCTTGCACATGTCTCCTCTTTTTTTTTTTGCTTTTTGGATTTGCACTTTAGACGGGTAACTCGAGGTGATTAAAATTGTATTAACCTTTTCGTCTTGCATCTTATCTAGGGGTGTGCATGGTACGGGAACGAAGACTGTACCGGACCGAACCGATTTCGAACCAAACCGAGCTTTTTCGGTCCGGTCCTAGGTCCATAAATTTACGGATTTTCGGTCTTTGGTCCGGGCGGACCAAAACCGAAAAAAACACTAAAAATACCCGAACCGTACCGTACCGAACCGATAATATTTGGTCCGGTCCTCGGTCCATGTTTTTGCTTCAAATTGGGATTCGGGACGGAACCGAACCGAACAAGTTTGGTCCGTAACCGTACCACGCACAACGGGTTAACCAAATAAAGGGAAACTACGCAATAATGAGTTGTATGGTACAATTCATCGATGTATAGTTGTGATGGATCTATCAAAAATCATGGTGAAAATATGATTCACTCGTGATTAATTTATTAATATTACGGAGCAACTATAATAAAAAAAACATATTGAAATTGGCAATTAGCAATAGTGTAAAACGAACTATAGAAATGCGTGTGGTAAATGGAAAATGGATGAGATTTTTCTATTCGGGTTACCCGACAATGACAAGTCTTCCGACTCGTATATACAGTTTAACACAGCCTGATGCGATAGGAGTATTCATATGACCATTTCTGACCATTAACTCTGAATTGCTTAAAAAAAACTAGCCTTGTAGATTAACATAACACCTATCATCTGTGGGTATGTAACGATCATTAGTCACTAAGGTTAAAAATAACTGTGCCCGACACATGAGGGTAACTTATGGATCTAATCTGACAAAGGTCCAACACCACATTAACCAAGAATAGAAAACAGAAAAACGATGCCCTGCACATAGTCAGGGGTGATTTTATGAAGGGGCAAGCGGGGGCAGCCGCCCCCAGTGGATTTGCAATTTTCAGTGTAAAAATTTTGGATTTTTCGACTTTGCCCTCGGTGGTTTTTTTTTTTTTTTTTTTGCCCCAAAACTTAAATATTTTGGCCCAAAACCTTCATATTTTGTCCAAAAATCTCCAAATTTTATCCCAAAACCTTCAAATTTTGCCCACGAACCTTCAAATTTTGCCCCAAAACCTTCATAATTTGCCTAAAACCCTCAATTTTTTGCCCAAAAAAATTGCTACGGTTTTAAAAAAAATTTCGCCCCCGGTGAAAAAAATTCCTGGTACCGCCACTGCACATAGTGGTTAACAAGATGCACCAAGTTATAAAAGTCAATAGGCCAAACACGACAAGAACGATGAAAAAGAGAGAAAGCAAGTTATGGTCAAAACTTCAACACTAAAAGAGCTCGTTATATAAGTACTATATAATTTGAAATTTTAATGGGCCATTGCATAAACACCACTAACATCACAAATTCCATTAATTGATAATGTCAATTCATCAACAGAAAACTAGCGAAGGTCTCTCGCTCGCCTATCTACTAGTAAAACATTAGCATCCAAGAATGTACCTTCATGACATAAAGACAGGAAGCATCGCTAGTAGCCGGTTTCAACCTGCGTTCGTCCATTGACAGCTTTATAGCATTGAAGGCTACAAAGAGGAAGGCTGGATTTGGAATCTCGATACTTGTATGGATTAGTACACGATGGTCCAGCACATTTTTCCCTTGGTGGAGGATAACTGAATATAAGAATCCATACAACTACAATCAGAAAACAAGTGAATAACTGGTTATATAATAAATACCTAACGTAAATAGGATGGTATATGGTTTACCTGGTTGGTTTGGGTTTAAAAATATGAGGAAGACCAATATCTTCAGCAAATGCAACGGTAGTTCCTGTTGGGCTAATCACTGTTCGAATAGTGCTGGGTGCAAGCATTTTTGCATTGGCAGCCTTTTCCTAAGGGTGGATAAAAAGCATAGCATTATTACATACAACTTCACGCATTATATCACAGAACTAAATACATCACTTATTTTGCCAAATTTAAAAAAAAAAAAAAAAAAAAAAAAAAAAAAAAAAAAAAAAGACTAATAAGAATTGGAGGCGAGCAATACCTGTGCCAACTCTTCCTGACGTTTCTTCAATTTGTCTTCTCGTTTCTTCCTACTTGAATCTTGACCGAGTATCTTCCTGATCGCTTCAGCCTAAACAGATTGGAGTTTTGACACATAATGAATCAAATAAAATATATGAATAAAAACAAGACAAATGAAAAGGCAAAACAAACCTCTGATTCCCGAGCTGCTTTCTCATTGTGAATCCTGCGTCGCTCAGCAGCTTCAGCTTTCTTCAGTTGCTGCTCCACTTCGGTAAGTTTCTCTTTTTGCTCTATATGTATAAACAAAAAAAATACACAAATATATTAAGAACCTTTAGAGTTGGCGTTAACTCACATGATTGTTAGAAACTTACTTCGAGAGGGAGCAGGTGGCAATCCATTTGGGAACTCAATTTGAGTAGCAGTAGATGCAGAATCCCGGCCAGATAGAAGGGCCCGTTGACGCGACGTAAGAGTTGTTTCCTTCTTGGTTTCGTTTGGTGAATTAGGAGAATCCTTTCTTGATTTCTTTCTATTATTGCATTCATTTTCATGATCGGAGACCAGATCTTCCTCCCCATATTCTGTGTCAACAGATACGCTATCCCTACCCGATCGTAAAGCAGGATAATCCTCTTTAGAAACCCTAGAAAGACTCTTGTGTTTTTTACTAGATTCATCATCATAATCCCTACTTGCAGTGGCAGCAACCCTAACAGTTTTCAGTTTCGTGAGGTATCGTATCTCATCATCCTCTTCTTCAGCAAAATCCCCATCTAAAACGCGTTTTTTTGGTACCCTTTTGCTCTTTCGGGAACGATCGGACTTTTCTCCTTGCTTTTCTCCCGAATTGTTCCTCATTGAAGCGTTTTCTCTCCCGAGGCTAAACCCACCCTTCGAGAAATCTTTCCATGGGATCCCTTGTAACATGATCTTTTTATCTATCGATTCATCAGAATTTTCCTGAATTTATGAACCAAAGTTCAGTAAAACTGGAAGCTAATTTAATGTTGAGAACATTAAAAGACAAATAATATGTTTTGAATGGAAATCTATATTTATTCATAAAGTAAACCTTGTAAAGTAATTCTGAGTGTAATAAAGGATATATTTATGTCATATCATACCAATGCCATGTCATCGTGCAATCCAAAAACATATATCCTTTTAGCATACTTTATTCCTACAGTCGAACTCCTAGGTTAACATGATCAAATTGGAGGCCTTTATTATCTCAAAAAAGTTGAGGGCGGTTGGTTCAAGGGTATGGGTTTAATAGTGTATTGGCTGATACCCATGAAACTAGGAACCCTCGATCCCACCAAAAGAGGATCGATTTGAAATATATACCCATTCCACCCTGTTAACAAAAACCCAGACAGATAATAATCCCTGATTGTAGACTGAAGCCCATCTTAGTAAAAAAAAACTGAACTTGTAGTCACACAATCATGGCTGCCGGAGTCCTAAATATATTTCAAAAGGGTGGAACATCAGGAAATTAGAAAAGGAATGATGTTTATGTGTAATTTATATCAATTACCCTCACATAAGAAAAATGTGAAAAGACCAAAAAGTAGATAAGCCCAATGTAAAGAAAACTTCACAGACCACAAGTTGGAAGCATAATTTTGCTCACAAAGAATCAATGTGCACCGATTATAAAGGTGACCGATGAAATAAAAAACAGATATATACATGTATAACATACCTGGAGGATCAACTTAGGTCGACGACGGGGAGCATCTGAAGATCCTGGATTCTTTGAAGTTGCAAATTTGGACTTGGGTTGAATTGTACGGGTTACACCGCCAACCTTCACTTTGAGTTTCTTTAATTTGTTCTCATTTTCAACTCCATCATCTGACATTCTAGAGTTGCTATGTTGCTTATGGTTGAGACCACTTTGTGCCTCTTCATTCGTATCGTTAGAGCCTCCATTACTATGCAAGTATTCACCTTCTGTTCTAGTAATACATTGATTAAGATTGAATACTTTTCTCTTAGGATTCGCACCAACAGCATTCTCATCACTTGATATCTTGCTAGCATCATCTGAAAATGGTGCGGATGATAGAGACTGATCATGATCTTCGGGTAAGGCTTGACTCTCAGGTTTAGGTCGTCTGCAGGTTTGGGTCCTTTTCCTTCTAAATGTATTCCCGATGCCTTCAAATAGGAGACCACCAAGCGCATCCATTACGCTGAGATACAGTCCTTTTTAGCCAGAAAGCAACCGCATGAAACACTGTAATGCAGCAAGTTAAATGTTTATACGTCCTGCAGACAAAACTAAACGATAAGCATCATAGAAATCCATGATGTCTCATTAAATACAAATATCTTCATAACAATAAGAACGAATTCATGATACAAATGAATAAAACGATCATCAAACGTACACATTATCTTGAGATATGTGCAAACACAACACACACAAGGAAATGAGCGAGCACACATACATAAGAATACACAACCTTTTTCATTAGTATTCCACACACTCACCTTTTCTATAATAATGAACCTTTTCTATAATAATGAACAACCCTATTATTATAGTAGTCAATGAGTATATATTTACAATTGGCTTATAATTTGTGTACAATGCATATTTAGTATGGGTACGGATATACCAATTGCCCTGAGTTGCCATGTCTATTCACACTATTTGTGCGAGTTAACCGTCAAAACAATTATCTAAACAAATTAAATACCATTGATAGATTACTATCCAAGAAAACAGAACAATTCATTAAGCATATACCAAAAAGTCAGCCAAGAAAATTAGTTAAATTTCAAAATGTATTTAATAATCAAATTACTAAACAGCATTTGATCGTAACAAATACTAAACAACATTGTTAAATACAACCAGTTCACAACAGATTGCCTACATACAAAATGCACAAACGGCCACAATACGTTAACATGATTTTAGACCAAACTTTTACTAATTAATCAGTGGAGTAGTAAAATCCAATACACAACTCCCACAAATACACAAATAAAGATTACAAGTAAACATCATAAATATTGATAGCAACAAATATCATACATCATACATTATAAATAAAACAAAATCCCTATAATTTAAACGAACCGAACTCCTGATTGTACAGACTAAACCCAACTCTTACTATTTAATCAATTCCACATATCAAAAACAGGCATACAACTCCAGCAAAAACCAACACAAAAATTGCATACAAACAACACTAAATAAGCACAAAATTCAGAACAACAAGCATCATACATTACAAACGCAACAAATTCCAGAAAATTGAAACGAATAAACTTATCAATTACAAAAATTAAACCGATCAAAACAACAAATATGAATAAAATTGAAGAACAGAGGGCAAAATTACCTGATGAACCGGAGCAAAAGTACAAAATATATGTATAAACCCTAAGTAAATTTGAAGAGCGTGAGGTGAAGAAGAGAGAGAAAGAGACAATTGAAGACAATGATATAGAATAAAACGGATCGATTGTAGATTGTAGATTGTAGATATATATAAGTAGAAAAAATAGATATATAGATACAGAGATGATGATGATGAAAATATAGTATATATACGGAAATAGAGTTAAAGAGAGAGTTGTGAGGGTGAAATTAGGGTTTGAGTTTAATTTGGGGGTGAGAGAGTATGGTGGTAAAGATATGGGGGGAAGACCAGTCGTAGTAATCGTCTCCATTTTTTTGATTTCTTTCTTACCACGCCCACAAACAAGCCAAACCCTGTGAGGTTGATTTTGTTCCTTTGGCTTTGGGTTTTTACCCGAATCCATGACCCGGTTACCCGATTTCCTATTTCTTCTTTCTTCTATCCTCCACACCTTGCTCTCGTTTTTATTCTTCCTTCCTGATTGATTCTTGATTATTAAAAAACATTGGGTTTTTTGAATTTCCTGAAGGTATATAGTATGTATGCGTGGCTTATGTTAGTTCTTCCATGCGTCTTGACATATATAAATGTCACAATTTTTTTATATTTTTTTATTTTCCAAAAAAAAATTAATTAATTTAGGCTGAAATTCAAATAAGCTATCAAAATGTAAAATTTCTTTCAAGTTAGCAGACATTCAATTATATGGCTTGTTTTCATTGTGCTCGAACTTATATGATTTTGATGTTAATATGTTACAGCAGATTGCAATTGGACTTTTGCAAAATAACTTTAAACACAATATACCAAATAAATAGTAGAAGTATTTAATTTTTCATTTTTAAATATTTTAATCCTAAAATAAAACGGATGAAAAATCATAAAGTACTAAACTCGAATTTGAATTCGTTTTAAGTTTGGTTTTCAAATATGAATTTAATTTTCGATTCGTTTTTTGGTTCTACTTTTTTAATATCGGCTAAACCAAAAAGCGATTTTCAAAGTGAAAGCAAATAATATTATACTATATTAGTTAATATCTATTATCTATTACAATGATAATGAGGTTGGGTGGCAGCTGTGCGTTGTTGCTGGTGTGATATTATGTCTTTGTGAAGCGTTTTTTTTGTTGCATTTGTGACGTCGTTGGAATATTTAACTTAAATTATACGCATTTTGTAGTGGTAAATGCACATCTATAACTTATAATAATACAGATCGATTTGCCACGTGGCTGCCTATAACTTTCTCACTACCCCTATCCCACAAATTCATCACAAACTGACATTTGTCCACAACTAATTGGCCAAAATTTTTTTCAATAAAAAAAGGGGATACATCGTGCCTTCCTTCTTCCCCATTCATTCATTCCTTCCATACTCTCTAACCCTAAAAATCAATTACGGTTTTCAATCGAATACCGATCTCAATACATCTGAAATCCAAAATCAATTAACTAACGGGTTGAAGATCTTCGATAGCGCCGAAATCATCCCCGGTGACTGGAATCGGCCGCCGTTTCTCACATAGGTATGTAAATTTGGTCAATCAATAAAATCTACTTTGTTAAATCAACACAATCATATAACTTGTAAGATCCGTTTCAATTTTTGTTAATTAACAGACCCTCAGAGTGATGATTCGAATTCTTGGATCACCGATGAAAGCGCCTGGTGATGGTTACCACCGATAGCAACTGGTGGTGGTTACCACTGATGATTCGAAATATTACTCACAACGTTTGTTGTGAGTAAAGGTGGTTATACATGGGTGAACCGTTTTGTTAACAGGTGCGGTTATAGAGCCTGTTATATTTTGATATGGGGCGGGAAGTTGATGATGTCCATATGATCTGTGCTAATTGTCTACAATTTTGAGTAATCTGGTTTTAATTGGCCACTCAAAATACAAATCATTATTACTGGTTTTTTTGTATAATTCAAACTTTAGTTTTGATGTTTGTGTCACTTGTAACAAAAGTGGTTGGGTACTGATGACCAAATAAATAGGTGACCAAAATTATACTGTAACACTTGCAAGTGGCTGCTGTGACATATATTAACATACAATAATACTACTAGGCAAAACTCATACCAAAATTATAACACTTACAATTAGCTAATATGACTAAAAAGGCAAAATTACAAGTATTGGGCGGATACTTTCATGTTTGATAGTTTTAGGCAATGTATATTCAGAATCTATGGCTTTATAAATAGATAGTCATAATAGACATATGGATGCTTACTCAAATTTTTGAATTCA
This sequence comes from Rutidosis leptorrhynchoides, assembly GCF_046630445.1. NCBI lineage: Eukaryota > Viridiplantae > Streptophyta > Magnoliopsida > Asterales > Asteraceae > Rutidosis > Rutidosis leptorrhynchoides. The sequence goes on from NC_092333.1 coordinate 486,670,828, forward strand.
GTCATTTTAACTCCCAGCTTCTGACTTATTTAATATCATACATCTATCTTACTTATAATAGTGTGTGCTAATATATGTTGGGTCACCACATAGTTAAAACTAACTAGCTGTCATATGATCCCGATTATATTCTTAGATAAACTCGGTAACCTTCCTCAACCCAATGATTATTTAATATAATATGGTCTTTTATGTGTAGGATGGATAAATTCAATATTATGCATTGGAAGATATGGCTTTGGCGATCAGTACAGTATAAAACTACTGATGTAGTGATTAAAGGATGGGGATAATTACATATGCTTTTAGGTATACTGCATTCCTTACTATTCCTTGCTATGGACCATAATACTTGGAATTAGATATGTCTTCTAATTTTGACCCATTTACATATGAAAGGACCCGTGATTCTCTAAAGAAATGTAATGTAGTTGTCGATTCTGATTTTGATAATGGTTTGTCTGATCAGATATGTGGATCAATATTTGGAGTTGATACTAGATTTGTTGTAGGAAAGGAAGGATGAAAGTTCCACATTGGGGCTACCATAACCACTTTATTTGGACAAGGAGGTTCAACTAAGTACCATTTGACATGGAAATCGCCTCAGATACATAAAAAATGATAGATATCGAAGGAATTTATGATCACATGTGCTACTATAGGTTGACTGCAATAACATAAAGGACTCCAAGTGTAGGTTGACTGCTGAGTTAGAACGACGAAAATATAGGTGATTTATTGTTGTTGTTTCCTCTTTATAATGTATGTAATTTTAGGAGTTCCATTAAATGAGTTAGGATGCAATGGTAAATCAAGGAGCAAAGTTACGTTAAAATGAGATGTCAATTTTGGGTTTGATTTTGAAATATTAGAATTTTAACATATATAAATGAGTGGGCCAATTACATATTCTTTTTCAAATTTGCAAAATTTCATATTTACCTGAACGTGTTTTAAAGTGTTATTGTACATCACGTTATTCAGGGTATTTTTCAGTTGTATATTTGTTGTTTTGTAGTTGTTTGTCGTGAAAGGAACCGTGATTCTATAAAGAAATGTAATGTAGTTGTCGATTCTGCCTCTGCTGTTGTGAATAAGAAAGTCTGCAATGTTGCACTCTTGTCTAGAGGCTCGTGATGCACCACCGGTAAGTCATTTAGATTCAACATATACAGTGAGTTTCGAATTATATTGTTGGGCTTTAAACTGCTATTTAGTGTTGACGATTAAAGTCTAACAAGTACTTGATTGCAGTTATTTAGTTCGGTGGACCTGAATCAAAAGGAACAATGGATCCACGATTTGTCAAGGTATTTTTCCTACTTTATTCATTATTCATTTACACTTTTATTGTTTTGCTCCTTTATTGTTATGTGACATCGTTATAATACCCTTTGTGATGATCATTACATAATATTTTAGTTTGAGCCGGCCAAAGCCTATGTTTTTTTCGAGGTAAGTTGGGACTATTAAATTCCGAGAGATGAGGCTAGAGCATTTCCTAATAAAGTGATGACAACAAATACTATTATTGCAGGAATGATACTTTGATAGGGCAACCAAGGTGCTACATAACGATACAAACGAAAGTAGGTCAGTACTTTTTTATCAATTTAAGTAAAATTTTGCTTTAATTAACTGTACAAATGACTAAATAAGTAGGTTAGGATGGTGGCCAAAACATTAAATGCTTCATTACATACATAACTAAAATGTTTAAGATGCTTAAGGTCCTCCATTCTTACATTTAGTTTTCACACAATTAACAGTTAGTTTTGTGTAATGATCAACCCCAAATTGATGGCTTGGATAAGGTTTATGAAAATCAGAAGTAAGATACATTGTTACTTATTAGAAAGAAAGAAAGTTTAAACTCCATAGGTATATATTTGCTATATACAAGTTCAACTGGATATTGTTACAATTGCATTTCATATTCACAAATATTTATCCAACTATCTGCTTTTTTGATAAAACATCCTTTTTAGCATAAGAGATGAAGAATCTTCATTGAAGGCTTTAGATTCCGGTTCATCCGATTTTTCAAGACCAGGGAGGTCCTAATTTTCTTTATGCAAGTTTTTTCCTCCTTTTGCCATAGTACACGTGTTAGGTACATATCCTTCAACCATAACTAAATTAATGTACTTTTTTATAGTCGTGTAACACACGGACTTTAGAACCTACATGGAATAACATAATTATATAGTCAGGTGATGTATTGTTTAGCGAGGTTGTATTTACAGGGAAACATTGTTGTACTGTAAACTTTGCGCAACAACTTGGAGATGTTGTAATTGACTTTGAACTATCGAAAACTACGTTGTAATTGTATTCGAATGCTATCTTTTTATGCCACCGTGCAACGCACGGGCTATTAAAGCTAGTTACTTTAACATTATATATCTTCACGTTCCTGCGAAAATCGTTTTGAGTAAAAATGTTAAGTATTATTATATACAAAAAGATTGCAATACATATTAACTATTGGTAAGAAAATTAACATTTGTCTTTTCTTAAATCTTTTATATAAATGAAATATTGCACAAACGTAATGTAACTAAAAAAAACAAACAAAATTAGAAGGAAAAAAATGAAAGATAAGCTTTTGTTAAAGATTTTATTTGTTTAGAAATATTAATAAAAACAAAAGGAAAATGAAAAAATAAAGAGAAATAAAGGTGAAAAATAATATTTTGAAAAAATAAAATAAAGATAAAGAAAAATGTTATTTTGTTTGTTTGAAAATGATAACATAACAATAACAATAATAATAATAATTAAATGAAAATGAAAAAAATAAAATAAATAAAGAAGGTCGGAAAAAAGATTTTTTAGATAAAAAGGAACAAAAATGTGCAATTGAACCAATGATGTTTTAGAGAAGAGTATAGATGCTAACCAGTTGCGGTGTTTTTCACTTCCATTTACCTTCGAAACAATTATTATTTATATAACGTCAAAACATGGCGTTTAACAAAAAAATTAGAAAGTGTTTATGAATGGTGTTTTATATTTTAGTATAGGTTTTGAGCCCATGCGTTGCACGGTTACTCAAAAACCGTTTCAAATGAGTCAATTATTTTATGACGCTTGATGTTCATTTTCATAATCTATAGTTTGAAATGAAGTTGATTTTAGTTTTTCCAAGCATTTTTTACTTTTTCAAGCTTTATAAAAGAAATGGTGGTTAAAGCTTAAACCCGTTTCAATTTATATACGGAGTAGTTATTAATTAATTCTATTTAAGTAATAATATTAAATATTAAATTAATAAATATTATTTAGCTCCTTAATTTTTGGATAATTATGAAAGATACATGTGAATTTTACACATGTCACAATTATCTACAATTAAGGTGCTAATGACATGTCATGTTTTTTAAACTCTCTTTTATATAAATATATAGATATATAGATAGATAGATATCAGGTTAATATATATATATATATATATATATATATATATATATACATATATATATATATATATATACATATATATATATATATATATATACATATATATATATATATATATATACATATATATATATATATATATGTTTATCAAGGACCGATTTCAAAAATGATAATCAAATTTAAAATTGATTTTTATAATTATTTTGATTAATTGTGATTTTTTTATTTTCCAGCTTTAACCTAAACTCGATTTCAAATTCAGTTTTTTGATTCAACTTTGAGTTTTATTTTGATATTGAATTTGGTTTTCATTTTGATTTTACTCTAAAAAGAAATTAACCGATTTAAACAGATTTATTAAATCGAAAATTAAACCGATAAACAACTATAAGAAATAATTCTTCACACAATTGTGGGATGATATTATTGATATATTTATATACAATACATATCTTGAAGAAAAAGATAAAAAAAATATATATTTGGAAATAATATTTACAATAAAATAACTAAACTTAGTCTCCAAGTATATGATCATGACCATAATCATGTAATTACGTAATCTTGTCTCTAATACCCCCCCCCCCCTCATGCGAACTGGTGGGGGACCAACATGAAGCTTGGTATGAAACGATTCAAACAACAGACGAGGAAGACTTTTGGTAAAGATGTCCGCAAGTTGAAGTATTGTTGGAACAAACTTGGTGTAGAGCTTTACAGAATATATGAGCTCACGAACAAAGTGATAGTCAAGTTTTGACCTTTTGTTAGAAACGGGATTTTGACTTAGAAATATTGCATTCTTGTTGTCGCATAGAATGGTCGGTCTTTCCGGAGGCAATACATAAAGTTCACGAAGAAGATGTGTAATCCATACGATTTTAGCGGCAGTGTTAGCTAAAGCACGATACTCCGATTCACAGCTAGACCTATCCACGGATGGTTGCTTCTTAGCACTCCATGAAATAAGGTTACCACCAAGAAATATAGAATAACCATAGGTAGAACGCCTGGTCTCAATATATCGGGCCCAATAGCATCAGAGTATCCAAGTAACAAAGGTATCGAAGCATGATGAAAAGACAAATCATAGACAAGTGTACCTTTAACATAGCGTATAATACGCTTTACGGCTTGAAAATGATCAGTGGTGGGTGCATGAAGAAACTGACTAACTTGATTAACCGCATAAGAAATGTCGGGGCGGGTAATCGTTAGATATTGTAATGCACCAACAAGCAAGCGATAGAAGGTAAGATCCTTGAAAAGAGTACCATGTGATGTCTCGACTGTAGCTAGTGGTGTTGCAGCTGGTTTGGAGTCAACTAAACCGGCCTGAACCAAAATATCATGAGCATATTTAGTTTGGCTCAAGAATAAACCAGAATTCGTGTAAGCTACTTCGAGCCCCAAGAAATAGCTAAGATGACCAAGATCTTTAATGGCAGATTCCTCATTGAGACGAAAGATGAACTTGCTAATTGTGGTATTGTGATTTCCTGTAATGATTAAATCGTCCACATATACAAGCAAGTAAAGAAGACATGAATCCTTTTTGTAAATGAAAAGTGAGGGGTCTGCTCGACCACAGGAAAAACCAAGCTGAATAATAAAAGTGCTGAGCCATTGAAACCAAGCTCGAGGTGCTTGTTTGAGGCCATACAAGGATTTCTTGAGCCGACAAACGTGAGAGGGAAATCTTTGATTGATAAATCCCAGAGGTTGTTCCATTAACACTGTCTCGGTGAGATGACCATTGAGAAATGCGTTGTTGACATTGAGTTGATGGAGAGGCCATATGTGAAGTGTAGTAAAAAAGATAACACAATGCGAACAGTTGATGCTTTTACAACTGGGCTGAAGGTGAATGAGTAATCAATGCCAGGTACTTGGGTAAAGCCTTGCGCAACTAGACATGCTTTAAGTCGATCAATTGAGCCATCCGATTTGAAATTGGTGCGACAAACTCATTTTGACCCAACAATGTTACCATGCTTTGGTCGTGGTACAAGTTCCCATGTTTGATTATTTTGCAATGCATGCATCTCATCTTTCATAGCTTTTAACCAACCCTGATCTTTAAAAGCAGTTTTAAATCCACGTGGTTCAGTGTGAGAAAGTAATGCTTGATGAAGGCTAGAAGAAGCAAGCTGAGCTAGATCAACGATATGTCATGGTTTAAAAATTCCAGCCTTAGAACGTGTAATCATAGGATGACCAGTACTGACAGTAGATGACCTGGAATTTAGCACAACATGAGCACTGGCATTGTAGTGACCCGAACTTTTCCATGTTTATATATATTAATTGAGATTTATATTTACATGATTAAATGTTTCCAACATGTTAAGCAATCAAACTTGTTAAGACTTGATTAATTGAAATATGTTTCATATAGACAATTGACCACCCAAGTTGACCGGTGATTCACGAACGTTAAAACTTGTAAAAACTATATGATGACATATATATGGATATATATATAGTTAACATGATACTATGATAAGTAAACATATCATTAAGTATATTAACAATGAACTACATATATAAAAACAAGACTACTAACTTAATGATTTTTAAACGAGACATATATGTAACGATTATCGTTGTAAAGACATTTAATGTATATATATCATATTAAGAGATATTCATACATGATAATATCATGATAATATAATAATTTAAAATCTCATTTGATATTATAAACATTGGGTTAACAACATTTAACAAGATCGTTAACCTAAAGGTTTCAAAACAACACTTACATGTAACGACTAACGATGACTTAACGACTCAGTTAAAATGTATATACATGTAGTGTTTTAATATGTATTTATACACTTTTGAAAGACTTCAATACACTTATCAAAATACTTCTACTTAACAAAAATGCTTACAATTACATCCTCGTTCAGTTTCATCAACAATTCTACTCGTATGCACCCGTATTCGTACTCGTACAATACACAGCTTTTAGATGTATATACTATTGGTATATACACTCCAATTATCAGCTCTTAGCAGCCCATGTGAGTCACCTAACACATGTGGGAACCATTATTTGGCAACTAGCATGAAATATCTCATAAAATTACAAAAATATGAGTAATCATTCATGACTTATTTACATGAAAACAAAATTACATATCCTTTATATCTAATCCATACACCAACGACCAAAAATACCTACAAACAATTTCATTCTTCAATTTTCTTCATCTAATTGATCTCTCTCAAGTTCTATCTTCAAGTTCTAAGTGTTCTTCATAAATTCTACAAGTTCTAGTTACATAAAATCAAGAATACTTTCAAGTTTGCTAGCTCACTTCCAATCTTGTAAGGTGATCATCCAACCTCAAGAAATCTTTGTTTCTTACAGTAGGTTATCATTCTAATATAAGGTAATAATCATATTCAAACTTTGGTTCAATTTCTATAACTATAACAATCTTATTTCAAGTGATGATCTTACTTGAACTTGTTTTCGTGTCATGATTCTGCTTCAAGAACTTCGAGCCATCCAAGGATCCGTTGAAGCTAGATCCATTTTTCTCTTTTCCAGTAGGTTTATCCAAGGAACTTAAGGTAGTAATGATGTTCATAACATCATTCGATTCATACATATAAAGCTATCTTATTCGAAGGTTTAAACTTGTAATCACTAGAACATAGTTTAGTTAATTCTAAACTTGTTCGCAAACAAAAGTTAATCCTTCTAACTTGACTTTTAAAATCAACTAAACACATGTTCTATATCTATATGATATGCTAACTTAATGATTTAAAACCTGGAAACACGAAAAACACCGTAAAACCGGATTTACGCCGTCGTAGTAACACCGCGGGCTGTTTTGGGTTAGTTAATTAAAAACTATGATAAACTTTGATTTAAAAGTTGTTATTCTGAGAAAATTATTTTTATTATGAACATGAAACTATATCCAAAATTTATGGTTAAACTCAAAGTGGAAGTATGTTTTCTAAAATGGTCATCTAGACGTCGTTCTTTCGACTGAAATGACTACCTTTACAAAAACGACTTGTAACTTATTTTTCCGACTATAAACCTATACTTTTTCTGTTTAGATTCATAAAATAGAGTTCAATATGAAACCATAGCAATTTTATTCACTCAAAACGGATTTAAAATGAAGAAGTTATGGGTAAAACAAGATTGGATAATTTTTCTCATTTTAGCTACGTGAAAATTGGTAACAAATCTATTCCAACCATAACTTAATCAACTTGTATTGTATATTATGTAATCTTGAGACACCATAGACACGTATACAATGTTTCGACCTATCATGTCGACACATCTATATATATTTCGGAACAACCATAGACACTCTATATGTGAATGTTGGAGTTAGCTATACAGGGTTGAGGTTGATTCCAAAATATATATAGTTTGAGTTGTGATCAATACTGAGATACGTATACACTGGGTCGTGGATTGATTCAAGATAATATTTATCGATTTATTTCTGTACATCTAACTGTGGACAACTAGTTGTAGGTTACTAACGAGGACAGCTGACTTAATAAACTTAAACCATCAAAATATATTAAAAGTGTTGTAAATATATTTTGAACATACTTTGATATATATGTATATATTGTTATAGGTTCGTGAATCAACCAGTGGCCAAGTCTTACTTCCCGGTGAAGTAAAAATCTGTGAAAGTGAGTTATAGTCCCACTTTTAAAATCTAATATTTTTGGGATGAGAATACATGCAGGTTTTATAAATGATTTACAAAATAGACACAAGTACGTGAAACTACATTCTATGGTTGAATTATCGAAATCGAATATGCCCCTTTTTATTAAGTCTGGTAATCTAAGAATTAGGGAATAGACACCCTAATTGACGCGAATCCTAAAGATAGATCTATTGGGCCTAACAAACCCCATCCAAAGTACCAGATGCTTTAGTACTTCGAAATTTATATCATATCCGAAGGGTGTCCCGGAATGATGGGGATATTCTTATATATGCATCTTGTTAATGTCGGTTACCAGGTGTTCACCATATGAATGACTTTTATCTCTATGTATGGGATGTGTATTGAAATATGAAATCTTGTGGTCTATTATTATGATTTGATATATATAGGTTAAACCTATAACTCACCAACATTTTTGTTGACATTTTAAGCATGTTTATTCTCAGGTGATTATTAAGAGCTTCCGCTGTCGCATACTTAAATAAGGACGAGATTTGGAGTCCATGCTTGTATGATATTGTGTAAAAACTGCATTCAAGAAACTTATTTTGTTGTAAAATATTTGTATTGTAAACCATTATGTAATGGTCGTGTGTAAACAGGATATTTTAGATTATCATTATTTGATAATCTACGTAAAGCTTTTTAAACCTTTATTGATGAAATAAAGGTTATGGTTTGTTTTAAAATGAATGTAGTCTTTGAAAAACGTCTCATATAGAGGTCAAAACCTCGCAACGAAATCAATTAATATGGAACGTTTTTAATCAATAAGAACGGGACATTTCAGTTGGTATCCGAGCGTTGGTCTTAGAGAACCAGAATTTTGCATTAGTGTGTCTTATCGAGTTTGTTAGGATGCATTAGTGAGTCTGGACTTCGACCGTGTTTACTTGAAAAATGATTGCTTAACAAATTTTGTTGGAAACTATATATTTTTAACATGTGAATATTATGTGATATATTAATCTCTTAACGCGTTTGATATTATGTGATAGATGTCTACCTCTAGAACAAGTCCCATTGACTCACCTAATAATAATGAAGAGTCAAATGTAAATTGGAATGATTCGTGGACTGATTCACAAGTTCCCGAAGAGGAACCGGAAGAAGAGTCGGAACCGGAAGAAGAATCGGAACCGGAAGAAGAATCGGAACCGGATGAAGAAATAGAACCGGTGGGGGAAATAATAAAACGGTTAAGTAAAAGAAAATCCTCAACCAACCGACCAAGGTTAATTATGGTCAATGGTGTTTCCGCCAAGGAAGCAAAATATTGGGAGGATTACCAATTCTCCGATGAATCAGATTCCGACGAGAATTCCGATGATGTTATAGAAATTACCCCAACTGAATTTAAAAAGGCAAAAGAAAATAATAAGGGAAAGGGCATAAAAATAGAGAAATCTAATTCCAACCCCGATGAACTTTATATGTATCGTCAACCCCCGAAGTCCTTAAGTTGTAACAATGACCCGGGAACCTCTAAACCACCAGGTTTTTCTAAACCAATGTGGAAAACGACGGCTCGTATTAGGGGAACATCATATATCCCTAGAAACTTGGCAAAACGAACCAAAACCGAAGAAGAAGAAACAAGCGAGTCGGAATAAGATAGTTGTATTCGTGTGGTGTAATATATGTAATATAGTGTGCTTATGCTTTATGATATATGTAAAAATTGCTTGTATTAATAAGTATTTTTTTTATGAATCTAACTCTTGTCTATTTTACAGTATAAAAACACAAAATGGATAGACAACCCAATATTTTAAGAGACCTACCCGGAGACATGATTGATGAAATCTTGTCTAGAGTCGGTCAGAATTCTTCGGCACAACTATTTAAGGCGAGATCAGTTTGTAAGACATTCGAAGAACGTTCCAAGAATGCCTTGGTTTATAAAAGGCTTTCGTTCGAAAGATGGGGGATATCACATTGGAAAATCCATAAGTTACGATGTGTTTACTTTGACGCATATATTGCGGGGAACCCAAATGCTATTTTACGCAATGGGTTAAGAAATTATTTTGACTCAATATATCCGAATATTGGACTTCGTGATTTAGAAAAAGCGGCTAACATGCAACATAAAGAAGCATGTTATGCTTACGGATTAGTAATGTTCGCTTCTCACCAAAGTGAGAACAAGAACATCTGGCTACAACTATTAAACAAAACGTTCCCACAAGTGACGGAGTCGGTAATTGGGGTAAGAAATGAGGTTTTTAGATTGTTACGGGACTGTTGGACATTACGTAACCCTCGTCCCTTTGACGACGTTACAACACGCTGTCTTATCAACGGCCATAACGATTATGTTCCACAAGACCAAGGATGGGAAGTAATCCTAGTAAAACCAGAATGCATGACTTGTTTTTGGATGTATGAATTACGTGTCTTTATTGCCTTTGCTGAACGACTTGTGTACTAGCTAGAATTATCTTCACAACCATCTTGTATCAAATTTATTGTGTGCTATATTTCATGCTATATGTAAAATAAGCGGTATTGTAAGTTTGTAAAATATTGTGTAAAAGTTTGAACGCGAAATATTATTATAATCAGTTTTTCATATAGAATTGTAGTAGTTGAATTGTATATTAGCTACTAAGTATGAACTTAACGGGTAGGTACTACCCGAATTTAAACTTATAAAACGCTAATATGAAGAAAAAGCTTTTATAAATGAGTTCATATTATGCTACGAAATACTATTAACTACTCTTAATATTCTGTATGATTAACTTGTTCCATTTGATTATTTTGAAGGAAATGGCACCGACTACTCGACACACCGTGAATATGAATGAAGAGGAATTCCGTACTTTTCTAGCTTCAAACATAGCCGCAGTACAGGCTGCGCTACATACCAACAATAACCTTGGATCTAGCAGTACAGGAAATCGTGTAGGATGCACCTACAAAGAATTCACTGCCTGCAAACCTTTGGAATTTGATGGAACCGAAGGACCGATCGGATTGAAACGGTAGACCGAGAAGGTCGAATCGGTGTTTGCCATAAGCAAGTGTACTGAAGAGGACAAAGTGAAGTACGCTACGCATACCTTCACAGGTTCTGCGTTAACATGGTGGAATACCTATCTAGAGCAAGTGGGACAAGACGATGCGTACGCACTACTGTGGTCAGCATTCAAGCACTTGATGAACGAGAAGTACCGTCCCAGAACCGAGGTCAATAAGCTCAAGAGAGAACTTAGAGGGTTACGAACCCAAGGATTTGATATTACCACGTACGAAAGACGATTCACAGAATTGTGCCTATTGTGTCCGGGAGCATTCGAAGATGAGGAAGAGAAGATCGACGCGTTTGTGAAAGGATTACCGGAAAGAATCCAAGAAGATATAAGTTCACACGAGCCCGCCTCCATACAACAGGCATGTAGAATGGCTCACAAACTAGTGAACCAGATTGAAGAAAGAATTAAAGAACAGACTGCTGAAGAGGCCAATGTGAAGCAAGTCAAAAGAAAGTGGGAGGAAAACGGTGATAAGAATCACCAATACAACAACAACAGCAATTACAACAATAATCGCAACAATTATCCCAACAATCGCAACATCAATCGCAACTACAACAAACGGCCCAACAACAACAACAACAACAACAACAACAACAACAACAACAACAGCAACTACAACAATCATCCCAACAACAATAATAACCGCAACAACAACAACAATCAGAAGCAGCTATGCCAAAGGTGTGAAAAGTATCACTCGGGGTTCTGCACCAAATTTTGCAACAAGTGTAAAAGAAATGGTCCTAGCGCGGCGAAGTGTGAGGTCTACGGACCAGGGGTTAATAGAACGAAAGGAACAAATGGTGTCGGAACGAGTAATGGCGGAGCAAGTAGTGTCAGAGCAAGTTATGCCAATGTAGTTTGTTATAAATGTGGAAAACCGGGCCACATTATTAGAAATTGCCCGAACCAGGAGACACAAGTACGTGAAACTACATTCTATGGTTGAATTATCGAAATCGAATATGCCCCTTTTTATTAAGTCTGGTAATCTAAGAATTAGGGAACAGACACCCTAATTGACGCGAATCCTAAAGATAGATCTATTGAGCCTAACAAACCCCATCCAAAGTACCGGATGCTTTAGTACTTTGAAATTTATATCATATCCGAAGGGTGTCCCGGAATGATGGGGATATTCTTATATATGCATCTTGTTAATGTCGGTTACCAGGTGTTCACCATATGAATGACTTTTATCTCTATGTATGGGATGTGTATTAAAATATGAAATCTTGTGGTCTATTATTATGATTTGATATATATAGGTTAAACCTATAACTCACCAACATTTTTGTTGACGTTTTAAGCATGTTTATTCTCAGGTGATTATTAAGAGCTTCCGCTGTCGCATACTTAAATAAGGACGAGATTTGGAGTCCATGCTTGTATGATATTGTGTAAAAACTGCATTCAAGAAACTTATTTTGTTGTAACATATTTGTATTGTAAACCATTATGTAATGGTCGTGTGTAAACAGGATATTTTAGATTATCATTATTTGATAATCTACGTAAAGCTTTTTAAACCTTTATTGATGAAATAAAGGTTATGGTTTGTTTTAAAATGAATGCAATCTTTGAAAAACGTCTCATATAGAGGTCAAAACCTCGCAACGAAATCAATTAATATGGAACGTTTTTAATCAATAAGAACGGGACATTTCAGGCATGACCAGGTTGAGAAAGTGGGTGACCAACAGTAGTAGATGAGGACACATCAGGGTCATTGGCATGATCGGATTGTGACTGTAGATCATGGTCATGACAAAGTGTGCATGAAGAGGCAGGCGACAAAGTTTCTGATGTTGATCTAGCTGAAGCAGATAGAACAGATGAGCTAGAAACCACAACATTAGGTGAAGTAGAAGGTCGAATAGGAGCTGCTTCATCCATGTAATCCAAAAATACCAAACTTGTCGGATCAACAAAGGGTGAATTTCCTTTAAACGGAAAAACTTCTTAATCAAATTGTGCATGACGTGTAACATATTCACGACCGGTGGTAATATCCATGCAACGAAACCCTTCGTATTGGGAGCTATATCCAATAAAAACGCAATAAATACTGCGAGGAGCAAGTTTGTGCAATGAGTAATCTCGTAAATAAGGGAAGACACGACAACCAAATGTACGAAAGGTACCATAATGTGGTGCAGATGAAAAGAGGAGCTCATAAGGACTTTTACTGAGTAAAACCCGTGATGGCAGCCTATTAATAAAATAAGTAGCGGAGCTAAAAGCATCAGTCCATAAAGAAGCAGGAGCATGTGAGTGAAACATCATAGCCAATCCTGTTTCAGTGATGTGACGGTGATGTGTACCATTGTCCAAAAGTAGAGATTTAACTTTGGCATTTAGAAATTATGTACCCCCGTCACTTTGAAACACTTTAACCTTGCACTCAAATTGAGTATGTACAAGATTTAAAAGGCTAGCGGGTAAAACCAAGTGAAACGAGAGAAGTCATCCACAAATATTACGCAATATCTATATCCATGTGTAGACATAACATGAGCAGGTCCTCATAAGTCATAATGTATCAAGTCTAAGACATGAGAAGAACGTTTTTCGTTATTAATAAAGGATAAGCATTTACTCTTCGAGAGTTGACATGATGAACAAAGGCCCAGTTTCGGCAATAAGGATGTAACCGATAACCGTCCTAATTTATTCAATAATAAAATGGTGTCAAACGAGACATTTCTTAGATGACTATGCCATCGTTCAAAAGAGTCACGAAGCTTGATGGAATGCAACTTTGAAAGAAAATCCTTGTGTCCCCGCTCAAGCACATAGAGATTTTGTAAGATCCTGAATTTTGTGCATCAGAAAATGTTCCTGAAAGTGTCAGTAAATGTGTGCGTCAGAAACTACCACTAAAAGTCAACCTAACACTTGAATTTACATCAGAATCAGAATTAGTCAACCTCAGTCCCTGAACTTCTAAATCAAAAAAGCTGACTGCCTTCATTTTCAGTTGTAATGCGCAGCGCGCAAAAGTGGCTGATAGCTAGTCTCATTATTTTAAGGGTTTTAAGAGAGTTTTTGGTCTTTTCACTTTAAGTTCGGGTTTTATACCCCAAAAATGATCCCAACCTCATTCTTATCCTCTTTTCCATCAACCAAACCCTAAAGAGAGAGAGAGAGAGAGAAAGAGAGGAGTTTCTAGAGAGATGAAGCTTGAGTTGGTGATGAAGATGGTGATATTTGCCCAAATTGGAAGCGGGTTTTGGTTCTCCTTGGTGTTTCTTGTTACTAGCTTGGTTTTGGAATTGAGGTAAACCCTAGATTCGATTTAATTACTTTGATTTTGATTTGGGGTTAGGGTTTGTGCTAGTTAGGGTTATAAACCCCATTTCTCATGAAATTGGGGGTTTTGTTGTATGTGTTGTGTAAGTAAATCCGATTATTATGGGTTTAGGGTTTGATGACAAAATTTGAAAGTATTTTCATGGTTTGGGTGTTAAGCCACTAGATTGAAAGGTTGTTAGTGATTTTGATGTTCTTAATACCAAGTTTGCTAGTCAAAATGGGTGTTGACTTGGTTTGGTGTCAAAATGAGTTTTGAGTCAAGTTTTGGTGAATCAAGGGTGTGTTTGGCGTGTAGCTTATTGGAGCTTATGGAAGCTTATGAGAGCTTGAGCTTATGATTTTAATAAGCTCCAAGTCATAAACTTCGTTTGGTAGTAAAAAAAAAAAGTAGAGCTTATGAAAATCATAAGCTCTGAAAAAAGAAGTTACTTGTAGCAGCTTATGAAAAAAATTAGAACTTATGAACTGAAAAATAAGCTCCAGCTAGTTTACCAAACATTTATAAAAAATAATAAGCTCCAGCTACAAGCTTCAAAAAAAAGCTCCAGCTCCAGCTCCTGCTCATAAGCTCCAGCTCTAGCTATAAGCTCCAGCTCCAGCTACTTTCGTCCAAACACACCCCCAAGTATGTAAATACTTGATTTAGGTGTTAATTGGTGTTTTGGAAATATAATCACTAGTCGTTAGTGATTTTAGGCGTTTTGGGGACTTATGTCAAAATGGGTGAGTTTATTGGGTCAAAGTTGATGATGACACTAGTTTTGGTCAAATGGATGTTTAAACACTTGTGTTAAGTTTTAAATGGCATTTTTGGAAGTAATCGCTCATGAGAAGTGATTTTGGGTCAAAGTGATGTTTCTAGCTTAAGTTAAATGTGGTCAAGTGCAATATGGGTCAATATTACACATGTTGTAGTTTTTGTGTCAAATGAGGTTTTAAATGATCACTACCTAAGTAGTAATCTAGTGTCGGGACCTAGGTTGGTCTAATTGGTGTTAAGTATAATTTGAGTTAAATTGCACTTTGTAGAGTGGGTTTGAATTACCACCCGAAGTGGTAATTGGTTTATATCCATTTGGTGTTAAATGCACGAGTTTTGGCGAGCAAGGTGTGATCCCTCGGCTATGGGATGATTGTGTCGGATTCTCTATTAGAGAATGTATATTTATGTGTATTTTATGCCTATGTGTGCTATAGGTGGTTACTTGCTCAAATTTGAGGACAGAGATCATGTTATACATGACTTGTGCGGGCATTCAAAGGT
Source organism: Rutidosis leptorrhynchoides (assembly GCF_046630445.1). NCBI lineage: Eukaryota > Viridiplantae > Streptophyta > Magnoliopsida > Asterales > Asteraceae > Rutidosis > Rutidosis leptorrhynchoides. The sequence goes on from NC_092333.1 coordinate 486,686,607, forward strand.
GAGTGGAATAATTATACGTGTATGTATATAATGTATTTATTTGTATGGCATGAACTGTGGGTTAGTCGCGGTGTTAAGGCACCAAATTTCACGTGACGAGTGGGTTAGTCGCGGTGTTAAGACTCCACTCCGGGAAGTATGATGGGTGGGCTAGTCGTGGTGTTAAGACACCACCCGAGGGTTAGTGATACGCAGTGTTCAGTACACTAATGGATGTTGTGAACTCCGATGGTCTTTCGCGAGCACCATTCCCTTGTACGATTGTTTAATCATGGTTATGTGTTGAAGTTTAGCATATTAAATTGTGAACTATATGCTATTAGCGATGCTAGCTTATTGTGAATTGCGGATATTTAGTTTATCCATTGTGATTGCATGGTTGTTGAATTGCTAGCTCGTATGTGGTATTTGTGTAAGTGTTTGCAAGTAAGTAGATTATATATGTATATGTATAATTATTGAATTCACTAAGCTTTATGCTTACCCCTCTCGTTGTTTACCTTTTTACAGGTGTTGTGATTATGAAGCTAGCTAGTTGTTAGACTAGATGCGTAGGAGCGCTTGAGCTCGATGGGGTAGCTTTTGGATATTTGGACGCGGGTTGGGGATTTAGTAGTCCCCAGGATTATGTTCTTGGTATCAGGTTGGATTGTAGAGTCCTAATCCGTCTAAATATATAAATGGGTCGAATTAGTCACGTCTTGTATTCATGGACGTTGGAGTCCCGATTGTCGTAATATACTTTCGTCGATTAAAACCCGGGTATTTAATGTTTGAAAATCGTTGGTTTTGGTGTGGGGTTAACGAAACTAGGTTTGGGGCGAAAATGGTATGTCATGTTTAAAATGGGCTGAACCCGTCTTCCAGCTTTAAAGCGCGCCGCGCTTTGGCCTGCGCGACGCGCAAATAGCCTGTTGCTGGTGGTCTGCCCAGTTGCCAACTTCTGAATTTGTTTTACGCTTTAGCGCACACCGCTCACCCATATGCGCGCCGCACATATGGTCAGACAGGAAATTGATTTATATAAAAAAAAGAAACGTGTGTTTTCTCTTGTTACGTATTGGGGTCGTTACAATTGGTATCAGAGCATAGTCTAAGGGAATTATGTGACCTTAGAATAGGTGCCTAGTCTTAGACTTATTGACGGTTGTGCGTTATTTACGGGACTTGTAGGAATACGGGGCGGATTGAGATTTGTTAGTGCCTTAGAGTAGGTGACTAACTAGGACTCGTGTTTGTCCAAAGTGTGATTATGTGGGGCCTTATTTCATGTGTAAATTAGTGCCTTAGATAGCTAGTGCTTAATGTAAGTAGGCGAACTTGGACGTTGCTTTAATGATGGTCACCTAGGTTGTAGGCTGACTTGTTAATGTACATGTGTGTATATATTATTATACTATATATAGTGTACGGTGCCGTAGTGATGAGTCCAATGGTGGGGCTCAGGTACTTGGGGGTTTTGTATAGTCCAGTCTAACGACGGGACTTCGTTTGTTCGAAGGTACTAGTGGTATTGTGTTTTGTATTATGTGAATGTTGCGTCAGTGCGGGTAAAGTACTTGCGTGACCATGTGGAAATGGTAAGGTACGCAATTGTAATATAGTGAATGATCACCATTATTATGAAAGTGTATCTTGACACCAAGCATGACATGATGAGTACCGAACGGAGGAAACGTGGCATGATTGGGTAAATTCAGGATGAATTAGGAATCTATTATTGGTTCCTAGGATGTAGTTTGTCTCGGGTGATGTGGTTGTTGTCACATCGGGTTCATTGTGAGTCGGGAAGTATTGTTTCTGTTAGCTAAGGTGAGTGAGCAAACTCACGAGTTTGATGCGCACTTAGTCACCCTAAGTAGTGGGTGCACTATTGAGATTGCCTTGGTTGTAGCTACCCATCGTCACTAGGATGACCGATTAATGTCTGTGTGTGCACCGAGGACTTGAATTTCATAATGGGATGCAACAAGTCTAATGATTGTGGTATTGGGTTACACTCGGTAGAGTGTGTGGTTAGAGAATCGTGTTAGGATTCGAGTTGTGAGTCACCTTGGAATTGGCGAATCGAGGAGTCTTCGGGTCATTAAACTCACGGGAGTAGGACCCATATGATGATGATTGCGTTAGTGTAACATTCTTAACCGAATATCCCTTGTAGTAGTAGTCTTATCGAGGTGTAGAAGGGTGTAAGACTTGGTGTTCCCAAGCATCTCCTTAGTGTTAGATGAAGGGCTTCGTTAGGCTATATCGTTTGGCCTTGTGAAAATTGCGGGTAGCGTGTGAACGCTAGGAACTTTCAATAAGATGATAAACCATAAGGTTTGTCGGGTAGGTATGAATTCGGGCCATTATTATGGAGAGATGAGTGACATTGGGTTATGAAACCCCAAGATCGAGTATCTAAATCTCGGTAGATTACGGTGGGAGTTTGGATGACACTGCGTCAGGTGCCCCCTTATACCTGCTAGTGTGATGTTCAACTTCGGTGACGGTGTGATCACTTTGTGCTTAGGGTGCCCGTGAGATACCCTTGGAAGCAGCGGAGATTACAATAGTGATCGACGGGTGATAGTAATTGGACGGTTGTGAAAGTCGAAGTTTAAGAGCATTGCGGTAAATACTTCTTATGAAGTGACAGATGATCGAATCTTGTTGCTCTTAAGTGATAAACGAGTAAAGATGACCGGTGATGGACTTAATGGTCAGTTAGGCCGAAGGTTATGATGAAGTGTTGATTTTGCGGTCGACACAATTATTGTGTCGGATGGGTCACTCTTCTCCATGAGAGTGAGAAATTGTTGGTAAAGGTTCGTTGAGTGGAAGGTCGGGTGATCTCGATTGAGAAGCACGACTGATTAAGCGAAGTGGCATATGCCTAGGCTTAGAGGTGTATGTGGGACTTTGTTGGAGTTCGCTTTACAAATGATTAATGCAGTTGATTGTGATTTGTGGTATGAAGGTGCGATGTCGTCGCGTGTACGACATTTCAAGTGAATGTGTATGTCTGCTCTGAGAGCCTGAAGTGAATTCGTGGTGATTTGGAGTATATGACCAACGATGAGAATGGTCATGTGTTTCGTGGAATGATGATTCCGCGCGATGTTATCATCTTGGCGGTGAGAATGTGGAACTGAATCCTAAGTGGGGGAGTTTTACTGCCGCCCGAGGAAGCTCCGGTGGTGTTAGATCAAGTGAAGTGTAAAGATTTCTCATGCAAGGTGGTCGTGTAGTACCAAAGCGCGGTATGAGACCAAGGGGGAAGCTTGAGATCTCGGAGTGAGAGAATGAAGTTGTCATTGTGGGTGCTCTCATAATGTAAATCTGGGTTGCTATGAAAATCGGATAGTACTATTGAGTAGGTACAAGTTAGATATTGTGGTGGTTGCTGTATTTTCCCTGTTGGGAAACGTGATCGTGGAAATTGCTAGTGGATTATTCCACTTTATGGACGATTATGAGACGGGGAGTGCCGTTTCTGATTGTCTCACATAAATACATGCGGATGTTGTTTGTTTGCGAGGGTGTGTTCCCTAGTGATGTGACCCGTTAGTTGCATTGAAATGTTGAGGCCATCCTTAACGGACGGTCGAGGCAAGAGGATTCACCAAGCGTTGGTGGATATTTATGTCGGTCGCATGACAAATTGCTAGTTGTTGTGATGATAATTCGCTGTTGACGGGAATCTAGTACACGAATAGTTTCTATGCTAGTACTAGGAAGCCGTGTTGTATGGATGTGTTGTAGGGTTTAGGGGAGAAACCCTGTGTCGAGAGTTGATGTATTTTTAGCTCGTGGTGTATTATTGTCGTCCTGGATTAATCCAGAGACTGGTGGTCGTGTGCGGATCGATTGATGGGAAAGTTGTGTTCCCAGTGTGATTATTTGGGGATACCTAAATTTCTTCGTTGAAGGAATAACCCGGTTACGGTGACTGTAAAAAGTGCCCGTCGGAGGAGTGTGTCGATTGCCCCGTTGGTATCGACTTGTAAAATTGTGAATCACAGGTTTTATGGGGTGGAAAAAAAATGTTTGCTCATAAGCGGATGTGCGACCGTTGAGTGGTACGTTTATGCACCATTGAAGTACGGAGTTTAACGCGACATGTATCCTTCTCGATTTGGATTAATGCAAGACTTGGTTCACAGCCTAGTGGATTTAGTAGATCGCCTTGGGTAATATAGTTATGGATGTAGCTTGTTGCGAGTTGTAGCCGAGAGAACTTGAAGGAATATATGGTGTTTTCCGTATTTCCTAAGTGGGCATTTTAGATGTTGAGCGTATGAGATACCGCTTGTTGCGGTAATGCACACTAGTGATTATTAGCGTGTGGTGATATATTCGGGTTAATGGAAATTGTTACGGACATCGAGTTTGGATGTGTGTCGGAGGACCATAGAGTGTGGGTCTGGTTCGTTAAGTGACGGAGATCACGGGGACGTGATCCAGTTTAAGTGGGGGAGAGTTGTAAGATCCTGAATTTTGTGCATCAGAAAATGTTCCTGAAAGTGTCAGTAAATGTGTGCATCAGAAACTGCCACTAAAAGTCAACATAACACTTATGCATTTTCAGAATTTACATCAGAATTAGAATCAGTCAACCTCAGTCCCCGAACTTCTGAATCAGAAAAGCTGGCTGCTTTCATTTTCAGTTGTAATGCGCGGCGCGCGTTTGAATGCGCGGCGCGCAAAAGTGGCTGACAGCTAGTCTCGTTATTTTAAGGGTTTTAAGAGGGTGTTTTGGTCTTTTCACTTTAAGGTCGGGTTTTATACCCCAAAACTGATCCCAACCTCATTCTTATCCTCTTTTCCACTAACCAAACTCTAAAGAGAGAGAGGAGTTTCTAGAGAGAGGAAGCTTGAGTTGGTGATGAAGATGGTGATTTTTGCCCAAATTGGAAGCGAGTTTTGATTCTCCTTGGTATTTCTTGTTACTAGCTCGGTTTTGGAGTTGAGGTAAACCCTAGATTCGATTTAATTACTTTGATTTTAATTTAGGGTTAGGGTTTGTGCTAGTTAGGGTTATAAACCTCATTTCTCATGAAATTGGGGGTTTTGTTGTATGTGTTGTGTAAGTAAACTCGATTATTGTAGGTTTAGGGTTTGATGACGAATTTGGAAGTATTTGTCATGGTTTGGGTGTTAATCCACTAGATTGAAAGGTTGTTAGTGATTTTGATGTTCTTAAGAACAAGTTTGCTAGTCAAAATGGGTGTTGACTTGGTTTGGTGAAATAAGTTTTGAGTCAAGTTTTGGTGAATCAAGTATGTAAATACTTGATTTAGGTGTTAATTGGTGTTTTGGAAATATAATCACTAGTCGTTAGTGAATTTGGGCGTTTTTGGGACTTATGTCAAAATGGGTGAGTTTATTGGGTCAAAGTTGATGATGACACTAGTTTTGGTCAAATTGATGTTTAAACATTTGTGTTAAGTGTTAAATAGCATTTTTGGAAGTAATCGCTCATGAGAAGTGATTTCGGGTCAAAGTGATGTTTCTAACTTAAGTCAAATGTGGTCAAGTGCAATATGGGTCAATATTGCACATGTTGTAGTTTTGGTGCAGATGGCGGTTTGAAATGATCACTACCTAAGTAGTAATCTAGTGTCGGCACCTAGGTTGGTCTAATTGGTGTTAAGTATAATTTGAGTTAAATTGTACTTTGTAGAGTGGGTTTGAATTACCACCCGAAGTGGTAATTGATTTATGTCAATTAGGTGTTAAATGAGCGAGTTTTGGCGAACAAGGTGTGATCCCTCGGCTAAGGGATGATTGTGTCGGATTCTCTATTAAAGAATGTATATTTATGTGTATTTTATGCCTATGTGTGCTATAGGTAGTTACTTGCTCGGATTTGAGGACGGAGATCATGTTATACATGACTTGTGCGGGCATTCAAAGGTGAGTGAAATAATTATACGTGTATGTATATAATGTATTTATTTGTATGGCGTTGATATGCCACTAACAGACAGTTTTATTCGTGCGGTGTCGTTAGGTCGCAGGGCGTCCGGTTCGGTGGAACAAAGCAGCACACAGTGGTTTTGTTTATTTATATTATGTGGGGCCTAAATTTACTTTTACTTTCTAAGGTGTAGAAGGTGTAAGTTAACCTAGTGTCATATTTTTGCTGATTAACGAATTGAAGATCAAGTGGATAATTGTCCTTTAGTTAAATTACCTGGATAAAAGATAGTAGTTGATTTTAGCTAAAGTCCTAAATGCAGAAAAGTAAATAAAGTGGAAGGATATCCGGAGTATGCAGGTCAGGGAAATGTTGACCAAGATATCAGTATTGGGTTAGGGAAAGGTAATTATGCTTATGTTAAGACTATGCTTGGAATGATGTAGATCTGGTTGGATGAGCCAATTACACAGACCTACTTGTCTCTGAACTCTCGGATTTCTCTTTGAGCGGTGAGAAGTATGTCACTTGGTCGTATAACTGAAGTGTAACAATACCTCGGAGGTTATCCTCAGTAGTGTACTAGGTTTATTAGTGAGTTAAGCTCTAATCCTAACCCTCGTTATCAGTTTAGGTAACTGAATAACAACGTGCCGTGTTGATTGAACACTGATCACAAACGAAAGGAGTCCGTCGGTTTAAGTTGGCAAAACCTTAGGTGAAAACTAACAACCATTCCATCACTAATAAGATCACAACAAATCAAACATTATACAGCATTACAGTCAATATACTGATAGTAAAGTAGATAGAAACCTAATGAATACCTAAACAGTTGATATGACTAAGACCTAGGGCAACAATCAAACAAGAACATGCAATAGGCTTGGGTCATACAGTAAAGGCACTAACTAGATCTTAACATCTCCTAAGAGGTCTCTTCGGAATAGTCAATAGGCATACTAGGTCATTCATGTCTCAATTCCTAGGTTTCGTGTCATAAAAGTGCATTAGATGCCTCTCGGGAACTCTGGCCATACCGAGTTCTTAAAATCTTCAGATACAGTATAACCAGGGATCTTAATCTTATGAAGTAGCTAATTTCATATAGGTGGACAAGTCCTGATCACAACCTAAGTTGGTCAATCCTTAAGATGCTAGCATACAAATCTATTAGACTTCATATTTCAGTATTATAACAGTAATCGTACTAAATTAACATAATTACGCTAACCCAAACTTCTATCATGGCAACATACAGATAAATTAAGCTATCATGTCAATATCGGAACGCATTATTAAACATAAAAGGTAAGAATACATGTTTAATACAAAAGACAAGCGTTTCGGATAAAAACCTGAAAAGGCCGAACAAATCTGCCCAAGATCGCAGGGACTTGTCGGGATATCCTCCGGAAAATAAAAGCTAAGCTAACTACTACTAAAAACTAACTAAAAGATTGAAAATATAAATTGAATTGCAAGTTGAGTGTGTTTTGGAATGGATGGAGAAGGCCCTTTAAATAGACCAGGTTTTTGCCAAAATACGGCTGGCTGGCCGTATGGCAGCCCGTTTGGTGGCCCGTATTTGGCAGGCCGTTTGACTGGCAGGCCGTTTCTTGGGGGCGTTTTCTGGGCCGTTTGGCAGGCCGTACTCCATACTGGCAGGCCGTATGGCAGGCCGTATCTGGTGTTGGTCAGCCTTGATTCACTGGATCGTAACTTGATTTCTTTTCTTTCACCGTTTTCGCTCTAGAATCTTCGTTTTAGCTCCGTTTTACTTGATTCTTTTTGCATCGACTTTGTAATTACTTAATCTACAAAATCAATCGAAAAAGCGATAATTTTACTGACAAAGTTTTAATCTTTATTCTTTTAGGGCTTAATTTAGGGGTTAATAACGTGACTTTTTGCCCGATATCAAATACCCCACACTTAGCTTTGCTTGTCCTCAAGCAAGAAAGTGGGAATATAAGGATCTTTCTAATAGATTCTCCCTTGCCCCACCCGTAGATCTTTTTATTATTCCTTCATCAGAAGTCGTCACATCTTTCGAAAGTATTAGAAAAAGTTTCGAGCTTTGATGATTTGGTCGCTAGATTTCAATCGCGTCCATAGTGGAAAAGGCGTACTTTCCAACTCTCAGATGTAGAGTATACATGATCAGGCTCCTCATTGACGGATCACTCATATCACTCAAGTGTTTAGGGTGTCTTATGCTAATTGTATTGTCGCTCAGAAGCCAGCCGTGTAACAGTTCTCATCATAGGCTTGGTAAAGCATCGATATCTCCACCGGTTAAGTAAGGACGGCACTGATCTTCTTCCTAAGCATTCTTTCAAGAGGAAGATGGGTTATAGGGTTTGGTTGGAAATTTATGAATTTAGTAAAAGAGATCCAGGTCTTTTGATTTGAGAGAATTGATAGACTTTGATTCTTCAGAGTGTCCATTTTGGATAGATAACGGCTTAGAATTCCGTAAAGGTTTTCTTTGGAAGAGGCGGATTTTGCTAAGACTTTGTCTAGAATTTTCTTTTGCTCTTCCAACATTCTTCTTCAGGGCTTCTCCTCGGGTTTCTTTTTGCCTTATTAGAGACTTTGCTCTTTCATAATCATTTTTTTTCGGCATACCCTTTCTTCATAACTTTTGTCTTTCGTTCCTGGTGCCCAGAGAGGAAGTGATAATCCACTGAAAATAGGTCTTTGACATATCAAAAACAATCAGGGGTTCGGAATCTTTCAACTAGTGCTTTTGAAGAAAATTTGATCGATTTATCTCTTCATTAATCTCTGGATCTTTTGACGAATGGAAAGGGGAGTAAATGTGAATGGTGTATTTTGGGAGTGAATTTGGGGGTGAATATTTCTGATTCATCAATTCTTTATGTGAGTTGGTCAGTTTAAATTGCGTGAAGTGGAAACGGAAATGGAGGGCTTTTTGTCTTCTCTATTCAGAATGATTTCGGAAGGAGTATCGCACCTGCACCACGTATGGCGCTTACTAACCATTGGTTTTGAAACGTATGACTGAACCAAGTTCTAACTTGAACCGTACACTGGCACGCTCATCAATTGAAATAACAAAGCACTGTAGATTTGATGGGTCATACAGATACTTTGGGTCCAATATTCCTCACTTTTTAGGGTAGGGGTCGTGCTTGATCATGCGTAGCCTTTTACATATTTTCTTAAAAGAAATCTTTTGACACAAAACATAAGTTTCAGCTTAATCGTTCCATTCTAATCAATGTTCTGAAAACCGATTTCTAGCAATTTTATTAGATCTTTTGGGCAAAAACAAAGTAAGAATTTTTCAAAATTACCCAATATCCATTGCTTAATTAATTTTTGGACAAAAGAATTTTTCAAAACATGGCATTTTATGGTTACTTGACTTTAAAACTTCGACCTTCAAAAACCTTACCCATTACCCCACACTTAGAAGAACATTGTCCCTAATGTTCTCTAGAAAGAATATTTTGATACTATATAAATTAAGGACATTGACCTCTAAAATTCTAAGTTAGTTGCGGGGGTTACCCCACACTTAGAGATTTTAGTGCATTATAATTGAAATAGGTTTGAGGAAGGATTACTTCCCTATGGTCGTGTTACTTTCCAAGTGATGGGCCTTCCTACGGTCAATCTCCTACATACCAGTCTCTTTTGATAATATTTCTGCATGAGGAACAAAAACAGAAAGGCAGCATTTCCACTATATATAATTTTTCAGTACAATGCTTCAAAAAGATAAAAACTAAAAGATAAAATAAAGATAAAGTAGTCTATGGGATACTATCATGTTCAATGTGCTGAGTCGACTCTGCGAAGTATCTGAAGATCTCATCATCCTCTAGGTTCGGCAAGTACTCGAGAGGTTGCCCTATATCCAACTCAGGGCCAAGTAAAGAATCTAGACATAAGTCTGTCGGCATCTCCAGGTGAGATAAGTTCGGGAAAGGCTCCTCGTCAGGTATGCTCCCAGTGATCTCAAATGCTTGGGCCATTGGTGGCTCCACTGAAATAGGAATAGTGACTAGGTGACAACCCTCTGGAAACTCAGTGATTGGAACTGGCTCAGTGATTGGAGCAGGCGGCGTGATGGGAATAGGAGTAGCATGTGCAGGCATAGCAGCTGAGGCAATGGAGTGAACTGAGACATGTGTGGAACGCCTGGGCGTAGCTCGTCATGTCGGCTGAACACGGCGCACTAGCCTAAATGAAGATGGGCCCAGAGTACTGCGTGGCATTCCCTCGCGCTGGAGGTATGCTCTCAGAGCTCTGTAGAGTCTCTGCTGATCTCTGAGTAGTGCCCATGCAATATCAGGGTCACTCAAAGTGGCTATGTAATGTATCACTATCTTTGGCTCATGCGTATCTGGCAACTGTGTGTGCTCGGCTGGTCTCCTGGCTAAACGTCTAGATCGTCGGACGGGAGGAGCTGGTGGTGCTGTGCCGATATCCTCCTCAACACTCTCTAATATCAATTGCCTTGGGCCTAATTACCCTGTTGATGGCCTGTTCTGATCAGTGCTACTTCCAGAAGAGTAAACTACAGGAGTTCTCCTCCTGCGAACGGGAATGTAAGCTGAAGCTCTTGAACTTGGCATTTTGCCTGAACGCATTCAACAACTTGTAAGTACTAAGCGCAAGTATGGCGCTTAGTTGTTAGTACAGAGATAATATCTTAAGACTGAAAATAATAAAAATAAAAATAAGTAATAAAAAGGATAAGCAAGGGGTGCCTCCCAAGAGCGCTTTGTTTATCAAGTCGTTACAGCTCGACTTTTCCTTGTCAGATCTTCAGAATGGATCAAAGGAGAAAAGGTGCTCCTCCTTATCGTGGTCTTCTAGATAAGCTTTCAATCGGTGACCGTTGACCTTGAAATTACCAGTAGGTCCTTCCAATTCCACGGCTCTGTGTGGAAAAGCGTGTACAACTTTGTATGGGCCACTCCATCTTGATCTAAATTTTCTCGCGAACTTCTTGAACCAAGAATTGAAGAGAAGAACTTTATCTCCAGGGGCGAACTTTGTAGGAATTAATTTTGCATCATGCGTAAGCTTTGTTGGTTCCTTGTAGATGTATGAAGTAGTGACCCGAACTTTTCCATGTTTATATATATTAAATGAAATTGGTATATTTACATGATTAAATGTTTTCAACATGTTAAGCAATCAAACTTGTCAAGACTTGATTAATTGAAATAGGTTTCATATAGACAATTGACCACCCAAGTTGACCGGTGATTCACGAACGTTAAAACTTGTAAAAACTATATGATGACATATATATGATTATATATATAGTTAACATGGTATTATGATAAGTAAGTATCTCATTTGGTATTTTAACAATGAGTTATATACATAAAATTGAGTTTATTGAATTAAGAAACTCAAAACGATATATTTAACGATTATCGTTATAACAACATCTTACTAAATACATATGAATCATATTAAGATATTGATACACTATGTTTAATCATGATAAATTATAAGTAAACATGTCATTAAGTATATTAACAATGAACTACATATGTAAAAACAAGACTACTAACTTAATGATTTCGAAACGAGACATATATGTAACGATTATCATTGTAACGACATTTAAATGTATATATATCATATTAAGATATATTAATATATCATAATATCATGATAATATAATAATTTAACATCTCATTAGATATAATAAACATTGGGTTAATAACATTTAACAAGATCGTTAACTTAAAGGTTTCAAATCAACATTTACATGTAACGACTAATGATGACTTAACGACTCAGTTAAAATGTATATACATGTAGTGTTTTAATATGTATTCATACAATTTTGAAAGACTTCAAGACACTTATCAAAATACTTCTACTTAACAAAAATTCTTACAATTACATCCTCGTTCAGTTTCATCAAAAATTCTACTCGTATGCACCCGTATTCGTACTCGTACAATACACAGCTTTTAGATGTATGTACTATTGGTATATACACTCCAATGATCAGCTCTTATTAGCCCATGTGATTCACCTAACACATGTGGGAACCATCATTTGGCAACTAGCATGAAATATCTCATAAAATTACAAAAATATTAGTAATCATTCATGACTTATTTACATGAAAACAAAATTACATATCCTTTATATCTAATCCATATACCAACGAACAAAAACACCTACAAACACTTTCATTCTTCAATTTTATTCATCTAATTGATCTCTCTCAAGTTCCATCTTCAAGTTCTAAGTGTTCTTCATAAATTCTACAAGTTCTAGTTTCATAAAATCAAGAATACTTCCAAGTTTACTAGCTCACTTCCAATCTTGTAAAGTGATCATCCCACCTCAAGAAATCCTTGTTGTTTACAGTAAGATATCATTCTAAATCAAGGTAATACTCATATACAAACTTTGATTCAATTCCTATAACTATAACTATCTTAATTCGAGTGATAATCTTACTTGAACTTGTTTTAGTGTCATGATTCTACTTCAAGAACTTTCAAGCCATCCAAGATCCTTTGAAGCTAGATCATTTCTTGTCACTTCCAGTAGGTTTACCTACTAAACTTGAGGTATTAATGATATTCATAACATCATTCGATTCATACATATAAAACTATCTTTTTCGAAGATTTGAACATGTAATCACTAGAACATAGTTTAGTTATTTCTAAACTTGTTCGCAAACAAAAGTTAATCCTTCTAACTTGACTTTTAAAATCAACTAAACACATGTTCTATATCTATATGATATGCTAACTTAATGATTTAAAACCGGAAAACAAGAAAAACACCGTAAAACCGGATATACGTCGTCGTAGTAACACCGCGGGCTGTTTTGGGTTAGTTAATTAAAAACTATGATAAACTTTGATTTAAAAGTTGTTCTTCTGGGAAAATGATTTTTCTTATGAACATGAAACTATATCCAAAAATCATGGTTAAACTCAAAGTGGAAGTATGTTTTCCAAAATGGTCATCTAGACATCGTTCTTTCGACTGAAATGACTACCTTTACAAAAATGACTTGTAACTGTATTTCTGACTATAAACTTATACTTTTTCTGTTTATATTCATAAACTTAAGTTCAATATGAAGCCATAGCAACTTGAAACACTCAAAACGGATTTAAAACGAATAACTTATGGGTAAAACAAGATTGGATATTTTTGCTTGTTGTAGCAACGTGAAAATTGGTAACAAATCTATATTAATCATATCCTAGCTAACTTATATTGTATTAGACATGTATTCTAATATATTATGTAATCTTGGGATACCATAGACACGTATGCAAATATTTTGACATATCATATCGACCCATGTATATATATTATTTGGAACAACCATAGACACTCTATATGCAGTAATGTTGGAGTTAGCTATATAGGGTTGAGGTTGATTCCAAAAATATATATGCTTTGAGTTGTGATCTAGCCTTAGAAGTGTATACACTGGGTCATGGATTGATTCAAGATAATATATCGATTTATTTCTGTACATCTAATTGTGGACAACTAGTTGTAGGTTACTAACGAGGACAGCTGACTTAATAAACTTAAAACATCAAAATGTATTAAAAGTGTTGTAAATATATTTTGAACATACTTTGATATATATGTACATATTTGTTATAGGTTCGTGAATCGACCAGTGGCCAAGTCTTACTTCCCGACGAAGTAAAAATCTGTGAAAGTGAGTTATAGTCCCACTTTTAAAATCTAATATTTTTGGGATGAGAATACATGCAGTTTTATAAATGTTTTACAAAATAGACACAAGTACATGAAACTACTTTCTATGGTTGAATGATCGAAGCCGAATATGCCCCTTTTTGCTTGGTAGCCTAAGAATTAGGGAACATCACTAATTTTGAGAATTAGTGCACGCCTAATTGACGCGAATCCTAAAGATAGATCTATTGGGCCTAACGAACCCCATCCAAAGTACCGGATGCTTTAGTACTTCGAATTCGTTTTTATCATGTCCGAAGGATTTCCCAGAATGATAGGGGATATTCTTATATGCATCTTGTTAATGTCGGTTACCAGGTGTTCACCATATGAATGATTTTTATCTCTATGTATGGGATGTATATTGAAATATGAAATCTTGTGGTCTATTATTATGATTTGATAATATATAGGTTAAACCTATAACTCCCAATATTTTTGTTGACGTTTTAAGCATGTTTATTCTCAGGTGATTATTAAGAGCTTCCGCTGTTGCATACTAAATTAAGGACAAGATTTGGAGTCCATGCTTGTATAATATTGTTTAAAAACTGCATTCGAAGACTTATGTTGATGTGTAATATTATTGTAAACCATTATGTAATGGTCGTGTGAAAAATGCTATATTTTAGATTATCATTATTTGATAATCATCGTAATATTTTAAAGGTTATGGTTTGTTCTAAAATCGAATGCAGTCTTTGAAAAACGTCTCATATAGAGGTCAAAACCTCGCAACGAAATCAATTAATATGGAACGTTTATAATCAATATGAACGGGACATTTCATATGCTTGGTCTCTCAATTCGGCGAGTTCGTTCATTTGCATTTTTCTATGTCTTCCGGTAACTGAGGGATCGAGGTTGCAGCTCTTCAGCGCCCAGAGAGCTTTGTATTCGAGTTCTAGCGGAAGGTGACAAGCTTTTCCATAGATCATGCGGTAGGGTGTAGTTCCTAGAGGATTCTTGTAGGCCGTCCGGAATGCCCACAAAGCATCATCTAGTTTCTCGGCCCATTTATTCCCATGATGGCCGACAGTTCCAAGATTCTTTTGAGTGCTCTATTCGTGACCTCTGCTTGTCCGGTGGTCTGTGGATGATAGGCAGTGGACATCTTGTGGGTAACTCCGTATTGTTGCATCACCTTCATAAACTGAGTGTTACAGAAGTGTGTGCCTCTATCACTTATTATCGCACGGGGAGCTCCAAATCTGCAGAAGAGTCTCTTCGGGAAATTTGTGACGACTTTGGCATCATTAGTAAGAAATGCTTGAGCTTCGACCCATCTGGAGACGTAATTTACTGCTACAAGGACATATTCTTTCCCATTAGACTTTGGGAATGGGCCCATGAAGTCTAATCCCCATATATCGAAGATCTCGCAAGCTTGGATATTAGTACGAGGCATCTCGTTCTTCATAGAGATAATGCCTTGCCTTTGGCATGCGTCGCAACGCTTTACAAGCTCTTGCGCATCTCGAAATATAGACGGCCAATAAAATCCTGATTCGTAAACTTTTCTTGCGGTTAAATTTGCTCCATGATGACCTCCAGTTGGTCCATGGTGATATTGGTGAAGAATCCCTGCTGCTTGCTTTTCATCTACGCACCTCCTGATTCTCTGATCAGGGCAAATTCTAAACAGGTAAGGATCTTCCCAGTAGTAGTACTTGGTATCCCTGAAGAACTTACTTCTTCGGGAGGTACTCATCCCCTTTTGTACTACTCCGGCAACTAAGTAATTGGCCATGTCGGCATACCAAGGAGTGTCAGTAAACTGTGATCCTATGTGAGTTTGTCCTAAACTCATAAGCTGTTCTTCTGGAAATTTATCTCTGATATCTTGTTCAGCAAGTTTTTCTATCGTTGGGTTCTCCAAACGACTAAGATGATCTGCTGCGACGTTCTCTGCTCCTTTCTTGTCTTTAATCTCAATGTCGAATTCTTGAAGGAGTAAGATCCATCGTAGGAGTCTTGGCTTTGCGTCTTGCTTTGTGAACAGATATTTGAGGGCTGAATGATCTGTATAGACTGTAGTCTTGGACAAGATGAGATAGGAACGAAATTTTTCGAAGGCGAATACTACGGCTAGCAGCTCCTTCTCCGTGGTAGTGTAATTCTCTTGAGCTCCGGTTAAGGTTTTGCTTGCGTAATAGATTGGATGAAAGTGTTTATCTACCCGTTGTCCAAGCACTGATCTAACTGCGAAATCACTCGCATCACACATGATCTCAAAGGGTAGACTCCAATCAGGAGCTATCATGATGGGTGCATGTGTTAGCTGCTCTTTCAGATAGTTGAATGCTTTTTGACATTCTTCATTGAAGACAAACGGGACTTCCTTTCCTAGGAGATGAGTGAGAGGTTGTGTGACCTTTGAAAAATCCTTAATGAAACGTCAGTAGAAACCGGCGTGTCCTAGAAAACTCCTTACCGCTCTTACTGTGGTAGGTTCTGGAAGTTTAGTAATGGTCTCAATCTTAGCCTTATCAACTTCTATTCCTGCTTTTGAAATCTTATGTCCTAAAACTATCCCTTTTTTTTACCACGAAGTAACATTTTTCCCAATTCAGAACTAAATTTGACTCTTCACACCGGGTGAGCATCTTGTCAAGGTTTGAAAGGCACAAATAAAAGGTACTACCAAAGACTGAGAAGTCATCCATGAAGACTTCCATACAACGCTCAATCATGTCGTGGAATATTGCTACCATGCATCGCTGAAATGTAGCTGGTGCATTGCATAACCCAAAGGGCATACGTCTATAAGCAAATGTTCCATAAGGACAGGTAAAGGTTATTTTCGCTTGGTCCTTTGGATCGAGGGGAATTTGAAAGTAGCCGGAAAAACCGTCTAGGAAATAGTAGTATTCATTTCCTGATAGACGTTCCAACATTTGATCGATGAAAGGTAATGGAAAATGATCCTTTCGGGTTGCATCATTTAGTTTACGATAATCTATGCAAACCCTCCAACCGGTAACTTTTCGAGTTAGAATAAGCTCATTATTCTCATTTTGAATTACGGTCGTCCCTCCCTTTTTGGGTACCACTTGAACAGGACTAACCCATGGTGAATCGGAGATTGGATAGATCAGGCCGGCGTTCAGAAGTTTGATTACTTCTTTCTTGACGACTTCTTGAATCATAGGGTTGACCCTTCTTTACCTCTGAACTGAAGGTTTGAAATCATCTTCCATGAAGATCTTGTGGTTGCAATAGTTGAGGCTGATTCCTTTGATGTCGGAGATCTTCCAAGCAATTGCCTTCTTATGTGATTTCAAAACTTGAATCAATTTCGCCTTCTCTTGTGGCGTGAGGTCTTTTGATATGATCACAGGGAGTTGCGATTCTCCTTCCAAGAATGCATACTCCAGATTGTCGGGTAACTTCTTCAATTCCAATTCCGGAGGCTCCTCGATAGATGGCTTCATCCTAGCTATCTCTTTTCGGTCTAAGGAGTCGTACTTCTCCTGGAATTCTGATTCTTCAATAGCGGTCACTGATGCTATCTGTTCTTCATTTCTGGAAATCGTCCTTCTTAATGCTTCCTCTTCAGAAACGTCTTCTTTAGTTTCGAAGGTAGGTTCGGAAAATTCCTCACAGTTTTCCCTTGACTGGGGTTCCTGATATACCGGAATGAAATCTGTTTCTTTATTCGGTCTTCTCCTTAATAGAGGTAAAGGAATGCCTTGTCCTAGTGGTGCTATTTGAATAGTATTGCCAAGAAAGTTACTTTCAGAGAGGGGAGATTTGTGTTGACTAAGGTCTATGGCGGAATGGTGGTCGAGATTTCCTTTAGGAGGTGTAAAGAACAGATCCTTAGAAATTTGATCTTGACTACATATAGCCATAGTCTCTTCCAGGTATTCGTTGACGAGTTCTTGAAAAGAATCAGAGAGATTCACATCTTCTTCCTTAGGATGGTTTATGAGGCTATCAACATTGAATGTGATTTCTTCTCCTCCAACCCTTAACTTCAGAGATTTCTCGTGAATGTCAATTACGGCCTTGGCAGTATTTAAGAATGGTCTGTCAAGAATGAGTGGGACCTTCGTGTCTTCCTCAATATCCATAATGACGAAATCGACGGGAAACGCGAACTTATCCACTCTAACTAGGACATCTTCAGCTATTCCCCGAGGAATCTTAACTGATCTGTTCGCGAGTTGGATAGTCATTCTGGCTGGCCTTAAGTCATTTAATCCTAGCTTCTTAAATAATGAATAGGGCATTAGGTTTACACTGGCTCCTAAGTCTGCTAACGCATTGCTAATTTGGATATCTTGCAGGTAGCAAGGTACCGTAAATCTTCCTGTATCTCCTAACTTAGGGGGAATTCCATGCTGTAACACTAACGAGCATTCTTCACTTAAGGGCAAGCTAACTATCTCTCTTAATCTCTCTTTGTTTGAAAGCAGTTCTTTGAAAATTTTAGCGCAGTTTGGCATCTCTACTAAAGCATCAACTAGACGTACATTCAAATGCAAATTCTTAATAATATCCCAATACTTAGCAAATTATGCTTCTTGTTTTTCCTTCCTAATCCTACCTGGAAAAGGTATGCGAGTGCGCGGAATAATTTTCGGGGCCTTAGGAGAGATAGGTTACGGTGGATTGACGACTGGATCAATTGTGAAATGTCTCGTTCATATTGATTATAAACGTTCCATATTAATTGATTTCGGTGCGAGGTTTTGACCTCTATATGAGACGTTTTTCAAAGACTGCATTCATTTTTAAAACAACCATAACCTTTATTTTATCAATAAAGGTTTTAAAAAAACATTACGTAGATTATCAAATAATGATAATCTAAAATATACTATTTACACACGACCATTACGTAATGGTTTACAATAGAAATATATTACATCGACATATGTTTCTTGAATGCAGTTTTTAAACAATATCATACAAACATGGACTTCAATTCTTGTCCTTATTTTAGTATGCAACAGCGGAAGCTCTTAGTATTCACCTGAGAATAAACATGCTTTAAACATCAACAAAAATGTTGGTGAATTATAGGTTTAACCTATATATATCAAATCGTAATAATAGACCACAAGATTTCAACACATCCCATACATAGAGATAAAAATCATTCATATGGTGAACACCTGGTAACCGACATTAACAAGATGCATATATAAGAATATCCCCATTATTCCGGGACACCCTTCGGATATGATATAAATTTCGAAGTACTAAAGCATCCGGTACTTTAGATGGGGTTTGTTAGGCCCAATAGATCTATCTTTAGGATTCGCGTCAATTAGGGTGTCTGTTCCCTAATTCTTAGATTACCAGACTTAATAAAAGGGGGCATATTCGATTTCGGTAATTCTACCATAGAATGTAGTTTCACGTACTTGTGTCTATTTTGTAAATCATTTATAAAACCTGCATGTATTCTCATATCAAAAATATTAGATTTTAAAAGTGGGACTATAACTCACTTTCACAGATATTTCCTTCCTCGAAAATAAGACTTGGCCACGGATCGATTCACGAACCTATACAAATATGTACATATATATCAAAGTATGATCAAAATATAATTACACCCATTTTTATTATGTTTTAAAGATTTGAGTGTATTAAGTCAGCTGTCCTCGTTAGTAACCTACAACTAGTTGTCCACAGTTAGATGTACAGAAATAAATCGATATATATATTATCTTGAATCAATCCATGACCCAGTGTATACACGTCTCAGGCTAGATCACAACTCAAAGTATATATATTTTTGGAATCAACCTCAACCCTATATAGCTAACTCCAACATTACTACATATAGAGTGTCTATGGTTGTTCCAAATAATATATATACATGGGTCGATATGATATGTCAAAACATTTGCATACATGTCTATGGTATCCCAAGATTACATAATATATTAGAATACATGTATAATACAATATAAGTTAGCTAGAATATGATTTGTATAGATTTGTTAAACATTTCCCGTAGCTAAAATAATCAAAAAATATCCAATCTTGTTTTACCCATAACTTCTTCATTTTAAATCCGTTTTGAGTGAATCCAATTGCTATGGTTTCATATTGAACTTAAGTTTATGAATCTATACAGAAAAAGTATAAGTTTATAGTCAGAATTACAGGTTACAAGTCATTTATGTAAAGGTAGTCATTTCAGTCGAAAGAACGACGTCTAGATGACCATTTTGGAAAACATATTTTCACTTTGAGTTTAACCATGATTTTTGGATATAGTTTCATGTTCATAAGAAAAATCATTTTCCCAAAAGATCAACTTTTAAATCAAAGTTTATCATAGTTTTTAATTAACTAACCCAAAACAGCCCGCGGTGTTACTACAACGGCGTATATTCGGTTTTACGGTGTTTTTCGTGTTTTCCGGTTTTAAATCATTAAGTTAGCATATCATATAGATATAGAACATGTGTTTAGTTGATTTTAAAAGTCAAGTTAGAAGGATTAACTTTTGTTTGCGAACAAGTTTAGAATTAACTAAACTATGTTCTAGTGATTACAAGTTTAAACCTTCGAATAAGATAGCTTTATATGTATGAATCGAATGATGTTATGAACATCATTACTACCTCAAGTTTTCTGGATAAAGCTACTGGAAATGAGAAAAATGGATCTAGATTCAAAGGATCCTTGGATGGCTTAAAAGTTCTTGAAGCAGAATCATGACACGAAAACAAGTTCAAGTAAGATTTTCACTCGAAATAAGATTGTTATAGTTGTAGAAATTGAATCAAAGTTTGAATATGAATATTACCTTGAATTATAAAGATAACCTACTGTAAATAATAAAGGTTCCTTGATCTTAGATGATTACTTGGAATGGATTAGAAAGCTTGGAAGTAGACTTGCAAACTTGGAAGTATTCTTGATTTTTATGAAACTATACTTATGAAATTTATGAAGAACACTTAGAACTTGAAGATGGAACTTGAGAGAGATCAATTAGATGAAGAAAATTGAAGAATGAAAGTGTTTGTAGGTGTTTTTGGTCGTTGGTATATGGATTAGATATAAAGGATATGTAATTTTGTTTTCATGTAAATAAGTCATGAATGATTACTAATATTTTTGTAATTTTATGAGATATTTCATACTAGTTGCCAAATGATGGTTCCCACATGTGTTAGGGGACTCACATGGGCTACTAAGAGCTGATCATTGGAGTGTATATACCAATAGTACATACATCTAAAAGCTGTGTATTGTACGAGTACGAATACGGGTGCATACGAGTAGAATTGTTGATGAAACTGAACGAGGATGTAATTGTAAGCATTTTTGTTAAGTAGAAGTACTTTGATATATTTCTTGAAGTCTTTCAAAAGTGTATGAATACTAGGGGTGGTCAGTATTTGGTTTGAAACCGTTTAACCCGAAAACCAAACCGAAATTAATAAACAGTTTTTGGATCGAGCGAAACCGAAACCGAATTTGAATTCGGTTTTCGGTTCGGTTTTCGGTTTTGAAAATTCTGAATTCGGTTAAACCGAAAACCGAATTCAAAATACTAATATAATATATTTAATATTAAATTTAATGTAAATATTATTTAGTTTTGTAAATGTTGATATTTTGGTTTATCCCGCCCAGTTCTTCCCGCCCATCACCTCGCTCAGCCCATACTTTTGGCCCAAATAATTTAAACTTGATTAAAAACATATATCCTAAAATTAAATACAAAAAAATCGTACGATCTTTTTTACTTGCCCTAATTTTTCTCGCAGTTTTATTTCCCTTAAACAGTCAAACCCTAATCCTCTCCACTATTTCTTAACAATCTCTAAATCTTCAAAGGTTAGTTCTCGATCTAATTCTATATGTGATTCTAGTTTCTAACATTGTTATTGTTATTATTGTTATGGTTTATACTTTATATACATGCTTTTATGTAAAGTCATTGATGTCGATTATAGGTTATATAGATGTAAATTATAAAATCAAAAATTGAACATTGTTGTGAACATGAAGAACTTGTTTTATCACTTTATTTGTTGAATATCAGATTTTATGTATTTTTGGTGGATAGTAATTATATATATTATATAAATATAAATATATTATATAATATTGTTAGGTTAAAAGATTTTTTTAGTTTATGTTTGTTTGTTAATCCCAACTCATATTTTGTGTTGCAATTTGTAATTTGTAATTTTTTAGTTTATCCCGATTCATTTTTTGTTAATCCCGATTCATAGTTTTTCGTTGGAGTTTTTTTTAGTTTATGTTTTCATGTTTGTTTGTTAAAGAATATTATTAAATCTTGAATGTTCTCGTGTATAGCAACTTGGTATTTGTGTTGTAACTTATAGTTTGTACAGCATTTTTCAACACTAATCATTTAATCACATGATTTGTTTATATTTTTAGGAAAATTGACTTATTTTTAATATTTTTAGGAAATGTCAGCTGCGGATGTAGAACAAAACACAGACGAAGATATGTTAGGATCAACGACAAGTAATGTGACATCTAAAAAGATAGATGGTAAACGTAAAAAGTATAAAGAAAGATCGAAAGTATGGCTTCACTTTACAAAATATAATGACGAACATGGTAATGGTAGAGCTCGATGCAATTATTGTACAAAAAACTTTGTTGGCACTTCAGATGCAGGAACATCTACTTTATCAGCTCATTTGAGGAGATGTCTGAACAATCCGGACAAAGATGAAGATGATCAATCACATTTGTCAGTTAATACAACTACGGATGCTGTGCGAGTAAAATGAGTCTTGGGAATTGGAGGTTTGATCAGCAAAAATGTAGAAAGTCAATTGCTGAGAAGATAATCATTGATGAATTACCTTTCAAGTTTGTGGAAAAAGAAGGCTTTAGAAAATGCATGAAGACTTGCCAACCAAACCTTATTATTCCATCACGATCCACAATTAAAAGGGATTGCATTGAGTTGTACCTTGATGAAAAGGCTAAACTGAAAGATCTTTTAAAAAAAAAACACTCTTAGGATTTGCTATTTGTTGCTTCTGTTTTCGATCCAAGGGATAAATTGACTTATCTTAAAGTTACACTCGAAGATATGTATGGATCTGTTATGGGCAGAACTGTTGGAGTTGATTGTGAAAAATTGTTACATGAGCTTTTCTATGAGTATAAAAGAATTTACTCAAAACCACATTTGAGGAATTTGAGTACAAACTCCCATGATATGAATGAGGCTACTTTTGTTTGCAAAGGGTTTGAAGATAATAATTTGCTTGGTAGTTGTGATGATACACTTAGACGTCTCAGACAAAAGAATAAAGCTGAGGCTAAAAGGAAAAAGGTAGAATCAGGGGTCACAAAAGATTCTAAATCTGAATTGGATAGGTATTTAGAAGAGGAGATTGAAGGAGATGATGAATATTTTGAGAGTGACGAATTTACTATTTTGGGATGGTGGAAGAAAAGAGGTCCAGCTTTTCCTATATTGTCTCTACTTGTTCGTGATATTTTAGCGATACCCATTTCTACAGTTGCATCCGAGTCTACTTTTAGTACCGGGGATAGAGTTCTCGACACATTTAGGAGTTCTTTAGCTCCTGAAACTATTGAGGCGTTAATATGTTGTCAAGATTGGATCCGCTCAAGTGATGTTCCTGTTGACGTGGAAGAACTCATTGGAGACCTTGAAAAATTTGAAGAAGGTAAGTTCATTTCTCTTTATTCTTTCTATTTGCACTAATATTAATATTATTTGAATCATGATAAGACAATCTGTATATTGGCTATGTTCTGTCATATGTTGGGTTATTATTATTTATTAACCATTTTTAATATACTTTAACTTTAACTGTGTGTATTTATGTATAGATTTGTAGAAGTTGCAAAAGAATAGGTGATGACTTGAAGACTTGAAGTTGGAAGTATTTTGAACTTTGAAGACGATAGTTTATGACTTGAAGATTCATAGTTATAAAGACTAAACTTATTAGCTATTGTATGTAGTAGAAACATTATTATTTTGGTGAATTGGTTTGGGTTGCACTAAAAATTCCACTTATTAGTTCTTAATGTATGTATTTTGAATGACATAATCATCTTTGTATGCTATTTGTTACATTTTGTTAAATTTCATATTTTTCCAGGATTTTCGGTTTTAACCGAAACCGAACCGAATCCGAATTCGGTTTTCGGTTTTGGTTTCGGTTCGGTTTTACTTTTGAATTTGGTGTTCGGTTCGGTTTTTGGTTTTGCTCAAAAAAAATTCAAAACCGAATACACCGAACCGAATAAACCGAAGAAACCGAAAACCGAACCGATGAACACCCCTAATGAATACATATTAAAACACTATATGTATATACATTTTAACTGAGTCGTTAAGTCATCGTTAGTCGTTACATGTAAATGTTGATTTGAAACCCTTAAGTTAACGATCTTGTTAAATGTTGTTAACCCAATGTTTATTATATCTAATGAGATGTTAAATTATTATATTATCATGATATTATGATATATTAATATATCTTAATATGATATATATACATTTAAATGTCGTTACAACGATAATCGTTACATATAAGTCTCGTTTCGTAATTCTTGAGTTAGTAGTCTTGTTTTTACATATGTAGTTCATTGTTAACACACTTAATGATATATTTAAATATCATTTTATCATGTTAAATATAGTGTATCAATATCTTAATATGATACATATGTATTTAGTAGACGTTATCATAACGATAATCGTTA
This sequence comes from Rutidosis leptorrhynchoides, assembly GCF_046630445.1. NCBI lineage: Eukaryota > Viridiplantae > Streptophyta > Magnoliopsida > Asterales > Asteraceae > Rutidosis > Rutidosis leptorrhynchoides. Next base: position 486,710,971 of record NC_092333.1, read on the forward strand.
TTTATATCATTTCGAGTTTCTTAACTTAGTAATCTCATTTCTTATGTATATCACACATCGTTAATATAATTAGTGAGATTCTTACTCATCATAATATTATGTCAACCATATATATATGTCTATATATATATATACCACAACATGTAGTTTTTACAATTTTGTAACGTTCGTGAATCGCCGGTCAACTTGGGTGATCAATTGTCTATATGAAACTTATTTCATTTAATCAAGTCTTAACAAGTTTGATTGCTTAACATGTTGGAAACATTTAATCATGTAGATAACAATTTCATTTAATATATATAAACATGGAAAAGTTCGGGTCATTACAGTACCTACCCGTTAAATAAATTTCGTCCCGAAATTTTAAGCAGTTGGAGGTGTTGACGAATCTTCTGGAAATAGATAGGGGTATTTCTTCTTCATCTGATCTTCTCGTTCCCAGGTGAACTTGGGTCCTCTACGAGCATTCCATTGAACCTTAACAATTGGTATCTTTTTTTGCTTAAGTCTTTTAACCTCACGATCCATTATTTCGACGGGTTCTTCGATGAATTGAAGTTTTTCATTGATTTGGATTTCATCCAACGGAATAGTGAGATCTTCTTTAGCAAAACATTTCTTCAAATTCGAGACTTTGAAAGTGTTATGTACAGCCGCGAGTTGTTGAGGTAGCTCCAGGTGGTAAGCTACTGGTCCGACACAATCTATAATCTTGAATGGTCCAATGTACCTTGGATTTAGTTTCCCCCATTTACCAAATCGAACAACGCCTTTCCAAGGTGAAACCTTAAGTATGACCATTTCTCTAATTTCAAATTCTATATCTTTTCTTTTACTATCCGCGTAGCTCTTTTGTCGACTCTGGGCGGTTTTCAATCGTTGTTGAATTACAATGATTTTCTCGGTAGTTTCTTGTATTATCTCCGGACCCGTAATCTGTCTATCCCCCACTTCATTCCAACAAATCGGAGACCTGCACTTTCTACCATAAAGTGCCTCAAACGGTGCCATCTCAATACTAGAATGATAACTGTTGTTGTAGGAAAATTCTGCTAACGGTAGGTGTCGATCCCAACTGTTTCCGAAATCAATAACACATGCTCGTAGCATGTCTTCAAGCGTTTGTATCGTCCTTTCACTCTGCCCATCAGTTTGTGGATGATAGGCAGTACTCATGTCTAGACGAGTCCCCAATGCTTGTTGCAACATCTGCCAGAACCTTGAAACAAACCTACCATCCCTATCAGAGATAATAGAGACGGGTATTCCATGTCTGGAGACAACCTCCTTCAAATACAATCGCGCCAACTTCTCCATTTTGTCATCTTCTCTCATTGGCAGGAAGTGTGCTGACTTGGTGAGACGATCAACTATTACCCAAATAGTATCATAACCACTTGCAGTCCTTGGCAATTTAGTAATGAAATCCATGGTAATGTTTTCCCATTTCCATTACGGGATTTCAGGTTGTTGTAGTAGATCTGATGGTTTCTGATGTTCAACTTTGACCTTAGAACACGTCAAACATTCTCCTACATATTTAGCAATATCGGCTTTCATACCTGGCCACCAAAAGTGTTTCTTGAGATCTTTATACATCTTTCCCGCTCAGGGATGTATTGAATATCTGGTTTTATGTGCTTCTTTAAGTACCATTTCTCTCACATCTCCAAACTTTGGTACCCAAATTCTATTAGCCCTATATCGGGTTCCGTCTTCCCGAATATTAAGATGTTTCTCTGATCCTTTGGGTATCTCATTCTTCAACTTTCCTTCTTTTACAACCCCCTGTTGTGCCTCCTTTATTTGAGTAGTAAGGTTGGTACGAATAATTATATTCATAGCTTTTACCCGTATAGGTTCTCTGTCCTTTCTACTCAAAGCGTCGGCTACCACATTCGCCTTCTCCGGGTGGTATCGAATCTCAAAATCATAATCATTCAATAGTTCAATACACCTGCGTTGTCTCATATTCAGTTGCTTCTGATTAAATATATGTTGGAGACTTTTGTGGTCGGTATATATAATACTTTTGACCCCATATAAATAATGCCTCCAAGTCTTTAATGCAAAAACAACAGCACCCAATTCCAAATCGTGAGTTGTATAATTTTGCTCGTGAATCTTCAATTGTCTAGACGCATAAGCAATCACCTTCATTCGTTGCATTAATACACAACCGAGACCTTGCTTTGATGCGTCACAATAAATCACAAAATCATCATTCCCTTCAGGCAATGACAATATAGGTGCCGCAGTTAGCTTTTTTTTTTTCAATAACTGAAACGCCTTCTCTTGTTCATCCTTCCATTCAAATTTCTTCCCTTTATGCGTTAATGCAGTCAAGGGTTTTGCTATTTTGGAGAAATCTTGGATGAATCTTCTGTAGTAACCAGCCAATCCTAAAAATTGACGTATATGCTTAGGAGTTTTTGGGGTTTCCCACTTTTCAACGGTTTCGATCTTTGCCGAGTCCACCTGGATACCTTCTTTGTTCACTATGTGACCGAGGAATTGAACTTCTTCCAACCAAAATGCACACTTTGAAAACTTAGCGTACAGTTTTTCTTTCCTCAATACTTCTAGCACTTTTCTCAAATGTTCTTCGTGCTCTTGATCATTCTTTGAGTAAATAAGTATGTCATCGATGAAAACAATGACAAACTTGTCAAGATATGGCCCACACACACGGTTCATAAGGTCCATGAACACAGCTGGTGGGTTAGTCAATCCAAACGGCATAACCATAAACTCGTAATGACCATAACGCATCCTAAAAGCAGTTTTTGGAATATCATCCTCCTTTACTCGCATTTGATGATATCCAGAACATAAATTGATTTTCGAATAAACCGACGAGCCTTGTAGTTGATCAAATAAGTCGTCAATTCTCGGCAGTGGATAACGGTTTTTGATGGTAAGTTTATTCAACTCTCTTTAGTCAATACACAACCTAAATGTACCATCCTTCTTCTTGATAAACAAAACAGGAGCTCCCCATGGTGATGTGCTTGGTCGAATGAAACCACATTCTAATAGTTCTTGCAGTTGGCTTTGCAGTTCTTTCATCTCGCTGGGTGCGAATCTGTAAGGAGCACGAGCTATTGGTGCAGCTCCTGGTACAAGATCTATTTGAAATTCAACAGATCGATGTGGAGGTAGTCCCGGTAATTCTTTCGGAAATACATCGGGAAATTCTTTTGCGACGGGAACATCATTGATGCTCTTTTCTTCAGTTTGTACTTTCTCGACGTGTGCTATAACAGCATAGCAACCTTTTCTTATTAGTTTTTGTGCCTTCAAATTACTAATAAGATGTAGCTTCGTGTTGCCCTTTTCTCCGTACACCATTAAGGGTTCTCCTTCTTCTCGTACAATGCGAATTGCATTTTTGTAACATACGATCTCTGCTTTCATCTCCTTCAGCCAGTCCATGCCAACTATTACATCAAAACTCCCTAACTCTACTGGTATCAAATCAATCTTAAATATTTCGCTACCCAGTTTAATTTCTCGATTCCGGCATATATAATCTGCTGAAATTAATTTACCGTTTGCTAATTCGAGTAAAAATTTACTATCCAACGGCGTCAATGGACAACTTAATTTAGCACAAAAATCTCTACTCATATAGCTTCTATCCGCACCCGAATCAAATAAAACGTAAGCAGATTTATTGTCAATAAGAAACGTACCTGTAACAAGCTCCGGGTCTTCCTGTGTCTCTGCCGCATTAATATTGAAAACTCTTCCGCGGCCTTGTCCATTCGTGTTCTCCTGGTTCGGGCAATTTCTAATAATGTGGCCCGGTTTTCCACATTTATAACAAACTACATTGGCATAACTTGCTCCGACACTAATTGCTCCGCCATTACTCGTTCTGACACCATTTGTTCCTTTTGTTCTGTTAACCCCTGGTCCGTAGACCTCACACTTCGCCGCGCTATGACCATTTCTTTTACACTTGTTGCAAAATTTGGTGCAGAACCCCGAGTGATACTTTTCACACCTTTGACATAGTTGCTTCTGATTGTTGTTGTTGTTGTTGTTACGGTTGTTATTATTGTTGGGATGATTATTGTAGTTGTTGTTGTTATTGTTGTTGTTGTTGTTGTTGTTGTTGTTGTTGTTGTTGTGCCGTTTGTTGTAGTTGCGATTGATGTTGCGATTGTTGGGATAGTTGTTGTTGTTTTGGTGACTCTTATCACCATTTTCCTCCCACTTTCTTTTGACTAAATTCACGTTGGCCTCTTCGGCCGCCTGTTCTTTAATTCTTCCCTCAATCTGGTTCACTAGTTTGTGAGCCATTCTACATGCCTTTTGTATGGAGGCAGGCTCGTGTGAACTTATATCTTCTTGGATTCTCTTCGGTAACCCTTTCACAAACGCGTCGATCTTCTCTTCCTCATCTTCGAACACTCTCGGACACAATAGGCACAATTCTGTGAATCGTCTTTCGTACGAAGTAATATCGAATCCCTGTGTTCGTAACCCTCTAAGTTCTTACTTGAGCTTATTGACCTCGATTCTGGGATGGTACTTCTCGTTCATCAAGTGCTTGAATGCTGACCACGGTAGCGCGTAAGCAGCATCTTGTCCCACTTGCTCTAGATAGGTATTCCACCATGTTAACGCAATACCTGTGAAGGTATGCGTAGCTTACTTAACTTTGTCCTATTCAGTACACTTACTTATGGCAAACACTGATTCGACTTTCTCGGTCCACCGTTTCAATCCAATTGGTCCTTCGGTTCCATCAAATTCCAAATGTTTGCAGGCAGTAAATTCTTTGTAGGAGCATCCTACACGATTTCTTGTGCCGTTAGCTGTATTGCTAGATTCAGAGTTGTTGTTGGTATGTATCGCGGCCTGTACTGCGGCTATGTTTGAAGCAAGAAAGACACGAAATTCCTCTTCACTCATATTCAAGGTGTGTCGAGTAGTCGGTGCCATTTCCTTCAAAATAGTCAAATGAAACAATTTAATCATACAGAATATTAAGAGTAGTCAATAGTATCTCGTAGCATAATATGAACTCATTTATAAAAGCTTTTTCTTCATATTAGCGTTTTATAAGTTTAAATTCGGGTACTACCTACCCGTTAAGTTCATACTTAGTAGCTAATATACAATTCAACTACTACAATTCCATATGAAAAACTGATTATAATAATATATCACATACAAATATTCTTCAAACTTACAACTTCGCTATATTACATATAACATGAAATATAGTACACTATGATACAGGACAGTTTTTGAAGATAAATCTAGTTAATACGCAAGTTGTTCCGCAAAGGAAATAAATACACGTAATTCATAAGTCCAGAAACAAGTCATGCATTCTGGTTTTACTAAGATGACTTACCATCCTTGGTCTTGTGGAAAAATAACCGTTATGACCATTGGCTAGGCAACATGTTGTAATGTCGTCAAAAGGACGAGGGTTTCGTAATGTCCAATAGCCCCGTAATAATCTAAAAACCTTGTTTCTCACCCCAACTACTAAATTCGTCACTTGTGGGAAAGTTTTATTTAAAAGCTGCAATTCGATGTTCTTTTTCTCACTTTGGTAAGAAGCGAACATCACTAACCCGTAAGCATAACATGCTTCTTTATGTTGCAAGTTAGAAGTTCTTTCTAATTCACGAAATCCTATGTTGGGATATGTTGAGTCAAAATAGGTTCTTAACCCGTAGCGTAAAATTGCATTTGGGTTCCCCGCATGTAACGCTTTAAAGAAAACACGGTGTAACTTAAAGTCTCTCCAATGTGATATACCCCACCTATCAAAGGAAAGCATTTTATAAACTAAGGCATTTCTGGAAAGTCTTTCAAATGTTTGACAAGTTAATTTCACCATAACTAAATGTGCTGATGAATTCTGACCGACTCGAGACAAGATTTCCTCAATCATATCCTCTGGTAGGTCTTCTAAAATATTCGATTGTCTACCCTTAACGTCCATTTTGTTTTTATACTGTAAAATAGACAAGGATTAAATTCGTAATAACAAACAATACAAGCAATTTTTACATAGAACATAAAAGTACAAGCACACTACAATACATTTATTACACAACATGCTCACACCCCTCTAATCTGAATCACTGGTTTCTTCTTCTTCGGACTTGGTTCTTTTTCCTATTCTTCTAGGGATATATGATGTTCCTCTAATACGAGTCGTCATTTTCCACATTGGTTTAGAAAAACCTGGTGGTTTAGTGGTTCCCGGGTTATTGTCACGATATTGAAAATACGGGTGTTGACGGTACACATAAAGTTCATCGGGGTCGGAATCAGATTTCTCTATTTTGATGCCTCTTCTCTTATTATTTTCTTTTGCCTCATAAAATTGGGTCGGGGTAATTTCTATAACATCATCGGAATCCTCATCAGGATCCGATTCATCGGAAAATTGGTAATTTTCCCAATATTTTGCTTCCTTAGCGGAAACACCATTGACCATTATTAACTTTGGTCCATTGGTTGAGGATTTTCTTTTATTTGACCAGTTTTCTGTGGTTCCTACTATTCCCCCCTCCAGAACCTCTTCTTCTTCCAGTTCCTCTTCTTCTGGTTCCTCTTTTTCCGGTTCCGTTTCCTCTTCTTCCGGTTCTTCGGGAACTTGTGAATCTTGCCAATTTATATTCGACTCTTCGTTATTATTAGGTGAGTCAATGGGATTTGTGCTAGAGGTAGACATCTATCACACAATATCAAACATGTTAAGAGATTAATACATCACATAATATTTACAAGTTAATAATATATAGTTTCCAACAAAAATGTTAAGCAATCATTTTTAAAGAAAAACACGGTCGAAGTCCAGACTCACTAATGCATCCTAACAAACTCGATAAGACACACTAATGCAAATTTTCTAGTTCTCTAAGACCAACGCTCGGATACCAACTAAAATGTCCCGTTCATATTGATTATAAACGTTCCATATTAATTGATTTCGTTGTGAGGTTTTGACCTCTATATGAGACGTTTTTCAAAGACTGCATTCATTTTTAAAACAACCATAACCTTTATTTTATCAATAAAGGTTTTAAAAAAACATTACGTAGATTATCAAATAATGATAATCTAAAATATACTGTTTACACACGACCATTACATAATGGTTTACAATAGAAATATATTACATCAACATATGTTTCTTGAATGCAGTTTTTAAACAATATCATACAAACATGGACTCTAATTCTTGTCCTTATTTTAGTATGCAATAGCGGAAGCTCTTAGTATTCACCTGAGAATAAACATGCTTTAAACGTCAAAAAAAATATTGGTGAATTATAGGTTTAACCTATATATATCAAATCGTAACAATAGACCACAAGATTTCATATTTCAATACACATCCCATACATAGAGATAAAAATCATTCATATGGTGAACACCTGGTAACCGACATTAACAAGATGCATATATAAGAATATCCTCATCATTCCGGGACACCCTTCAGATATGATATAAATTTCGAAGTACTAAAGCATCCGGTACTTTGGATGGGGTTTGTTAGGCCCAATAGATCTATCTTTAGGATTCGCGTCAATTAAGGTGTCTGTTCCCTAATTCTTAGATTACCAGACTTAATAAAAAGGGGCATATTCGATTTCAATAATTCAACCATAGAATGTAGTTTCACGTACTTGTGTATATTTTGTAAATCATTTATAAAACTTGCATGTATTCTCATCCCAAAAATATTAGATTTTAAAAGTGGGACTATAACTCACTTTCACATATATTTCCTTCCTCGGAAATAAGACTTGGCCACGGATTGATTCACGAACCTATACAAATATGTACATATATATCAAAGTATGATCAAAATATAATTACAACCATTTTTATTATGTTTTAAAGATTTGAGTGTATTAAGTCAGCTGTCCTCGTTAATAACCTACAACTAGTTGTCTACAGTTAGATGTACAGAAATGAATCGATATATATTATCTTGAATCAATCCACGACCCAGTGTATACACGTCTCAGGCTAGATCACAACTCAAAGTATATATATTTTTGGAATCAACCTCAACCCTGTATAGCTAACTCCAACATTACTGCATATAGAGTGTCTATGGTTGTTCCAAATAATATATATACATGGGTCGATATGATATGTCAAAATATTTGCATACGTGTCTATGGTATCCCAAGATTACATAATATATTAGAATACATGTATAATACAATATAAGTTAGCTAGGATATGATTTGTATAGATTTGTTAAATATTTCCCGTAGCTAAAATAATCAAAAAATATCCAATCTTGTTTTACCCATAACTTCTTCATTTTAAATCCGTTTTGAGTGAATCTAATTGCTATGGTTTCATATTGAACTTAAGTTTATGAATCTATACAGAAAAATTATATGTTTATAGTCGGAATTACTGGTTACAAGTCATTTTTGTAAAGGTAGTCATTTCAGTCGAAAGAACGACGTCTAGATGACTATTTTGGAAAACATACTTCCACTTTGAGTTTAACCATGATTTTTGGATATAGTTTCATGTTCATAAGAAAAATCATTTTCCCAGAAGATCAACTTTTTAATCAAAGTTTATCATAGTTTTTAATTAACTAACCCAAAATAGCCCGCGGTGTTACTACAACGGCGTATATCCGGTTTTACGGTGTTTTTCGTGTTTTCCGGTTTTAAATCATTAAGTTAGCATATCATATAGATATAGAACATGTGTTTAGTTGATTTTAAAAGTCAAGTTAGAAGGATTAACTTTTTTTTGTGAACAAGTTTAGAATTAACTAAACTATGTTCTAGTGATTACAAGTTTAAACCTTCGAATAAGATAGCTTTATATGTATGAATCGAATGATGTTATGAACATCATTACTACCTCAAGTTTTCTGGATAAAGCTACTGGAAATGAGAAAAATGGATCTAGCTTCAAAGGATCCTTGGATGGCTTAAAAGTTCTTAAAGCAGAATCATGACACGAAAACAAGTTCAAGTAAGATTTTCACTCGAAATAAGATTGTTATAGTTGTAGAAATTGAATCAAAGTTTGAATATAAATATTACCTTGAATTAGAAATATAATATACTATAAATAACAAAGGTTCCTTGATCTTATATGATTTCTAGGAATGGATTAGAAAGCTTGGAAGTAGACTTGCAAACTTGGAAGTATTCTTGATTTTTATGAAACTATACTTATGAAATTTATGAAGAACACTTAGAACTTGAAGATGGAACTTGAGAGAGATCAATTAGATGAAGAAAATTGAAGAATGAAAGTGTTTGTAGGTGTTTTTGGTCATTGGTATATGGATTAGATATAAAGGATATGTAATTTTGTTCTCATGTAAATAAGTCATGAATGATTACTAATATTTTTGTAATTTTATGAGATATTTCATACTAGTTGCCAAATGATGGTTCTCACATGTGTTAGGGGACTCACATGGGCTGCTAAGAGCTGATCATTGGAGTGTATATACCAATAGTACATACATCTAAAAGCTGTGTATTGTACGAGTACGAATACGGGTGCATACGAGTAGAATTGTTGATGAAACTGAACGAGGATGTAATTGTAAGCATTTTTGTTAAGTAGAAGTCCTTTGATATGTGTCTTGAAGTCTTTCAAAATTGTATGAATACATATTAAAACACTACATGTATATACATTTTAACTGAGTCGTTAAGTCATCGTTAGTCGTTACATGTAAATGTTGATTTGAAACCCTTAAGTTAACGATCTTGTTAAATGTTGTTAACCCAATGTTTATTATATCTAATGAGATGTTAAATTATTATATTATCATGATATTATGATATATTAATATATCTTAATATGATATATATACATTTAAATGTCGTTACAACGATAATCGTTACATATAAGTCTCGTTTCGTAATTTTTGAGTTAGTAGTCTTGTTTTTACATATGTAGTTCATTGTTAACACACTTAATGATATATTTAAATATCATTTTATCATGTTAAATATAGTGTATCAATATCTTAATATGATACATATGTATTTAGTAGACGTTATCATAACGATAATCGTTATATATATCATTTCGAGTTTCTTAACTTAGTAATCTCATTTCTTATGTATATAACACATTTTTAATATACTTTGTGAGATTCTTACTCATCATAATCTTATGTCAACCATATATATATGTCTATATATATACCACAACATGTAATTTTTACAATTTTGTAACGTTCGTGAATCGCCGGTCAACTTGGGTGATCAATTGTCTATATGAAACTTATTTCATTTAATCAAGTCTTAACAAGTTTGATTGCTTAACATGTTGGAAACATTTAATCATGTAGATAACAATTTCATTTAATATATATAAACATGGAAAAGTTCGGGTCACTACAAATTGGCACAGGTTCCTTATCGGAAAAATCTTGTATGGGTATATTAATAGTTGTTTCTTTCCCTCCTCTAGTAATTACTAGGGCATCAAACTCACTACACTCTAAATCAATTTTAGTGGTTAATCGTTTAAGCGTAAGCTGAAAATTAGTGATTAATTCTTCAAAAGTCTTTATCAAAGTGTCGAACTTGTTCTGGCATTCTATGACTTGAAGGTTTATCATGTATTGCTTTTTCATAAATTCAGCTAAAATTTTCTTAGAGTAGAGAGTAGGTTTGTGCAATGGGAAAATTATATTATGATCTGAGCTATTTTGCTTCTTGTGTGCCCATCTAGGGTAAGGATACCTTAGATTGGTTCTAGTAGCATCGGAGTTATTAGGAGTTGGTAAACTTTGAAGAGTGAGGGTGAGATCTTGTAACCTGGTTTTCAGCATTTTTACTGTATGAGCGAAGACGTCATCCTTCTCAGCAGCTTCATTATTCCAATCTTCCTGCTGTGCAGCTATTGTGTCCAAGAGATCCCATGCTCCGTCTGCTGTTCGGGACATGAAATTGCCTTGCGAGGCCATGTCTAGGATAGACTTATCATCCTTGGTCAAACCATTATAAAGCGTATAGATTATGTCTGCCCGACTTAACGAATGATTCAGACATCTTTTAAGCATCATCTTTACTCTATTCCATGCTAGACACAATGAATCATTTTCTTTTTGAGAAAAGTTAGTGATGTCATTCCTTAAACAGGTTTGTAGGGAGGGTGGATAAAATTTGTTTAGAAATTTAATGGCTAAATCCTCCCATGTATGGATTGAATTCGGGTTAAGTGCGTCAAACCATGCTAAAGCGTGTGCAGTAAGTGAATATTGAAAAAGATGAAGTTTTAAAATATTTTTCTCGTTTGATTCCTTCTTAAAAGAGTCAACCAGACTGATAAATTTGTTTATATGAAAGTTAGGATCGTCAGTCGGTAATCCTTGAAATTTACAGATCATACTGACTAATTTAATCATGTGTGAATTGATTTTAGGAATTCCTTCGGTTCCTAAGGTGATTGGTCCTCCTCTTTCCTCTAAGCATGACTTATGCATAGAATCAAGGGTGTCTTGTTGGTTCATTTTTAGATTTTCTGTTTAAAAGACTTAAAATTAACTTTTAGAAAATATTTATTTACTAAAAGGATCGATAATTTAATAAAAACAATTATTCTTGAAATTCAGTCGCTAACCAGATCGGATATCTTAACTGATAGGACTTCTCACATATTACTCGTATCGAGGTGGCGAGGCCGACTACGGAGAGGCAGGATCCTTTTGGTTCCAATATAATTGGAGACTATTCGGAAAATCCAATAACCAAGTCCGTGTATAATTGTCTTTCTTAGACACCACCAAACAATACTTTGTCTGTTTAAAATCTTTCTCGATCAAAATATTCGATCCCCGGCAGCGGCGCTAGAAAAACTAACTTCTCTAATATGCCACTAACGGACGGTTTTATTCGTGCGATGTCGTTAGGTCGCAGGACGTCCGGTTCGGTGGAACAAAGCAGCACACAGTGGTTTTGTTTATTTATATTATGCGGGGCCTAAAATTACTTTTACTTTCTAAGGTGTAGAAGGTGTAAGTTAACCTAGTGTCATATTTTTGCTGATTAACGAATTGAAGATCAAGTGGATAATTGTCCTTTAGTTAAATTACCTGGATAAAAGATAATAGTTGATTTTAGCTAAAGTTCTAAATGCAGAAAAGTAAATAAAGTGGAAGGATATCCGGAGTATGCAGATCAGGGAAATATTGACCAAGATATCAGTATTGGGTTAGGGAAAGGTAATTATGCTTATGTTAAGACTATGCTTGGAATGATGTAGATCTGGTTGGATGAGCCAATTACACAGACCTACTTGTCTCTGAACTCTCGGAGTTCTCTTTGAGCAGTGAGAATTATGTCACTTGGTCGTATAACTGAAGTGTAACAATACCTCGGAGGTTATCCTCAGTAGTGTACTAGGTTTATTAGTGAGTTAAGCTCTAATCCTAACCCTCGTTACCAGTTTAGGTAACTGAATAACAACGTGCCGTGTTGATTGAACACTGATCACAAATGGAAGGAGTTCGTCAGTTTAAGTTGGCAAAACCTTAGGTGAAAACTAACAACCATTCCATCATACTAATGAGATCACAACAAATCAAACATTATACAGCATTACAGTCAATATACTAATAGTAAAGTAGATAGAAACCTAATGAATACCTAAACAGTTGATATGACTAAGACCTAGGGCAACAATCAAACAAGAACATGCAATAGGCTTGGGTCATACAGTAAAGGCACTAACTAGATCTTAACAGCTCCTAAGAGGTCTCTTCGGAATAGTCAATAGGCATACTAGGTCATTCATGTCTCAATTCCTAGGTTCCATGTCCTAAAAGTGCATTAGATGCCTCTCGGGAACTCCGGCCATACCGAGTTCTTAAAATCTTCAGATACAGTATAACCAGGGGTCTTAATCATATGAAGTAGCTAATTTCATATAGGTGGACAAGTCCTGATCACAACCTAAGTTGGTCAATCCTTAAGATGCTAGCATACAAATCTATCAGACTTCCTAGTTCAGTATTATAACAGTAATCGTACTAAATTAACATAATTACGCTAACCCAAACTTCTATCATGGCAACATACAGATAAATTAAGCTATCATGGCAATATCAGAATGCATTATTAAACATAAAAGGTAAGAATACATGTTTAATACAAAAAGACAAACATTTCGGATAAAAACCTGAAAAGGCCGAAAAAATCTGCCCGAGATCGCTGGGACTCGCCGGGATATCTTCTGGAAAATAAAAGCTAAGCTAACTACTACTAAAAACTAACTAAAAGATTGAAAATATAAATTGAATTGCAAGTTGAGTGTGTTTTGGAATGGATGGAGAAGGCCCTTTAAATAGACCAGGTTTTTGCCAAAATACGGCTGGCAGGCCGTATGGCAGCCCGTTTGGTGGCCCGTATTTGGCAGGCCGTTTGACTGGCAGGCCGTTTCTTGGGGGCGTTTGCTGGGCCGTTTGGCAGGCCGTACTCCATACTGGCATGCCGTATGGGAGGCCATATGGCAGGCCGTATCTGGTGCTGGTTAGCCTTGATTCACTGGATCGTAACTTGATTTCTTGTCTTTCACCGTTTTCGCTCTAGAATCTTCGTTTTAGCTCCGTTTTACTTGATTCTTTTTGCATCGCCTTTGTAATTACTTAATCTACAAAATCAACCGAAAAAGCGATAATTTTTCCGACAAAGTTTTAATCTTTATTATTTTAGGGCTTAATTTAGGGGGTAAAAACGTAACTTTTTGCCCGATATCAGGCGTGAACTGTGGGTTAATCGCGGTGTTAAGACACAATATTTCATGTGACGAGTGGGTTAGTCGCGGTGTTAAGACACCACTCCGGGAAGTATGATGGGTGAGCTAGTCGTGGTGTTAAGACACCACCCGGGGGTTAGTGATACGCGGTGTTAAGTACACTAATGGATGTTGTGACCTCCGATGATCTTTCACGAGCACCATTCCCTTGTACGATTGTTTAATCATTGTTATGTGTTGAATTTTAACATATTAAATTGTGAACTATATGCTATTAGCGATGCTAGCTTATTGTGAATTGCGGATATTTAGTTTATGCATTGTGACTGCATGGTTGTTGAATTGCTAGCTCGTATCCGGTATTTGTGTAAGTGTTTGCAAGTAAGTAGATTATATATGTATATGTATAATTATTGCATTCACTAAGCTTTATGCTTACCCCTCTCGTTGTTTACCTTTATCAAGGTATTGTGATTATGAAGCTAGCTAGTTGTTAGACTGGATGCGTAGGAGTGCTTGGGCTCGATGGGGTAGCTTTTGGATATTTGAACATGGGTTGGGGATTTGGTAGTCCCCGGGATTATGCTCTTGGTATCGGGTTGGGTTGTAGAGTCCTAATCCGTCTAAATATATAAATGGGTCGAATTAGTCACGTCTTGTATTCATGGGCCGTTCGAGTCTCGATGGTCGTAATATACTTTCGTAGATTAAAACCCGGCTATTTAATGTTTGAAAATCGTTGGTTTTGGTGTGGGGTTAACGAAACTCGGTTTGGGGTGAAAATGGTATGTCATGTTTAAAATGGGCTGAACTTGTCTTCCAGCTTTAAAGCGCACCGCGCTTTGGCCTGCTCGCCGCACAAATGGCCTGTTGCTGGTGGTCTGCCAAGTTGTCAACTTCTGAATTTGTTTTACACTTTGGCGCGCGCCGCACACCCATATGCGTGATGCGCATATGGCCAGACAGGAAACTGATTTATATATAAAAAAAAGAAACGTGTGTTTTCTCGTGTTACGTTTTGGGGTCGTTACAGATTTTGACTACGCCAACCTCTTGCTAGAACGGATTTTGTGAGACAATTCTGAATAATAAACTCATGGTCATTAAACAATATGTCAACAGGGTTATCAGATGTTAATTTACTAATAGATAAATAATTCTTGGTAACATAGGGAACAACAAGAACATCTAGCAATTTAATTTTGTTAGAGATAAGGGAAGAGCCGACATGTGATATCGGTATTGAGTTACCATTATGTAACAACCCAAACCAACCGCCGACTAAACCTATCAAATTTCGAGACAAAGAAAAAAAAAAATTTGCTGGATGACAGGTTGCGCGCCGCGCGGACACCCTTGCGCGCCGCGCAAAAAGGGGCTGTCCCCGGTGCGCTTTAATGCGAAAAAGATTAGGTGCTTCCCGACACATTTAGCCAAAACGCTTTTAACCGAACATTTATATATGTAAAACTAACACATAACTAAGGTTTAAACGAGTTTTACAAAGTGGGGCCCACACGTGCCCAAAACGCCGCTAAGTGTAAAAATACAAATTTAATACAATTTAGAGTTTCGACCACAAAAAGTTTAATTGCCAAACGACACAACGAGCATGGTGTTTGGGGTTAAACTACCCAAGTCTCGGTCAAACTCCAAGCCAAAGCCAAAAGCGCTTCCTAATCATCAAAGCGGGAAACTTAATCCAAGGTAATGCCCTTACCCTTATCCACACACGAACCTATAAAAAGGTAAACAACGAGAGGGTAAGCAAAGCTTAGTGAGCAAAATAATTATACATATACATATATAATCTACCTACTTGCATCACTTACACAACATCATACTCGGTTTAACATTTCGACAATCATACAACAATATTATGCATATACCATGGACCGCAAATCCACGAGTAGCTAATAATACAATAGCATACGATTCATAATTAAATACATTCAATACCTAATTCACGCAACCTTGGTTAACCAATTCGAACAAGGGAAACGGTACTTACAAGACCGTTGGAGTTCATAACATCTACTAGTGTTACTTACACACCGCGTAATCACTAATCCCCCGGGTGATGTCTTGAACACCGCGACTAACTCACCCTTACGACAATGTGGCGTCTTAAACACCGCGACGAATCCACACTTCATTCAATACAATGAGTGGTGTCTTAAACACCGCGACAATTCCACTCCCATGACAATGTGGTGTCTTAAACACCGCGACAATACCACATGTCAATTAAACAATGAGTAGTGTCTTAAACACCGCGACAATACCACTCGTCAAACATACAATGAGTAGTGTCTTAAACACCGCGACAATACTACTCGTTACCTAGAATGTGGTGTCTTAAACACCGCGACAATTCCGCATTCGTACACACAAATAAATACATTATATACGTACACGCATAATTATTCCACTCACCTTAGCGCCAAGATGATGATTATGCACTTCCGATCTTCAAAGCAATCGTACCTAATACATAAGTACACATTCAAATACGCAACTAGTGGAATTAACCACAATACTTACACTTGAGCATTTAATGACCCAATATGCATTAAATAGCTCGACTATACCAAAACCGCCCATAAATGGCCAAGACTCAACTCACATCAATAAAGCTAGTGGATTAAAGTCTATTAACTTCAACTAGCATAAACTTAGGGTATTTCATGCCCATTTCACCCCATTAGGTCAACCTTGACTCATTTGACCCATTTTCAAGTTTTTCATCATTTATAAGAGTGCTAATGACTAGCAACTCGATTCAACACTTACAAAACCTCAAACACATGAATAAACCCTAGGTTAACACCCTTTGGGTCATCTTTTACCAATTTAACCCAAACTAGGTCAACATTACCCATCTTGACCCATTTTAATACTTAACCCTAAAATTGGGTCAACTTCACCAAAAACCCTAACTCTTAACATTTAAGGTCTTCATACACATTTAATCACTAGGTTCCAACACAAAACACTAACATCAACCAACATTGGTCCATTTTGACCCATTTGACCTAATAAAAGTCAATACACTCATTTTGGGTCATCTATACCCAAATAGCACCCATTTATACATCAAGCAAGTGTTCTAACCAATTATTAGCCAATTAAGGTTTCTTAACATCAATTAACACTTTTAAAACCCTAGCTAACCCATTATTGAGTCTACATGACCCAATTTACCCAAAACACCCAATAATCACTAATAAATGGGTTTGATGTTCACCATAAACCCTAACTCTAACCCTTTCACAACATTATACTAGGAAATCAAGATTAGAGCTTACCACCACAATCAAAATGTAGCTAGGAAGTAGATGAACAACTTTAGAACTTGAACTTTAGCAAGAAACCTCCTCCTTCTTCTTCAAAATGGGATCTCTCTCTCTAATATCCCACTCTCTCTCACTAAAATGAATTGGGAGGATAAGGTTGGTGAACAAGGGAGTAATTGAACTCCCAAACTACTGATCCAAGCATTAAATCCGGCCTTGAAGTGAATTTACCGAAATGCCCATCGTTTAAATTAAATAAAACAAGGAGAGCTGTCACCAGCGTTTTGCGCGGTGCGCCCTCCCTTTGCGCGGCGCGCAACCCCCTGTTTCCAGCTACTTTTCCATTTTAAACTACATAACAAAACTCCACAACCCGGTTTACTATTTAAGCATTATATATAATATAATTACACGGGTCTTACAACTCTCCCCCACTTAGAATCGATCACGTCCTCGTGATCCATGTCACTTAACCACCCGGAACCACGCTCTATGGTACTTAACAAACGTTACGATCCGATTTCCATCACAAAATGTATTAACCCACCGGTTGACCCAAAAGTAAATACACATTTGCACGCATCCCAAAACGTGCAATACACACAATATCCGAAGTCTATAACGATAACTCAGAATACGCGAGAATGCCACGTACCCTTAGCGTACCCTTACCTGGTACAATGCTAAAACAACCAAAATTTCAACCCAAGGTCAACAACCCAAACGATGAAGACCGGACAAAAGAGAATCCTTACGGATAACACCTATTACTTAACATTCTTAGTAGCGCGCAACCACGACTAGTTCACAACTATCGTAAAATCGTAAGCAAGCGACCAAAAACCGCTGATGTCGAAAACGACTATTACTCACCACCATGTGCACAAAACAGCTAAGTGCACAATTTACACGGGCAATTAACATCATAAACCTACGAGTAACGGTTCTTTCCGAAAACCGCTCACCACCAACCACAACCAAGAGTGGTTAACGAAGAGCTAATCCTCCCGGATATCACTCATCACCTATTACTAGTCAAACGCGGTCAACCTAGAGATAACCCCAAATAAATACTTACATGTAACCATCTCGTAATACACAATAATGGCTATTGTGTAACTATCACTCAAAGTATACGATAATGAGGCATCGTGCCCTTTCTCAAAGTCCCATTATGCCATTTCCAAGGTAACCAAACGGCTAACACAATCGAGCCAAAAACAACCCATATTGCGCATAGGCGCAACAATAATCCCCTAGAAGAGAATCCGGTACGCACATCCCTTAACCGAGGGACCTTACCTTACTCGTCGAATACATCAATTATCTCCCAAGGAGATTTTCCACATTACCACCTTGGTGGTAACTTGAACCCAAAACCATAAGCACAATTTATTCCAAATTGTACTTTTGCCACCGTCGACCAATGTAGGTCTCAACACTAGCTTCGTATCCATACGAACGTCATCCAAAATAACATTACAATAGAGCACCTTCGTGCGAGAGTATAACTCCCCCACTTAGGACTCTGTTCCGTAACCACATCGTGGAATAATAGCATCCAGTGGGAGGTCCACTTATCCACATACACCATCGATGTCCTCATTGGTCATAGTTCTCGAATTCTCGCGAATTCATCCTTAACAATAAATCCCGACGATAAACACATATTCGCGTTCGCAGAAAGAGTGACCACTAACCTAACAACTAATTCGCCAAATCGCATTATCGTAATTCCTATAAGAGAGACGAGGTTCACCCGTCTTGCATCTCTTAATACGCACGTCACCAAAACCTTGCTCCAACCCCGAGCATACGAAGGAATTTAACCTAACCTTAAACTCTTTAAACGTAGAGTTTACCACGATATACACAACCTTGCACTTGCAATAATCCCATTGCTATAGCTCATCAATTTTCCACACGAAGACGAACACGCCCTAACATCCAAAACCAAAGCCCGTCTCCATGGCTTAGTAGAAAACATTTCCCAAACATTAAGGAATGCTTGGTTGCACCAAGTCTTACGCCCTGCGGTCGACGATCCCAACTCCAACGTAGGGTAATTCCGTTAGGAATGCTACCCGTAACAATACCACGTATTTACACTAATGCATTCGCCCCTCAAGTCGCATTCACATGAGTCAATGACTCAAACGCTACCCTAGTGCGCTGTCATCTTATCACTAGCCCCGCGCCCGTAAGGGTACGGTTAAAATATACGTTCGCTTAAAACTTATTAGGTTTGGTAATGAGATCTAGGTCTCAATTTCATAACCGAATACATTGGCACACAACATCAATAATAGTAAGGCATATTTGCATCGAGAAGTGAAGGTACCTGAAACAACATCGCTCGGTGCTTCACCACCCATCGAATACTCGCGCTCTAACCTCTTAACCCGATCGGCAAACGCTTCCGAACACTCTGACTTTCGATGTCCCTCCTTCTGGCAAGCAAAGCACTTGATCGTGCTCAAAGGTGTACCCGTACAATCCCGTGCCAAATGGCCTCGTCCTCCACACTTAAAACACGTAAGCACCCAACCTCCAAACCTCCTAGTCTGATTACTAGCTAAATCGGGACACTCAGACCTTTGGTGCCCTTCCTTCCAACAATAAAAACATACAGTTTTACCCGACGGACAATCGCGAGACTTATGTCCCCGTTGCCCACAATTGTAACACTTAGACCCACCGGAGCCCGTTACTACCTTCCTCATGCTACTAGACGCCTCATTTACACTTCTACCTTGATCATTGAGCAACTCGGGACACTCCGACCTTCGGTGTCCCTCTTTATGGCAATGGTAGCACATTCTGTTTTCGTTTCTCGGCAACGTGCACTCCCATATCTTGTGGCCCCTAACACCACAATTGAAACATCTAGATGTGTAACTTCCTTTGTTCTTCTTTTTCACATACTCTACGCCTTTAGGCGTACCTCTTTTCCTTTTACCCGAAGTACCATGTGGCTCTAGCCTTGCATGTACATCTTCGTCACCCCTACCTCGAGGTTTAGGAAACCTCTTCTCAAACTCTTCCCTTACGACCTTCGTCACTTGGTCTAGGACCATTTCGGTTACCCGTCCTTCGATTGACTCTTTGACTACTTGGCCAACTCCGTTGGCGACACCCGAGACACATTGTTCAATCGCGGCTTCAACCATTACCGCTAATTCGTTCTTCTTTTCATTAGTAGACCCTTCCGTTCCGTATTCATCTTCCATCTTCATTCTTAAGAAACAAAATAGATTAACCAATGAAACGAAAGGATATAACACGTATGTATATATATACATATATATATATACATATGCCACACTACCCCATCTTGCTTAACAATCGTCGTACATCGCTTGTTTGACACGATTTGCACCCGTAGTAAGGGTAGCTAATCATTACTACGCGAGCACGTCGCGTTAACTCGCTAGTACAACGTCCATTTCGCTTGATGATCGCTACACAACACAAACAAATAACGCATGATTAGTTCATATAATCTATGTGCTAACCAAGTCCCGGTCCGACCCAAAGTCCTACAAGTCCCGCACAATGCACACACAAAAGTCTAAGTCTAGGCGCCTATCTCAAGTCACCTAAATCCCTTAGACCATGCTCTGATACCACTTGTAACAACCCAAACCAACCGCCGACTAAACCTATCAAATTTCGAGACAAAGAAAAAAAAAATTGCTGGATGACAGGTTGCGCGCCGCGCGGACACCCTTGCGCGCCGCGCAAAAAGGGGCTGTCCCCGGTGCGCTTTAATGCGAAAAAGATTAGGTGCTTCCCGACACATTTAGCCAAAACGCTTTTAACCGAACATTTATATATGTAAAACTAACACATAACTAAGGTTTAAACGAGTTTTACAAAGTGGGGCCCACACGTGCCCAAAACGCCGCTAAGTGTAAAAATACAAATTTAATACAATTTAGAGTTTCGACCACAAAAAGTTTAATTGCCAAACGACACAACGAGCATGGTGTTTGGGGTTAAACTACCCAAGTCTCGGTCAAACTCCAAGCCAAAGCCAAAAGCGCTTCCTAATCATCAAAGCGGGAAACTTAATCCAAGGTAATGCCCTTACCCTTATCCACACACGAACCTATAAAAAGGTAAACAACGAGAGGGTAAGCAAAGCTTAGTGAGCAAAATAATTATACATATACATATATAATCTACCTACTTGCATCACTTACACAACATCATACTCGGTTTAACATTTCGACAATCATACAACAATATTATGCATATACCATGGACCGCAAATCCACGAGTAGCTAATAATACAATAGCATACGATTCATAATTAAATACATTCAATACCTAATTCACGCAACCTTGGTTAACCAATTCGAACAAGGGAAACGGTACTTACAAGACCGTTGGAGTTCATAACATCCACTAGTGTTACTTACACACCGCGTAATCACTAATCCCCCGGGTGATGTCTTGAACACCGCGACTAACTCACCCTTACGACAATGTGGCGTCTTAAACACCGCGACGAATCCACACTTCATTCAATACAATGAGTGGTGTCTTAAACACCGTGACAATTCCACTCCCATGACAATGTGGTGTCTTAAACACCGCGACAATACCACATGTCAATTAAACAATGAGTAGTGTCTTAAACACCGCGACAATACCACTCGTCAAACATACAATGAGTAGTGTCTTAAACACCGCGACAATACTACTCGTTACCTAGAATGTGGTGTCTTAAACACAGCGACAATTCCGCATTCGTACACACAAATAAATACATTATATACGTACACGCATAATTATTCCACTCACCTTAGCGCCAAGATGATGATTATGCACTTCCGATCTTCAAAGCAATCGTACCTAATACATAAGTACACATTCAAATACGCAACTAGTGGAATTAACCACAATACTTACACTTGAGCATTTAATGACCCAATATGCATTAAATAGCTCGACTATACCAAAACCGCCCATAAATGGCCAAGACTCAACTCACATCAATAAAGCTAGTGGATTAAAGTCTATTAACTTCAACTAGCATAAACTTAGGGTATTTCATGCCCATTTCACCCCATTAGGTCAACCTTGACTCATTTGACCCATTTTCAAGTTTTTCATCATTTATAAGAGTGCTAATGACTAGCAACTCGATTCAACACTTACAAAACCTCAAACACATGAATAAACCCTAGGTTAACACCCTTTGGGTCATCTTTTACCAATTTAACCCAAACTAGGTCAACATTACCCATCTTGACCCATTTTAATACTTAACCCTAAAATTGGGTCAACTTCACCAAAAACCCTAACTCTTAACATTTAAGGTCTTCATACACATTTAATCACTAGGTTCCAACACAAAACACTAACATCAACCAACATTGGTCCATTTTGACCCATTTGACCTAATAAAAGTCAATACACTCATTTTGGGTCATCTATACCCAAATAGCACCCATTTATACATCAAGCAAGTGTTCTAACCAATTATTAGCCAATTAAGGTTTCTTAACATCAATTAACACTTTTAAAACCCTAGCTAACCCATTATTGAGTCTACATGACCCAATTTACCCAAAACACCCAATAATCACTAATAAATGGGTTTGATGTTCACCATAAACCCTAACTCTAACCCTTTCACAACATTATACTAGGAAATCAAGATTAGAGCTTACCACCACAATCAAAATGTAGCTAGGAAGTAGATGAACAACTTTAGAACTTGAACTTTAGCAAGAAACCTCCTTCTTCTTCTTCAAAATGGGATCTCTCTCTCTAATATCCCACACTCTCTCTCACTAAAATGAATTGGGAGGATAAGGTTGGTGAACAAGGGAGTAATTGAACTCCCAAACTACTGATCCAAGCATTAAATCCGGCCTTGAAGTGAATTTACCGAAATGCCCATCGTTTAAATTAAATAAAACAAGGAGAGCTGTCACCAGCGTTTTGCGCGGCGCGCCCTCCCTTTGCGCGGCGCGCAACCCCCTGTTTCCAGCTACTTTTCCATTTTAAACTACATAACAAAACTCCACAACCCGGTTTACTATTTAAGCATTATATATAATATAATTACACGGGTCTTACACATTACCAATCATAACTTTCTCACTGCCTGAGTAGGGGGCGGCTGAGTCAAGATGAGATGATGATGGAGTCATGTGTGCAGTAGCCCCTGAATCAATATACCAAATAGGAGAACTAGAGTTAACATGGCAATTTGCATGAAAGACTTGAGCCAAGTTAGCATCAAAAGCAGATGAGCGAGATGCATAAGTATGGAGATCAGGACACGCTGAAGCATAGTGCCCGTTATTATGACATAACTGACATCGAGGAGGTCGTCTACCAAAAGCATGGCCTGTAATGACTGATATCACACAATAATAATGTTGTGTTTTTTTTAACAACGATTGAGATCACCCGAGGGGGACTAAACCACCCGTTGCGATCACCTCCTGTTTTGACTATGCCGATGCAGCGATAATAACTATAATACCTCGTTAAAATGAAGCTATGACGTGCTGTATTACTAGAGGTCAAAGCCCAGTCTTTCTACTCTATATGCTTTAATCCTTGGTTTTCATACTTGACCTCAAACATTTCTTCTATTGCAGAAGCATAGCTAAAATAGATTACCTGAGAATAACATGCTAAAAACGTCAACACGAAGGTTGAGTGAATCATAGGTTTAGGTAGTATAAAGTGTAGAGTGTAGACCACAAGATTTGTTTGTTTGCATGCTTTGCCGGCATCGTTAAAAATATAAAAAGATTCTATAAGTTTGAGCACCCGGTAACTAAGACTTAACGTTTGTTTAGTACCCCTGTTGTTATGTACACCTAACCAAAATGTACCACCTCAAATAGTATACGCCCGTTTTGTGCTAGCGCGACTAGCCCAGACGGGGATGTTAAGCCCTATGGATCTATATAAACCTATTCGCGCCCACCAATTCATAAACTGGTAGTTACTAGTTACCAAAGCTAAGGGATTTTCGGTTATAACTTAGCATATAATGTAAGTTTAGTACTTGTGTCTACGTAACATTAAAAGACATGTATTCTCACCCCGAAAATAGTTTATAAAACAGTTAAAAAGTTGGGGCAATGACTCACCTTATGAGCACAGTAACAGTGTGATAGCAAATAGCAGCGGTGGTCCAAAGCTGTTAACCTATCATCATTAGGTTTAAGTTAGTTGGATCATCATGGTCATCATCATCATCATCATTATAGTTATGTGTTTGATATATATGTTCATATATATATTACCGGTGTTCTTTTAAGAGTTTTCAATACTAACCATTCTCAAAGTTTAGATGTTGTATAACTCAAATGATCCTCGTTGCTATCAAGTAAGTCAATGGATAGCCAGATGTAACCGGGGGCCAGGACTCTTGATCCGACTTTAAGTCATGACATTCGAGATCCACAACCATATCCCAACTGGCAACCTAGACGCCATCCATGACCATAAGTAGCGGTGAGACTCATGAAAGTTATACGTTATCCGTTTGTGATTATAGTTCATTATATACTTATATAATTCATATGTGTCTATCTATGTATTATATGTTCATATGTATTCCTTGTGTGTATAGGGATACATCACAAGTATTATGTTCCATATATGTCATATAATGTGCATGATATATATATATATATATATATATATATATATATATATATATATATATATATATATATATATATATATATAAGATAAGTTTGTGCGTTGTCTATAGTTACAAACATGTAATATTTATGTA
Organism: Rutidosis leptorrhynchoides; assembly: GCF_046630445.1. Classification (NCBI taxonomy): domain Eukaryota; kingdom Viridiplantae; phylum Streptophyta; class Magnoliopsida; order Asterales; family Asteraceae; genus Rutidosis; species Rutidosis leptorrhynchoides. The sequence goes on from NC_092333.1 coordinate 486,735,793, forward strand.
TTTAAAGCTGTATTGGACTTATACATAACATATATGTTATTAGTTCATGTTACAATATTACTTATGATAAAGTTTAAATCTTTATTTTCTTAACCTTTATACTTATCAATATCCTTATCACATTATTATCATATTAGATCATAACTATAACCTTTAACCATTTATATATTTATAACTTATATAACTTCATCAATAATCTTCAAGTTCATGATTCATACTTCATAATCTTTAATTCATAACTTATAATATTAATGTATGCTTAGTCTTGAATTATTATTCATATTACACATTAATCATCTTCATAATTATATTACTTCCATGTTTATATGTATGTTTAAGTTGTTATCATCAAGTTCTTAACCATAATCATCAAAGTTTACATCTTTTACTGAATCTATATCAATATTAAACTATATTCATATTCATTATATTCATCACCTTTACTCATGTAAAAACATGTATTAACCATATAAATAAAAGATTGTGTATATATAAAGTGTGTATTTAATCTAGAGTTTATGGGCTACCTTTAGGGGTAAAGGATGAAGAAAACGAGTGTGTTTGGGTGTGTTTAGACACCGGACAGCAGCAGCAGCAAAATAGGGACAAAACAACGTGAAAAAGTGGCGGTTTTTCGGGGTTCTTGGCGGCGGACAACAGCAGCATAACAGGGACTATTTTGGGCATTTTGTGGTGGCGTTTGGCGGTCAAAAACAGCAGCAAAAGGCTGCTGCAGGTGGCGGACAGAAACAGCAAAAAGGCGGCACCAGTAGCAGCCCAAAACCCTCAGTTTTGGTGCTGGATTTCGGTCAGAAATAGCAGCAAAAACAGCAGCAACCGCTGCAAATTGTGGCGGTTTTAGGTGGTGGTTTGTCGCGGTCGAACAAGGGACAAGAGCAGCAGCAGGAGCTGCAAAGTGGGGTTATTTTTAGGTGTTTTCCAGCTACTAAACTACAGCTAAAAGGGTGGTGGGGGTGGTGGTTTGCAGCTGTTCACAGCAGCCCAAAAAGTGGTGGTGGTGTGGTGGTTTAGTGGTGGTCGATGGTGGTGATGTGGTGGTGGTGTTCTTGGCTTATTTTCACAAGGGGGAAGGGAGAGAAGTTGTGAGTGATTTGTTGTGAATGAATGAATGAATGAATGGGGTGAGGGCTAGCTCTCTTTATATAGAGTTGGTTATTAGAGTTTGATTACAATTATAATTGTTCAAGATTATTCTAGAATTTGATGGAGATAAGGATAAGTTCAAGGAATTAGAAGATCATTAGGAGTGCTTTAGTTTAGGATAATGTTTAGGATAAAGCTCAAGACTTAGTGAGTATTTAGGACTCTTAGTTTAGGATAAAGTTTAGGAGTTTGAAAGTGATTAGGATTGATTAGGATAGGAAATTTTGGAATTATCTTTTAATTATTATTATTTTATTATTTTTTCGGTTTATATAAATCTATATCTATATATATTATATATATTGATGTGCGAGCGGAGGTGTATGAAATACTATTATAGTTTATTACGAAATAAGGTACGAATTACACAAGTTTTAATTATTTATATAGATGGGATATACCTAAACCTTGCTACAACACTTATAGCAGTGTACCTAATCGTAGAGTAGTGTAGTTTTTAGTAAGTCCGGTTCGTTCCACAGGGAGCTAGTTGATTACGTACTATAATTTTATAAAACTATATTTATACAAAATATATATAATTATATATAGTAATAATAATATATAAAAGGGGGGTTTTACCGTTTAATGACCGGTTTGTCGATTTTAAATAAAGCGTAAAGATAAATGACGATAATTAAAATGCGTAAAATAAATAACAAAATTTAAATGACGATATATAAAATTGCGAATAATAAAATGACAAAAATTAAAAGTACGATGAGAAATACAATAAAAGAATTATGCTTATTTAAACTTCCGTAATCATGATATTTGACGTTTTGATTTTAATTTATTTCTCTGGGGTACTTGTCCTTTGTCCTGAATTTAGTTGATACCTATCTGGTTTTTGCCCATAATAGTCCATCGGTCATAATTATAAAATGCTCGTCAAATTAACCTTATACCCGAAGTCAAATATTCCAACTAATTAGGATTTAGACAGTAACAAGGTTTTAATACTTTGTTAATTACACCAGGTTATCGACTGTATGTAATCCAAGGTTTTAATACTTTGTTAACAATTACACCAATTACCCTTGTATGTAATATACCCCTGTTTTAATGAATCCATGATATATTAATTCAGCCACTTGATCAGAATGAATAATCAATTACCCAACCCAATTGATTAATTAAATGATTGTAAAAGATTCCGTATAAAAGTCACTAAATAGGACATTCGCAATCATATAATAATTATTAGATTAACTAATTTGAGAATAGGTTTAACAGGCTCCAATGAGTTGTCGCTCTATTAGACAATTACCCCCGTCCATTAATAGTCCATAGTCCAATGTCCACAAGTATCGGTCTTTTGGCCAAACCCTAATTATGGTCCAAAGTTCAATAACCCCGTCTTGATATTTAGTCAAACATCACGATTACTTCGACTTTAAATAAGCATAATAAAAACTTAGTTACGAGACATTAATTTAAAAAGGAAGAACATAGCTTACAGTGATTATTAATTTCGTAGCGTTACACGGACAGAGTTTCGACTTAAAACCCGTAAAACATTCGTTACAATAATCTTATTATTATTAACTTAAAATTATAATTATAAAATATATATATATATATATATATATATATATATATATATATATATATATATATATATATATATATATATATACTGAGAGAGATAGAGTGATCGATAGAAAAGGGGTGTCTTCATCGGCTGAATTCGTGGCCTTTTATATTCAATTTCTGACTTTGCTCTCTCCGCGATCGCTATAGTATTGTGTGTATGGGTTCCGTGATCGCGGAGCTTCTGGTTCCAGCTCATCTCTTGGACAAAACGTGGGCTGCTTAATATTTTATAATATAATATATATAATTAATTATATATTATATTATATTCTTGTGCATAGTTGACTTGTAATTTCAGCTCCGTTGAGTCGTACGTTGATAGTTGGTTCATGTCTCGGTACCGGATTTTCGAATGCCTTTTCGTATGCTTAGATATCTTGTACTTTGCGTTTCGCTGCTTGTACTCTTGTCATTTTTAGACGTTATTCATCAATAAATTGAACCACTTGGATTGTATCTTGTACATTTGAGCTTTTTGGTCATTTGCGTTTTCAAATCGTCGATTCTGTCTTCTGTCTTCTTATTTTATTAATTAAACAATTATCACTTGGAAATAGAACAATTGCAACTAAAAGCTTGTCTTTCTGGAAGGATAATGCTATGAAATATATGTTCATTTTTAGCATTATCATATATATTTTAAATTTTTATTAATTTAATTAATGTGCATTTTAGTCCTCGCACATTTTATTCGCGTTAGTCCTTCGTTAATTATATATATATATATATATATATATATATATATATATATTTCGATGATGATAACCCATGATAGTTTGTTCTGGTAACCTCGTTACCCATTTCGTTACTTTCAATAGTTTCGGTTTTCTAACCGAGTTTGTTTGCTTTGGACAACCTATGTTTCAAGTTCATTTGTTAAGTATAAAAATGATCGAAAAAGTTGGGTTCTTATAATAACCCCACCCCGATCGCTACCCAGGAGGAAACCTTGAAACCGATCCAAGGGCACGGCTAAGTAAAAACCCCCTCCCATTCACCCCCCAAACGATATGGGAAAGGTGTCATGGGTGGATACTTCATGGCAGGGATGAAATTGTGTTTTTAATATGTAGCCAACAGGGGTCGAACTACTGACATCCCCTAAAGGAGGCAGACTACCAACCGCTGGACCACATCACAACTTCCAATAATAATGTTGTGTTGTTTCGTAATAATTATAATACCACAAAATTGCTTCGAGCTATATACGTGACAAGTAAAATAGCAAGCAACAGGTGTTTGCTCTTGGTGCATGTGTAGAGAACACAAATAAATTAATTGTCTTGAGCTCGATCAGAAGAATAATTCGGTGATACAAATATGAGTACCAATCAAAAACACCAACATAAAATACTCCTTATTAAAGGATAACGATGGTGCATCAACCACCAATCAAAAACAAATACTCCTTATTAATTTGTAGCAACCAACATAAAATAAACTTTAATCGGGAACGAGCAGAAATTTTAATTGAGAACCAGAATAAAAATTAGAAGAAAAAGAGAACGAACTACGGAAGGAGGTGATTTAGGTTAGGGATCAATTAGGCTAATATCATATAAGAAATAATTCACCACACAATTGTTTTTTTTTCTTTTGATATTATTGATATATTTATATTATATTATAGACAATACATATCTTGAAGAAAAAGATAACAAAATAATATAAAATAATATTTACAATAAAATAACTAAACTTAGTCTCCAAGTATATGATCATGACCATAATCATATAATTACGTAATCTTGTCTCTAATAACAATCTTAGTAAATAGGCAGAAATAAGAATTACACATAATTGCATATTTCAAATAATGAAAAATTGATACGAATACATATGATTAATCCCACCTAGCTAATTTTTATTACTTGTATTATATTTAATTTTTACCTTTTTGTAGCTTCTTCATAATTGTGTGTTCATCATAGTAGTCAATGGGTGAAATATCATCATAGTAGCTTCTTCATAATTGTGTGTTCATGCCTCTAAAATGCAAATAAGTGATTATTGTTGTAATTTTAATTATTATTAATAATTATTATTATGGCCTATACTTTTGCAAGCAAGACTTATTTACTAATATGCATGAACAAAGCATGAGAATAAGTAGAGAATTTTGATTATGAAATTCTGGTGCAACTTACAAGCTTACATTAATGTAGTATTTATACTAAAAATTGGCCATCCATATTTGACATTTCAACATCCATTTATGACTTTATGTATATTTATATTATATTATAACACTCCCCCTTGGATGACAATTTTATTAAAGAGCAACTAGTACTGCCTCGTTAAAAACCTTGCTAAAGAAAAACCCAGTGGTATAAAAACTGTAGTCAAGTGAAAAAGAGTGCAGTATAGAGTTGACTCCCCCTCAAGTAGACATCGCTGAGTCGTCACATCTTTTGAACTTGCCTCATGCCAATATTATGAACGTGTGTTCTGAAAATAGCGGTTGACAATGCTTTGGTATAAAGATTTGATTGAACGCATCTCATTTTAATCTGGTTGTATTTTACGAGATCTTGAGTATATGAGAAGAATCCGAGGTTTTCATCTGAAACTGTATCATCTAAATCTTTTATGTACAAGTTTAGCCCCTGTGATTTGTCTACAGTCTCCTTCATGATTTGCTCAAACTCTTTTTTCAATTCCTATTCCCTTTTAGTCTTTTCTGAGCCTTACCAACATACCATTCTTTTCCATCAAACTTATGACCGTTAAGACCGTCTACGGCTTTGGCGCCTCGTCAGCATTTATATTTTGTTCTGTCACTTTTGATACTCTTCTTTCATTTGTAATATGCAAGCTGCATTATCTTCATATATAGTTGTTGGTGAAGATAGTTATTGGTCTTTTATAGCGTTCTAGTCCACAAGAATCAATAATGATTTGTGTCATTGATCTCAACCAAACACATTTTCGAGTAGTTTCATATAATGCAATCACTTCATCATGATTTAATGATGTTGTAACAAGTGTTTGTTTTAAGAACGCCATGATTTTGTGGTACCTCCATTTAGGAATACATATCCAGTTTGAGATTTAGCTTTATGTGGATCAGATAAATAACCTGCATCTGCATAACCAACCAAATATTGTTTTGATTCGTTAGAATAAAATAATCCTAAATTAGTAGTTCCTCGAAGGTATCGAAATATGTGTTTGATCCCATTCCAGTGACTTTTGGTAGGAGCTGAGCTGAACCTTGCCAACAAATTAACTGCAAAAGAAATCTCAGGTCTTGTACAATTTGTAAGATACATAAGAGTTCCAATTGCACTAAGATATGGTACTTCTGGTCCTAGGATATCTTCATGATCTTCACAGGGACGAAATGGATCAGTGCCAACATTAAGTGATCTAACAACCATAGGAGTACTTAATGGTTTTGCTTTGTCCATATTGAAACGTTTTAAAATCTTTTCTGTATAAGTCGTTTGATGTACAAGTAAACCATTAGGCATATGTTCAATCTGCAAACCAAGGCAATACTTGGTTTTTTCGAGATCTTTCATTTCAAATTCTTTCTTTAGAAGTTGAATGGCTTCATGGATTTCTTTATTTGTACCTATGATGTTAAGATCATCGACATAAACGGCTATGATCACATATCCGGATGTTGTTTTCTTAATAAGAACACATGTTCAAATAAGATTATTTGTATACCCTTTTTCTTATTAAGTAATCACTTAATTAGTTATACTATTGTATCAACCCATATAAAAATCTTTGTGATTCAATGGAATACATTTCTTTAGGTTTTGCATTAGATGTTTCTGATACCTTAAACCCTTCATGGATATTCATGTATATATATCACTATCAAGTGATTCATTTAAATAAGTAGTAATAACATCCATGAGATGCATTTCTAATTTTTTTTAGAAACTGTTAGGTTGATTAAGTATCTAAAAGTAATTGCATCCATAACAGGAGAATAAGTTTTCCTCATAATCTATTCATGGTCTTAGAGAGAAATCTTGAGTTACAAGTCTAACTTTACCTTGTAACTTCATTTTTTTCTTATTTCGTTTTCGGATAAAAATTCATTTTATATCTCATACGTTTCACATCTTTAAAAGTGATAACGATTGATCCAAAAACTTTTCTTTTATTGAGCGATTCTAATTCAGCTCGTATTGCTCCTTTCCATTGAGTCCAATCATGTCTATTTTGACATGCAATGACAGATTTTGGTTCCAGATCATCATCTTTATTCATGATGTCATTGTAAGATTATATGAAAAATCAATATTTGTCATTTTGTTTCGACTCCATAATATTGCATAATTTATTGCAATTTATGTATTTACATCGCCAATATCCTCTGCAGAAGGAATATTGATTTGTGGTTCTTCTTGAACACGTTCTTTTACCTCATTATCAGCTGATTTTCTTTTTCGAGGATTTTTATCTTTTGAATCAATTGGTCTCCCACATTTCTGGCGTGGCAAAGACTCAAGAGTGACATTATTGCCAACTTTTAGAATTTCAATTCAAGCTGGAGCATTTGCTGCTGGTATATATGATTTAGTCACTCTTTTTATATCTGTAAATGCATCAGACAATTTATTCGCAAGTTCTTGCATATGCATTATTATTATTATTATTTTTTGAACTTCGATCTCGCATTCTTTTGTACGAGGATCAAGATACATTAATTGAGGTTCACACCATGAAACATCATTTTCTTTACATTTTATTTCTCCCCCTAATCTAGGGAACAATATTTTATTAAAATGACAATCAGCAAAACGTGTTGTATAAACATCACCCGTCATGGGTTCAATATATCTTATGATTGAAGATGTTTCATATCCAACATATATTCCCATCCTTCTTTGAGGACCCATTTTAGTGCGTTGTGGTTGTGCGATAAGAACATAAACCGCACAACCAAATGTTCTAAGATGGAAAATATTTGGCTCTCGACCAAAATTAAGTTGGTAATGGAGAATACTAATGACTTGCACTTGGTTTAATGCGAATTAATATCTCATCATGTAAATTTACATGTCCCCATATAAATATTGAGAGTTTTGTGCTTATTACCAATTGTCTAGTTATTAGCTGCAAGCGTTTATCTACTGATTCAGTTAAACCAATTTTGTGTATGCACATGAGTAACTGGATGTTCAACAACAATCCCTGTAGTGTAACATCCCGTTTTTCATCATACATGCCCGAGGTATGTGATTGATCTTTAGAATGTTCATACTTGATTGTATAATAGTATAAAGATGATTGTACAATGAGTGCATGAAGTGTACCAAGCGTGTACGTGTTTCTTGTTCGAATGTCGAAGAAAACTGGACGTTGTTTGAGTTACAAGGTGTGTACGTACCTTTTCGACTCCAAATAAAGTTTGAGTTGATATTTCAAAACCTTACCATTAGAAAGGAAATCTTAGATATTTGATTCGTCGAAAACGGAGTTACGGTTTGAAAGTTACGAGTAAAACAAGTGTCAGAAAAATGCGAAAAAGGGCCCAGGCGCAAATTGCGGCTGGCGGGCGCAATTTGCGGCTGGCTGGAGTTCTTCAGCGCCCAAATGGGCGTATTCTTGCGGCTGCTTTTGCGGCTGGGCGTAATTTGCGGCCAGTAGGCGCAAATTGCGGCTGGCCGTAATTTTTGGTGATTTTCTTGATATTTTGAGTTTTAATGAAGGGTATTTGAGTCTTTTCACTTGGAGGTCGGTTTTGAGCCTCTAAAACTGATCCAATCTCAATCTTATCCTCATTTACACACCAAACACTCTCATCTTCAACCCTAGAGAGAGAGAAGAAAGTTTAGAGAGAGAGAGAGAGCTCCATTTGGAGAAGAAGAAGGGTGTTTCGGGTCAAACCTCAAGTGTTAAAGTTGTTCATCTCATTCACGGCTACGTTGTGGTAGTGTTGGTAAGTTCTAACTCCGAAATTCATCTTTATGATTTGATATTCAAGTTAGGGTTTTGAGCTTTTTAGTTGTAAAACCCATTTAGATGATGAAGTGGGTTTATGGAAACTAGTTATTTTTGATACATGGCAGGTTTTGGGTTGTTTAACGTTTTGGCCATGATTAGGCTTTGGTTATGGGTGTAATCACTCAGTTTAGTAATTTTGGAAGTGTTGGAACCCTTTTGGATGTATTTGGGTTGAATAATTTTGAATTTGGTCAAAATTAGGGTTTATGTGTCAAATTGGGTAAGTTAAGGGTTTAACACTTGTGATTTGGTTTAATTGGTGTATTAGGGTCATTTTCACTTGTGTTAGTGATTATTGATTAGTTTGGGCATTTTTAATGACTTTGGTCAAAATGGGTAAATTGAATTGGGTCAAACTTGATGATGACACTAGTTTTGGTCAAACGATTGTTTAAACACTAGTGTTAAGTGTTAAAGGACGTGTTTGGATGTAAGTTAATCGTTGAAAATGATTTTGGGTTGAAATTTGGTGTTTTGGCAATAAAGTCAAACTTGGTCAACCATGAAATGGGTTATTGTGTAAAATGCGAACTATTATGCGTTTAAAGGTTAAAGTTGATGTATTTGGGTATTTTGGGAATGCGGGAACTAGTCTTTCGTTAGTTTTAGACCTTCGGGTAGCGTTAAAAGTGCAAAATGGTGTATTTTGCACTTATGGTTCATTTGGGTGGGTCAGGAGTCCAAATGAGGTTGTATGTTGATTATGTGTATACCTATATGTGTATTATAGGTAAAATCTTGCTCGGTTGCGTGTGGTGGAGATTTCACGCATGGTTTGTAATGCTCGAGTTCACAAGGTGAGTGGAATAATTATGCGTGTACGTATATAATGTATTTATTTGTGAAGTATGAATGTGGAATTGTCGCGGTGTTTAAGACACCACGTTCTAAGTAATGAGTAGCATTGTCGCGGTGCTCAAGACACTACTCATTGTTTGATTGACATGTGGTATTGTCGCGGTGTTCAAGACACCACATTGTCATGGGAGTGGAATTATCGCGGTGTTCAAGACACCACTCATAGTTTTGATTGACATGTGAAATCATCGCGGTGTTCAAGACGCCACATTGTCATGGGGATGAGTTAGTCGCGGTGTTCAAGACATCACCCAGGGGATTAGTGATTACGCGGTGTTTAAGTAACACTAATGGATGTTATGAACTTCGGCGGTCTTTCAAGTACCGTTCCCTTGTGCGATTGGTTAACCATGGTTATGTGTTGTAGTGTTGCATATTATATTGTTCGAGTTATATGCTATTGTTGTGCTAGCTTACGTATTGGAGATTTAGCGTTATACCTTGCGATGGTATGCTAATTATATTGCTAGCGTGTATGCGGTAATTGTGTAAGTGATTGCAAGTAAGTAGGTTATATATGTATATGTATAATTATTGCATTCACTAATCTTCAAGCTTACCCCTCTCGTTGTTTACCTTTTTACAGGTATTGTGATTGTGAAGCTAGCTAGTTGATAGACTAGATGTGTAGGAGCGTTTGGGCTCGATGGGGTAGCTTTTGGATAAACGGACGCGGATCGGGGATGTGGTAGTCCCCGGGATTATGCTCTTGGTATCGGGTTGAGTTATTGAGTATTAACCCGTATTTCGTGTGATTGAGTCATTATTACAAATGCTTTTGTAATGCGTTAATTGTGTACCAAGGGTCGTTATAATTTGTTAAACGTATCAATATGATATTATGTTTTTGGTTAAAACAGAGTTGGAAATGTAATGTATTAATGGGACTGATAATGCTTAAAACGAACATATATTTCATAGCATTATCCCTCAAGAAAGACAAGCTTTTAGTTGCAATTGTTCTATTTACAAGTGATATTCGTTTAAATAATAAAAGGTGAAGACAAAAGACATATTCGACGAATTGAAGACGCAAACGACCAAAAAGCTCAAAAGTACAAAGTACAATCAAAGTGGTTCCAATTATTGATAAGAAATGTCTCAAAATTACAAGAGTACAAGACGCGAAACGCAAAATACAAGATATTAAATTGTACGCAAGGACGTTCGAAAATCCGGAACCGGGACCAAAGTCAACTCTCAACGCTCGACGCAACGGACTAAAAATTACAAGTCAACTATGCACATAAATATAATATAATATTTAAATAATTCTTATAATTATTTATATATTATATTTATTTATTAAAACGTCAACAAGCAAAGAAACAAAAATATGTGAGCTGTTACCTACCACCATGCGATCGCATGGCCTGGAGGCACAAAAGCCATGCGATCGCATGGCCCTGAAATCCAGGCCTGGTCCTATAAAGTTCGCGAGTTTTGGACGAAATTTACACATCTTTTTCTTCTTCCTTCATACGTAAAGATATATATATATATATATATATATATATATATATATATATATATATATATATATATATATATATATATATATATATTATATTTTAAATTATAATTTTAATTTTAAATTCTAATAATAAGGGTATGTTAGCGAATGTTGTAAGGGTGTAAGTCGAAATTCTGTCCTTGTAAACGCTACGCTATTTTTGATCACTGTAAGTTATGGTTAATGTTATTTTTAAATTAATATCTCGTAGCTAAGTTATTATTATGCTTATTTAAGACGAAGTAATCATGATGTTGGGCTAAAAATATTAAGATTAGGTAATTGGGCTTTGTACCATAATTGAGGTTTGGACAAAAGAACGACACTTGTGGAAATTAGACTATGGGCTATTAATGGGTTTTTATATTAACTAAACGATACCTCGTTAATTTAATATATAGACTTATAATTTGACGTATTTATATATAACCACATACGCTTGACTGGGTACGGTGGGCGGGATATCTATAAATACCAATAATTGTTCATTTTACCGGACACGGAACTGGATTAATAGTTAATAGACTTGTTGAAACAGGGGTGGATTACATTCAAGGGTAATTGGTGTAATTGTTAACAAAGTAGTAAAACCTTGGTTTACACGCAGTCGATAACCTGGTGTATTCATTAAACAAAGTATTAAGACCTTGTTACAATTCGAATTCCTAATTAGTTGGAATATTTGACTTCGGGAATAAGAATAATTTGACGAAGACCTTCGCACTTTATATTTATGACTAATGGACTATTATGGACAAATCCGTATGGACATATCGAATAATCCAGGACAAAGGACAATTAACCCATGGGAATAAACTAAAAACAACACGTCAAACATCATGATTACGGAAGTTTAAATAAGCATAATTCCTTTATTTCATATTTAATTTCTTTTATTTCATATTTAATTGCACTTTTAATTATCACACTTTTATTTATTGTCATTGTATTTAATTGCACTTTTAATTATCGTACTCTTTAATTATCGCAATTTTATTTTATCGCACTTTTATTTATCGCAATTTCATTATCGTTATTTACTTTATGCTTTAAATTAAGTTATATTTATTTTTAATATTTTACATTAGGTTTTAACTGCGACTAAAGTTTTAAAAATCGACAAACCGGTCATTAAACGGTAAAAACCCCCTTTTTATAATAATAATATTACTTATATATATATATTTGTATTTTTATAAGTTAAACTAATATAGCGTTAAGCTTTGTTTAAAAGATTCCCTGTGGAACGAACCGGACTTACTAAAAACTACACTACTGTACGATTAGGTACACTGCCTATAAGTGTTGTAGCAAGGTTTAGGTATATCCATTCTATAAATAAATATCTTGTGTAAAATTGTATCATATTTAATAGTATTTTTGGCGCCGCTTCCGGGGACATTTTTGCTTAAACGCCGGAAGCGCAACGCTATATAAAAAAAAGATTTTTATTAATTTTTAGTTTACTTTTATAAAACTACGCTTTTATAAAAATACGTTTTAAATATATTCAAAAATATAAAAAGAAAAATAAAATATTTATATATTTTTAATAGTTTGTTATATATATATATATATATATATATATATATATATATATATATATATATATATATATATATATATATATATATATATGAAACTATAAGGTTTCTTTATTTTTATTTTGTAAAAATATAAGTTTTATTTAATTTATATAAATATATTATATAAATATATAAAATAGAAAACTGAAAAAAAAAATAATAAAAACATTCGGGCCACTACACTGTAGCAGCCCAACAACTGAACTGGTTCCGAGGCCCATGCGATCGCATGGCTGTATAACTGAGTTTTCATGCGATCGCATGATTAGAAAAGACAGGTCTGAAACATCTGATACATCGAATTAGGGTTTAATTATTATTATTATTATTAATTAAAAACCCTAATTAGGGTTTAGTTTTTAATATTATTTGTTTTAGTTTTTATTTATTAAGTTTAATTAGTTTATTTAAATTACAAAATTAATAGTTTTATAAAATAAATAATATTTTTATAAAAATTGTACTTTTTACAACTTTAAGTATATTTTTATATTTTGTATCTTTTTAATTGTTTTAGCGTAATATTTGTTTTTTTTCGTTCATATTTAGTTTTAAGTCATAGTTTTTGCCATAAGTTATTTTTACTTCTAGATTTTTAGGCTTTGCCGTAAAATCCCTTAAGTACTTTATCTTTAGACTAAGATTTACGTGTTTTAGAATTTTGCGACGCCGTTTTTATATTTTAGTACCTTTTTAAGTTATTGCCGTTTTGGGATATAGTATTCTTTTAAGCTTTAATATTTTTAGACGCAACTTTTAATTTTTAATTTTTAGTTCCTTTTTAAGTTTCGACGCGCTACTTTCTTATTTTTATTTTTCGACGCCTGTTATTTTTCGATCTTTTATTTTTCGACGTTTTTCGACGCGCTCTTTTTCTTTCTTATTTCTCGACATTCTAGTTTTTAGGACATAGAATTTTTCTATTTCTTCTCTCTAAATTTCTTTAAACTTTAACGAAAAATTATTTTAAGTGGTTAAATTGATAGACATCAAAATTTTCTGGTTCGTAGTAATAGTTGGATTTGTACGTGGACTGGGTTATTGGAGCCAAACAGTACTCAATTATATTGAGACCACATGAATCCTGCCCCTCTACTGCATCTTTTGGCTATTCGAAACGTGGGCAAAATCAGAAAAGTCTATTAATTTGATAACTTATATAATTTTTCTTATTTTTATAACTAATAGGATATTCAGTGAATGCACCGAGCAAAACGTTCACCACCTTTTGTACGTTCACCACCTGTAACTCGATCAAGACATCTAGCAAATATTATCGCCGTTGATTTTTCTTTAGAATCATCATCCAGTCGATCAAGTACTCCAATTCAAATTTCCGATAATCAATTTTTTGAACCCGACCTCACAATTGAGAATCCGGAGAATATTCAGGGACAATTCAGAGATCCTGAACCATTAATCTTTCCTCCGGAACCACCAATCATTCAAACAGAGATTGTCAAGGAACCAACCATTAAATCAGAATCCTCTAGTGATTCAGATTCAACAAATTCAATCATGGAAAATCTGGAACCTCTAAGTATGGAAGACCGAATGAGAGCTAAACGCACTGGCCAAGGTCACGCAATTACTCAACCAGACATTAATGCGCCAGATTATGAAATCAAAGGACAAATTCTACACATGGTAACTAATCAATGCCAATTTAGTGGTGCACCGAAGGAAGATCCAAATGAACATCTTCGTACCTTTAATAGGATCTGCACTCTATTTAAAATCAGAGAAGTGGAGGATGAACATATATATCTCATGTTATTTCCCTGGACTTTAAAGGGAGAAGCCAAAGATTGGTTGGAATCGTTACCTGAAGGGGCGATTGATACATGGGACGTTTTAGTTGAAAAATTACTCAAACAATTCTTTCCGGCATATAAAGCCGTGAGACTTCAAGGAGAAATTGTTACGTTCACACAAAAGCCAAATGAAACTCTATATGAGGCATGGACAAGATTTGGAAAGTTATTAAGAGGATGTCCGCAACATGGTTTAGACACCTGTCAAATAGTACAAATATTCTACCAAGGATGCGACATCACTACAAGAAAAGACATCGATATAGCAGCTGGTGGTTCCATTATGAAGAAAACAGCAACTGATGCTTACAAAATTATTGATAACACTGCTTCCCACTCACATGAGTGGCACCAAGAAAAAGATATCGTTAGATCATCTAAAGCAGCTAGAGCCGATTCTAGCCATGACTTAGATTCCATTTCCGCAAAGATAGATGCTGTTGAGAGACGAATGGAAAAGATGACTAAAGATATTCACTCAATACGAATTAGTTGTGAGCGGTGTGGAGGACCATATTTGACAAAAGATTGTCTCAGTATTGAACTAACAATGGAACAAAGAGAGAATGTTTCATATCTAAACCAAAGGCCTGGAAATAATTATCAGAATAATTATCAACCGCCAAGACCAATCTACAATCAAAACCAGAATTATAACCGAAATGTTCCATACAACAACCAACAAGGTCCTAGTAATCAACAAGTATCCAATAATACTTACAATCAGCAAAGACCTAATTTTCAAAATAAACCACCACAAACCGATGATAAAAAGCCAAATTTAGAAGATATGATGTCGAAGCTAGTTGAATCTCAAACTCAATTTTTCACATCTGAGAAGCAAACCAATGAACAAAATGCTCAAACATTTAGAAATCAACAAGCTTCTATTCAAAATTTGGAACAAGAAGTAAGTAACCTAGCAAGGTTGATAGGTGATAGAAAACCGGGAAGTCTACCTAGTGATACTAATTCTAACCCCCAGAATGAAACAGCTAAAGCCATTACCACAAGAAGTGGTATCACACTTAAACCACCTGAAATGCCTGTAATTTCTGATGAAGCTATTCCTACTCCAAAAGAACCACAACCTGAATAAGATAAGAAAAAAGAACCGGTAGTTGAAAAGGTTAATGAAGATAACACAGTTAAGGCTAAACCTTATGTTAAACCATACCAACCACCACTTCCTTACCCGAGTAAAATGAAAAAAGAGAGACTTGAAGCCGAGCAATCCAAATTCTTGGATATGTTTAAACAGATAAATGTTAATCTTCCTTTCATTGATGTGATTTCAGGAATGCCTAGATATGCTAAATTCTTGAAAGATCTAATCACTAATAGAAAGAAAATGGAAGAACTCTCGGCTATTACTATGAATGCTAATTGTTCTGCATTGCTGTTGAATAAGATACCAGAAAAATTATCAGATCCAGGAAGTTTCACAATTCCATGTTTTCTGGGTAGTCTTAGTTCAATAGAAGCATTGGCAGACTTAGGTGCTAGTATAAATTTAATGCCATATTCATTATACGCTAAACTAGACCTTGGAGAATTGAAACCAACACGAATAAGCATACAACTAGCCGATAGATCAGTAAAATATCATAAAGGGATAATGGAGAACATGCTAGTTAAAGTTGGTACTTTAGTATTTCCAGTAGATTTTGTTATTCTGGACATGGAAGAAGATTCTCGAGTACCTCTCATATTAGGAAGACCATTCTTAAACACGGCTAAAGCAATAATAGACGTGTTTGGTAAGAAACTGACCCTAAGTATAGAGGACGAGAGTGTTACCTTTTCAGTTGATAGAGCCATGCAACAACCGCAATCTGCAGATGATACATGTTATTATATTCAAACTATAGAATCACATGCAGAATTGTTAGAAGAATTTCCAGAATTACAAGGAACAGGAGAATGTTCTTTAGGAGAAGGAACTGAACCAATTGATGAAACTGAAATGTTAGCTACACTAATGGCTAATGGAAATGAACCAACAACAGAAGAAATTCAAATGCTAAAAGAAGAAGACAGATATCGATACAAATCATCGATAGAAGAACCACCGACATTAGAGTTAAAGCCACTTCCAAACCATTTGGAATATGCTTATTTACATGGTGAATCTGAATTACCTGTAATAATATCGTCTTCTCTTACTGAAAATGAAAAATCTCAACTCATTTCTGTGTTGAAAGCTCATAAACCAGCTATTGCATGGAAAATTCATGATATTAAAGGAATAAGTCCTTCGTATTGCACACATAAAATCCTTATGGAAGAAGGTCATAAAACGTATGTGCAACGCCAACGAATACTAAATCCTAATATGCAAGATGTTGTTAAGAAAGAAATTATTAAACTGCTACAGTAAGAAGGGTGCCTAAGAAGGGTGGCATGACTGTCATCACAAATGAGAAAAATGAGCTTATTCCTACTAGGACTGTAATAGGATGGCGTGTTTGTATTGATTATAGAAAATTAAATGACGCCACCAGAAAAGATCATTTTCCCTTACCTTTCATTGATCAAATGTTGGAAAGATTAGCCGGAAATAGTTACTATTGTTTTCTTGATGGTTTTTCCGGATATTTTCAAATTTCAATAGCACCCGAGGACCAAGAGAAAACCACATTCACGTGCCCTTATGGTACTTTTGCTTACAAACGCATGCCATTTGGACTTTGCAACGCCCCTGCAACCTTTCAAAGGTGCATGATGGCGATCTTTCACGACATGATAGAAGAATGCATGGAAGTTTTCATGGATGACTTTTCAGTCTTCGGTGATACATTTGAAATATGTCTAGTTAATCTTGAACGAATGCTTATTAGATGCGAACAATCAAATCTAGTACTTAATTGGGAGAAATGCCATTTCATGGTTAAAGAAGGCATCGTTCTTGGTCATAAAATTTCAAAGGAAGGAATTGAAGTGGATAGAGCTAAAGTAGATGTAATTGCTAAACTTCCATATCCCACCAATGTTAGAGGAGTTAGGAGTTTTCTAGGGCATGCCGGTTTTTACCGACGTTTTATAAAAGATTTTTCTAAAATTACCACTCCTATGAATAAACTCCTAGAAAAGGATGCTCCATTCATCTTTTCAGATGAATGCATCAAATCTTTTAATATACTTAAAGAGAAACTCACTAATGCGCCGATCATGATAACTCCAAATTGGAATCTACCGTTTGAACTAATGTGCGATGCAAGTGATTTTGCAATGGGAGCCGTTTTATGATAAAGGATTGAAAAACGATTTCAACCTATTTATTATGCTAGTAAGACGTTACAAGGAGCACAAACGAACTATACAACTACTAAAAAAGAACTCCTTGCTATTGTCTTTGCTTTTGACAAATTTCGTTCATATCTCGTTCTAGCAAAAACGGTGGTCTATACCGACCATTCTGCTCTTAGATACCTATTTTCGAAATAAGATGCTAAAACACGATTAATCCGCTGGATCTTACTCTTACAAGAGTTCGATATTGAAATCCGAGATAAAAAGGGAGCAGAAAATCTCGCCGCTGATCATCTTTCTCGTCTTGAAAATCCCGAATTAGAAGTTCTAAATGAATCGGCCATACAAGACAACTTTCCTGATGAATATCTATTGAAGATAGATTATAATGAAATTCCATGGTTTGCAGACTATGCAAACTACTTAGTATGTGGATTCCTTGAAAAAGGATTATCGTACCAAAAACGAAAGAAATTCTTTAGTGATATAAAACACTATTTCTGGGAAGATCCACATTTGTTTAAAAGTTGTCCCGATGGAATAATACGCCGATGTGTATTCGGAGATGAAGCTAGTCAAATCTTAAACTATTGTCACACAGGACCAACAGGAGGGCATTATGGGCCTCAGCTCACAGCAAGAAAAGTTTACGATGCTGGATTCTATTGGCCTACAATTTTCAAAGACGCACACCTTCTTTGCAAATCCTGTGATGCTTGTCAAAGGGCCAGAAAAATAAGTCAACGTGATGAAATGCCACTAAATTTCATTCAAGTATGTGAAGTATTTGACATTTGGGGTATTGACTTTATGGGTCCATTTCCAAAATCTCATAATAATCTCTACATTCTCGTTGCCATTGATTATGTATCTAAATGGGCGGAAGCACAAGCTCTCCCAACTAACGATGCACGAGTTGTAGTCAACTTTTTAAAACGTCTTTTTGCAAGGTTTGGAACACCGAAAGCTTTAATAAGTGATCAGGGTACTCATTTTTGTAATAATCAACTTGAGAAAGTTCTTAAAAGATATGGAGTAACTCATAAAATCTCTACCGCTTATCATCCACAAACAAGTGGACAAGTTGAAAATACCAACCGAGCTTTAAAACGTATTCTAGAGAAAGCCGTAGGATCAAATCCGAAGGAATGGTCCATGAAATTGGAGGATGCACTCTGGGCTTTTAGAACAGCCTACAAAACTCCAATTGGAACCATACCTTTTAAACTCGTTTACGGAAAAGCATGTCATCTTCCAGTAGAAATTGAACACAAAGCATTTTGGGCTTTGAAGACATGTAATCTTGATTTACATGAAGCTGGACGTCTACGATTAAGTCAACTAAACGAATTAGAAGAATTAAGACATGAAGCATACGAAAATTCGTTAATCTATAAGGAAAGAACGAAGAAATGGCATGATAAAAGAATCAGAAGTTCAAAAGAATTTAAAGAAGGAGATAGAGTTCTTCTTTTCAATTCACGATTCAAGCTATTTCCTGGAAAATTGAAATCAAGATGGTCTAGACCATTCATAGTCAAAAGAGTTTTCCCATACAGAACAATAGAGTTAATAAATTCAAATGGGATTGAATTTAAAGTTAATGGTCACAGAGTTAAACATTACATACATGGTCCGATGGAAGTTGACAATGAAGTCAATCATAATTTCACCACCCAAGAAAACCTTCAAAATGAAAACATAAATATGTTATCAACAACATATGAAAAATAAAAATTGGAAAATAAGGAGGATTCAAATTTGAGTGATGAAGAAGAATTCTTATACAAACCTCCCATTCCAAGAAACGAAGAAAAATGTGAGCAAGAAGTTCAATTAGAAGTGAAAGAACACCCGAAAAAGGTTTACAAACCAACTAGACTTACTAAAGCTGGAGACCCGGGTGAATTTATCATTTCTTGCTTGCTTAATGATGATGCTGTATATAATGGACTCGCAGAGCTAGGAGCAAGTACAAATATTATGCCTCTTTCGTTATACAAAAGATTAGGTATGGGTAAATTAAAACCAACCAAAATAGGTGTTCAATCATTTGACCTAACCATTAAACACCCGGTTGGAATAGCAAATAATTTACTTGTTAAAGTGGGAAGTTTGACCTTTGTTGCAAACTTCATAGTGATTAATATGGAGGAAAACCTTGATATTCCTCTAATTTTAGGTCGCCCATTTTTAGCAACCACTGAGGCATTCATTGATGTAAGAGAAGGAAGAATGACACTTAGGGATGGTGATAAATCGATCACCTTTGTGAACTGAAAGTTTAGATCTCCACCAACCAAAACTGTTAAACCAATAAAAACGCATAAGTGTGGGGAAGATGAAGAAACACTTAATGATGATCCGATCACAAAGAACCCCGTTGATGATAAGAAATTAGATGAACCCGTTTTTAACAGTTTAATGAAGAAACTTTATAAACGGATTCACGATGCTAAGATTAAGGGAAACTTTAAGTTATGTAACCGATTAATATCCAATTTATCGCCAAAAGAAAAGGCAATGTTAGTTGAATTTGTGAAAGTTACGGAGGAAATCAACAAATGGATTGAAGTAAAAGTCAAAGATTTACAAGTTGTTGATGATCCAATTGAAAATAACGTTAATCACAATTTCAACTAAGTGTGGGGAGAGTCAAGTCTTTTTAAGGATAATATGAATTTCTGTTAGAGTAAGATTTTTTGTTTTCGTGTAGTTTCCAAGAATGGAATCTGAATGGTCTTTCCCTAGAAGACCCTAAAGAACTAGTCTTCTTCCCCCATTCTGAATTTTTATTTTTTTAGATTTTACGAGATGAAGACTTCCTGTGAACTAAACAATGGTCTAATGCTACACGCTTTGATCACTAAACGTAATAATGACACCCTTCCAAGTGAAATAGTATCATTAATCAGAGGTAAATTGGACGGAGTAAGAAAAGAATCCAGGAACGAAAATAATAAGTTACAGTTTGGTAAAGGAAAATCAAAATTCGCAGCGAAAAGAAGAGCACGACACCTTGAAAGATGTCACAAATGCGGAAAATGGTCACACGAAGGAAAATGTTCGACGAATCAGACATATTCCAATACCGAATTCGTTACTTTATGCAGAGATGGACCGTTCATATGTTTCGAAGAAAAAACGTTGAATGCTCAAGATTACGCCTATGTAGCTATGAAAAACCAATTAGTCCGACTATCTTATGAGTAGGCTAAAGCAGGTCACTAAGAATTCTATTTCACAGGTAAGTATGTACAGTTTTTATTGCTTTTAACCTTTTGATAATAAACGCTAAATCGTTCGCTATAAAGTATTAAATTGGTATTCAATAAAATTAGGTTTTGCGACCGAAATTATTGATATCATACAAAAATTTACTACATCACTGTGAAATTTACCGTTTATTCTTAAGGTATAAATATCTTTAATCAATCAACCCAAAATATTTCAAAAATTCGTCATGAGTTAAACTAAGTTATGGAACCGAAATTACTTTACCGAAAAGAGGGGCGTATATTTTTGATAATATTTGATTGATTAAAGTGGGATAAAATACCAAAAAGATTTTTAATTTTATTTTTACTTTGTTTTTAAAATTAATATTAAATTAATATTGTCAACCTTTTAAAATTAATATATTTAAAATTGTAAATATTTGAAAAATTAATATTTTTAATATAAATTTGTATGTATAAAAACAAAAATATAATAAAAGTTTGGTGTGACTTTTCAATTTTCATAATATGAATTTTTAATTTTATACATTTTAAATTTAAGTTTGGTGTGAATTTAAAAACAAAAATTTACTTTATTTCGCTAAGTTAAAAATTGATTTCTAAAAATTCGTCGTGAGTTGAAGACTAGGTCATTGTACCGAAATTGCTTTACCCAAGGGAGGGACGAGAACTTTTATTATCGTTATTTTTAATTTTATTGAACTAAAGTATGCCAAAAACATTTAAAAAACCCAAAAATCTTTACTTTTAAAACCGCGCTTTGAATTGACAAATTTTAAAATTTTGTCGAGGGACAGACTAGGACAACGATCCGAAACGCCCTCATCCTAAAAAGAAACAAATTTTTTAAATTTTATTAATTATATGTTTTATAAGTTATAAGGTTTTATAAAAAAAAAAAAGCCAATGGAACTGTACCCGAACCCCCATTCGATCGCATGGGGTTTGCACTCCAACCTCATGCGATCGCATGAGGCTGGATTTCAGGCCAGATTGTTAAAACCCAGCGAGCTGCTCTGTCTACTCCACAAAACACACACATATACACGAAAATACTCCCAAATAATCTCTAAAATTTGCAATTTTTCACTGCAATTCGTCAAATTTCTCGCTCTAATCATGAAATTGTTCAGAAGTTTATCAAAAAAGGTAAAAATTACACCTCTAAATCTCTTTAAATTTGATTTTAAGTGTTCTTGAGCTATATTTTTCATAATTTGATTTTGTTAATTTCTAGTGTAATTAGAGTTAAATTGTTAGTATTTTATGCATGTATAACCTAGATTGATGCTATTTAACATGATTTGAAGCCAAAAACTTCAAAATTTTTAGAAATCTAGGGTTTGTGTTCTTGAGCAATTTGGGGCTTTTTGATATAAACAAGTTATGGCCGATTTTTGTCATGAATTATTGCTAAATTGAGTAGCGTAACATGTTTATGTAGCTAAATGATCCAAACTTTAATCCTAAACATGATTTTTGAAGATTAAAGTGGACTTTTTAGGTGCAAAATTCATGAACTTGATTAATTTGATATAATTGTCATTTGAGACTTGTTTAATTGTTAGTAAAGGTTGTTTTAACATGTTATTTGAGTTAAATGCTTATGAACTTTGTATACATTTTCATATGTGCTTATTTGAAAAAGTGTAAAATTGTAAAAAAATTGTGAAAATGTGTATAAGTTTAATTTTGATTGAACATGTTATTGTGATTGTTTTAAGTTGTTATTTTGCTAACACTAATGCATATTTGGATGCACAAATTTTGTGTTTAATGTGTTTTGCAGAGAGCCGATACTGGAGGTTCATCATCATCATCATCTAGACGACCTGCTCAAGAACCAGAACCCGAACCAGAACAACAACAGGAACAACAACATCAGCCTGATCAACATGTACCTTATTATGATCCGCTACAGTTTGTTAATGAATTCATAGTATTTCTGATGCATCCACGTGTAGAATACCCAACGATTCCTGAACACACGTTGCATCCTAATCTGAGATTCGATAGACGATGGAGAGATTACCCGGCATATCAAAGTAATAAATTCAAATTAATAACGAAATATGTAGAGGTGCCTAGGGTAATTGATTGGGATCCTTTGGAAAGGGTCCAACTTGCTGACCGTGTTAGGGAGCATCTGATTCAAAGGTATGGCAGTTCTTCTTTTACCGATTGGGAATGTCTATTCACCATTCGTAGACCTATATATAAGGAATGGTGTGTTGAGCTGATGAGTACTATAGCATTAAATGTAGATGTAGATAGATTAGACGATAGAAGTTTTCTTAGGTTCATACTTGGCGGTAGGATGTACAGGATGTCCATGCTGGACATGGCCAGGGCATTACAGATATATACGCCCGCTGAATTACTACTACCCGATTGTATGAATTTGATTTATCGTGGTGAAAGGGTAGATAGGAATTTTGATGCGAACGCCATTTGGAGGCGTATGTCTGATTATAATGTTTTTGGGCAGGGAGGAACACATACCTACTTACATATTAACAAAGCCGAGCTTCGTATAATTCATAGATTTTTGGCTAACTCGATTACACAGAGAGGTCACAACAAGGAAAAATTTACCTTACATGATTTATTTTACCTAAAGTGTATTCGAGACCTAAGAGGCTTTATTAATATCCCTTACTGTGTTGGTTTTTATTTATCTAAGATGGTTGAAGGAATACAGGAAGGGGGGATTATAGGAGGAGGTATTTTTGTTACTCTCATTGGAGAGTATTTAGGTGTAGATAAGAACCAAGGGGGTCCACTTTTGGAATGTAGGGAACAGGTTGAGCTTTTAGGATTGAGGGTTTATGCGGGTGCTAAGGTATTGAAGAGTAGACGCAACCAGGCAATACCCTATGTAGGTAGTCATCCGCAGGTAGAAAGAGGATCAGACGAGGAGATGGAGGAAGCGGATGACGTTAGGGATGTCATTCGGGAGGCTATGACTGATGTCTACCAGCGTGTAGATGAGGTAGATATGACAAACGCGGAGAGATTTAGACGGATGGAGCAGTGGCAAGCCCGGAATGATTACGAGCATTCCAGGCAATGACAGCATGATAGATGGGACTATCATCAGCATCAGATTATGAGCCAGCTGTCACCTCAGGAGCCCTACATCCCGACCAGACTAGCTTACTATCCTCCACACCAGCCCGAGATGAGACCGCCTTATACTCTCTACGACCCTAACCAGGCATACCAGTACACCTATCACCAACCATGGAATCCGGACTATGACATGAACTGGAACCCCTATCCATGATTGATATAGTTCCTGTTGGTAATTTTTATGATTGTTATTTTTATTATTATTTCTGTTTATTTATGTTTAAACACATTATATTATGATACTTTTATTGTAATATTTAATATTTTTATTATACTAATGTTTCATATTTGATTTGAAAGTGGAATTTTAAGTCCCATTTCAAATTACCATGCATGTTTATATTTGTATTGTATGTATATTGTCGATTGTACAAAACAGGGTAAAATAGCGCATTTTCAAAGACTGGCATTAAGTTCAGCAAAAGCTAGTACTTTTGACGACAAAACAAAAAATAAATGTGATGTAACAACAAGACGGAATGAACAAATGATGTGCACCATTTATCATTCAACAAACAAACGCCAATATGTTTGGAAACTTTGGTAAAATTTAATCATTTTTCTACGCTAATCACCCTCAATAATTTAAATTGTTACTGATTTCTTGCAAATGAGGGCATTGCAAGATCTTAAGTGTGGGAAGGGATTAAATTCATTCGGATTTTTAAAATTTTAAACTTATACACTTGGTTACCATTAAAAATACTATTAAAGCAATAGTTGTATTAGAATCTAGTGCTCTCTGATAATAAAGAACAGCCCTAGTCTTATATACTGACTACCCAATTCTAGTAAAAATTTTCAAAATTTTCAATTAAATGAACTCAAAATCATGTTTATACATAATTATGAACGATAAAACTAGGTGTTAAACACCGAAATTATTGTTACCTCGGAAAGGACATAAATTGAGAAACAAACCAAAATGTTAGAATTCATTTAAAATGGAATAGAGGACAATAAAAAGGCAAAGAAAGGAAAATAAAAGCCAAGTGTGGGAAAACTTTACCAAGTTATTTAAAACATATATCACATATTTTTGTACAAATAACTGAAGATACTTTTGCTTTGGACTAATCTAAACAGTTTTACCCAATTTACTTTAATATATTTGAAAGAAAAGATGGATCTACACGATGAATCAATTCCATCATTAAAAGGAAGTAAAGTCTTCCGAAAAAGAAACGCGCTTCTTGATTTAGGTCATGAAGTTGTCGTCCAGACCAGCTGTAGGTTGACGAAAAATCTAGAAAATTCATCTCTAAAATCAGCAGGAAATCCACGGACCTCAGCATCAAACAGGGTCGCCAAGTGGTCAGACTTATCCTAACCATGAGAGGATCTGTCTCGTAAAATGGGGAGGACGCCGTGCAAATTAGCTGGATAAGACTAATGAATCAGACCCCCAGAAAGGATAATCTCCTTAAAAGATCAAAAATCAGCTTTTAAGACTGATATTACTCAATCCTTGAGATTGACCTTAAAGATTGAGAATTACAAACTCATGGAATTCGATGATATCTAAACTCGAGCTTGAACGAGAAAATATTTTGATCAAAATTACAAACCGATTTGTTTTCTGAAAACCTATTTTTAATGCGTTCATTACCATTGAACGTAAAATCCTAAGAATTCACCTGGAATTCATTAGGTCACCTGAACCAAATCGGGTGTCAACCGTAAGAACGGTGGTTGCATAGCATGGTCAAAGACAGGACCTTGTACCAGACCGGAAAATTATAAGGGCGATCTTTACTATTGCTCCTACCAAGGATAGTAATTGCATCCGACACGTTATAGACCATAATTAAAAGCATGTCAGGGGACATTGCCTTAACAGTTGCTTGTTCAACGCTTTCCTTTACAACCGGACGATAGTTTACCGAAAGGTAATATACGGAGTAAGTATACTGGACGTGTTGCTTTTCCAATACAAGGTTAGCAAGTGGTTGACACAAAACCACAAGTTTTAAACTAAAATTTTCAAATATGAAACCCACCAAACCCACAAAAATAATTTGCAAACACCGGTGAAGGGTTATTCCGGAAAACTTATCTAGGGTAAAAGCTAGATTTAATTTTTAAAAGATCAAATATTTTCATAAAGGTCCAATTTCCTTAATGGATCTAAATTTTTATAGTCATGTGGGACTGTAAACCACATCGTTACTACCATTGTTTATACCGCCGTATAGAAATCAATGATGTACAAAGTGTGAAGAATAAAGAAGTGATTCTAGTATTTTTATTTCAAGACTATATTGCTTGAGGACAAGCAACGCTCAAGTGTGGGAATATTTGATAATGCTAAAAACGAACATATATTTCATAGAATTATCCCTCAAGAAAGACAAGCTTTTAGTTGCAATTGTTCTATTTACAAGTGATATTCGTTTAAATAATAAA
This sequence comes from Rutidosis leptorrhynchoides, assembly GCF_046630445.1. Classification (NCBI taxonomy): domain Eukaryota; kingdom Viridiplantae; phylum Streptophyta; class Magnoliopsida; order Asterales; family Asteraceae; genus Rutidosis; species Rutidosis leptorrhynchoides. The sequence goes on from NC_092333.1 coordinate 486,762,323, forward strand.
AGGTGAAGACAAAAGACAGATTCGACGAATTGAAGACGCAAACGACCAAAAAGCTCAAAAGTACAAAGTACAATCAAAGTGGTTCCAATTATTGATAAGAAACGTCTCAAAATTACAAGAGTACAAGACGCGAAACGCAAAATACAAGATATTAAATTGTACGCAAGGACGTTCGAAAATCCGGAACCGGGACCAAAGTCAACTCTCAACGCTCGACGCAACGGACTAAAAATTACAAGTCAACTATGCACATAAATATAATATAATATTTAAATAATTCTTATAATTATTTATATATTATATTTATTTATTAAAACGTCGACAAGCAAAGAAACAAAAATATGTGAGCTGTTACCTACCACCATGCGATCGCATGGCCTGGAGGCACAAAAGCCATGCGATCGTATGGCCCTGAAATCCAGGCCTGGTCCTATAAAGTTCGCGAGTTTTGGACGAAATTTACACATCTTTTTCTTCTTCCTTCATACGTAAAGATATATATATATATATATATATATATATATATATATATATATATATATATATATTATATTTTAAATTATAATTTTAATTTTAAATTCTAATAATAAGGGTATGTTAGCGAATGTTGTAAGGGTGTAAGTCGAAATTCTGTCCGTGTAAACGCTACGCTATTTTTAATCACTGTAAGTTATGGTTAATGTTATTTTTAAATTAATGTCTCGTAGCTAAGTTATTATTATGCTTATTTAAGACGAAGTAATCATGATGTTGGGCTAAAAATATTAAGATTGGGTAATTGGGCTTTGTACCATAATTGGGGTTTGGACAAAAGAACGACACTTGTGAAAATTAGACTATGGGCTATTAATGGGTTTTTATATTAACTAAACGATACCTCGTTAATTTAATATATAGACTTATAATTTGACGTATTTATATATAACCACATACGTTTGACTGGGTACGGTGGGCGGGATATCTATAAATACCAATAATTGTTCATTTTACCGGACACGGAACTGGATTAATAGTTAATAGACTTGTTGAAACAGGGGTGGATTACATTCAAGGGTAATTGGTGTAATTGTTAACAAATTAGTAAAACCTTGGTTTACACGCAGTCGATAACCTGGTGTATTCATTAAACAAAGTATTAAGACCTTGTTACAATTCGAATCCCCAATTAGTTGGAATATTTGACTTCGGGAATAAGAATAATTTGACGAAGACCTTCGCACTTTATATTTATGACTGATGGACTATTATGGACAAATCCGTATGGACATATCGAATAATCCAGGACAAAGGACAATTAGCACATGGGAATAAACTAAAAACAACACGTCAAACATCATGATTACGGAAGTTTAAATAAGCATAATTCCTTTATTTCATATTTAATTTATTTTATTTCATATTTAATTGCACTTTTAATTATTGCACTTTTATTTATTGTCATTGTATTTAATTGCACTTTTAATTATCGTACTCTTTAATTATCGCAATTTTATTTTATCGCACTTTTATTTATCGCAATTTCATTATCGTTATTTACTTTATGCTTTAAATTAAGTTATATTTATTTTTAATATTTTACATTAGGTTTTAACTGCGACTAAAGTTTTAAAAATTGACAAACCGGTCATTAAATGGTAAAAACCCCCTTTTTATAATAATAATATTACTTATATATATATTTGTATTTTTATAAGTTAAACTAATATAGCGTTAAGCTTTGTTTAAAAGATTTCCTGTGGAACGAACCGGATTTACTAAAAACTACACTACTGTACGATTAGGTATACTGCCTATAAGTGTTGTAGCAAGATTTAGGTATATCCATTCTATAAATAAATAAATATCTTGTGTAAAATTGTATCATATTTAATAGTATTTCGTTATAAAAATAATACTATTTTATATACACCTCGCATAACATCAAGTATTTTTGGCGCCGCTGCCGGGGACATTCTTGCTTAAACGCCGGAAGCGCAACGCTATATAAAAAAAAAAGATTTTTATTAATTTTTAGTTTACTTTTATAAAACTATGCTTTTATAAAACTATGCTTTTATAAAAATACGTTTTAAATATATTCAAAAATATAAAAAGAAAAATAAAATATTTATATATTTTTAATAGTTTGTTATATATATATATATAAAACTATAAGGTTTCTTTATTTTATTTTGTAAAAATATAAGTTTTATTTAATTTATATAAATATATTATATAAATATATAAAACTGAAAACTGAAAAAAAAATAATAAAAACATTCGGGCCACTACACTGTAGCAGCCCAACAACTGAACTGGATCCGAGGCCTATGCGATCGCATGGCTGTATAACTGAGTTTTCATGCGATCGCATGATTAGAAAAGACAGGTCTGAAACATCTGATCCATCAAATTAGGGTTTAATTATTATTATTATTATTAATTAAAAACCCTAATTAGGGTTTAGTTTTTAATATTATTTAGTTTTAGTTTTTATTTATTAAGTTTAATTAGTTTATTTAAATTACAAAATTAATAGTTTTATAAAATAAATAATATTTTTATAAAAATTATACTTTTTACAACTTTAAGTATATTTTTATATTGTGTATCTTTTTAATTATTTTAGCGTAAGATTTGTTTTTTTTTCGTTCATATTTAGTTTTAAGTCATAGTTTTTGCCATAAGTTATTTTTACTTCTAGATTTTTAGGCTTTGCCTTAAAATCCCTTAAGTGCTTTATCTTTAGACTAAGATTTAGGTGCTTTAGAATTTTGCGACGCCGTTTTTATATTTTAGTACCTTTTTAAGTTATTGCCGTTTTGAGATATAGTATTCTTTTAAGCTTTAATATTTTTAGACGCAACTTTTAATTTTTAATTTTTAGTTCCTTTTTAAGTTTCGACGCGCTACTTTCTTATTTTTATTTTTCGACGCCTATTATTTTTCGATCTTTTATTTTTTGACGTTTTTCGACGCGCTCTTTTTCTTTCTTATTTCTCGACATTCTAGTTTTTAGGACATAGAATTTTTCTATTTCTTCTCTCTAAATTTCTTTAAACTTTAACAAAAAATTATTTTAAGTGGTTAAATTGATAGACATCAAAAATTTCTGGTTCGTAGTAATAGTTGGATTTGTACGTGGACCGGATTATTGGAGCCAAACAGTACTCAATTATATTGAGACCAAACGAATCATGCCCCTCTGCTGCATCTTTTGGCTATTCGAAACGTGGGCAAAATCAGAAAAGTCTATCAATTTGATAACTTATATAATTTTTCTTATTTTTATAACTAATAGGATATTCAGTGAATGCACCGAGCAAAACGTTCACCACCTTTTGTACGTTCACCACCTGTAACTCGATCAAGACATCTAGCAAATATTATCGCCGTTGATTTTTCTTTAGAATCGTCATCCAGTCGACCAAGTACTCCAATTCAAATTTCCGATAATCAATTTTTTGAACCCGACCTCACAATTGAGAATCCGGAGAATATTCAGGGACAATTCAGAGATCCTGAACCATTAATCTTTCCTCCGGAACCACCAATCATTCAAACAGAGATTGTCAAGGAACCAACCATTAAATCAGAATCCTCTAGTGATTCAGATTCAACAAATTCAATCATGAAAAATCTGGAACCTCTAAGTATGGAAGACCGAATGAGAGCTAAACGCACTGGCCAAGGTCACGCAATTACTCAACCAGACATTAATGCACCAGATTATGAAATCAAAGGACAAATTCTACACATGGTAACTAATCAATGCCAATTTAGTGGTGCACCGAAGGAAGATCCGAATGAACATCTTCGTACCTTTAATAGGATCTGCACTCTATTTAAAATCAGAGAAGTGGAGGATGAACAGATATATCTCATGTTATTTCCCTGGACTTTAAAGGGAGAAGCCAAAGATTGGTTGGAATCGTTACCTGAAGGGGCGATTGATACATGGGACGTTTTAGTTGAAAAATTACTCAAACAATTCTTTCCGGCATATAAAGCCGTGAGACTTCAAGGAGAAATTGTTACGTTCACACAAAAGCCAAATGAAGCTCTATATGAGGCATGGACAAGATTTGGAAAGTTATTAAGAGGATGTCCGCAACATGGTTTAGACACCTGTCAAATAGTACAAATATTCTACCAAGGATGCGACATCACTACAAGAAAAGACATCGATATAGCAGCTGGTGGTTCCATTATGAAGAAAACAGCAACTGATTTTTACAAAATTATTGATAACACTGCTTCCCACTCACATGAGTGGCACCAAGAAAAAGATATCGTTAGATCATCTAAAGCAGCTAGAGCCGATTCTAGCCATGACTTAGATTCCATTTCCGCAAAGATAGATGCTGTTGAGAGACGAATGGAAAAGATGACTAAAGATATTCACTCAATACGAATTAGTTGTGAGAAGTGTGGAGGACCACATTTGACAACAGATTGTCTCAGTATTGATCTAACAATGGAACAAAGAGAGAATGTTTCATATCTAAACCAAAGGCCTGGAAATAATTATCAGAATAATTATCAACCGTCAAGACCAATCTACAATCAAAACCAGAATTATAACCGAAATGTTCCATACAACAACCAACAAGGTCCTAGTAATCAACAAGTATCCAATAATACTTACAATCAGCAAAGACCTAATTTTCAAAATAAACCACCACAAACCGATGATAAAAAGCCAAATTTAGAAGATATGATGTCGAAGCTAGTTGAATCTCAAACTCAATTTTTCACATCTTAGAAGCAAACCAATGAACAAAATGCTCAAACATTTAGAAATCAACAAGCTTCTATTCAAAATTTGGAACAAGAAGTAAGTAACCTAGCAAGGTTGATAGGTGAAAGAAAACCGGGAAGTCTACCTAGTGATACTAATGCTAACCCCCGGAATGAAACAGCTAAAGCCATTACCACAAGAAGTGGTATCACACTTAAACCACCTGAAATGCCTGTAATTTCTGATGAAGCTATTCCTACTCCACAAGAACCACAACCTGAACAAGATAAGGAAAAAGAACCGGTAGTTGAAAAGGTTAATGAAGATAACACAGTTAAGGCTAAACCTTATGTTAAACCATACCAACCACCACTTCCTTACCCGAGTAAAATGAAAAAAGAGAGACTTGAAGCCGAGCAATCCAAATTCTTTGATATGTTTAAACAGATAAATGTTAATCTTCCTTTCATTGATGTGATTTCAGGAATGCCTAGATATGCTAAATTCTTGAAAGATCTAATCACTAATAGAAAGAAAATGGAAGAACTCTCGGCTGTTACTATGAATGCTAATTGTTCTGCAGTGCTGTTGAATAAGATACCAGAAAAATTATCAGATCCAGGAAGTTTCACAATTCCATGTTTTCTGGGTAGTCTTAGTTCAATAGAAGCATTGGCAGACTTAGGTGCTAGTATAAATTTAATGCCATATTCATTATACGCTAAACTAGACCTTGGAGAATTGAAACCAACACGAATAAGCATACAACTAGCCGATAGATCAGTAAAATATCCTAGAGGGATAATGGAGAACATGCTAGTTAAAGTTGGTACTTTAGTATTTCCAGTAGATTTTGTTATTCTGGACATGGAAGAAGATTCTCGAGTACCTCTCATATTAGGAAGACCATTCTTAAACACGGCTAAAGCAATAATAGACGTGTTTGGTAAAAAAACTGACCCTAAGTATAGAGGACGAGAGTGTTACCTTTTCAGTTGATAGAGCCATGCAACAACCGCAATCTGCAGATGATACATGTTATTATATTCAAACTATAGAATCACATGCAGAATTGTTAGAAGAATTTCCAGAATTACAAGGAACGGGAGAATGTTCTTTAGGAGAAGGAACTGAACCAATTGATGAAACTGAAATGTTAGCTACACTAATGGCTAATGGATATGAACCAACAAAAGAATAAATTCAAATGCTAAAAGAAGAAGACAGATATCGATACAAATCATCGATAGAAGAACCACCGACATTAAAGTTAAAGCCACTTCCAAACCATTTGGAATATGCTTATTTACATGGTGAATCTGAATTACCTGTAATAATATCGTCTTCTCTTACTGAAAATGAAAAATCTCAACTCATTTCTGTGTTGAAAGCTCATAAACCAGCTATTGCACGGAAAATTCATGATATTAAAGGAATAAGTCCTTCGTATTGCACACATAAAATCCTTATGGAAGAAGGTCATAAAACGTATGTGCAACGCCAACGAATACTAAATCCTAATATGCAAGATGTTGTTAAGAAAGAAATTATTAAACTGCTGGATGCAGGTTTAATTTATCCAATTTCTGATAGTCCATGGGTAAGCCCAGTTCAATGCGTGCCTAAGAAGGGTGTCATGAATGTCATCACAAATGAGAAAAATGAGCTTATTCCTACTAGGACTGTAACAGGATGGCGTGTTTGTATTGATTATAGAAAATTAAATGACGCCACCAGAAAAGATCACTTTCCCTTACCTTTCATTGATCAAATGTTGGAAAGATTAGCTGGAAATAGTTACTATTGTTTTCTTGATGGTTTTTTCGGATATTTTCAAATTCCAATAGCACCCGAGGACCAAGAGAAAACCACATTCACGTGCCCTTATGGTACTTTTGCTTACAAACGCATGCCATTTGGACTTTGCAACGCCCCTGCAACCTTTCAAAGGTACATGATGGCGATCTTTCACGACATGATAGAAGAATGCATGGAAGTTTTCATGGATGACTTTTCAGTCTTCGGTGATACATTTGAAATACGTCTAGTTAATCTTGAACGAATGCTTATTAGATGCGAACAATTAAATCTAGTACTTAATTGGGAGAAATGTCATTTCATGGTTAAAGAAGGCATCGTTCTTGGTCATAAAATTTCAAAGGAAGGAATTGAAGTGGATAGAGCTAAAGTAGATGTAATTGCTAAACTTCCACGTCCCACCAATGTTAGAGGAGTTAGGAGTTTTCTAGGGCATGCCGATTTTTACCGACGTTTTATAAAAGATTTTTCTAAAATTGCCACTCCTATGAATAAACTCCTAGAAAAGGATGCTCCATTCATCTTTTCAGATGAATGCATCAAATCTTTTAATATACTTAAAGAGAAACTCACTAATATGCCGATCATGATAACTCTAAATTGGAATCTACCGTTTGAACTAATGTACGATGCAAGTGATTTTGCAATGGGAGCCGTTTTAGGACAAAGGATTGAAAAACGATTTCAACCTATTTATTATGCTAGTAAGACGTTACATGGAGCACAAACGAACTATATAACTACTGAAAAAGAACTCCTTGCTATTGTCTTTGATTTTGACAAATTTCGTTCATATCTCGTTCTAGCAAAAACGGTGGTCTATACCGACCATTCTGCTCTTAGATGCCTATTTTCGAAACAAGATGCTAAACCACGATTAATCTGCTAGATCTTACTCTTACAAGAGTTCGATATTGAAATTCGAGATAAAAAGGGAGCAGAAAATCTCGCCGCTGATCATCTTTCTCGTCTTGAAAATCCTGAATTAGAAGTTCTAAATGAATCGGCCATACAAGACAACTTTCCTGATGAATATCTATTGAAGATAGATTATAATGAAATTCCATGGTTTGCAGACTATGCAAGCTACTTAGTATGTGGATTCCTTGAAAAAGGATTATCGTACCAAAAACGAAAGAAATTCTTTAGTGATATAAAACACTATTTCTGGGAAGATCCACATTTGTTTAAAAGTTGTCCTGATGGAATAATACGCCGATGTGTATTCGGAGATGAAGCTAGTCAAATCTTAAACTATTGTCACACAGGACAAACAGGAGGGCATTATGGGCCTCAGCTCACAGCAAGAAAAGTTTACGATACTGGATTCTATTGGCCTACAATTTTCAAAGACGCACACCTTCTTTGCAAATCCTGTGATGCTTGTCAAAGGGCCGGAAAAATAAGTCAACGTGATGAAATGCCACTATGTTTAATCATGATAAATGATAAGTAAACATGTCATTAAGTGTATTAACAATGAACTACATATGTAAAAACAAGACTACTAACTTAATGATTTCGAAACGAGACATATATGTAATGATTATCGTTGTAACAACATTTAACTGTATATATATCATACTAAGATATATTAATATATCATAATATCATGATAATGTAATAATTTAACATCTCTTTAGATATAATAAACAATGGGTTAACAACATTTAACAAGATCGTTAACCTAAAGGTTTCAAAACAACATTTACATGTAACGATTAACGATGATTTAACGACTCAGTTAAAATGTATATACATGTAGTGTTTTAATATATATTCATACACTTTTTAAAGACTTCAAGACACTTATCAAAATACTTCTACTTAATAAAAATGCTTACAATTACATCCTCATTCAGTTTCATCAACAATTCTACTCGTATGCAGCCGTATTCGTACTCGTACAATACACAGCTTTTAGATGTATGTGCTATTAGTATATACACTCTAATGATCAGCTCTTAGCAGCTCATATGAGTCTCCTAACACATTTGGGAACCATTATTTGGCAACTAGCATGAAATATCTCATAAAATTACAAAAACATTAGTAATCATTCATGACTTATTTACATGTAAACAAATTTACACATCCTTTATATCAAATCCATATACCAACGACCAAAAACACCTACAAACACTTTCATTCTTCAATTTTCTTCATCTAATTGATCTCTCTCAAGTTCTATCTTCAAGTTCTAAGTGTTCTTCATAAATTCTATAAGTTCTAGTTTCATAAAATCAAGAATACTTCCAAGTTTGCTAGCTTACTTCCAATCTTGTAAAGTGATCATCCAACCTCAAGAAATCTTTCTTATTTACAGTAATATATATTTCTAATACAAGGTAATACTCATATTCGAACTTTGATTCAATTTCTATAACTATAACAATCTTATTTCGAGTGGAAATCTTACTTGAACTTGTTTTCGTGTCATGATTCTGCTTCAAGAACTTTCAAGCCATCCAAAGATCCTTTGAAGCTCAAGTTATTTTTTCATCATTTCCAGTAGGTTTACCTACTAAACTTGATGTAACATCCCGCATTTTTCCGTTTACTTTCTGTTTGTTCATTTTAAAGTTCGTTATATGTTTAAAACATCTCCCGTTGATACGCGTTTTAAATTATCTCGTTTAGGTAATTCACGCACCCGAACGAAAGTTAAGGGACTAAACTTGACAAGGGATCAAACCCTTGACTAGGTCAAAGGGTCAAACCCCTTTCATCCATTCATTTTCATCCTCATCTTTTACTACTTCCTTTTTTCTCTCAAAGAACACCAACAAGAATCATCATCCAAATCCGTGCTGGCGGGTGTTTTGCAAAACAAATTACATTTTTGGAATCCTTGCAACTTCCTCTTCGATTCCATACCAATTTCATTACATTTGGGTAACTTTCTAAAATCACTAGATTTTGTGTTCTTGATGTTTTTAACTTATAAAGTTGTTAGTTAGTGTCTATGGCTCAAGTCTAACATGAATATATGATTTATATGCTCGATCTCGTTGTTTTAGTGTAACTAGCATGAACATGAATAGTGTGTGTTTGATTTTGAGTTTTGGATGATTTAATGTTGTTGTTATGATAAAATGCAAGTATTAAATGTGTTCCTAGTATCACTAGCTTCAATTTGATGTGTAGGTTGCTTTAGAAAACTTCATGAACTTGATTAGTGATTTTGGTGAAATTGGGTTAGGGTTTGATGAACGTGAAATGGACTTTTGATGCTTGGAATGACATGAAATGTTATTAGTAAGTATTAGGTTGTATTGTATGCTTGATTACCTTCTAGACGGCATATCATTCATGTAAATTGGTTGCCGAATCATTGATTTGCATTTATGAACTTGAATGCATTAAATGATTGAGCATTCAATGTGATTTTGGTTGTTGTATAGGTAATTGTGATTGATGAAATGTGTTTAGATGTTTTCCTCGTCAAAATACCTTTCCGATGATATAAGATACATGTTTTAGTTGTTTGCGGATCATAAAATGTGTTAGTTTGGTTTTTGGTTCGTGCACTTAGAAGTTTCCTACATCAGACTTGAATACCAATCTGGACGCCGTCCAGATCCTTGGACGCCGTCCCAGACTTCAAAGCTGGACGCCGTCCCAGCCTTCAAAGCTGGACGCCGTCCAGACAATCTGGACGCCGTCCAGATACACTGGCAGGCTTCTGTCTTCGTTGGTCATTTTACGGAAAATGTTTGCTATGCTATGGACCTCCGATTCACATGTAACTTGTTCTAACATGCTCATATATGATTAAAAACCTCAGAAAAATAGTTCGGGACCCGACCCGAACGTGTTGACTTTTTCGTTGACTTTGACCCGACCTAAGTTGACTTTTAATCAAACTTAACCAAATGTTTGTGCAATCGTTCTAACATGCTTTTATACTTGTACCTTGCATGAAACATGACAATTTGATTCACATGCTATTATGATCGAGTCTTAACGAGCCATAGGACTAATTGAACACTTTGACCTATCGTGTTTACCGATATTGATATAAACCTATTTGTTTAGGTCAAGACTAGCATTGTTCTTTGCAGACATTACTTGTTGAAGTACTTATTACTCGTGCACACAAGGTGAGATCATAGTCCCACTTTTACTCTTTTGCACTTACATTTGGGATGAGAAAACATAAACGTTTCTTTTTACTAAGTGAACACAAGTACAGGAAAACAAACATTCTACATACGAGTTTGAACAAAAATCCTCAATTCGATTATCATTAGTTACACTTGCCGGGTGTAAGCGAGAACTTATGTTATATGGCCATATGGGTTTGACAAACCCTCATTCAAACGGTTCGCTACCGTTTACGAATGAAATATATTTTCGAGAAACAGTGTATGTTCTAACACTATTGTGATGGGGTTCTATGGAAGGAATGTTAAGCATTGATAATTGGGTGCTCGTGAAACAAACTTTTGGAATGTATTACTATTACATCATTGTTGCAAATCTTGTGGTTCACTTGTACTTACTTACTTAAACCTATGATTTCACCAACATTTTCGTTGACAGATTTCTATGTTTTTCTCAGGTCCTTGAATGTTTTGTGATACATGCTTCCGCTCATTACTTTTGATACTTGCTTGGATGTCGAGTATACATGCATACGTGGAGCGTCTTTTGGCTACTTTTAAATTGTGTCGCATATATTTCATTTTTACTTTAAACTTTGTAACGTAACTAGTTATCGAACTACTTTGTAAACCTTGGAACATCTTTACTTTTGAAATGAATGCGACATACTTTTGGTCAAACATTGTTTTAAAGACTTATGACCACGTAACGGGACCTAAGTAGACGGCACCATCAATGACGATTTTGTCGGGTCGCTACAGATGGTATCAGAGCGTTGGTTGTAGGGATTTAGAGTTCATTGGTGTCAACCCCGAGTCATAGGGTACATTAGTGAGTCTAGACTACAACCGGCATATAGACTTGAAGTAGGAATTACTTGACTACTTGTGCATCCATACTCGAACGTTTCTACTCATATCTACTTTTATTTCATCTTAATCTCACGTTGTTTAATTTGATTGACGCGCCACCTTGACTTAGTGAAGTAATGTCGAATGCACATATGAATTAGGGTAATATAATTTTCGGGATTATATTACGGTGACTCATATGAACGTTCTGACATTATGACACAAAGAATTTAAGGCGAGTCAAGAAAATTTTTCTCTATCTTTATTCCATATCATGATTAGTATTATTAAAAATACTAATCAACGGTATTCTTGTGTTTTGAAGGAACAATGCCTCCTCGTCATGTGCCACGCCATGAAACTCCCGAACAAGCTCTACAACGGATGATAGCCACCGCCGTGGATGCGGCCATGGCCGGTCACTCCTCCAACAACAACAATAACAACAACCACAACAACAACAATCAAGGGGCCGGTAACTCAAGCGAGGGATGCTCCTATAAAGCTTTCATGGGGTGCAAACCTCATACTTTTGAAGGGACTGGGGGACCGGTTACTCTCACTCGATGGTTCGAACAAACGGAGGCCGTCTTTAGCATAAGCGGTTATCGGGACCAAGATAAGGTCAAATACTCCACTCACACTTTCGCCGGTGTCGCCCTCACATGGTGGAACACCTATGTACAATCGGTGGGTACCGATGAAGCTTACGCCCTCTCTTGGGCCGACTTAAGGGAAAAGATGATTGTCGAATATTTCCCTCGTGAAGAAACCCGAAGGCTCGAACAAGAGTTAAGAACTTTAAAGGCGGTCGGAGATGATCTCAAGGCTTATAATCAACGATTTTCTGAACTAGCCTTGATGTGCCCAAATCTTGTGAACCCCGAAGCTTTAAGGGTTGAACTTTACATGGATGGTCTTCCAAAGAGTATCAAACAGGGAGTAATGTCATCTAAACCCACTAATCATCAAGAAGCTTTGAACATGGCCCGCAAATTGATAGAAACGGTGGACGAAATTGTAGTGCCGGCACCTAAAGCCGAGGATAAGTCGGGTAACAACAAAAGAAAATGGGAAGCCCCCCAAACAAGCAACAACAACTTTGCTAAGAAGCCTTACACCTCCGACGACAAGAAGGGTTATGCCGGGAACCTACCTCTTTGCAACAAATGCAACAAACATCACTTTGGTGAATGTGGCAAGTTAATTTTCCACCAGTGCCAAGGAGTTGGTCATAAGGCCAATGAGTGTAAAAGTGTTGCCCCCATCGCTCGAAAGGGGCCCAATGCACCAAAAACGGGCACTTGTTATGAATGTGGCCAAACGGGCCATTATAGAAATGCATGCCCGAAGAGGAAAGATAACCCCAATATGCGCGGCCGAGCTTTCAACATCAACACCGAGGAAGCCTGAGATGACAATGACTTGGTCACGGGTACGTTTCTTCTCAACAACTCTTATGTTACTTGTTTATTCGATTCGGGTGCCGATAAATGCTTTGTATCCAAGACTTTGACTCATTCTTTTAGCACTCCACCGTTTCCATTAGATACCACTTATACCATTGAAGTGGCCAATGGGAAACTATTGAGTGCCGACACATATTACCGGGGGTGCACATTAAAGATTTTGGGTAATGAGTTTGAAATTGACTTGATACCCATGGAACTAGGAAGCTTCAATGTAATAATCGGTATGAATTGGTTAGCCAAGAAGAAATCTCACATCCTTTGTGATCTTAACGCAATCCAAATTCCTATCGAGAATGGTGAACCTTTGATTGTTTATGGCGATAAGAGTTGCACCGGACTCAACCTCGTTTCGTGCGTTAAAGTTAGAAAACTACTCGATAAGGGCTGTTTTGCGATCCTTGCCCGCGTTAGGAAAGTCGAGTCCGATGAGAAGCATATCGATGATGTGCCAATTGTTAGTGACTTTTCTGATGTATTTCCCGACGAATTACCGGGTCTTCCACCTCATCGACCGGTTGAATTCCAAATCGATCTTATTCCGGGAGCCGCACCCGTAGCACGTGCACCATATAGACTTGCTCCATCCGAAATGCAAGAATTGCAAAGTCAAATCCAAGAACTACTTGACCGTGGTTTTATCCAACCTAGCCATTCACCATGGGGCGCTCCGATTTTGTTTGTTAAAAAGAAAGATGGATCCCTACGAATGTGCATCGATTATCGTGAACTAAATAAATTGATGGTTAAGAACCGATATCCTCTTCCTCGCATCGATGACCTCTTTGATCAACTACAAGGGTCTTGTGTATATTCAAAAATTGATCTTCGCTCGGGTTATCATCAATTAAGGGTTAAGGAGGAAGACGTCTCCAAAACCGCTTTCCGGACTCGTTATGGTAGTTATGAATTCCTTATCATGCCATTTGGTCTCACTAATGCACCGGCAGTGTTCATGGATCTTATGAACCGCGTGTGCAAACCGTACCTTGACAAATTCGTTATCGTGTTCATCGATGATATTTTGGTCTATTCTAAAAACGAAGAAGAACACGAGGA